>NC_046286.1:103107388-103795962 GCF_004115265.2 Rhinolophus ferrumequinum
TTTTTAAGCTAAGAACTAGTTAAACACAGTTCTGGGGATTTGGCATCAGCAAAACAAAGCCCCTGTCCTTACTACTCCCAGGAAAAACTACCAACAACAAGAAAATCTTGATAAAAGAAAGATAGACAATACCTTTTATACAAACTAACTTCAATGGTATAGGAAATAAAACCCTTTTCTTTTCCTGTCCAGTATTTATATTTCACCGCTTCTGTCTGCAGCAGTTTAGACCTTTTGGCATTATAAGTCAAAATGCCTGTCGTTTTTGAGGTTTATTTTGATTCAGAAAACAATATGCTGATTTCTCCCTTTTCTTAATTACAACCCCTTGTTCCAAAAGCCAACTCCCAAACCGTTTTTCTAGTGTTGGGTCTTGCCTTCAGTTTCCTCTTCCAAACACTTGCCTGTTAAATAAGTCAGCATTCCAGTGCTCTTCCACAAAAGACATAGAGAACTATACCTTAAGGTGTTATGTGGAGACTCCTGTTGTTTCTTTGCTAGAGCTCTAGTAATATAAGTACACAAACTTGATCATAAACAGATTCAATCATATGAGCTGTGCAAGCAGAAATCCTTCTTTAGAGGCATAATTTATGTACGGCAATGCAAAATTATTTCTAAAATAATAATAAATGTAAATGGCTAGTGTTTTAAATCCCAATGTCAACTGTTGCTCTTCAAGTAGTTCCTTTACTTCCTTGAAATTGTTGTTGCATTCTATATGAAAACAAGCAAGGACAAAAGTTCTGCAGTCAGAGAATAACATCCAAATTCATATTGTTATAATGTTTGCCTGAAAAGAGTGATATGAGATACAGAATTTGATGATTTCACCATTCATTCTCCCTTGAAAGGCCTTGTTTGTGGTGTGCTACAGCCCATATCTAGAGACCGGTAGCTCAATGTTGTACTGGCCTCGTCTCCACAGACAGCAAATGCGTGCTAGGCTAATTAATCTACTTTATGAATAAACAAGTTAGGATATGGACCCAAGGTTATGATACAGAAGCTGACTTCAATTTAATCTTTATATTACTCTTTTCTTTTTCAATAGACCATAGATGTTTTGTGCTCAAAGCTCAGCTGAATGGGAAAAATAATAATTATTAGTTTTCTTATATTGAAACTTTTATACTTACAATCATATAGTCATTCAACACACAGTGGTAATGGTCAATATTTATAAATTACATATTAAGATACTATAACAGATACCAAATAACAATAACTAAGATGGAAGTTGCTTTGCCCACATAAAAGTCCCAATCTGTACACAATCTAGGGAGGTTTGGCCCTGCTTCCCCATGAGGTAGGTCCAGGGACATAGGACGCATGTATGTTCTTGCTTCATATCCTATAGGATGGTGCCCTGGATCCCAGTGGGCTTCCACCACTGGGGCAAATCCCTACTGTCAGGAATTAGGAAAGAGAAAGCAGAGAACTTCTTTTATGGGCATTACCCAGACACTGCACCCCACTTTCATTTACATCCCACTGGACAGAATTTATTCATAGGCCCATATTTTCCCCTTTTTGCAAAAGCCTAGGAGATATTGATGCTTGCAGCAACTCCAGACCTCTATACATGCTCTATCAGGAAAAGGCCTAAGAAATTATGTAGTTCCAAAAGGGCACAATCTCCAACACCTACTTCATGCAGGAAAAAAGGAAAAAATAGGTAAGGAGCAACCTGCAAGAAGAGGCAGGAAGTCATGGAGGCCAAGCAGCTTCCTTTGAAGGGAGGTCCCAGAAGGTACTCGTCACTGCCGCTCACATTCATTGCCAAAACTTCGTCTTATGGCCACCTCCAGTTGCGGAGAGGCTGGGAAATGTAGTCTCTGACTGTTAGCTCTGTGTCCAGCTAAAACCTGAGGCATTTCATTACTGTAATAAAGGGAAGAAGGGAAATTGGGGGATAGTTAGAAGTGTCCTCCACTAGTGCTAAATATTGCTAGTGAAGATAGAGATAAGACAAGTCAAATAATTACAGTACAAATAAATACACATCTATTAATACACAAGACAGTGGAAGTACTGACGATGAAGGGACCAAGTGACAATAGCCTGACTGGAGCCCTCACCACCTTTTGTCTACGTTTTTACATATCATCCAAACTGGTCACTCGACGCCATCCACCTAACGTCTGGCTGCCTCAACCAACTATCATGGATTTTACATGAGGCTAAGTGGATGTGGTACACGTATGTAGCTCATGGCGGTCCGATTTGATCCAGGAATAGAATTCACAATGCCTGTGTGAAGGAGTGTAGACTGTGTGTGTTTTATCTGTGGGGCTCTCAGCTCATTGTAGGACAGGAGCAAGGTGGCTGCCGTCTCATACGGTGTCAGAGGGAGTGTGTGGCACAATGAGAGCAGAGGCCAACGACCTGAACGAGGCTCGGGCTGGGAAAGCTTCCCCGAGAGAATTGTGTTTGCCGAAATACTATTGTATAAGAGACGAGGGAGACCGAGAGGAAGAGGTAGGGGCGGTGGTAAAAGCTCAGAGACAACACAGACCAGGCCTCCGGCAACTTCGGTTTTCTTTCTTCATTTTCTGCTCTCTTTGCCCCAAATTATGTTGTAAATTCCATTATATACGTATCTAATGTTCTTTAAAATGTCTCATAGTCCTTAAATTGTATATGTTTTTATAGAATATATAAGCAAAGTATATAAGTACTTTATGAAGAGTACTATGTACTTAGGTACACGTTTATACAGCTTGCATATTCAGTTTGTGCGTTATGCATAATTATACTTTACATGAAATTTTATGGATTCTTTCTAACATGCTAATATTTTACATGTCATTGCAAACTCCTCATAAGCATTTAAAAGACGTCATAAAATTCTGTCCTCTGAATAGACCATAATTTACTTAGTCATTCACCCAGGATGCTTTCAGTTTTTTGCTATTATACATAATGTTGAAATGAATATTTTTATATACATTTGTTCTTCTGTATTTTGACGTATCTCCTTGAATTACAATTTCTGAAGTAGAATTACCGGGTCAGAGATCTTAAGATTCTGACTGGAATGAGGGTTTCATTTATACGGACACCTGCAGTGCTTGACAGCCATTCTTTTCTCTCCTGCGGCCTGAGGTACTAGGCCTGGGGCTTCTGAGCACCGCAGGCCCTGCCTGCCATCCACCCGCCCACCTGCTGCACATTGAGGGAATCAATATCTCAGCACCTCTGAAACACATTCATGACACATATTAGAAGTAGATTGCAAACATCCAAAGCTGTGGTTCTCAGGTTGCAAATTGAAATCACCTGGAGAGCTTAAAAAATACTGATTCCTGGGTTTCACCTTTCAAGATTCTGATTTAATTGTTCTTATTGTTTTAAAGTTGAACTAATTAGTGTTTCCTAGAGATTCAGAACACTTGGGATAGAGTATTATCCGAAGATCTCAAAAAACTATTTTCCAAATAGCTATTCAATTTTTCCGGAGATATATATAGAGCAATGTTCTATTCCCCACTGATTTGTTGCCCTTTTGTATCATTATACGTAATACTCAGAAATAGTTGAGAGGAATTTTTAACCTGTATAACACAATTTTAATTATTATAACTTGGTAATATGTTTAGAAACTGGTGAGTATAATCTCTCCTGTCAATTCATATACAGAATGTTGATTTTAAATTTTAACTTTTTGCCAGTTTAATCTTCCAAATGACCTTTTAATAATATGCAAAACTGAAATATTCCTTTGTAATTGCAATGATCATATAAATCACTTAGAAAAAAATTCTCACGTTTTAACAGTGTGTTCACTTGTAGTAATATACTTATCATGTTATGTTTAGATTAATATTTTCCCTATAAGTTCATTTATGTTTATTTTATATCCAGCTACCTCATTAGCTCTTTTAAATCTCATAATGTTCTCATTAAATCTCATTTTTTATTTTAATCTTGTTTTTCTACATGTTGAAAAATGCAAATATACAAATAAGTATAGAAAATAATAAAATAGTCATGTATTTATCTAACTTTAATGAATAATATTTCCTTATAATAATACATATTTTTAAAATAAGCTCCTGGTTTTATGGATAAAATAAATCCTTCCTAAACGAGCTATGGCCTCCTTCTTTCTCCATACCTCAATCCTTCCACCCAAGATCCTAAAGTTCACGTGTATCATTCCCAAGTATATCGAAATGCATCTATACATTTTGTGGCGGTGAGTGTGTGTGTGTATGTGTATAATTAAAATTCAGTATTCGTCCTTCGTGTTGCCTTTCCACCTGGGCTATTGTTGCAGTGCATGTTTCTGTAATGCCTTTTCACTCAGATTTCATTCATAAATAGGGGACTGATGTTAGTCTAAGTAGGTTTCCGTGCAGTTTTCCCCATGTTGTTAATAATTTGTGCCACCAAGTAAGCGCTGGATGACAAGTGTTCGCACACAGCTGAGCGCGTCCCGACAGCACAGTTATGCCAAGTATGCAGACAGGACCCGCTCCTCCTGGTGTGTTTGTGCACCTGCTCTGCGAAGCGCTTAATGTGAGGCCAGCCCCATCTTTGTACCTCCTTCCCACCCCTCCTCTCATCCTTTTCTTGAAAGTGGTGTACCTGCAGCACTGTGCTTACTCCAGGATTTCGTTTCCAAAGGTTAGGCATTTACTATTTTAACTCCACTAATAAATTTTTATTAGAATGATTATCAAGTGCTCTGGTTACAAAGTTGCGTAGGTTTTGATGGGCTTCTTAAACTTGTCTTTCCCGCACACCTTGTTGCTTCTAGTGAGTACTTTTGCAGAACAGGTGGTTTTTCAGGCATGCTGGTCCTCTTACAGCAGAAACACTTATAGGAAATGTCTTTACTTGCTCTTCGTATTCCATTTGCATGAATTAGCCTGTGGTTATTCGTTCTCTTGCTGAGGGCCTGGGGGTTCACACTGCGGTGTCACCTCAGGTGGATGCTTGTGTGTGGCTTCAGCTGCAGTAGTTTATCCAATTTCTTTCTAAAATATATACATATTTAGTTACCAACAGCTAAAGAGTATGCTTGTTTCCCACATTCTTAACATTATTTGGTGGTACCAGACTAAAAACTCTGCCAATCTGAAAGGGTATGAAATGGTGTCATTTTAATTTTGCATCTCTCTGATAACCAGTACTATGTTTTCTTTTCATAGATTATTAATCATAAGAGTTTCTTCCTCTGTGGTGTGCCTATGCCTGGCCTTGGCCCATTTTTCCTGTGGTTTTATCTGTACTTTTCTTATTGATCGATAGATAGGTGTTCTTATATACTGTGAGTATGGATATGTTCTGGACATAGATAGACTCCACAGATTTTCTCTGTGACTTGTCTATACTTTTTTTTTTGGCATTTTCTTTGATGCGTATGTGTTTTTAGATTGAATTTTAGGTATTTATATTTATCAAATTCTTTATGATTTGTATATTTTTTACCTAGTTTCAGAAATATTTTTTGATCCTGATATCTTTTTTCTTTCATATGTTTTCTTCTTATAGTGTTCATATATAGTTATTAATTATTCAGTTACTAACTCGTTTCTTAAGGTGAGAGGTACAGCTTTAATTTGACCTGTCCCATATGGCGAGCCCCCCAATATGGTACCATTTCTGAATAGTAACTAGGGACTCTATCCTGTTCTATGGTCTGTCTGTCTATGTGTCTGTTGGTCTATGTGTCTGTCTCTGAGCCAGCATCACACTGTCTTATCTGTTGTCCTTTATGTATCATGATGTTTGTTGAAGTGAGGCACCCAATTTGTTTTCATTCTTGGTCTCTTACCATCTATAGGTGTTTTAGCATAAATTGTCAAGTGTCATGAAAATCGTGAGTTTAAAAGTATATTAAATGTACAGGATGATTTGGGGACAATAGCAATCTTTTCTCATCTTAATTTGCTAAACGATTTTTGTTTTCAATTGTGAGTAGTACTGAATTTTATCAGAGACACTTTCTGAATCTATTGAAATGATTATGTTTTTCTCCTTTGGTCATCATTATCCATGAGCTTGTTTATTTACGAAAGTTACTTTCACTTAGGAAAACTCATATGAATGGATTATATTATAAAGAATAATTGTGTTGTATGAATAATAATTTGTATTTTAGAATTATCCTCCTAAACCAGTTCAAGTCATTGATGTAGCATAGGCTTGAGAAAGTAAGACTAGACAAATATATGTTTATATAATAAATGCCAACTAAATAAAGAGTATACAAAATAGATCATGTCTCTAACGGCCTTCCTTTTGTGGTTTTTAGAAGAAAATCCACAGAGAAATATATTTCACAGATTGTTTGTTCTATGAATAAGTAGTCCCCGAGACAAACAGTAAATTCTTTACCAACTCTTCTGTGTCCTGCACTTTGTATTAAAAAAGTTATTTCACATCATAAAACTATAACTTTATTTCAAAGTTAAGTAAAATGACATGTTGTTAAATGGTTTCACATAAACATAAAATATTGTTTATTTAACACTGCATTATATTTAAATATATTTTTAAATTTATATGTTGTAGTGATTATAGAATAGCAACAGTTGTTTAAAATAAATATTAGTAACTGGAAGCAATAATGAGGGATGCCTCTATGTATGCTTTATTTCCTTTTAGAATTCCTTGAGTAAATGATACCTCATATTTACTTATGATTACAGTAGATTATACACATATTCACAGTGATTTAGATACACAAAATTATCTTTTGTCATTACAAGAAAATAATAAGAATATTTTAGAGGTTCATCAGATATAGCACGTGTGACATATAAAAGGCCAAAGACTTACAATTTTTTGTCCCCACTTCCTCAACACTTTTCACACTATTCTAGATTTCAAAGATGCTCAGTTGTGTTTCTTGATGGTTCAATCCTAAGTTATTTTGTGAAAGTAATTTCAACTGTGAATGTCCACCTATACCTGTTATACATTTCCTTCCAATTCATCACTTATAGAAAAAAATGTAGATGATTGATGAAGAAATTATAGATAGAAAGATACTTCTTTAGATCACATTTGGCCTATTGTTATATGAGTAGAAGGTAATTTAATTGACTTGAAACTTGTCAAAACTGGATACTTCGATAAAAATCCCAGGAATGGTATTTTAGATTAGGACCTATAACACCAAAGGAATCAAAAACCTTGGGAGGATATGAAAGGCATGAATCAGCACTAATGTAGTGATTATACTGGATATGCCTGAAACACCTCCATTGACTAACGTAGTACAAACACCAGGTTTATCCAGAGCTAATACTGGCAAGTGCAGAGTCGACCAGATTGATTTTTAGCCAGGATAGGACTTAGGGTGAGAGAGACCTGGGAGACAGCCTAACAGGATTCAGCAGAGGCAAACATTTGATCAGAATCCAAACTCATCGTTCCAAAGTGAACCAAGATCCAGCCAAAAAACGATTAGTAACAGGAGGCAGGAGGCTCAGAGAAGCCAAAAAGGTACTTAAATCCCTTCGTCTGCGGTTAGGAGAAGCACAGGCTAATCTCACCCTCTGGGAAGGATGGAGACTGTTCTGGGATACAGATGTTAAACAGGCTGAAATATTATGTCTGCTCCCAGACTCGTGCATTTTAATTTTATTCTTGAATATAATTAGTACAAGTTGTTTATTTTCCTCTGTCTTATAACCGTAGCTCTCACTTCTATCCCTGTTCTGTCACCCACAAATAATAATAAGTGACATTTGTCAGTTAGCAAAGTGGGTTGAAGTAAACCTGCTGAAATTTATTAAAATATTGGAAAACAAACTCAGAACTTATTTTTAGCTTCATAGTGGAAGAACCATGTACTCTTTTCCCTATTGTCAAAGACTTTTCAAATTGAAAATTACTTAAAGTATCACTGTAGTAGATGCACAGGGTTGATAGATAACTTGTGAAAGATAACTTCTCGGGGCTCATCAGTGCCCCCCCACTTATGCCTACTCCCACTGCCCAGGCCCACATTCCTTCAATTCTACCCTTTTGACCATCCCTAATTTTAAATATTTTAATACAGTTATTTCAAATCTGGAAAAACAGTGATATGCTTGTACTACTTTTTTTTTTTCTTAAAAGAACACAATCGAGGTACCAACAATAAACTACCTATATTAAAGTACAGAATTGGCTATGCTTTGACCTACATTTACAACTGGAAGCCATGACAACAATCCAATTATGAAGATATCCATTGCTCCCAAGTTTTCCCGTGCTTCTTTGTAATCGATCCCCTCTTCACTCTAGTTAACCAATGATTTCCTTTCCTCACCACAGATGAGATCACATTTTCTAGAATTTTTTTTTATATACAGAATATACTGTTTTCTTACTGGCCTCTTTTTCAGGCACCATATTTAGTTTGAGATTCATCCAGGTTGTTGCAAGTGTCAATACCGCATTCCTTTTTATTGTTAGATATATTCCACTTGTATGAATATAGCACACAGTTTATCTAACCACTCACTGTTGGTGGACACTCGGATTGTTTCCAGTGTAAAGCTGTTAAAAACAGCTGCTATGAGCATCGATGTAAAAGTCTCTGTGTAGAGTGCATATCTCTCTTGGTTAAGAACTTAAGAGTGGACTGGCTAGCTGCACTGACTCTTGAGAAATAGAAGAGGATCAAAACCCCATAAATGTCAGCTCTACCCCCAGCTGGTACATGAAGTTATTAATGACAGTGAGAAGTTCATTCTTGTCATCTTGGAGACAGTCAAAAGATTGCACAGAGTATGTAATAAGCCTGCTTATGACATGAGAATTGTTCTCTTAAGCCTATAATACTTAGAAAAAAAAAGAAGAAAAACCACAGTTATATCTTATTTTAATCAGTATAAACTGTATCACTGTGTACAGAGGCATTCTCATAATGTGAAAACATTAATTGTTGATTTATATATGGTATTAAATATACAGTTATTATGTGAGCTTTCTTGAAGTATTGTTATATTAGATTATGAAAACAAACTTTTCATAATTTTCTCTACCAAATGTATTTATTTATGTTTGCATTTACTTTCTCCATTGTAGGTTACACAATATATATACCAATGTTTAGAATTTCTCATTAAAAACTATAGTAGTTAATACTTTAAGATTTTGTTTCATTCGTTGAGATTTATTTGTTCTTGTACATATAACTCAAATTTGCGTCTGCCTTCATTTATTTCCTTTCAAAGCTATCTTAGGAATCCTTCACATTTTATAATGAACCATTAATTTATTTCAGCCTGGGGCCAACAGCCAGCTTCATGCTGACCCAGATGCATATATGCAATTTAGTGAATTTTGAAAATTTGAATAATAGCACATTAAACTGGAATAATGAACCAATAAAAATTTTTATAGCATTCAAAAATTATTTCTTAGACAGCAATACTGTCATCTACTCATTAAAATTGTTCTAGGGTCATAAGTTACAACATGTATTACTAGGGCTAAAAAGAAATCAACAGATCTTTTCTGGTGATCAAATAATTTGACCTGACTACAAGATAATAAAATCTTGTTTTGAAAAGCTAGAACAGGCATTTGTAACTAGATTATTCATCTTGAACTAATAGAGGAAAATTTTTGGAGAATCTTTCCTATGATGTGTGTAATGCTCTTCCCGTAGTAAGTGCTGTGGTTTGTCACACAGTTGTTACCTTCGTATAGTCCTTGCCAGTATGAGACATTGAATTTCAACTTGCAAAATCTCAAATGCTTCATCAGCAGTTAGAAATACTAATACTGCAGCTTCAGAGGGTTTTCATGGAGATTAAATGAAACATTAGTGAAACACGGGTCCCAGCTCAGCGCCGTGGAAATCAGACGTACGAGCTCACGAAATGGTGTTTTTATATTTTTCACAAATCCGCTCCCATGTAATTGGCCTATCCTGTAAAGCAGACCTTAGTGGATTTTACAGGTTCCTAGTGCCACTCATGATACTGAGTTACGTGCTCAGGAAGGCATCTTAATGCTTATGAGTCACCGAGGTGCTATTTCATATTTGCCTAATCACTTCATTGGCCTTTACTTGTTTTACACATGCACTTAATTCAATAAGCAAGAACATTTCTCCTGAATTTTTTACGCTAGTAAAAGGTGATCCCAAACCATACACATTATTTTTTTGGGGGGGAGAGGGGATATATATGATTCAAGCAATTTTATAAATGATTTGTTTCTTTTTTACATTTTAGGAAGCACTTTAAAATTAGCATAACATATAACCGTGTTGATACTTCTGTTTTATGTTAGTTAATTAGGATGATCCTTATGTTTTAAGTAAATAATAAAAATCTAAGAAGAAAAGTTTAATATCTAAGTATTTTAGATTGTAATTCAGCAACTAAATGCATTCATCCAAACAAATAGACATTATAGAGATTATTCATGTCTCCATCAGTCCTTTGGATGTTGGTATTTAATTGTCATTTTTTCTCCTTTAATTCAGTTCAACAGCCGTAATTAAATGATATCATTTCTCTAGCAGCAGTCTTGAAATCTTCTGTATCTTTGCAAGACATAATAAAAAAAAGAGAACGGTTTTCTATAAAATGTCATTTACTTTCAGTTAGAAATTTTTCTTTTAAGTTTTTAGTCTTTGTCTTAATTGTGAATATCAAATAGGGCCTCTCAGATGAGTAATATAGGCTAATTTCAAATTTTCTCTAAATGTACAAATACACTCCTCATTTTCCCTAGTCTAGGCCTAAATTGCTCTGCTGGCATTCGTAATCAGAAATTGATTGGGTTGCTGTGGAAACTAGAAAAGTGTATTGCTGGTTGAAGAAAAAACACAGAAGTACTGTTATCATAATTGTCTGCCATCCTAAATGCCTATCATTCTGAACAGTACATTGATAAATTTTTCACGCTCAAACCACAAAATGTTTCTCTTCAGAATACTGGTTTGTGGTCGGTATTAATCCTCTAGATTGATTTTTTGACACCCAATGTTACATACTTAATTTATTTCCACACTGAACTGTTTTTTTTTTTTTTACGCCAAATGAAATTTAATGTATTTAATTCATACTTACAAGGTACATCGTAGAAAAAAGCATGAAGTAAAGTAAAATATTAGTTATTTAGATACCAGTCATCTGAAACATTTCAACTGCTGACCAAGAAGACATAAAATGAGTACCAAAAAAATTCAGTTCAAAAATAATTTTTGGCACTCGGTAATAAAGATAGCATGGAACTGAAGGTCTATTTTACACAAACAAAGAAAAGCCATATTATACATTTCACCATGTGAAAGCAAAGACGAACTCTATTTGTCTTTAAAGGCTTGTCTTATATGAAGCAGAAAAAGAGAAGATCAACCAAAGGAATGAGGAGAAAAGTCAAAAGAAGGAAGAGCAAAACGGCTTTCGGCCGAGGCAGGAATGATCGGACTAGGAGTGAGGACAGCTCATATTCCCGTGGTACAAATTTCCATTAACACCAACACCTTTTCTGGAGACTTCCATTGGTTTCCTGATTCAAGAACAATGCAAAAAATTATCTGTGATAATTTCTAAAAATTACTGTGATAATTTCTAAAGTCTAACAATATTCCCAATCCCTCATAAATCTTTGGAAACCAGAGGTTCACAAAAAAGAGACCAACCTTCTGAAGAAATTTAACAGAACATAGCATTGATGTGCAACACGTCCCTTCTTGCAAAGAGACTGAATGTGGCGGCACACTTCAGCTCAGTGTCAAGATACCCAAAATGTGGTACTTACTTTAGTTCTATTTTTATAAATAGTTCCAGACACTGAACAAAGAAAACTGCTGTACAGAGAAATATTAAAATATATGTGACATAATCTAAATGTCATATTATCTTTTGAATTGTTGAGATTTATGTGCTAGATATTTGGATCCTGGTCTTAGGTGCTTCGGGTGCCACCATATGCTTCAGAAAGAAGTTTGAAACCACTAAGCACGTTTTATGTAAGGGTAAATAGATTGTTCAGAAGTGAGTTCTCGTCTGCCTTTTAAGAGCTTGGACATAGGCAAAAATCATTTTTTTTTAAAATTATTTTTTTCCAAAAATTTTTGAAATTTTTCAAAAATTATTTTTTTAACAGTTTTCCTATACTGTTCACTCTGAAGCACAGTTCAAATTAGATTTGTTAATAAGTTAAGCAGAGGGGAGAAAAACATTTGTCTAGGTACATATACGTATAGTTGTTTTTGTTTTGAATGGGTAATAAATAAAAGTTTAAAAGTCAGAAGGGCATGCACTGTAAGATCATTCGATCCATTTCTCCTTTACAAAGGCAGCCAGATATTTGTGTCATACAGAAATATTTTATGCATTTCTTCAAATATGTACATATACATTCATTCTTGTCAGATTTTTTCATCAAATCTGATGATTGTATAGTATGATATTACAGTTTTATTTTGCCTTTGCTTCATTTATAATCAGCTTAAGCAGCTTTTCATTTGTCTGTTGGCCATTTGAATACCTCCTTTGTGAATTGCCTATTGTGCCATCTGCCCATTTTTCTAGTAGATGCCTATGTTTTTATTATTGACTTACAAGATCTCTTTATATACTATAGATCTTTGGATTTTTTACTGGCTATGTGTTGTGTAAATATCTCCTTCCTTCCTGTGGCTTATCTTTCACTCAGTAGTCTTCTGATAAACAGAACTTAATAGTTTTAACACCGTCAAGTTTATCAGTCTTTGTTTCATGGTTAGTGCCTTTTTCGTCTTGTTTAAGAAATCGTTCCTTATCTTGAGGCTATAAAAATACCCTGACTTTTCACATTTAAGTCTACAATCCACCTGGAATTCTTTTTTGAGTAAGCTGTGATATACAATCAAGTTTTATTTTGTCACTCTGGATATCTGATTGACTTAGCACCATTTTTTGAAAACAACACCCTTTCCCAGGGCTTCTCAGTTCACCTTTTTCATGGGTTAAGTATTCATATATGTTTGCGTTTCTTTCTGGACTTCCTCTTGTGTTCTACTGTCTTTTGTCTTGCTTATTGTAACTTGACGTGTATGTCACTATCTGGAAGAGTAAGTCTTCCAACATTTTTCTTTGGGATTGACTTAGATATTCTTGGACCTTTGCATTTTGATATAAACTTTAAATTTCTATGTAAAGTTTGTCAAGTTGTTGAAAAAAAGTTTGGATTTTGATTGGGATTGAAATGATATGTATATATTAATGATGGGGGCTGGCATCTTCCTTATATTGAATCTTCTAAGCCATGAACATGGTATATCACAAATCATTTAGGTCTCCTTTAATTTTTCTGTATAAAGCTTTATAATATTCTCTATTGAGGTCCTACATATACTTCTTGATATTTATTCCTAGTATGCTTTTATGCCAATGTAGATGGTGTGGTTTTTGAGACATATTTTTCTAAGTTTTAACATACACAGTATATATATATATATATATATATATATATATATATATACAGGAGACTTGTGAAGCTTGTCTGTTAATTTTAATACTGTATGTGTTGAGTTTTTCGATTTCTTGTATGCGTAATGATAATGTGAATGAAAATTATATTTCATCTTTTCCAATCCATATGACATTTTTCTTGTCTTACTGAATGGGGTTGGCCCTCCAGCCTGTTGTTGAACATATAAGTAATAGTGTCTTTGCTTTCTTCCTGATCCCACAAAGAAAGCCTTCAGTATTTCATGAAAAAAACATAATATTTGTTATAGTTTTACTTTAGATTCCCTGAATGAAATTAATGCAATGTTACTCTATTTCCAATTTGCTTATAGTTTATATCTTAGACGCTGATTTTATAATTTTATATCTATTGAGATGATCACATGCTTGGAATCAGTTCGCCAAACATTTTGTTTCTGAATTTTATATTTATGGTCATAAATAATGCTGACCTATAATTTTCCTTTTCATATTATCCTTTTATGTAGCTCTGTATATTGTGAAAATAAAGTAATACTGGCATTAGAAGGTTAAGGAACATGTAGTTCAATATATAAATATGACGTGCTTGCTATGTATAAATGGAACGGTGAAATTTAGTACATACTCGGGTGTCAAAGAGCTACAGTTTTATTTTTAGCTTTCTCATCAGACAGCTGTGTACTATTTTGCAAGTCATTATTTTCTTTGATCTCTTGCCTTCTTTGTGAAACAAGGCATTTGAAATGTATTATTTTTAAAACCTCTTCCAGCTCTCGATTCCTGTGATATACAAACAGCTGATGCTTGTACATGACTCTAAATATACATAAAACTTAAGTTCTTTGTTTTCTCTTGACTATAGTATATTTTCAGCCTACGTGTAGGATCTGCTTTTGGAGATGGCTCATGGCTTGAAGTGATTGAGGGACCACCAGAAGGCCAGAATGGCTGGAGGAAAGTGAACCAGCTAGATAGCTGAAATGGTAGCAAATGAGGTGAGAGAGCAGGAGCTTAGAAGTTGTAAGGGTTCCGAGAGCCTTCAGAGGGGCTGTGGCATTTACCCTGGGTGGGATGAGCCATTGGAGGATTGTTAGATAGGAGCGACATGGTGACGTGACCACTCTTGAGGCTGTGCCTAGAGGAGACCCTAGAGCTGTGGGGGCAGTAAATCGGGAGAGACTTGCACTGGTTGAGACTATAGCAAGGGTGATGCAGATGAGTGTGAGCACACGGGAGTAAGGAAATCGGAGGAAATTCAGGGTGACTAGTAGGCTGGTGGCCTTTGCTGAATGCTTGGAGGGGCAGGGGATAGGGACACATGTGAGGAAATACACAAATGAAGTCCTCTGTGGCTTCCTTTCAGGGGCTCATCTCCCCAGGGTCCAGCCTCCCCACATGGCTGGGTGTCTTCACTCTTCCTGCTTCGCGATGGTTCAGACTGCTTTCCCACATGCCACCCCTAGAAACTCAAATTCCTCCACTCAACCCAGGGAAAACCATTGAGCTCCCCCTTTTGACTGGTCTCTGGGCCCACCTCTGCATATCCAAAGGCTAGCCCATGGTTTGCACAGCTAAACAAAATCCACTGAGGGCTATCTGCCCTTCTGGCAATACAGATGAGCAGGTAGAAATTGTGTAAATTGTCTTTGTCTTTCCTCTTCACAACAATTGTCTTAGAGTAGAAAGGAACAGGATCAGGATTTATTTTCCCATCAATATGAAGCACTCTATTACCTTAAGAAACCAAAGTGTATTTTGGTTTTTAATAATTTTTCACTTCACTCTACTATTGGTGCAAAGCCATAGTGACATATCTCTTTTAATGTATCAGAATGTAATATCCTGATTTTATCAGTGGGAAATTGACTCAGTAGGATTAAGCGAACCGCCTAAGATAAAGTGTCCAGTAAGGGGAATTTCAGGCTATCTCAGTAACACTAAACTTAGCTACTTTATAATGTCTTTAGAGATACGAGGAAACAAACAGGTCTAGTGAGAAGCTCTGTGTGGGCAGGGAACTTCGCTGTCATGTTCACTGTTCCATTAGCTGGCATTTGATTAGTTCTCAATAAATAATTGTTGAATGAATGAATCACTCTATAAAACCTTGTCAGTGTGGCACTGGAAGTAGGGAGGAGGAAGACCCCAAATCTGCCTGGGGACCTCATGGCACATGTCGTATTCCAAGGGGTCTTTGTGACGGAGAAGGATTTCAACAGGTGGAGAATGGAGAATCAGCCTATTCCAAGCCAAGGAAACACTGAAAACACACCAAGCATTACGTAAGGCATAGTTTCTCTTCTGCGGAAATGTGAGAATTGAGGCTGGAAAGCTCATGTACTCTTCTCTTTCCACATGGGACAGCCTTTGGGGTGGGGGCAGGTGTTAAGGAGTAGGCATTGCAAGGGCCTTGCGATTTCTTTTCTATTTACTATTTGTGGGGTTTAGACTAAAGGGTCACGAGTGCATGGGTGTTTTTTGTAAAAAAAAAGAAAAGGCTTTAAAAAGCTATATATTCTTTGGTCATAACAAAGTTTAGTATGGCAGGCATAGCCATGGACTTGGATGACATGTACTTTTCATCATCGACACTAATTTACATTACATGACTAGAATACTGTTTGTATCTTGTATGCTACAGATACCTGATTTTGAAGTCAATTTAATACAGAGAGCAGTGAACAATCCATTTAGGAAGCAGATTAGTTTTGCATTTTTCAAACGCAGTCTTTGCTTTTCATTCTGATGGGAAAGACTCTATTGATTTGAGTATAATATTAATTTACAGCAAAGTGTAACCTTGATTCATTTTCTGATGTTAAGTATTTATACTAGTTTACCCTGTATATGCACTCTTTTATCTCTACAATTATACTGACTGGGTCAGGTTTTCTTTTTAATGACATTTAAGAATACATTTAACTAAACATATCCACTAAAGTGCACGTGGGTTCTATTGTCTTAAAACCAATTAATGATCCTGGTAGCTTCTCTATTTTTTTAAAATTTTAGGACTTGCCTCCCACAAATCAGAAGTATCCAGGCTTTCAAATTTCCCATACCCATTCAAACTTTAAATGCCCTTGATTAATAAAAATACATGTGACAGCAAAGTATAGCTCTGCTTTTAAGCTGTTAGAGAGAACATAAAATGATTATAGCTTGCAGTAAATGTTATTATGGTCCTAAGATGTTTCCTGAGGGATTCGGCAATCTCCTGCATTTTCCTTATGACCGACCCTCTCTCCTTGAGAAGCAGACAGGAAGGAGGGCTGCAGAGGCAAGACCACTGTCGGGTCCCCTGTCACGGCGCTGACAAGGCTCTGATAGAAAACCTAATTTACAGTGGAGGAAGCACATCCATTACCCTTCAGATTTTAAAATAGAACATACATCAGCAAAATGATAAAAGAAAGTGCTTAAGAATTATGAAAGTCAAGGACTATTTCATATCATAAAGTCACAACCCTTTTTGAATATTACTTAAAATTATAGCAGAGTCTAATGATATTCCTGTGTTCTGGTCTCTGAAAATTGGTATCCCACTATCCCAACTGATAATGTAATAATCACGGATTAACTATTGAGGCCCTTTTATGCTTAGGTAGACCAAGTTGTCAGTATTTAGATATTTCTTTATGAAACAGATGTGCACCAGAACAATTGCTAGTAGAACTTAAATAATGATCGTTTTTTCCTGTTGACTTACATTAAAAATATGATGTTGTTTTATTTCTAATCAAACGTCAGTTGGCCAAGTTCCTATTACTTCCTTTCTCATTCCTGACTTTTCTCAAGTAATGAATGGCAAGTGAAAAAAATCCTAGAATGTATTTTTAAAACTCTACTGTCCTCTTGAAATGCAAATACACTCTTTCAAAGTGTCTATAGGAAAACTTTGGATTT
This sequence comes from Rhinolophus ferrumequinum, assembly GCF_004115265.2. Classification (NCBI taxonomy): domain Eukaryota; kingdom Metazoa; phylum Chordata; class Mammalia; order Chiroptera; family Rhinolophidae; genus Rhinolophus; species Rhinolophus ferrumequinum. The sequence goes on from NC_046286.1 coordinate 103,124,701, forward strand.
TCTTTTTAAAAGGAGTGCTCTGCATAATTGTGACCAGAAATTTCTTTGCAATAATTGCCTGTTATAGTAACTGGTGGCATGGATTAGATAATTTGAACTTTTCTAGCATTCTCTTAATATTTTCTTATAATGGGATCAATATTTAAACGTATATTTTTAATACGCTAATTTATTGGAATAAGATTTGAGATTTGACACTTTAAAGCATAAATGTTAAAACATTTACTTTGTAGTCTACTCAAGCAAAGATTTGACACTTTAAAGCATAAATGTTAAAACATTTGCTTTGTGGTCTACTCAAGCAAAAATTCAGGGTTATCCTTAACTTATATCCAGAGTTAGAGACAGAAGAATGAAACAGGCAGTAATTTACATTGCTTTATACTAATTTCTTACAGGTTTTAAACTAATTGTTCTCCCTGTCTCTACTATATGTTAATGAACTATGCTTACTTTATCTCCTTTGTGTCTCACAATTTTCTTTTAAATATGAATTAATATTTAAGATACAAATAAGAACAGAAATCAGGAAAGATTCGATAAGCTAAAGACTCAGGAATCCAAATTTTTATATTCATATATATACACCACATTCTGTCTGTCTGTCTATCTATCTATCTATCTATCTATCTATCTATCTATCTATCTATCTATCTATCTGTCATCTATCTATCCATCCATCACCTACCCACCCACCCACCTACCTAGAGATTTTCTTAAGTTTCTGGAGTGCTGTAGAAGAATGGGTAATGTTACTGAACATTCAGGTGTTCTGTATTTTGGAATGCATCTATGTTTGTATGTATGTATATACGTAGGAATTGTTTGCATTTGGTTTATTTGGTCTGCTTAACTTAATGACTTGGCAAGGGAGGGAGCTAAGCTGAAGTCTCTCACGGTAATGATAGATTTGCTCGTTTCCCTTAGTTGTTTTACATTTCTCATTTATATATTTTCAGGTGATTTCATTAGGTGCATAATGTTTAGAATTACCCTATCTTCCTGGTGACTAAAGCTTTTACCATTATGCAGTTGACCCTTCCTTTCCCTAAATTTTTTTTCTGTCTTAAAGTCTATTTTGTCTGACATAACTACTCCAGCTTTTGTGTAATGTTTTCCTGGGATATAGTTCCCATCTTTTACTTTAATATTTTCAACTCCTTAGGTCTTTTTTGTTTTTGTTTTTGTTTTAGTGGCTCTTGAAAACAGTCTGTAAGCTTTTTTTGTTTTGTTTTGTTGTTGTTCTCAGTCTTACCCATTCTGACAATTTGGGGAGAATTTAACTTGCCTACACTTATTGTGATCATTGATTTATTTGGATTTATTTCTACCTCATTAAGAATTTTGTTTTTCTTATTCTATGACCTTTTTTATTTATTACCATTTTAATTGATTATTTTTTTACTGATTCCATGGATTTTTCTCTCTTTGGGGGGATTTAAACTACTTGTTTTTATATATTTATTTATTTATTTTGGTTATTAAACTTGAGTTTTTACTGTGTATATGTACCTAAATAAAATGTGACTTTAAACTACTTAAACTTCTGCATCCAAGAGTGTAGGGGATCTTAGATTACCACTCTCAGACTTATGTTCTATTCTACTCCAGCATTTTAATTCTGTCCTTTCTTTAACCCCACAAATTAGACATTATTTTTATCATTTTAAATAAGTAATGGGATGTGCATGTATGTTTAGTATTGTATTCGCTCACCATTCCTTTTTGCATCTCAGACCATTCCTCTGAAATCATGCTATTACTTCTTAAAGAACATGCTTTATCATTGCCTTTAGTGAAGTTCTCTTGGTATTAAACTCTACATTCATGTTAATGTTTTACTGTCATTCCTCAAAGATAAGTTTTCTGAGTATGTAATTATAGGATAATAGTGACTATCTCTCAGTACTTCAAAGAGATTACTCAATGATTTTCTCATTTCTGTTGAGAAGTCTGCTATTAGTCTAATTATTGTTCTTTTTTTTAATTTATCTGCCTTTTTCTCTGAGTGTTTTTATAATTTTCTTGGAGTATTTTTAATTAAGCAGTTTCACTTTGATGGTAAGGCATAGATTTCTGGTCACATAATGGAGAACAGTGTGTTTCATCAGATAAACATGACATTAGAGGTTCACCATCCCTCTTATAGGATTGTATTTCATATGTTTATGATTTTCAAGAAAATTATAGTGTCTTTGTTTGCACTGTTTTCATTTGCATGTAACTAGGTTCTGAGTGATTATTGTGACAATACATGTAGAAAGCAGGACTGGTGGTCTGTTCTACAGTCTTAGACTGTATAGAGTTAATGGAATCTTAGAGGAATTACAAAGACTAATTTATCCGCTACTCTTTTTGTACACCTTTCTCAAATTACATTAAAATTAATTATCAGCATGAAATTGTACAATAAACTAGAGGAGAAACACATACAATGGATACTCATAGCTGCTGGCATCTTCGCAAGATAAAGTGGGGAATTATTTGAAAAAATAAAGAGAAATTTCCTTTGGAATAAAGAGAATAACTATCAAGAACATACTTGGAAGTACAATACTTCCAAGAAGAATGTGTTTGCTTTATTATGTTATTAATGAAATATTTGTTGGGCATTGCTGTGTATGAGAGTGTCTCAGTAGAGATAAATGGAACCCCTTCTCCTCTTTAAGGACTCTAGCACAGAAACATGACAATTATACAAATAAACACACTTCAGAGTAGAATAAAATGAACTGCTATGCGAGGTCAGGGAAGGAGAAACTACTGCTAGCGTGAATTGATGGTAGAAAGGATTTGAGAGACGTTTGCATAATATTTTGGATTTGATGCAAATAAGATGGAAGGGTGTGTGCAGGGTCACAAAGGTGTAAAAACAAAATATTTTCAGTAAATATTTAAATTAAATGGTTTAAAAGTAAAGGGGCTTCTACTGACGCATGACAGATTGAATCAAATGTATTTATTTCCAGTCTAATATTAGCTCCACTGTAATAACAGAAAGGGATTGTTTTTTAAAAGCGTAAATTTACAAAAGTACAGGAATGAGTATGAAGGCAAGAATATTTTGGAAGCTATAAAGTTTCCAGGGGTGTAACTGAGGTAGCAGATCAAAGAAATGTAAGTTAATGGGTGATGAAGGGGCACAAGGTATTTGAAGAAAACCTCACACAAGAGCACAAGGAGAAAACTCGAAACATTTTGTTTTGTAATTATATGCAAAGAGCAAAATAAGACTTGGAAAACATTTAATATTCTTGGAGAAATAAGAAAAAAATTATCCTCAAACAGGAAAAAGAGGATGCAAAAACATTTTTAAAAATGCTGTATGAGAGCGAGCCTAGAAGACAGTAGTGACAGGGCCTGCAGGGTCCACCTTACCGTCAGCCTAGAATTCCAAGTCTTTGAGGAACCACTGAAAGCAGCTGAGCAAGTAGTGACGGGATTAGGAGCTTTGCCTGAGGGTCATTAACCTCCCAGCAACACCAAGAATGGGTTAGGTAAAAGAGAATTAAGGTAAAAATGAGATAGTGAAAAGAACTGAGGGGCATTGGAGAAGGATGAGTGGGAACAGAGGACAGATGTAGGAGAAAAATTATTGGGAAATGGGAATGAATTGGATATGTAGACACAAGAAGTAAGAAGTTAAAGTGTTGAGTCTTCCAGAATTTGAGTTGATTTCAGTTTTAAGCTTTTGGATTTGAGGTATCGGAAACTGTCAAAACAAATCATTTTGGGGGACTACAGAGATAGTTGGTCTCCAAAAAGTGAGAACTGAACAGTGAGCCTGGCCACTGGGACAGGTGGTACCAATGTACCACGAGGACATTGGTAATCGTGTAGAGTTTTGGTGGAAAGTGGACGTGAAAGCCACCTGGAATGGGGTTCAAGGACATGCAGAGAGGAACTAGAGACAGTACATCGGGCACTTGCCAGGAGTTTTGCCACAAGGGGTTATAGCTAGCAGAGGATTAAGGAGAAGGTGTCATTACGATGGTGGAGGGGAAAGAGAGTGGAAAACTTCTGTATTGTTTGTGTTGTCCAGTTGGATGGCAGAGAGCGTCCTAATTCAAAACAGGAGAGTTTTACAAACGTTTGCTGTGAGTTTTGTAAGTCATCATAGAGAACAAGCTGGCTTTTTAAAACTGTTCCCAATACACACACACACACACACACACACACACACACACACGCATACACACACACAATCTAGCATGTTTACTTTAAAAACAGGTGCATGTGTTAACAATGCCAACTAGTTTCTTGCTAGTTTTTATATTATGGAAAAATAAACATTCATATAGCTTGGTATTTGTCTATTTTTACAGCTTATCATTGATTAAATAAAATTAAAATCTTGTTTTAGGTCTTTATAAGAATTGGCATATGAATGCACTGACAGACCCTTGCTTCTTGCTGGAAAGTCTTGAAAAGGCATAATTTTGATGGCATCATGTGGTCTTAATCAAGGAAGAGCTCTTTCTTTAAAAAAAAAATCAAAACAAGTATAACCCATACCAAAATTCATTCTTTTATTAATTTTTGTTTCTGTCATTAGGGAAGTGTTCAATTTTTATTGATAAACACAATCAAAATAATTTGGTTTCAAGCCATTTGAGTTTTTGTCAGATTTATTATCAATAGGTAGTAGATATGAATGGAAATTTTTTTGATGGGCTCACTGAAGAACAGACTTGAAAGAAGGTCTCCTAGTGCCTCAGTGACAAACAGGTCATATCTGCTCTCTGACCCACGGTCAAATGCTTCATCTAGGAATCTATATGACTTTGTCAGTTACAGTTGCCAACTTGGCCAGAAACAATACAGCAGCTAGCTCTCTTCTGGACAGAATTTGGTTTAAAAGTTTATCCAAAAAGCATTTAATTGTATTTCTTTAATAATGAAGTCTTTTTAAAGGTGTATCCATAAGTCAGAAATAGTTACCGGTAAGAGTAGAATGACAGACGTGTGTAATGCTTGGTAGTGATGGAACTGCTTTTACATACATTCTTTTTGATCCATTTACATTAGCATGATAATATTGTATATCAGAATTGATTTTGTTGTTTTTTAGTGTTATTTGGAAATAATGTCATGGTAGCTGTCCCATTTACAGAGGGATCATGTTCTCCTCTTGTCGTGCACAGATCTTCTCTGTTGCCTGACTCGGTATCCCCTTCAATTCTCCATGTCAAGGCTGTTCAATGCTCTCCATCTTTATTGCACTCCGGTAGGCTGCTTTAGTCAGCTTCAGCTGCTATGACAAAATACCGTAAGCCAGGCAGCTTAAACAACAGAAATTTCTCTTGCACAGTTCTGGAGGCTGAGAAGTCTGAGATCAGGGCTCCAGCATGGTGGGTTCATGTGCTCTTCAAACAAATTAATGTCCTTTGACAGCTATACGCTTGATGACTATAAGTAATTACATAATTTATCTGAAACGCCTATAAGAGAATGTAGAAGAGGTTTAACCATAAAAGGTAACATTCGTTTATGTAATACATATACTTTTCAAATTATGTGCACATCAAATTTTAATGTTAAATAATGTTTTTCAATATCATTATATTATTGAGGATATTTTATTTTCATTTCGATTTCTGAATCATCTTAAAGCAGATTTATTTATCAACTTTGTCTTCCTTGCCTAATAAGCTTTCTGTGATGGGAGTTAGTAATGAAAACTCTACGCATATATTTTAACATTGAAAAGGTCCTTAGAAGTTACCTAGCCTACCACCTTTGCTTTTGAATATCAGGAAGCAGGTAGAGAAATTATAGAGCATGTTTAAAGTTATTACAAGTTTGACCTATGATTATTCTGTGATCACAGATGGATCTAGGTTTTGTGAGGCTTGAAGCATATATAATTTGGGAAGCCCCTTTTATGTAAAGGAATACACAATTAGATAAGAAATTTAATACTGACTTAGAATGAGAAAAGAAATTAAGAATCTGGCAAACACCACAAATAGAATAAAATCCAGAAATCAGCATTATTAGTATTAAACTCTCATAGATTGCGACAATACTTCTCTCTATATATTTATTAGCTGCATATTCTTTTGACCTTCTCTTCGTAACAGCAATTGTGCAATGTCATTTTCTATGGAAAATAAACAAAGATAAACTCTCCTGCAGCATGGTTGATGAAAAGTCATTTTTCACTGAAGGTTTAGAAGAGTTTTGCCCCACCTCAAACTTCCTGTCCTCTGATGATGATGCCAGCATGCGAGCCCCGCCTCCCACTCCGTGAGGTCTAAGATACCATCCAGACTCAGCGGAGTGGGCTAAGCTGGGGCCCAGACCAATAGGGAGGGAGGGCCTGCTGCCCACCAACCTGCCTTGGCCCTGGGTCGGAGTGGCATGGTGACCAGGCTTCACTCCCGCAGGTGGCTGGCCCTGTGTCTCCAGAAAGAATCCGTATACAAGTGAGGGGCCCTGGAGCACGAGCTACATAAATTCCATTGTCTGTTTGCATCTGCCTATGGCAAATCCTTTGCAGAGAGCCAAAAATGGTTTTCCTTTTTACCAAGAATTTCAAACATCCTGACTGACCTGCTAAGTACCCAGATAGAATCCATGAAAGCAAATACTAAGTTAAAAAAGAGTTTTGTGTTTAACCCATGTCTCCCCAGCAGCATCTCCCCAAAGGCGTGTGAAGTTAGTATGGAATCAATCAAAAAGCATTTCTCCGGCCCAGTGTTCTGCACATGTGCACAAACCCCAATCCCCTGAGAGTATCGCTCCCTCCTCAAGCCCTAGGTAAATTGGCCAAGCAGACCCCTGCGGGTCCTTGGGTTTATTATTTGGTCATGAGATGTCAGTATTTCATTTTGTATTTTTATTTTAGAAATGGATCTAAAGTTTAATATTCACATATTCTGGAGCATCTTGCAGATAATGATCTTATAACTAAATCCTACTGCACAATTCAGTTGTAGTTTGTTTGAATGGTCACATTGCCTGTACTTGCCTTGAACTGTGGAAAAATAAGGAGGATTTCTCCCTCCTTCCTCGCTGCCTCCCTTCCCCCTTCCCAGTCTTCTTTCCTCCCTTCTTTCCTTCCTTCCACCACACATATGTGGTAAGCACATCCTTTGGATCACACTATTTGAGTGACAACACACTGTCCCTGGCCTCAGTGCACAGTCTTAACATGGAAAATATGCAATTGCAACAGCTGCAGGCAAATGGTGTTACAGTTTGCTGTAAGAGGGAAGGCTTTCCAGTAATTTTAAGAGAGAAATGGGTGTGAGAATCTAGTTGTCACACAGTCCAGTTGGCAGAGCTGTTCTGAATCTAAAGAAGAAGCAAGTCAGCACAGAATTCATGGTGAGTTCTGATTCAGTTTCAGTGGAACAGCTTCTGTCTGTCAAAATAATGTGGAACTGAAAGGGGAATGTGTGCTTTTCTTGTTTAAATACATGATCTGGGGATCTGTTTTGCTTTTATGGTTACATAAATGTTACAAACCTAAAGAGCATCTACATACTTTTTTACGGTTTACTTATTTAACAAAATCTTATAAAGCACTGATAACATGTCAGGCTCTGTATTAGGTATTTTATAAATATGAATTCATCTTATTTCCATATATTTTAGTTACAATGTGGTAAAAATCAATCAGTATAAACTTGGAGGTCCAGGAGAATTCGTTTTTTGCTTTACTGAAGTCACTCAAATTTCAAATACCCTGTTGAATATGAGGCCTCGGAGGAAAGATAATCTAAGTAGCAAGTATTCAAATGTATTGACTGTTCCCAACTAAAAGCACTTTCTTGCCTCAGTCTTTGAACTCAGACTGCCAAGAAATTACACAGCTGATAGAAATACGACATTAAAATAGTTCTTATGATTATATTCCATATATGCAAGATGTTAGAGGAAATACCTTACATGTTAGTAGAGACATCAAAGACATAAAAAGATACAAATCCAACTTTAAGACATGAAAACTGAATGTCCACAGTGAAAAATACATGGATGGGGATAAAGACAGATGAGACACTGCAGAAAAAATGATTAGCGAACTTCAAGACAATAATGGAAACTATCAAAAGTGAAACACAGAGAGAAAATAGAATTAAGCAAAAATGAATAGAGCATTAATGAGCTGTGAAACAACTAGAAGTGGCCTAATATATGTGAAGTAGAAGGCAGTGAGAGGGAGCGGAGTGGTAGATAAAATAATTGAAGAGATGATGGCTAAAAGTTTTCCAAAGTTGGTTAAAATTACAAACCCTCAGCTCTACGGAGTTCAATAAAACCCAAGCACAAGAAACATGAAGAAAACTGCACCCAGGGCCATTATGACCTAATTGCTAAAAATAAGTAACATCTTAAAAACAGATAGAGAAACAATGATTAATTATGAACAGAGGAAAGAAGATAAGCATGACATCAGATTTCTCAGTGGGGAAAAAACATACTAGAAAAGAGTGGAGGAACATTTTTAAAGCACGCAAAAGATGATCAACCTATAATTCTTTATCCTGAGAAAATATTTTCAAAAATCAGTATGAAATGCAGGCTTTTTCAGACACACATCAGTTGAAAATTTTTCTCATCAGCCGACATTCACTAAAAGAAATGTTAAAAGAAGTCCTTCAAACAGAAGGAAAATGAAAACACAGGGAAACCTGGATCTACACAGAAAAATGAAACCATAAACAGAAGCTCCAAGAGTAAATATATTTTATTTCTTTTAATTATTTTATATAATATCTAGTATTTTCTGATTATTTAAATGCTGCTTAAATCTTTAAAGTCAATCTACTGTTTAAATTTTTAAAATAGTAATGTAGTATAGGATTCATAACATGTAGAAGTAAAAATCTATGAGTACAATAGTAAAAAGGTCCAAAAAGGGAAATGAAGCGCACTTTTAGAAGGTTTTTATATACTATACCTCATGTGTATCATACTATCACTTGAAAATAAAAAACAGGGATATATTAAAAATGTTTACTCCAAACCCTAAAACAACCACTAAATAACAATAATTATAGCTAATAAAAAAGAGGATATAAAACATAATATTAAAAATTTCTCCAGTAATACAAAGGAAGGCAGGAAATGGATAGAAAAAGAACAAAGAACAAGTGAATCAAAATGAAAAATACAGCAATACGTATGTTTAAACCCGACAATATCAATAATTAAATTTAAATGGCTTAAAAACTTCAATTAAAAGGCAGCGATTATCAGATTGGATTTAAAAACAAGACCCAAGTATGTCCTGCCTGCCTGTAAGAAACTTATTATACTTCAAATATAAAGACATAAATTGGGTAAAATTAAAAGGATGGAAAAAGATACAATATGCCAATACTCGTCAAAATAAAGCTGCAGTGGCTAATTAACATCAAAGTAGATGTCAGAACAGATAATAGTATCAGGAATAAAGGGATCATTTCATAATAATAAAGCGACAAGTTTATCAAGAAGATATACTTTTGCTAAACAGTAAGCAAAAATTGATAGAATTGCATGGAAAAATACACAAGTCCGCAGTGATGGAGATTTCAACACCTTTTCCTCAATAATAAGTAGAACAGGTAGACAGAAAATCAGTAAGCATATGGGCAACCCGAACAATGCTGACCATCAACTTGACCTAATTGACATTTATAGAGCAATCCACAAACAACATCAGAATACACATTTTTGAGGGAACATGGAACATTTATCAAGATAGGCCATATTCTGGGTCAACCCAACTGTTCAACAAGTGACTAGATAAACAAAACGAGTGTAAGAAAGAACAACAACAATGCTGTGAGTGAAAAGATGATGAACTACAGATAAGTCGTAAATAAAAAAGATAAAAAAGAGCAAAAAACCCCACAATTATTATAACAAATTTTCACTATTCCAGAAGACTTAGATTATGTGTTGATTCAATCAGAATTTTTTCTGAATTGTATTTTCTTTCAGTGGGGCACAAATAATGCTGTAATTTAGAGAGCAAAATTTATGCAGTGTAAATCAGCTATTGCTTTAAAGGAAATTCAAATTTCAGGTGCTTCTTTCTTTGTAAAACATACAGGTTTCTCTAAAAGTCAATTTTCCAATGCCATATGCTTTACAAGGTTAAAGTAATTATAATAACACTTAATTTAATGTGGCACTGTATGCACATCTGTGGTTTATTTATATTATTTGGTTGTGCAACTTGGGTGAATTACCTCGTCAAGGGAAATTTCAGGGGGGAAAAAAAGGTGCTCTGGAAAAATGAACTATAGCAACTTAATTCAGAGTTTCCAACCCCAGGTTTTATCCCAAATTTCATGTAAATCCAGAAGAAACTTTTGTTAAATGCTTTAATAGAAGCAAACTTTTAAGAAAACATATCTTAAGAATTAATTCTAAGAGCTTTTAAATATTTTATCTAATTTAATTCTTACCAGTTTGTGAGGTAGACATTATTATCTCAGTTTTACAGTTGAGGAAACTCAACCTCATATGATTTAATAATCTATTGGAAGTCACACAACTGCATAGGGCCAGAGAGGGATCTTCTAAATCTATGTCCAGTAATTTTTCCACTAACTTTATACTGCAACTTACACAAAACAAACACCTAGTTTCACACCCAGAAATAGTCACTCTTAATAATTTTTTTTTTTTTTGGTGATTGATGAGAAATTCCCTTACCTGGAAAGTCACTAACTTAAGTTTGATAACATGAAATGAACAATTAAACATGTGAAGATGGCGAAAGGAAAGAATACATATTTTATTAGCAGTTAATTTGCATATTTGTACCAGAAAATATATTTACTGAAAATAAAAGTAAAAGCATTTGAGTCTATCTAATTTACAATTTCAAAATAGGACCATCCCACTAAGATAAAATACATCTGATTTCTAGCCAAGCATTGACTGGGAAACCAAGTGATTCTCACTAGGCTACATAGAAGTCTACTCTCAATATTTTGTAAACGTTCTTCCACAAGTTCTTAGTTTCTCTCTTTCTCTCCTCCACACACACATACATATACTACTAGTACGTATATATGGGCTTCGTGTGATCAAAAAATTAGATTTTATAGCTTCCGGTCACTGAGTTTTTGTTTGTTTGTTTGTTTTCTTTGTGTTTGTGGGTGTGTGTTAGTTAGCAGATAGTGTTTTCCTAATATAGAAATTGGTTCTAGAGTGAGGTGACACCATTAACAAAAATCTAAAAGTACATTATGTGTTCATGACTTAGAAACTGGGCAGCTGTGAGAAAAGACGTAGCAGAGATTGATCAATATTGTGATACTAGGAAAAATATTTTTAATGTCAACTTTGGCGGTTTGTAAGGCTGACTTTTGTGCCAGTGAGACTGTAGCTCTAGGGAGATGCTTGGAAAGGCTCAGAATAATAGTGTACTCGTATGTGGGCGACTCTTGGTGCCTTAGGTAAGGTGTGACAGGAAAAGGTGAGGTCAGGTAAGAATTAGCTCCTTTCTAAGGAGAGAAAAATGGGAATGGAGAAATTGCAGTGATCAAAATCCTTGCAGGTCTGGAAAATGCAACTGCTTCTTGAACCCAAATAGTAATAAATATTTTGAGAAAGTTCTCAGCTGCAAAGGCCCAGTTAAACGTGTCAGTTGAACAAACTGATGCAGCCCTGCTTCCTGGATCAGATTACATGGATGGCTTTCCCAACTAGTTTTTCAGACAGCTTTAGGATAGCTACAGTTGTGTTCACACACACACACACACACACACACACACACGTGCACATACTCACGTGTAGAGAGTGTGTGTGTCAATGAGGGCAAGGGAATGAATCCAGCGTGAGAAGTAGCACAAAGAAAGATTTTGGCTGTGCTTATCAGTGCATAAAACAGTATTTTGGGGATAATTATATTGCCAAAGAAAACAAGAGCTAAGATTATGAAAAAGCCTTTGCCTGTTAATTCTTTACACAAACTTTTGAATCCTTAAATTTGCAAAGCTAGAAGCAAATTATGAAAGCTATACAAAGGAGCTGTACCCCCAATTCTGATGGTTTATACCAGTATCTCACGTAGGATAACAAAGTAGGAAACACCTCGAGGGTGAAGCCCCTGGAAGATAGCGGCGGAGGAATTTACCTCCAGAGAGCAGATTAAGACTTAATCAAGGAATTTCTCTCACCACCAGGACAGAGGCTCTCACAGTGCCCTCCTGGCAGGGATGTCTCTCTTTTCCCTTCGCTACATGGAAGTGTTGACTGTGGTTACGTGGCCCTGCCCCACCATGTTACGTACAGCGGGGCAGGCGAGCTGCCCTTTGCATTCATACAGGTCGCATCGCTGAGAGCCTCAACTTTGAGCTTTATGGGATGCCTGGGGCGGGGGGACTTTGGGTTGTCTGTGGAAACTGTAATCTATGGATGGGAAGAAGAAGAAAATGGAGATTTGGTGATGAGATTGGTGGACTTAAGTCAACAAAGAGGAGAGTCATACAAAACCCGACTCTGGGCACACAGCTAGATTACATTTTCCAGCCTCCCTTGCTGTTGGATGTGGCCATTTTACTGAATGTTAGCCAGTGGAACGTGTGTGGAAATAATGTAGGCCATTCCCAGTAAGGTCCATAAAATCCTCCTACGGGCAACCGTCTGTTCTCTCTGTCCTGTCAGCTGACTGGAGAAAACTCCTAAGAACTGGAAAAGGATAGGGCCACAGTACAGAGGGGCTGACACCCAGAATGGCCACGGAAAAGGCAGGGATATCTGCTGTGGACTGTGATCAGAAGAAGCAACATTTTACTGGGTTTCACACAATGAAAGGTGATTGGGGGTTTCGATTGTTATAGTAGCGGGTGTTTTTTGCATCAATGCAATTTTTTATTTTGTTGTTAAATTTCTTCCTTTCACTTTTTAATGTTTGGAGATTATCCTTGTGAAGTATGAGAAAAGTCTGTAAACTTTTTCAATTGTGTTATATCACTTTGGTTTCCCTTTGAGACCATGTTAGAAAAATCAAATCCACTGTGAGTGCAGAGGTCTCAAGTCAAAAACAGTGAACAATTAACTCTATATTGGTCATAATTTCCAAATAACGTTTCAAATGACTCAAAAGGATAGCAGCTTTACAAGTAGAAATACTGAAATTTCTGTCATGAGTAATAGTTTATACTAGGAAACAAATAAATATATGATCTGCCCTTAGCTTTCACAAGATATCGAAGAAGTGATTGATATTAGGTTATTCATTTATGGGTAGCTCTGTATTTTATTTCTTACCCTGTCAGACTGAGAAGGCCTACCATTTTTATTAGGGCTGCTGATGTACCCTGTACTTATAGTTTTATTACCTGGTGGAGAAGCTACAAGATATTGGCAGTCCTTAATAACCAGCACTTTGTGTTTCCTTGTGTCAGCAAATTTCTTAGATTAATACCCTATGTTTGATTGATGGAATTGTGCCGAATTTTTAAGTTCTAATTTCTCTAAACGCTTATAAAAAATAGTGAGAGGTATATAGCATGTACATGTAGTCTAAAATCTATCTATCTATCTATCTATCTATCTATCTATCTATCTATCTATCTATGAATAGATAGTTTTATATATACAGGGAGACAGAGAGAGAGAGAGAGAGAGAGACACTTCAACACCTCTCTCTATATATCTTTTCCTAGTCAAACCTTTGTCTGAAACTGATAGTTAATATTTGTCTATGATTAAAAATAATCAACATGCTGTTGTCTATGTTATTACATTTGTAAAATATTTTTTAAAAACCAATAACATGCAATTTAGAAAGAAAATATAAACATTAATATTCTGGAGTTCGGAGGCATAAGGGTACTTGTCCTTTAGTTTTTTGAAACTTATTGAAACTAGTTGAATGTCAGTGTTGAACAAGTACTCCCGATTTTTTAAATTTTGAGACAATAATTTTAAAAAATTAATTGAATTAAATATTTGGTCTTTTGTTGTAACACTTAAGACATATCAATTATTTGCAAGGAATCTAAAAGAATAGAGAAGCTATTTTTCCCTCTTTCGATCTCGGGATGAGAGGAGGGTAACTCTTAAAAGCTTGAAGCAATTTTTAAAATAATTGAAACTTGAATGAGCTTTGCTACAATCATTTGTGTGGTATTTCTATCAAACAGTTGTTAGTTCCTATAGCACTAGATAACAGTCTTGAAATACATGTTTTTTTAATTTAGTTTCATAGCATAACTATTGTTACATCAAATATTTGAACATGACTATTATAGGAAACTAACAACTCATCTTTTGAAGTAAAACATCAAGATTAGTATATAAATCCATAATGATGTTGATTTTCAAGATATAACTTACACTAAGGAGCATATTTTTTTTTTATACAGATAAAAAGGAATGTCTAGTGTCTCAAATTATTCTTGGTTAAGTATACGATGAGGTTGCTTACACCATATTTTATTTAGCTATTTGAACATTAAGTAGGTTCATTTGAAATCATGAATATCAAACGTTAGTTTATCTGAATTGCTTCATTAATATCTTTTCAGTGTATCATCAGATATGAATTTAGACTGTCCTCAAGTTTGTTGGACTTCCTCAACAGAAAATAATTTCCTGTGAATCAATGAATGGGTTCCCCCTGTATCAGCAAGCTGAGAGCTGTACCAAAACGATTGGCCAGACAACATCACATTCATTTATGTAACTCTTCAAAGTATCCTAGGAGAGCTTGATTACCATTCAGCATGATTTGAATCATGTCCTCCAAACCTATATTTCTATCTATCCATGAAATAAAATCTTATCTTAAATCAGCCTATGATGTTGATGGTCTGCCATTTCCCATTCTCAATGTACCGGTACTAGGATCTCAAATAGAAACCAATTCTTCTGTTTTATCTGAGTAAAGAGATACTCTACTTTCATATTATTTTTTTTTAAAGTACTATAGTATATATAAATGGTTATTTGTGTGTTTTGGGATCTAACATGATTGGAAAAAAATCTTTAGTAGTTTCCTTTGTTTTACATTGGCATGAATGAAATGTTCCTGAATTGGCAATGATGTTGTTATTAATATCACAGGCCCTGGGGTTAAAAATGTATGTATATCATTAAAACTAAACAATTCAGACATGACTCTTCCTCGACTCTACAGGTGCTTGTATAGTTTTCCCTTCTTTGGTTCGATTTTAAATATCCTAATGGACTATTCTGTTTTGTAACAAGTCAAATAATTTTCTCATTTGTAATTTTTTTTTAACTTAGCCACTCCGTACATAGATAATTCTTGTAATCTTTTCTCATAAATCAGTCTTTCTGGCTCATTAATCATCAGTACTGCCCTTTTAAATCTCACTATATATATCCCTTTCCCCAATACCTTACAGACCTGATTTTCCCTTTGCACTAAATTTATTATACATTCTTAAGTAGGCTGAAGATATAAATTGCTTTTGGGAAGAATGATGCTTTAACATTAAAAGGTTCCTAAGAGTAGTCTTATCTAGGTCTGTGTTGATCCCGCTATGTATCAAAAGACCACTTAAAGCCAGAGAGATCTGAATACGTCTTTAAATTACTTAACACTTTTAAAATACTGAGTTACATTTGACTGGATAGCTCTAATAAAATGATAAGATTTATCGCTTATAAAGTCTCAGTCTTATATTATTGTGTATTGCCCAGGAAAAATTTCCAAAGGAGAAATGAATATATATGTATTTAAAGAGGAAGTAGAATTTTTTATTAGTGTAAATGAGCATATTTTTAAACAGTTTTTCTCCCCCTAGAATATACTATAGTTAGGTAGAATTACGATGCTCCTTTCAATTTATATATTTGATCCTTATAATTTCACACACTTTGAGATATGTTTTATCGTGAGTGTGAGATTTATTCAGAAACAATCACTATTATACAGATCTTCACTTAGACTGTAAATGTGTGTGCGTACAAGGACTGAAAGCCAAACGGAAAGCAGTGCTTCCAGTGGCTGTGTTTGCTCTGCGTTCCTCCCTTTGACTCTCGCTTGCTTTGTGCTTCATCCTAACGTTCCTATGTCTGCAGACCAGGACCCAGGTTCAAGACCTTATCTGTCACTGGTGACTCCTCCCCTTTTTCATCCTCTACTCCATATGTAAATTTTCAAATATGTCAAAACAATATCTTCTTATGCCTGCTCTTGTCATTTCAAACGACGTATTTATAGATGGCCTGAGCCTTCTAGGATGTAAACTCCAGGAGAGCAGGAATCTTACATGTCTTGTTCACTCTTAAATGCCTAGTACTACATCGAACAATAGATGCTCAATAAATGTGTTTCTCAAAGGAATGAATGATACTTCTGTTTGTCTTCCATGTGCATTTGGACTGGCACCGCCCTGGTGCTTTGTACCTCTATTTAGATTATTTAAAATAAATATTTCTTTGACTTAAATTTCACCACCTAGTAGTCTGTTCTTGAAGGAAGATGGAAAGTGCAGGGGTAACGTGCAGTTTTAAACAGGCGCAGTCATGCAAAGCTTTCCTGAAAAGGTGAGCCCTGAGAAGGGACGCACACCTGGCGTGAAGGCAGCCTATGCTGTGCCTGCTGTAGGTGCACGGCTGTGGTGGGAGTGTTTGGAAGTTCTCGATGTGATTTCTGTTTTCAGTGAAGAGCAACACAACCGTCAGCCATAACTGAGGAGGGGGGAGGTTCCAGGAGAGAAAAGATGGTATGGAATATTCGGCCATGTGAGTGGTAGACGGAAAGCATAGGGGAGTGTCGTACCATTGCCAGCTGTGTTTTGCTCCAGCTAAATTCAGCTGTGTAGGTGTTAGCACAGATTTTGGCAGCATTAAAGTTTGGCAAAGCACAACAAACCAAGAGAGGGTTGATGGAGTTGAGAATGAATGTGAGAGAGAGAGGTTATGCCAATGGACCGTGAAGCACAGAAAAGAGGAAATAAGCCGTGAAAAGGATGTAGATAATTGTTACAGTGAAGGGATTTGGGGTTTTAGGATTAGGGCTGCAGAGGGATTGAGCCTGAAAGATAAGAAGTGGCGGTAGCCGTACAGTAAGGTCTTTGAAGTTGCAATTGTGGAGGGGCTGCAATGTTTTGGTAATAAACCTCAGAGTAGCTGGCTGGCCAGGATGCAGGTCAAGATCATTGACAGACAACAGGTCAAGCAAATTGAGAGGCCGGCCAGGCTACTGGATAGATTACCTCCACAGCTACTGAGACTTTATAGACTAGTCTGGAAGTGGCGGTGAGCAGCACTCTCTCGCTAGGCCCGGTCTTATAAAGTGGGTTTTGGGGAGAAGACAACTGTCACTGTAGGGAAGGTGGTATCCTTCGGTCATGTCAAGTTTCAGTGAGAACAAGGAAGTGAGGAGAACATTCTCAGTGTGTGTGTAGGGGGGCAGTGCGGTTTGGGTCAGCTCTCTCTGGAATTGAGAATTGGGGGGGGCGGGTAATCAAGGGAGACTTGATCTCCCTCCAGAGGCTCCCATGGGTAAATGCGTAGTTTAGTTTATTTTACCACTGTGTTCTACGGTATGAACATTCTCATAAACATCTCCCAGCACACTTTCTTATTGAGAAAGACAGAAATTCTGTATAGGTTCCCAAGGATAGATGCCTAGGAATGCAATTGTGAGGTCACAGGGAAGACACGTTACTAGGCAACGCCAATGATTCTCCAAGTGGCTGTCAATTTACACTCTAACCAGCAGGAATAGGACTTCCTGTGCCTCGATTTCTTCTCTAACACTTCATAGTGTCGTATTTTTGGTCATCTGGTAGCAAAAGATGTTTTATTAATGTTCCATTTGCACCCCTGTGATTATTTATACAGTTTAGCATCTTTATTTTGTTTATTGGCTATTCAGTTTTATTCTTCTGTGAAGTTACTGTTTATTGGGTTGTTTATCTTTTTACCTCTTTTTGATTTGTTGGGAGTATTCATATGTTTGGTATACTTTTTAAAATCATTTATATATGTTGGCTATAGCTCTTCCAAGTGTATGTTTCTTTTAACTTTTTAAATTGTGTCTTTTAAAATTAGCAATCATTGTTAATTTTAATGTGAACAAATATATTAATCTGTTCTGTATGGTTTTTGCTTTTATCTTTCTTAAGAAACCCTTCCCTATCCCAAAATTATAAAGATTTTTTTTGTATTTTTATTAAAATTTGTATTTAG
This sequence comes from Rhinolophus ferrumequinum, assembly GCF_004115265.2. Taxonomy (NCBI): domain Eukaryota; kingdom Metazoa; phylum Chordata; class Mammalia; order Chiroptera; family Rhinolophidae; genus Rhinolophus; species Rhinolophus ferrumequinum. The sequence goes on from NC_046286.1 coordinate 103,142,824, forward strand.
TCTTTAATTCTTTAAATCACGTGGAAGTGGATTTGTGTATGGTGCGAGGTAGAGCTCCAATTTCGCTTTTTTACATCAATATACTGTTGTCCCAGGATCATATGTTAAATAGTACAGCCTTTCTGTGTATCTCAGCAATGTAATCTCTATTATATTATCAAATGAATCCATGCATTCATTCTACAAATGTTTATTGAACACCTATTACTGTACCAGACACTATTAATGTAACAAGGAACAAAGCAAACAATCTATTCTGGAATTTAGAATCTAGCTCAGGTAGGAAGGAAATAAACAATAAACAATAACAATAAACAATAAACATTCCATAGTATGTCAGAACAGAATGAACACTATGGAAAAAAAGAAAAAGCAGAGCAGGATAAAGAGGTTGGAGGTCCAAGGGGGGGAGAGAGTTGTATTGAATGAGATGGTTGTGGAAGGTCTCAAGGAGGAGAGTTGGGCAGACACTTACAAGAAGTAAAGGGGTTTATCAAATAAAAATATGGAGGAAGAACATTCCAGGCAGAGGGAACAACCAGAACAAATTCCCCAAATTAGCATCTATCTGGTGTGTTCAAAGAGCAGCAGGAAGCCAGTGTGTTGAAGCACAGATGACTATGGATAATAACGAGATGAGACCAGAGATGAAATGGGGGGAGCAGGATGTGTATGTCTTTGTGGGCCTTTGTGTGGATCATGTTACTAGGACACTTACTGGTTCTTTCTCTTTCTTTTTCATTTAAGTATTTATTCCACTTGGGACTAATTCTGTTGTAAAGTGTGAGGAATAGATTCAACTGGATTTTTTTTCTAGACTGCTATCACTTGTCCCAATACCAGTTCTTCTGTGAGAACTTCAATTATGCATAATTTAGATCTCCTTTGACACTCTTTCTCTCCCATATCATGCATTTCTCTCATCTCTATCACTTGTATCCTCTTCGTATTTTTCCAGTGTTCTTTGTCCCTTTTGCTTCTTCCAGTTTCATCTTCATATTTTGGAATTTTCATTCCTACTTGCTGTCGGAGTTGTACCTGCTTATGTTTCATCTTCTCCTAGCACATCATCATCTCCTCTGTCACAGTTCTTGCATTTCTCCTTTTTGGTCTTTTTCCATAAAAATGGCTGCTTCATCAAGTTTTTAAAGATTTCTTGACAAAATATTTGGTTGCCGTGCTTATCTCTGCATGGTATGTTTTTGTCGACTGGTAAGTTTCGCTGCTCTTTTATACATGTTGTTTTCCTTGTAGTGTCTTTGTTTTGATGCTGTGCTGGTTCCCATTTTAATCCTCATCATTGAGACAGTTGGCTTTTCCTAGACTGTAGTTTGAAATAGGTTTCTGGGTCTTGGTAAAGTGTAGCATTCTTTTGGGATTTATATTCCAAAATCTTTCTCTTTCTCTGCTATCAGAAAGGAAGATGGTTGCAGATATTATTTGTTTATGTATTTATTTTGATGATATTTCTCCTCTGCTTCTCTGATCCCAAACGGATATGAAAGGTCTTCTGCTTTGAGCCCTATTTACACCCATTTCTGCAAACAGGAGACAAAATTTGCCTTTTATGGGATCTTTCTCAACAGAAATAATTTTTGTTTCTGGTGTTTTCTGGAATGTATCAATGATCTCTCTCATCACTCACCATATTTCTTCTCTTCCCCATGACATGCGACTTGCCTTAGGTAGCTTTTGGAGGTCCTAATATTACAGTAAATGAAGTTCATGGCTTGTTTTTATTCACCTTAGTATATTGTATGATTTTAGAATACAAAGAAGAGAGAAATACTCACAGAAATCATTTTAACCCTTGAGATTTAGTCCTTGTTAGATACCAAGGAGGTAAAGTAGGCTGGGAAGGAGGACATTTCTTGACTCCTCTTGTATTTTATTTTAAAGTCAAGATTATCTCATATTTCATTATATATCAAAAACAAATATATAGTAACATATTTCTAAGGAAAGACAAAAGAGGAAACTCCTCACTGACTCAGGTAGTGTGTGTGTGTGTGTGTGTGTGCACACGTGTGTAAATTACTTATACAAGATTATGGATTACTTGTATAAAATTCTAATAATAATATCTAATATTTTTCAAATCTGACTCAGGTTGTGTGTGTGTGTGTGTGCACACGTGTGTAAATTACTTATACAAGATTATGGATTACTTGTATAAAATTCTAATAATAATATCTAATATTTTTCAAATCATCCTTACAGCTTCTACTCAAATGATATAATCACGAGCATGCATTGAAAGTAAATTATGGCTATGAAGAACACTTCTAAATGTAAAGCATGCTGCTGATAGAAGTTTCTGGGTTGATGAATTGTATCTACTATTTGGGACTGGTTAGACAAATGACGAATGGTTAATAGGAAAAAGGTTAAGAGTTTATTCTCCATGTGGACAAATTGGCTTTATTTTGTCCACAAGCTAACATAACTTCAGCTAGCTTTCATAGATGAAGATCTTGGCTCAGGAAAAATGTACTTCATTTTATATATTTATTCAGAGAGAGAGAGAGAGAGAGCGAGCGAGCAAAACAAAGTATACACATTATAAGAAACAAAAAAACTGTTAAAATTGTAATACTCAACATATACCGACAACAAAAGATGAATACAAGTCATGTGTACACATTTTTTTGGCACCCTGGTATATGAAGTCGGACAATTAAGTTCACGAACTTATCCCAGAAAAAGTGCTACATACCTCATTGCTAAATGTCACTATGGTCATCTTTAAAGTACTCCCCTTGGGAAGGTATGCACCAATGCCAGTACCTAGTCCACCCTTCAAAGCAATTTTGGAACTCTTTTTTTGGAACAGCTATCAGAGCGTCGTCATATTACCCTTGAGGTCCTGAATGTCATCAAAATGTCTCCCTTTCAATATTTCCTTTATCTTCGGGTAAAGAAAGAAGTCATTGGGGGGCCAGATGAGTAGGAAGAGTGTTCCAATACAGTAATTTGTTTACTGGCTAAAAACTCCCTCACAGACAGTGCCGTGTGAGCTGGTGCATTGTCGTGATGCAAGAGCCATGAATTGTTGGTGAAAAGTTCAGGTCGTCTAACTTTTTCACGCAGCCTTTTCAACACTTCCAAATAGTGAACTTGGTTAACTGTCTAGTTGGTACAAATTCATAATGATAATCTTTCTGATATCAAAAAAGGTTAGCATCATTTGAACAAGTCCGCGAACTTAACTGTCAGACTCCGTGTGTGTGTGTGTGTGTGTGTGTGTAATCTAAATAAAAATAAAAACATATTACATCTTGATAGTGAATGATGTATCTATCTTTACCTAAGGTAAACAACACACTATTTAGGTAAATCTTCATTCCTTCTTTTCCTTTCACATTCTTAACATTTCTTTCTTGATTGAATGAACCATAGTGGAAACCATGGTGGAAAACCCAAAACAATAAGATCATAATCTAGTATTTCTTATTATGTTATCTTTCAGTTAAGTTGTCATATGTGTGCTTTGTATGTATAATAACATAAATGTTTTAGAATATTTCTTTCTTTCCTTATATGACCTCTAGAGTTTAAAAGTTATACTCAGGGTATTTAATATCTCTGTAAATTGTATGAACTTTCAAAGTACTTCTAATTTAGAAGGAGCCAGTAAGCTGAAGGAAAAGCAGAACTCTTTTTTACCAATATAAATGTATTTTATTGTAGACAGTTCTAAAAATTGTTTTCTATTAAATAGCTAGTTCTTTCTGGAGAATATCAGTTTGCATCATTAGACACAAGGATTTTCAAATTTTCTATTAAAATATTCATGATATGTAAAATGTAGATGGTAATATAGTCTCGTCACATACACAAAAATGACATTTTTGCTCTAATTATTCAGTAAGAAATAACTCTGTTACAAGACAAAGAATATATGTTTAGATACAAACTATTTTCCATGCTTTAAACATTAGAGGTGTAAGGGGAATAGCTATCTTTTAAACTCTTACCCATTTATATTCTCCTTTCACATTTAGCTCACTCGTTTCCGTGGCCTTAGTGTTAAGTGTGACAGTGTTTTAACCAAGCCGCCTCAGTCATTCAGGCATGTTATCAGTTCTGCAAGACAGATACTAAATAGCATGTCTAAATTGAAATCTCCGATGACTCTCTGGAGACAAGCTGATAGCAAGAATCACACTTGGGCACTTAAATCTGGGGCCTTTTTCTGTACTTAACTGCACAAAGAGATCAGCTTTTGAGTAAAGTTTTTAGTCTTCAGGTGTCAAGATTTCTTTTGTATCATTTGATTATTGTGCCTCATTTTGTTAGGAAAGACTCTCAATCTTCTTCTTTTTTTTTTCTACATGGAGAATTTAATGAACCACTAATGTCTAGTACTTTAACCAAAATAATTGAAAAAGAAATTGTGTAGTCCAGCCATTGCTTTGCAGGCTATTGTAGAGTGTAGAGACTACATTTTGAAATACAATCTCAGATCCAAGAGTATTCCAGTTTAGTTATACACTTGAAATGAAGTAACCATAATTTCCTCAGCAATCTTTGGGACTTTCTCCTATCATAGAGCATTGCAGAACCATTTCTGAATCACGTTGCTGGATGCTAGCCTGAAAGAAGTCTAGTGTCTGCAGAGCTGAGGTCATTGTTAGGATGACAGCTGAGAACAAATAAGCATTGACATGTAAATCGGGATGCATTTCCACAGTTCCTTTGGATTTCAGTTTATATGAAGAGTAAAACAAGGACTTTGTGTGCCCTGTGAGGTCCCTCTTAGCTCCACAAGTGGCTGCATTCTCAGATAAGATGGTATGTCCGCAGTGTTTGTTGAATTAATGCATACACGTGCTGGGTTATAGAGGTGTGGGAAGGATTAAATACCTTATGCTTCGGGTGTCTGTGGAGGAATGGCTAGACAGATCAACAGTCAGCTTGCAAATGTCTTTGTGTAGCGTGTCAATGGGAAATCATTTATGGCTTTTAAATAGATGAAGATATGATTTAATTAGTCTATTAGAATATTCATTGTGCAGTCAGCAGAGGAGTGATCTAGAAAAGGCAAAGCTGGAGGCAAAAAGAGCAAATAAAGCAAAGACAAAGAGATTTTCCTACAAAAATTTAAAACCTTTAAATGTTAAATAAATAAAAATGGAAAGCAGAGATGGTGAGGAGATCATTTGCGATTAAATGCAACCAACGATTAATACCTTTCACTATAAAAGCGTCATACAAATTGATGTTAATTTGGAAGAGACATGAACATACGTTCACAAATGTGTACATATGGCATTTATATTAAAATGAGAAAATGTTCATCCTCTTTCGTTAAATTGGGAGAATAGTCAGGTGCTATTGACTGAATTTGTGTCTCCCCAAATGTCACATGCTGAAGCCCTAACTCCCAAAACGATGGTATTTGGAGGTGAGCCTTTGGGAGGTAATTAGGAGTATGAGGTGACCCCATGAGAGTGGGGTCTCCGTGATGAAATTAGTTTCCTTATACTAACCATTCCAGCAGCCCAAGCAGACTAAGACATAAAGACCTGTTCTTTTGCTTAATTAACAAATAACTTTATCAAGAATCATGACATATTAAGATTATCTGATATGGGGGATTCTGTCTGAAGGAAATAATATAAAATATGAAAAATGTATTATGCCTGAGATGTTTACAATAATGTAATTACAAAATCCAAAGAAAATTGGAAATAATGTAAATTACAAATATAATTGCAAACTGTCAGTGAAATACTGCCTAGCCACGAAAAATGAAATTTTGATATCAGGAGCAACATCAAAACCTATGATACGAAGTGAAAAAAGTACACGAAATAGAAAGGACATAAATATGTAAAACTATGGTATTTGTATATGTTTTTGGACAGTCTAAAAGGGAAAGCACATTATTAGTAGGTGCTAGATTATAAGTGGTTTAACAAGATTCCCCTCTATTCTGCAGTTTATTATTTATATACCGTAAGTAGATTTTCATCTTTGTAGTCTGAAGTCTGTCTCATCGTAGCCTCTAGCTCTCCTTATTCCATCAGCCATGCACCCTAGATATTTCCTCTTTAGCTTTTGGCCAACACCCAATCCTTTAACGCAGTGATGGAGTCATGTCCTTCAGAGGAGAAGGTCAAATCTCTTTCCTACTCCGCCCTACTTCTCTGATTTCTGCCAGGTTATTGCGCAGCTCTAAGCTCTGATTTCCTTGTCTGTAAGATCATTTCCTGTGGGTTTTGTTGAGATGGGTAATGTTTGTAAGACAAGGAACACAATATTAGCAGAAGTTATTATTATTTTTGATGCCACCCTAACTTCAGGCCTTTGTCATCTCATGCTTGGACACTGCATCAAGTCCATTTTGGGCATCTTGTCTCCGGTCTCCTGATGGTAGGCCATCCAGTTAGATTAGTGGACTAATCTTCCTAAAATAGGTCCCCCACACCACTTGGAAGTTTTCTCTGCCACTCGCTGCTACCTGTAGGGCCTGACTTTTAAGGACTCTGCAGGATGTCTATATATATTGAATATTTATATACATAAATATTCATATACAGTTCTTGTTATCTTCTCTGGCTGTTACTTGGCAAAAACACTGCTATCATAATGTGTTATTGTATCATTAAATTGTTACATTGTTGCAGCTTCTTATAATAGCTGCCTGGTCCTATGAGCTCATTTCTGTCAGGGCTGGGGGGCTGCAACTGTCATTACAACCAGATTTGCTTAGTGTTAATATCGTGCAGACAACGTCCTGGTCACTTGGTGACCTTGGGTATTGCAAAATTTCTGACGTAGTAAAGCAATTACAGTTGGCACCTGGGGCACACACTGAATTACAATCCTTTTTGCTCAGAAGTCTAGGCTGAAAGCAACACATCTGCGGGCCCTGGGGCCAGCATTCAGGTGCGCGTGTAGCTCAGAGACTAGACTCACCAGGGGCCTCACCACAGTGCTTTCGTGAATCCAAATTTCAGGTTGAAACTGATGAAAAGAGGAAAGGAATGTCTTTGCATTTCATTGTTTCAATCTTAATGAGTTGGCTAAATGGACCAATTAGAATAACACAATGTACATCCCCCACTTGAAGTAAAAGTCTATTTTTTTAGCAGCTTCAGATATGCTGAAAAAAGGAAGCTTTCAGACGGCATGATAAAGAATTTTCGAAAGCCTTAAATTCCTTTCTACTAATTATTATTAGTCTTGTGACAATATGACAGAGACTGTGATCTAAGTCCTAAATCCATTACAGCACATTCAATAAAGTACTCTGTCATCTGTATTCACTTCAAAGTACATTCAATATCTCGGTTCCCAAGTGCATTAGATTTTATTAAAAGCTTTCTGCTGCAACATCCATTCTTCCTAATTGGTTTATGGGTGGCCCCCACCATTCAGGCAAATCCTAATTGCATTTTCCCACAAATCTAATTTGATTTATGGTTCCTTATTTGCTCTATATTATTTATAATAAATCGGGGTAAAATTCTTAAGACATTAAGTAAAATTTACAGTAGTTCTAAAAACATGGGACTTACCTAGGATTCTTAACAGTATTTTCACTTGTTTTTAAATTGTTTACTCAAAGTTACATCTTTCTGTGTGTATCCAGTGATAATATCTTTATTACCATTCCAGAGGTCAATTATATTTACTGAAATTTTCTAGTACAGACTTTTAGAATTACTTGGAATGTTGGAATGCATTATGGGTAAAATAAAAAAATAGTATGTCCTCCTATAAGGTTTAAGTGGGTACATAGGAATTTCAGATAGAAACAAAATACTACCTAGAAACAAAGTGATGTTCTCTGTGTGCAGTTTGGTGACACTTCTGCTGCACCAACAGGTCTAACCTGTTACGTGTAAGGAATGCCTAACAATTCATGAAAAGTCTCTGGGATTCTTAGAAATGTGTTCATTCTTTGAAAAATTTGGGCAATTCAAAGTTTGAGATCAGAATCGGCAAGATCAGAGTATATTTAGAATAAGAGAGAAAAGGGAAAAGAGATACTGAATGTAAGATACTACAAAGAGAAGGGATAAAGATGGGGAACGTCAAGCGAATTTTAGGTCCATTAAACAAGTGGGAGGCCTGCTGTCGACATCATCAATAATAATTTAGCATCTAGAAAATCTCAAAAGGATGGTTAGCAGATGCTGAGCAAGACGCAAGGTCTAAATGATGGTTGTAGTTGAATTTATTAAATGAGGTTTTGGGTCTTTCATCTCTACTAGAACAATCAAAGGGCCCCCCAACACCCCATAGTGTCTGTGGAGACCCCATCGGGGCAGCCTGGTTTTCCGCCCCAGCCAGCAGTCATGACAGACTCTTCCCCTTTCCCGCTGGGGTGTCGTCAAAGCATGCCTCAGAGAGAGTCAGGATTTTCACACTGCCCTGCAATAATGAGGCCACCCCATCTGTGTGTGGGGAGCACCCTTCCCTCTCAGGGAGGTGTCAGTGGAGGCCAAGTGGTGCTGGAGCCCTACCTGCACCCAGTATTGATGAGGGCTCCCTCCACGGGGGTCAGCAGAGGCCAGGAGGGGTACCAGGACTTCTGCACCAACCTGGTAGTGATGAGATGCCTTCCCTCCGCCAAAACTCTGCCAGAGACATGTCAGATAAACCAGATGAAACAGGATGTTTAAGATCAAGTCTCCAAATAAATACACCAACATCCACGTTTCAACAGAAAATCAATTGTCACACCAAGATCAGGAAGACCACAAAGCAAATGGAAGAAGACGATCAATACATACTGTCCCCTCCCCAGTCGCGGCAACCACCACTCCACTCTGTTGCTATGAGTCTTCTTTTTTTTCAGATTCCACCATAAGGGAGATCATTCTGTATTTGTCTTTTTGTCTGACTTATTTCACTTAGCATAATGCCTTCAAGGTCCATCCATGTAGATGGCAGGATTTCATCCTTTTTTATGTCTGAGTAATATTCCATTGTATAGATACCACATATTCTTTATGCATAAAAGTTAATTTTAAAAAACAAACAAACATAAAATGACATACCTTCTGAGCAGTCATCAGTACTCTACAATGGCAGTTCTTACACACATGCACACACACACACACGCACGCATGCACAATTACACTTAAATTTCTGTAAATATGTATGCATGCTAGTTTAACTTGACTTAGTATTCTCTTTATGTTCCACCACTTTGGGGGGGCATTAAAATGGTGACATCATGGTATATGGTAATCTTTTTTTTTTTTTTAATGTAACCTCTTGGCAAAATAAAAAGTTGTCAATTCTTTATCAATTCCCAAAACTGTGATTCAAGATTTTCTGGTCCATGAATTGGGAAAATCACAGCTCTCCATTTCCTATTATACTGATGAACCTGAGAATGTTCTCGATTGTATGTAGAATCTAGCTCCAAGCTCTGCACAAAATAGTTGTCGGACGCACACGGTTATTTAACAACTGCATGAATTGGGCTGAAAATGATGGCTAATAATTCTAATGCCAGAACAAATTTCACATCTTCAATAAGTAAGAGGAAATCGTGCTTCCCCCTGCCCAGTGTCACCTTGGTTACTTATGTGATTGTGTACTGGACGTGTGCTATGTAATGACGAAAACTCAGATGTTCATAACTGCCTTTGTGTTACCTCACTCTTCAACTGTGCTCCAGCATTTAATCATCTTAATAAGATATTTCTTAATATCCCACTTATTTCCTAATATTAGCCTTTATATGTCCATTAGATAAAATGTATTTGTCATTATCTAATGTACTACTGGGGGTACCAAAGAAATGTATAGAAGTGGACACTTTGGTCAACGTTGCTCAAGCAGTAGTTGGCCATAATCAGAAGTGTCTGGATGCTGATGGGAACCACTTTGAGCACCTCTTGTAATTGCAGAAGTCACATGTGACTTGTATTCATCTTTTGTTATCTGTATATATTATTGCAATTTTAATACAGTTTCCTTTCTTAAAATATGTGTACATTTTTTGGGCACCCTCTGTATTATATTTTATATATTTCTTTGTTAAAATTAAAGTTTTCACATAAATATTAAAAATTAACGTAACTTAAAATATTAAGATATTACATAAATTATTAGCTATCTTGTTCGTATTAAGAATTAACAAAATAACCATGGTTTTATTAAACTACTAAGTGACTAGCATTTTCCTTTTTTTTCAAATATGGGGAAAGATAATCATGTTTAGACTATACGTAAGGAACAATACAGTGAACTATAATTTTCTAAATAGTTCACTAATCACTTTGAGTCTTGGAACCTAATGAATTAGTTTATATGTAAATAATGCACATTTAAAAGGTATACTCAATGTGAATAACTTAATATGAAATATTTCTTCTTTAATAAATATATCAATTTGAGGGATGAAAGATTCTCATGTAATCTATTTTAGTTACTTTCTCATAAATTCACATTATGAAATGTATGTATGCTATATACACACATAGTAGATAAGCATTTTTTCTTTTTTAACCTCTCATTTATTGTCAGTAAATTTTATATCACGTTTTATAGGGTCTTGTTTGTTAATATTTATAATGTGAGAATATATCCTGCAATGTGATGTATATAGAAAGATATAAAGGAGATATTTTAAATTTATTACTTCTCAGGATTCCACAAAATAAATCAGACCTGAGATTAGAATTAGTAATTATTAGGAAGCTTAAGTTTTAATACTCTGAACATAGATAAATTTATTAAAATATTTTTTAACCAAAGTTCAGGCTTCCCTTCCTTATAAAATATTTTTAGTGATATTTTCTAATAATACTTCCAAAGTAGCTTGAAATAAAATAAACCCTTAATAGTGACCATAAAATAATTTTCTTCTCCAGATGTTTGTATTAGGGAGATTCCTGCTGTCCATTATTAGTAAATTGTTCTTTACCATCCAGAATATTTTATACAAACTGAAACTTAAAAAAAAAAAAAGACAGAAATGACTCTTTTCTCTGTGTCTTTTTCAGTGTGTTTTAAAATCTGATTCCTATTTGTTTTTTCTTTGAAGGTGAGAGGTCCTCCAGCTGCAGGAGCATTTAAAGAAAGACCAACCAAACCCACAGCGTTTCGAAAATTTTACGAGCGAGGAGACTTCCCAATTGCCCTTGAGCATGATTCAAAAGGAAACAAAATAGCGTGGAAGGTAAGTCAGGGCACAGCTGGGAGAGCCAGCTGCACTTGCCGAAGTGACATCTCCCAATGCCAAACTAACTTGGCTGATAAATAAATAAACGGGAGTGAATTCGCAGCAAATGGAAGATGGTGGGTAAGCTCTTAGAGAAAGCCTCCCCGTGTCAGCTGTCCACCTTGACTAACAATTAAATTATAGCCTGCAAAAAAGAAAATGACAGAGTTGCTTTGCCTTAGAGAATTGTCTGGTGCCCAATTCATCTCTATTTTTATGAGAACCTGGCAGCCCAGCCTGTTTCAGGCAGTCCATCAAATGATGGAACTGGTGGCTAGATACAGAGAGCAATAGCCATTTATCTCCCCCAAATTTCACCTTCCTGCAGGACACTTCCAAATGGAAGCTTTAATTACCTAAATGGATAGGTCAAGATTGTCTGCTCCCTGGAAATGCAGAGTGGAATACAAAAGAGGGCCGGTTCTCAGTGCTGTGCTCTCCTTTCCGTGTGCAGCACGTGTCAGCCGGAGCCGTGGCTGTCATACGTGCCCTGTTAGAGGCTGACCTCCACTGCTGAAACCATTACAGCACCGACATTTTCCTGACAAAAGGTTAATTGGCTTCAAAATAAATGTATCGCCTAATGACTCCATTCTAATGTGGCTGTGTTTCTTTCTAAAAGGCTCACTGATATTATTTGTAAAAACTTGCCAATCTCTTAACTGGAGAAGGCTGTTACATTTAATTTGAAAAATGAATGCTGATCTCTAACCAGCTTCACTATTTAATTATTTTTGTCATCAACGACTTGGCTTTGGGTGATATTTATCAGCTAAAAGGGTTTCTCAGCCTTAAAACAGAAAAGCGGTTGCACATGTGTATCACATCAGGTTAAGGAACATAAAAGGTTTTTGCCAAAATCATTTAAAGTAAGCAATTGACCCATTTAACTAAAAAGTCCTATCGTAGTGTCTGAAGAAGGTGAACGTAGGAATTGTAACTAGTAACAAATGAATTTATGTTAAAAAGTAAAATGATCAAACTGAACAATTCATCAAACTGTCTTAGAAAGATTAATTAAAATTAACCTCTTCCTCCGTGTCTCTATGGAAAAACAAAGAATTGTTTGCATTGTTTCTATGTCCTTAAATGTTTTCATATAATTATGAAACATTTACAAATCTTGAAAAGATATCTGATAGACAGTTATTGAACTTAGAAATATTACAGATTATTTGGCAAGAGAAATCTGAAGGTGTCCTTGTTATTTAATTTTATCATAGTTTTTTAGGAGGATGTAGAACATTGTCGTAAAGCTTTTCATTGTCTCTATTACAGTGTGAAATTTCTCGTGTGAAAATGTGCATGTAATGAGAAAAAATTCATAGGAAGTATGATTAATTTAGATATTTTAGTCTTAACATAAGTACCCATTTCCATAACTTTACTGCGATTTTGGGGTTTGTTTATATTTCATTAATTTTGTGGATATTGTGTTTGTGTACTGGTTTACACAAGATAACACAGTGGAGGTTCCTAAAAACCTGAGTAAAAGAATTTGCCACGTTTCTTTATAAAAAGTGAGTGGATTTGGTCTTTTAAGTAAGTACAGCACATAAAAAAATCATATCAATTAAAAGAATTTATAGATTTTTTGACCTGTTCAAATACTCTTATCAGTACCTTTTAGAAATGTCAAGAGACTAGAAAAAATTAGTCTCGAAAAATAATAGGATATATGATGAATCATTTTGCGTTATCTTTGCTAATACAGCAGTCAGAAGGGATATAAACTGCTTTTCTTTTTTATAGCTATATTAATTCTCTTAAGCTACTATTGACTATTGTACTGATCCAGCCATCTACAAAGTCAGAATAAAGAGGAAGCAATTTATTTGCTGCCACTGGTAGGATAACAGCATACATTTAAAGAAACATCCCATTACCCATGAGACTTCTCTTTTAAAGCTGTGCCAACCACACTTCAATTTACTTCTCTCATATTGAAAATAAAACATTAAAATTGTTAAGCATAGTGTCCATATTTACATTTAGTCCTCAGCACGCTCGCTGTAGGGCGGTCTGGTACTTGGTAGGAGCACAGGGCATCTGCGGGAGGCAGTTCCTAAAAAAAGGGGCCTGGAGTACTGAAGGAAGCAGGCCTTCTCCCCCCACAAAACAAACCAAACCCACCAAGCCGAGCCCCTGAGCTGCACGTCCCTGCGTGTAGACAGTCTGGTCAGGCAAATCTGATCTCCACGTCATAGCTCTCCCCTCGCGGAAGGAGAAGCCGTGGTCCCCTTTCCACACTCCTTGTGGATGCCAAGGGAGTGCGTGAGTGCCCGAAACAGTGTGCACGTCTCCGCGGTGACAGAGTCCATGTCTTTGATCAGAATTACAGGCGGCCTGTGGCTCTGCCCAGGGGTCACTGCGCTGAGGCAAGGCTGTCCCAGCTTCTCAGGCTCGTCTCTGTCTGTGAAGTTGCTGGTGGCGGATCCCCATCCCAAACTTCAAATACCCCTTCTCCTCGTTTTTCATTAGCTGGCCCCATCACCGTCATATCAGAAATCACCGTACAGGCTTGAAATAGCAAAGGCACTCTACAGGGATATCTTACAAATGACCTAGTAAAGTCAGAACATAGGCTTAAGACTTAGAGCTAGGAAAATGCCTTTGCGTGTTTAGGTTTCTCACCCCGCGTCTTGAACTGACCTCATAGTTGAGTGCACATGGAAATGGCCGTTTGTACCATGGGCCACATAGAAGGGCCGAGCGAATGGCGTGATCTGTGCCTGTTGGTCCATTCCTGGTGGTGTCTCTACAGATCAGAGCCGCGTCTGACACATCTCTCTACCCTGGTGGAAACGCCCCACATCTGCCCTAACATGTTACTACCAGCCATATGTGACCATTAAGCATTTGAAATGTGCCTAGTGGGACTGAGGAGCTAAATCTTAATTTTAATTAATTTTAATTTAAATAGCCACCATATTAGACAGTGCTGCTCTAGATTAAGGTAATGGCAGCCAAAAAAAAAAAAAAAAGCCCAGTCACTATTCAAATGAATAGGACTGACCTGTGCATTTTTGTATGCACACGTCATGACAATGAATGTATGACATGAATGTACGACACGTTGTCTATGCTTGTTGTACATTCCTTTGGTAAATATGAAAAAAGAAGCTTTGTGAAATATTAGTAGTGAAATTTTCTATATACTTACCACCAGTAAGTGAATTATCTATAAAAGATGAATAGATCTGACCTGAAATATGAAATCAACCAGGTAAGTTCTGGCATCCTTTTTCTATTTTAAATACACATTTTCTAAATTTAGCAAACTAATTCTTGATTAGCAATGGTAAAAGACATAATAAAGTATAATTATTACTTTAAAATTTTTAATCTGCCCCTTTTTCTGATTTTTTTTTTTTTTTTTTTTTGGCTACTGACATTCACAAAAAATGACTTTCTTCTGTTGTTGATAACTTCAATATCCAGAGTACAGGCAACAGAAATGACAGACAGCGACCATTCTGGATATACTACCAGGCAGATAATCAGCAGAAACAACAGACATTTAAACATTTGTGTTTGAGTTTCCACATCTTCAATTTCCTGTGCTTCTATAACAGGAATCCTGCCCCTGACAAGGAAAGTGCTGGGGGGAGCGGTCGGGCTCTGTCTGAAAGTCTGCCCTGTCGAAATGGCATTCCTGAGGGAGAAGAAATGTTAAACAAATATGTATATGAGACATGCTGCCTGTTGTCTCCACCTCCCCGGCTTAGAGGAGTGTAGAAGGTGGTCCTTCAGTGGAGAGGAGTTATAAACTGCACTAAAACCAAACATTAAAGATGAGTCATAGGGGAATATGAAATTATATAGGAGTTTGCATTGCTTTTCTGTAAACTCTTCTCTCTCTTCTGCTTCCAGGCAGAAGCTTCCACCCCTACCCGCTCCCCATACCCTCGGATCAGTTTAAAACAGCCTTCAGTTCTTTGTTTCTTCCTCCCCTCCCTCTACCTCCTCTACGTTTCCCCTCCTCCTCTCTATCCTCTGGTCCTTCATCTTCCTCCTTTCCATCCTCTCTCCTCCCCTCATTCCTTTTCCTCTTTTTGTTTGTTGCTTCTCGCAATCCACATTTCCCCCTCTAGCTTTCCCAGGGTCCATTCTGGAAAAGGAGCCAGGAGCCCATTCTAGTTCTGTGTTTTGAGTACGAATCTGAAGTCATTTGGAGTAGTCACCCCAATGAACTTGAAATAATAATTGTTACTTAACACAATTAAAGAGGAACACAAATGTGACTCGTAGGAATACTGTGAAATTCACCATTTGGTTCTGAACTCGTATTCTGAGCCATTGTTTTAAAATAGTATGGGGATATATTTTAAAATAACCACTTCAATGCAGACCTTGGGAGAAAGAGTTGGAGAAAATTATCATAGTCACTTTGGATTTTTTAAAATAACTAGATGGAATTATAAACCATTCACTGTTTTAGAAATGAAAACAGCTGCAATTACACTAAATTATTTGACTTTATAGGCATTTTGATGTCGTGGATATTGATAGAAATCACCTTTCTGCATCTGTCCGTGATCCCGTGCTACGTGACAGAATGTGATATGCACGAACAGAGTCTTATTTTCCACTAAATTTCTAATGAACATGCATGAGGATGTCCCAAATATTAAAGAGGTCTGGATAAGAAATAGAGGCCCTATAACTGTCTAGCCAAGTCAGGATATAATACAGACCCTGTTACAAGTGCAACTACAGTTGCAAATCTTCACATCATCTCAAAAAGGGAAAAGCTCAAAATGGACTTTGTCTCAAATTCCACTCGCTTAGCACCTTATAACCCCTCACCTGGCAATGTAGTGACCATTGTTCAAAGTAGCCTTGCTGCCAGGGACATTCCTGCGTTCTTGTGTGTGTGTGTGTTTTGTTTTTTAATTCTTTAGTTGATATGTAAGTGATTTTTAGTAGTCAGTTACATTGAAATAAAATTGATAAAGCCGTAACTGACACACACAGGCAGATACTTGAGAATGGACTTCAGAGAGCCTGTCTTCATTGCCAAAATGTATCTTTCATTGTTGGACGTGTATACAGTTTCACCATTAAGCATACATCCCCTGAGGTTAAGATATCATACAGTTACTTGTTGATTAAAACTAGGATCACAGGCTTTGTTGTTCTATTAAACAGTGATTTCATAAATTCATATTAGGTAACTAAAAGCACACTTTTATATTTTTTAACCAATGAGTTCTACAAACGTATCCATGTATATATTAAAATTTATACCCCACTTTATTAAAAAAAGATTTCAAGTTGTTTTACAAAGAACTATAAAAAGACAGAGTTAGAATATAATAAGAAAAATGAAAACCAGATAGGGACCTACAATGGAGCCAATATCAAGGTTAATAAAAATGGCATAGCCTGATGTCTTCTAAGGCACGGATGTTTGTCTGTATGTCTAGTTTGTTCGTTCATTTATCCCCGTGCCTAGAGCAGTATCTGCACAGAGTAGGTGCCCAGTGATATGTGTTGAATGGATGTTAGCATACTAGAGCTGGTTGTCTTTAACTTTTACTTCTGTAGACACTCTCACTGACCATACGTCTCACTCTTTAGGCCTTATTTTCCTTCTCCATAAGCGATTATCACATACAGATGATTGGTGTGTCTCTTTTTAATTGGAAGTTCAAGAAATTTTGTTTCACAATTACTATATTTGAGATGTTTATGAGATATTTCCAAGAACAAATATTGATCAGAAATTAGCCATAGAGACTAAGTTTTCTGGTAACGAAATGGGAAGATTAGCACCAGCGAATTAATTTGAATTCACAGTTCAGAGTTATGCACAGTAGTTTTGGTGGGTTGAACTGGTATCATGAAAACACTCCTTACATTATACATGGCTTTACTAATGTTTTACATTCCTTAAGTTTCAAAATGACAAGTTCATTTTTCTTTCTAAATGACTATAAAAATACGTGTCTAACTGTAACATCCAAGTAAAGAAAATGCTGTGCATAAATTAATCGGATGCTTAAGTTAGTTTTTAAAATGTCTACTGAAGGTGGTTGGACAGCACCTTCCATTCTGTGTCGCCGATGAGTTGCTAATACTCGTGTATGGCGTCAAGTCAGAATTTCTTCCCTGGTATGTTCTCCTTTTTTTCAGTTCTTGTCCATGTTTAGCAACATTGGTATTGTGAACTATAAAAACTCTGTCAGTGTGATTTTTCATTGACATAACTGATAATCTCATACTAGGAAAAACAGTTACTGAATGTAAGTATTATTAAATGTGCACTGATTTTCTTACAATTAAAATCAGCCCCAAACCATGAAAGCTCATTGTCTGTAAATACTGTTGCATTTTCAAGTAAGTCACTCTGTGTGAGACCCCCAATCCGTTAGCTCTCAGTACGTTGTTCTGAAAATTCCATACGTTTGATTAATAATTTAGGCCTTTGGTGCTTTCAATTTCTTAATATTTCAGTGTCTTAAGGATTCAGAACGTTAATCCATTACCCCCCACATACACACACACACACACACACACACACACACACACACACACCAACCAGGTAAATCTGATACTGACTTTTGAAATCTTGTAGGCAAATTTATTTAAGAGTTGAATAATTTGTTTCACATGAAGAAGCATGGATGTTCTCTTGGAATTGTCCTGGCCTTCTGCTTCTTTCGATAACTGCGAAAGCTTGAGTTTGGATAACAGGCCTTAGTGGAATTTGTGAGGCAAATTTTACCAGAGAAGTGACAATTTACCTGATTTTTATACAAGAGAGTTGCCACGCATCCATTGTTAATTCCTCTGTGATTAATTAATAGGCAGAGCTTATTCTTGAAGTCTTGGAAAAAATAGTCTTCTGGCACTAATGTGCTGTTCAGTGTTTTTAGAGGCGGGGCTGAATACACGATTCATTCCATTCTTTTATTTGATGTAAATTGCTATGTCTCCAAAGTGTACAGCATGACAATACAACCATGGATCGGAAATAACTCTAATTTAAATTGGTGAGATGACCTCTGAAAGCTAGATGGAAGATTTTCTGCTGAATAGACTGGTGCTCCCTGCTGCCTGTGTAATTTATGTGAGAAATTAGTGCGAATGGTTCACTTTTATGGAGCAGGGCTGCTTGTAGCAAGCCTGCAGAAACAATTTCCCCCCAAACCTCCATCTGTTCTTCAAACTAGGGCATATGCCATCTCATCGAGCTTGAAAGTCAACTGATTTATAACTCCTGGAAAGTGCATAGATTGAAAAGAAAGGTCGACCTCCGCTATGTGACGTGATTTGGTAGGCATCGGCTAAAGACAATTCCCACTCCCAGGGGCCCAAGGGAAACAAGCAATGTTGTAAGTTTCAAATCCCTGGTAGACTGACAGATAGAAGAAAAACAAATCACTCCTTTTTACATTAAATGACGCCCGTCGTTGAAATGCGGGAGCTGTCTTGGTGGTATTAGGGTGTCACAGCTAAGACACCATATTGTCACTTACTAATCCATGAAGAAGTGGGATTGCAGCCCCCTCCCAACAACAAATGTTGCCATTTCAGGAGTATTAGTACTCTAATCTTTACACTAAAAAATGTCTGTTGCTGCTTATCAGAAAGTTCCATTTGGGGACACAAATCGGACATGGGTGAGTTCTCTGTATCTGCCTGAGAGTGAATCTCCAGCTCTGTTCCAATTAGTGATTCAACGAATGGTTCACTGTCTTATCACTTGGCACACATCCCTCTTCTTTATTGAAGCACTTTTGAGATCAAAAGTTCTTTGACAAATTACAAATGAAATCAGATTGACGTTATGATCATAGAAAAACAATATTTGTTTGATGTTTTTATTTAGAGGTGCAGTGTCTCTTTACAAGTGAGCCCTTCGAGATACTTAGTGAATTTTCAACCCCCTGCAGTTGCATTCAAGTTTCTCCTTTTCTTTCAAGTAAAATCTAAATAAAATGTTAATGAATAATCATATCAATTTTGCTCAGTATTTGAGGCAACACGTTTAGGATGTTATATTTTACTTTTTTTCAAAAAGAAGGTTATCCTGACCTTGAAAGTTTTATGGAAAATTAATACTGGTAGGATGATTAGTTGAATTCATGTAAAAAAATATAAAGTTTAATCCTTATTATTAAATGTTTATTCTTAATATTACATATATGTGTGTGTGTGTATATATATATATATTTACTTCATAAAATGATAAAACATTGAAAAGTCAAAGAAATAAATAAATCACTCATCATTCCACCATTCACTGAATGGAATTGTTAACATTTTTAAAAGTATTTCCATCTTACTTTTCTTTTTGCATAGTTGAGAACATAGTGCTTACACTGCTTTTTAAAAAAATTGTCATTATATGATATATAAAAATGGTATGCACTTATTCTTAGATTTTCTGATTTTTTTTTCAGTTTTAGAGTAATAGATGATTATTGTAGAAAATTTGGAAAATGGGTGAAATTTACACAGAAGACAACATTCATCCTGCAATAACAACTTTTAGTATAGCATTGATGTTTAGTTCAGTCTTTCTTCTTCATATATATTTTTTACGTCATTGAAATTATGTTTACTCTGATGGTTTTTAAGGAACTCAAAGGAACATTCAAGGACCTAATTAGGCGAGGAGACTAACAATGGACATTAACTGCTACAGGAATATTAATAATTGATAGTTTTCTCCAGTTTAACAACAGCAACAACAAAAAAGACAACCATAGTTTAATATGCATTTTAAAGTTTCCAGTGTCCATTCCTCAAGGACTTTGGGAAAGACATGCCAGTACGTGTCTCTGTATGGCTCTGCTTCAGCAAAGGCACACGTTCTTATGCTACAGTGCCTGCCAACCACAGAAGTGGACTTGTCAGTGTGAACATGTTAATATATTTATGGAGAGTAGCAACAGACGTTAAGAAAAAGATTTATTAAATATGAAACACAGTTCTTGATATTGGGAAAAGTATAAAAATGGACAAAGACCATTGACAGAATCATTATAAAACCAGTATCTGCCCTCATTCTAAGACATTTCACTTACAACAAAAAATCCTACAGAATTTCAAAGATTGTGTTCCAGTCTGAATAAGGGAAAATCCATAAAACTTTCAAGTCATGAATTTCCATTTCTTGAGTTCTTATTTAGATTCATCTCTCTCTGTTCATGTGTATTTTCAAGCGATTTTATAAAGAACAGGTACATGGATTGAATATTTCTGAATTCTTGAATATCTTGAAAATATATTTTTTCAACTTTCATATATCAAACAGGATTTGATCCAAATTAACATGCTTGAATTACAACTGTTCCCCTACAAATCTCTGAAAAGTGAAACATCATTGTATTCTACCATATGGTTGCTGAGAAATTAAGACCAGTCTAATTTTTATTTCTTTGATCTGTTTTTGTTTGCTTGCTTCCTTATTTTGACAGTCTGCGTAATTGCACTAATTTTTGTATAATTAAAAGTAGCTATGTATATTTTTTCTTTTCACTGATTGTTTGATGTCGTGAGCTTATTCTGTCTACTACTTGAAACTTTTTCTCAAATGAGGAAAGTTTTTCTCTGTACTATCAGAGGTTATTACTTTTGTCACAATTTTTCTACATTCTTTCTTAGAACAAATAAAATATGTAGACTGTAAACGCATTTTATCCTATCATTTCTATCATTGTCTCTCAATGCTTTATCGCTATTCATATTTTTTTAAAGACCATTTCATTTTTTTTCCCTTTCTTCCACATCCCCTCCCCCACTCCAGTTCAAGCCATTGTTTCTCAGTCTAGTTGTGTAGGACACAGCTCCCTGGCCCATGCTGGTATTATGAGCCTTGCGTTCTCCCCGCGACCCCCCCCAACCCCCCCAGGCAGTCTGTCTTCAGTCAGCCAGCCACTCACAGCAGCTCACAGCAGCTTACACCAACCTCTGGCTGCTCACAGCAGCCCAGCTCCAGGGAGAGCTGTTGTTCACAATCTTAGCTGTAGAGGGCGCAGCTCACTGGCCCCTGTGGGAATCAAACCAGTGACCTCAGTGTTAGGAGCACAGCGCTCCAACCACCTGGCTGGCCCTCTATTAGTTTTTTTTTTTATTTAAAAAAAGCTTCTAGTAGAGCTTTTTTATGTTTTCTATTTCTTTAGTATCAATTAGTCTATTACTGCCTCAAGTTCAAATTTTACTTCCACTGCTACTATATTTAGCCTTGCAAATCTTTATATTGCTCATTTCTTCACTCATATCTTCATACACATTGACTTAAAAATTATTGTACAAGCAAGTTTACCCTAGAAAATGTTCTGATTTATTTATCTGTATTTTATAACCTAGATAAAGAAAAAAATATTAATCATAATCCCACAACCCTGAGATAGCCTCTATTAATTAGTGTTAACTTTTCAGACCCTTTTTTCTCTGCATA
The DNA here is from genome assembly GCF_004115265.2 of Rhinolophus ferrumequinum. Lineage (NCBI taxonomy): Eukaryota > Metazoa > Chordata > Mammalia > Chiroptera > Rhinolophidae > Rhinolophus > Rhinolophus ferrumequinum. The sequence continues at coordinate 103,164,429 of NC_046286.1, forward strand.
TACAAATCTGTGTATGTATGCAAATTTTTAAAAAAAATTTACTCATACTTCATAACATTTTTCAATTGATTACAAGTTATAATCATCTTTCCCTGTCAATGAATATGGACTTTAAAAATAATTTGAGAGTCTCTAGAGTGTTTCATAATTTAACCAGTTCGCTATTGTTGGATATTAATGTTTTTCTTCAAATTTTGCTATTATATGCAATACTATTATCAATATATTGTATATTTTATATATGTTATGCCTTACAAACATGTCTGATTATTCCCTACAGCTAAAATCTCATTTTATTTTTGCCTCAACCTATTCTTACCATACACACTTCTTTTATATAGCTTGCCTTCTTGAATCCTTGAGGATGCTCGTTTCTAAAATTCACTGATTTCTGCGGTTGTGCATTTAAAGGGTCTTTCTCACTGTCAGGTCTGTAAGATGATATTCCATTTCCTCTTTTGTGCAAGATGTTTATAAAACCCATATATGACTATTGATGTCTGGTTTTACCTCAGTCTAGAACTGGTGTTTGCCAAGACACAGAGCCTGTGGTTGTGCAAGACCTCACTCTTTGCTTGGGGAAAGGTGAACTCTCCTTGTCAGTTGTGCTTAGGCAGACTGCCCAGCTCCCAGTGTCTACTATAAACAAGCTTCACCAGGTCCTGTTCTGTTGGCCTAACAAAGGATCTTCTGTGACTTCTGATACTAGGGTAGATGTAGTTGGCAAAAACCCACAAACCCTAAAATGCGCATGGACCCAGCTCTGTTTTCCTCTGCTCCTCCCTGCAGCATTTTGCTTGTGGCACACACTACCTTACCAGATGCAATGCAGTGTGTTACCAGGGGTCTCTGTCCCTCCTTCCTGTTCAGCTGTTTTCTAAGAGTTGGCTGTGAATGGAGGTAGGAGTGATATTGACGGAAATGAGAATGGAAGTGAATAGCACTTTGTTTTTTAAAAAAGCAACTACTTCACAGTAGCAGTATGGTGGCCTAGTCTGCTATCCCCTCCCTCTGAGTTAGTTAGACTTTATGTTTCTGACCAGGTGGCAGAAGGTAGATGAAGGATGCAAGAGCCACCCACTAAATTTTGGATGGGTGCCTCTAGTTGCAAATCATGAGTTGAATATGACATGTGGTTTTCCATCCAGTTCCACTGGCCTTGTTAACCGGAAAAAATCCTTTTTTTCTGCCTGTTCTTTCATCATTATACCTGGCTTTCAGTTGCATTATAGTTTTCCTCCTTTTCTGTATCTTCATAGGTAATTTTGTGGCAAATTGGGAGACGCCATCAGAGACTCTTGTCCCATACTGTGTAAAACAGCTGAGTCCAATTTAGTTCTGTCCATTACTGGACTATATTCCATTACAGAGAGTAATGTCATCTCATCCACACCTAGGCAACAGTGACTCATCTGTTCACATAATGGGTCATACACAGTGGTCGGCCCTAGAGCCTGGAAAGGGCTCGAGTCTTAAGAAGCTTAGTGACCAGAATAGGTCACTATTCAGAGAAGAGACTAAACAGTGTCCAACGAGTACCTGTCAAGTTCTAAAATAGATTGCTTCCTCTTGCATAGACCATCATTTCTTCATCCTTTCTTCTGTGTGTGTTAAATGTTTGCTACTTTAATGATCTGGTTCAAATCATTTCTGTAGACAAACTTTTTTAAATTGAGAGATTCTGTAAAAATTTTTACCAGTTCATAAATTTGTATATTATTTTAGTGCATGCAGTTTGTTGATAATGTTTTATTTCCCTACTTTAGTGTGCTTATTATTGAATAAAGAAGTAGTGAATTTTACCTTTAAAATGGCTGTGAGGTGATCAATCCACATACTATATCTATGTGTTGTGGCAATCCCAGATATCATCAGTGAGACATCACTGACTCCAAAATTCAGCTCTTTATTTTGAAACATATACTATTATTCATGTCTTTTACCTTGGTGTAAATTTAAAGATTTGAAGACTCCTGGAGTCCCTATTAAATACAAACTGGCCTTCCTCACTGTAGACTTCATAACTCTTAGTATCTTTTCTTTTTTCCTATCTCTTTAATTCACTGCATTTCATTCTAGGTGATTTCCTCAAATCTGTCTTCCAATTTAATAATATGTTTTCTTCAGTTAGGTTTAATCTACTGTCCAACCTGTGTGCTGAAAATTGTTTTAAATTCAGTTTCAGTAAATATCAATTCCAGAATTTATTGTTTCTTTAAAAGGTCTACCTACGAATATCCTGTTTCATAATGTTTTCTTGTTTTATGGTTTCTCTGACTGTCTTTATCGGGTTATACCATATATGTGTGTGTGTATGTGTGTGTATATATATATATATATAGATATATATATATATATACACATATATATATATATTTTCCTTTTAAAGTTTCTTTGACATTCATCTACTATCTGTAGTAGTTCCGGGGATGTGAGTTTGTATCTGCCATCTTTCTCTTATCCGCTGTTTTGTTTCCTCATGTGCTTTAAGGTATTTCAACTGGGAGTTTCCGTTTTGTGGGATGTACTTTCCTTGGGAATCACTCATGCCCTGGGATGTGAAGCCATCCCTGTGCTGTGCTCTCAAGTGTGTCTTTCCATGGGCACAGATTCTGAACTCATTTTTATGTGATTTAGGCTTCAGCTTTCTTCACCCAGCTACTGCTAACTACTTGAGATTTAAGTTTCCTCATCATTTCTGGGAACTTGATATTTGCCTTTCTTACTTTTAAGAATGGCTATATATTTTTGTAACTTTTTCTCCAGTATTAATAGCTTTTTTTTTAAATCATATTGACCAGAGTCTTTCTATTGGGTTGTTTTCTCAATTAGCTTAATATCTTGGCTTAGGTATAGAAAAAAGAACCATCTTGAGATAACACTCTTTCTCCATTGTAAGACCAATTCTAAACTTTTCCCATGTAAAAAGAGTTAGTAAAATAAAATATTATTTGTATTTCTCATGGAAGTTCTTTTATTTAAACAACTGTAGTCAGCTAATGTGTATTGCATGATTTGTATGTGTGTGTGTGTGTGAGTGTGTGTGTGTGTGTGTAATCATCTATTAAATCTCTTTTGAAGACAGTAAAATTTGGGTTTGGAAAAATCACAAGGAAAAGACATAAAGATTTCGCGCCAACTCAGTTTTCATTTTTATAAATAATATACATGTGTACATGTGTATGCATGTGTATACACACATCTTGTTCCTGTTTCAGCACTGGAATTAAGATTTCAATTTTCATTCTGTAAAATATTACCAGCAAATTAAGGTGGGTGGGTGATCCTAAAAAGACTTTATCTTCTCATTATTAAAATCTGGTAACAGTGACTGTCTTCAGAAGCATTAATCCGTCAATTGAAAAACATCTTTTAAATACTTTCCATTTGCATTAAGCTGTAAAAAAATTTACTAAACATCATTAAGTATTTTTTAAAATCAACAAAATACTAAGATCTGACTGAGGAAAATTTAGTGTGTGTTTTTTTTTAAATCGCCCTTCAAAGAAAGAATCACTTTAGATTTATTAATTTATATTTTCGAAGAGTTGCTTGGGCAATGATGTATTTGTCTATGCACAAAAGAGATGACTCTTTTACATACATTTTTCTTTTTTCTTTATATATTTTTAAATGCAATTTAAGTGCTAGTGTATTAGACTGGCAATATTAAAACCACAAGTCAAAAAATACAAAAGTTAAGATTTTTATAATTCTATTTGGGAATCTCTAGCTTACTCTGCCCGTATGGGTTATAATTTTCACACTTCATTATTGTAACTTATTACATTTAATAAACTAACAATTGGGACTAGCTTCAAATCTCATGCAGCGATTTAGCAGATGGTTCATTTCATGAAGAAGAAATGTAGACTCTCATGATATGACTGTACCATTGGGGAAATGAAAGGCAGGGTGAAAGACAAACATGTTGGTAGTTGCCAGTAATATTTTGTCTGGTCAATAACACTAGAATTTAGGTCAGTTTTCAGAAGTAATGAGCTCTATATCATGAATACATCCTCTATGGAATATACCAGTATCATAGAAAACTTTTTTCGGTAAGAAGTTTTGCATGTTACTAATGTAAAACATTACTATTTGGCTTCTTAAACAATCACCTTTGTTTTTCTCATCATTTGCTGTCTCGTGCTTTAGACCTCAGAAACCTTTGCATGTGTGGATTTTCCAAACATGCCATTTTGTTTCTTGCCTCATAAAGTTAACAAATGGTTTGGAATCCTTCTCTGGGAAAACCAGCACCCCTAGTTTTCTGGTGTACTGGTTTTACCAGAGAGAGGTACTAAAAAAAACTTGATTATATCTAGTCTCAATGCTGAGTAAGGTAGAAATCAGTTTTCATGTGTCCCTTTGTGATGGTGGACTGGGGCAGGCCATTATTTAGCTTTCACCTACTATAGCCTCTAAGGTATCATGAATAGATATTTTAAAGCTGATCATTCAAATAATTCATTAACATATTACACATTTTACATATTTTTTTTTCTTTAATCCAATAACAGTTTGAATTCCATCTACTCTGGAACCAAGAGTGAGGATGGTTATCTTAGACATATTTTAAGTTTTATTTTCAAGCCTCGTAGATCTTTGGATAACTGTTTATTTTTCTGTTTCCTTAGCAAATGTAGTTTTTAGTCCTTTTAGAACCTATATGGGATCAGCTCACTGAGTATTGCTGATACATAGATTTGTTTATTTAAGTTCTACTCATCTCATCACATTGAAATTGTATTCTTATGCATATGTTGTTTTTAATTGTGTGCCATCTAATTGATGTCCATGCAACTTAGTAAGAAGCATCTATTTATTCAGTAGATATTACCTGAATACTACTATGTGTCAGGTACTGTTCTAGACTCGGGAAATACGGCAATAAATAAAGCAGACAAATTCTCTGTCTTTATAGAGCAGAGCTTCCACTATAGTTGGAAGAAAATAAACAACCAACCCAGTGAACCTGGAGACTGTTAAATGGTTATATTACAAAGAACAAAAAGGTGATAGAGGCAATCACGGAAGTATAGGGTACGGTTTTCTGCGTTAGTCAGGGCAGACTCCAGTAATAATAACATATTTAATCAGGGGCTATTTGGTAAAATTATCTAAATTCTTTTTATAAATAAGAGTCCCTACTGGATGCCTTTCACTTTTTAAAATGTTGTATATCAGAAGGAAGAAAGTGTTAAAGAGAAAATAACGATGTAAGCAACCAAATAAATTGTATTCTTCCAGGACCTATTCATTACCAAAAATCAGTGTCAAAGTTATAACCCAACAGTAATGAATTAACAAATTATGTTTTAATTAAGTTCTTATTCTACTTAAAGACTAATTAAGGGATCATGAATGACTGTGTTTTATATATTTTAATATAAATATTTTATGAGCATATGCAAATATATATTTCCTTTGTGGAAAGTTCTTTTTACATTTTAAATATAAGGAAGCCTAAATAACCAAGCAAATCCATTTTTCCATGTCCTTTTTCTCTTTTCTTTTGAAAATAAAGTCACTACTAGTAAAAAGATTTAGAGAAACAAACAAGAAATGATGAGACACACATGAGCAGACACATCTGGGTACAGAAATGTCATATCGCTATTGTCTTTACAGGGGTCACAGATACGAGCTTTCAATTCAGGCCAAGTCTGGCCTACAGGGAAGATTGATTTATATGCTTTTGGAGACATGACGTGATGAATTCCCAGCATAATAAGCTTTTTTTTTTTTTCCCACATAAGCATATCAAGGTATCTTCAGTGACAGTTACATAATATAATGTTATATCTCAGAAATTCATAGAATTTAAATATAGGAAATGAAAGTGAGTGTGAAACACAGGCACTCTTCATTTGTTTGTTCTAAGCATTCTTTCATCCATCACACACCGGATGGGTGTAGTTTATTAGGTGCAGTGGAAGTCATTGGTGATGGAAGTCTTTGCACAGTGTGTATAATTAGTCATAAGTGCAATGAAATAAAAAGTAACTTAAAACAATGCAAAATTACCTGTGTTTTTGGAAACCGTAAATCTAAACCCCTGTCCCACTGTGAGCCGTAAAATTATAGAGAGAACATGCTTGAGAAATAAAGTAGATATCAAGATTATTATATCAAGAATCTAAATTTCGTATAATTAATATACATATTTTTCTAATGCATTTTGCTTTATATAAAGTTATTTTGTCCCCATGAAAATGTTCATCTGTTTCTTAATGTAAAACTGATGACCTCATCTAGTATTGCAAAAATGTAACAATAAACTTCCTCAAAATTTAAAAAAACAAAAACTGATGAGAGTTTTATAGCAGATGACATGTAAATATATTAAATATATTTTTCATTGCAAGAGTAATGGAATATTTAAAGGATATTTAAATATGTAACTTTATATCTTATTTTTTAAAGAAAATGTGATCAAATCCAGATGCTGACTAATACAAAACCATCATTGTCATTTCAGCCATATTTTGGATCTTACTAGATTCTCTCACACTTCTTTCTCATTCTTATTTGTTTGAATAGGACTTTAATGCAAAATCAGTACAGTGTGAAAGGTGTGTGTGTGGGGGGCAAGTATTATCTCTATGACAACAGTAAACAGAAAGGAGGACACAGCCTGCTTTCAGAATGCCCTACTGGTTCATAGCTGATTGATTCAATGATGGTGAATGACTTTATCCTCTTCTCTCACCTCATTGGCCGCATGCCCAACTATAAAGTGACACCAGTGCATTTTGTGGTTTGATTGGACTGCTCTTGATGGACTTCAGCTGAAAACAAAGTTCGAAGAGATCAAACTTGAGTGTCTGCATGATCGGGGATTAACGCTTCACTCATCCACAGGGCCCTGGGGAGATGGTTGAGCTCGGTCAGGCGGCCAGACTGGAAATCATGTGGAGTCATGCTAGGATGACAGCTTTCTAGTTCCTCACGACTCACTTCATGTGACCCTGGCCTGTCCCTACCCATTCACCCATCCGCTCCAGCTATTCTGGAGTCCTCGGTGCTCCAAGAACACAAACCCGGAGCCACCCAGGAAGGTTTTCTTCCCAGCTCTTGGCCACGTTCCCTCCTTCAGGTCTGTGTCTGGCACATCTAAGCAGCCATCCTTGGACGTCCTCTATGAAATGGCATCCATCCCTATCTCCCACACTCCTGGACAGGATGTTTCTCCACAGCTCAGTACCAGGCTGACCCAGGCAGAACTGGGGGCCAAGAACGGCGTTTGTCTGGGGATTTTATGCCATCCAGTAGTCGCTCCATATCTTCTTAGATGGGAAGGATTACGGGATGGCAACCTACATGTGTGAGAGTGGGGCTTGCGGTGGGGAAATGTAGAGGTCTTCTAGTAAAACAAATGTACTTATCAAGCACACAGTTCTTCGGGTGGCTCTTGTGGAGAGGGCAGCTGAGAAGATGAGTTGGGGACAGAGGATATAATCAATAATGTACAGATTTTGTAGGGTGTCAGAGGGACACTTGTCTTATTAGGGAGACCACTTCATGGACGGTGTAGCTGCCTGACCACTGCAGTGTGCACTTGAGGCTGAAGCTGAATAATATGGAATGTCAACTACAATTTAATACACACACACACACACACACACACACACACACTCACACACACACACTCACACACACACACTCACACACACACACCATGTTTCCCTGAAAATAAGACCTAACTGGAAAACAAGCCCTAGCATGATTTTCCAGGATGCCATCCCCTGAACATAAGCCCTAATATGTCTTTTGGAGCAAACCTTAATATAAGACCCGGTCTTTTTTTCGAGGAAACACGGTGTGTGTGTGTGTGTGTGTGTGTGTGTGTGTGTGTGTGTGTGTGTGTGTATGTATACATATGGTCACAGGATGTGGAGTATGGCATAGGGAATAGAGTCAGTGGAACTGTAACTGCTACATATGATGTCAGAGGGGTCGTAGATTGGGGGGGGTTATCACTGTATGAGGGGTGTAAACGCCTAACGATTACATTGTTTTGTACACCTGACACTAAATTTTGTTTTAAATCTTAAATAAACAAAACACCTCAACTCGTCCCTTCTCTCTGCAGGTGGCATCTTCTCACTGCCCTTACTGCCTCAATGCTCATTCTCAGCTCTCCTTTATTTATTCATTAATTTACTTGTTACTTGAAGAAACATTCATTGATCACCTTTGTTACTGTTACTAGTTCCAGTGATCCCTTCTGCCTTATTTCTAATCTGCTTTACTTTATCTTATGCTGCTGGCTATTGGAACTCATCTGTTCTGTGTTATTCCCTCTTGGATGCTTGTTGTTCTTTCAAAGTACGTACTGTCCGTTGCTTGGACCTCAAAAAGTGTGACTTTAGTGACAGCATTCAGGGGCCCATGGCAGGCAGGTAGGGGCTAGAGAATGAGAGAGAAGTAGGGCAAGATGGCCCATAAGGTGCATTCTCTGAAGCTGACATATACAATATTGATTCCATTTAAGACAGGGCTTCATGATGCAAGTTAATGGATTTCAATGTATACTTGTTGATTTTCATTGTTTTATTTCACTCAACAAGTACTTCTTGAGTGTCTGTGATATGCTAGGCACTGCTTAGGTGCTAGACCATCAGCATCTAAATCCTCACGTAATATGATGAAATCGTATTTTTTTTAAAATAGGCATTTTCGTAGAGATCTCAACACAAAACATCAAATAATGATGGTCTTGGGCATTAGAAAAACCTGATAAATATATTTTCTGTTTCTTTGATTAAACTTCCTTTCTGCTCTATCAAAGGATGGGTTTTAGAACAAAGTAAAACTACTTAAGAAAAAAAATTCATCCATCACTTTAAACCATAAAACCTAAATAATCGTATCAGTATTCTGACTTCCATGGGCTGATCGCTTCTGAATTTAATTTTTCATAGTTGAATGAAATTGAACACAATTCTTGCTATATTTGGTTTAAAATGATTTTAATGATCAGCGTGTGTTAGTACCATTTACAAATTCTAAACAACTTCTACCATGTCTGTTATGTTCTTCAGTTTCTGCTGGGGTTTGCTGCTTAAAGAAAAGTGGGTGCAATGTAGCACACATCGTTCTGCTAATTCACATCTGTGAAGGACAAGCTCCGCATAATTTTTTCTCCTAATAGGAGGAAGTGCATAGAAACAGAATGATACATCATGTGCTGTGGTCTTAATATTTAAGTATTTTTCTCTTAGGAACTGAACCTCTAGCTTCTGCATACACACACACACACACACACACACACACACACACACACCCCTCTTATTTTTAAGTTTTTGCTCAACTAAATATAGCAGATGATTCCAAATAAACTATTTTTAGGCAACAATCTTCTTTTCTACACATGACAATCAGTTATTTGTAACTCTAATAGCCTTTCAAGTAATTTTTCCACTTGTTTTTTAAAGCAAAACATTTTTGTATAAATTATAGAATGAAGACTTAATCAACCTTTAAAAGAAGCGGTGACCCAGTGCGATTTTGATCCAATTCCTCTTCCTGGAGCTTTCTCGGAGTCTTGAGGCGCAAGCGCAGGGTTTTACAATTCTCCCCCAGGGACTCATAATCATGTGTTAAATTTCTTATGATTCCCAAAGAATGGGCTGGCAGCCTTCCTGTAACTAGTTTCAAGACTAATTGCTTTCTTTTGTTGCCTAACCAGAGTCCTTTCGCCAGCCTGCTCAGCGGTCTTGTAAAATGCTACTACTTATATTTAGATACTGTCACTTCCAGTGAAAAACATGGCTTCTCATCTGGTCGGATTGATTCTCTTTCTTCTAGTAACTGCGTCCTTGCTAAGAAGATAGTATCAGCACTTATTCCCATTTCTCCATCTGGAACTCCTCTGTTCCCCTTGCCTTGAGCATTTGTTTGTGAAGTATTTCTGGAATCAGAGCTCTCTTTTTCTCTTCTTTTATAAATGTGTGTGTGTGTGTGTGTGTGTGTGTGTGTGTGTGTGTGTGTGTGTACGTGTATATATATACACATATACATGTATGTGTATATATATATATATATATATATATACACACATATATACATATAATTTTAGGAAATAATGAAATTGTTTCATTGTAATAGTTTTATTTTGACTAACGACTTTTTAGTAAGTATTGATAGTCTTATTGCTGTTCATTTCAAAAATATGTGTGTGGTAAAATACACGTAATGTCAACTTTACCATCTTAACTATTTTTAAGTATATAGTTAAAGTGTGTGTAGTGGGAGGTAAATATTACCTCACCCCTCTTAGGGTTTTTCTTGCTGGGCCTGAGAATTAAATTGACATAAAGCAGATTAGCAGAAGAAAAGCATACGAATTTATATGTTTTATGTGACATGGGAGCCCTCGTAAGGAATGGGAACTCAACGAGATGGTGGAATCTGCATGCTTTTATAGTACGCTGAACAAAGAGAGGCAATTGTGGAAAGTAGCTAAAGTTTTTGGAGACACTAAAGGAAAATACAAATTATTTTAGCAAAAGCTACTTATAGAGATTTCTTTCAGCCTCAGCTTCTTGCCCTTGATAACAATGTTTCTTTCTGGTACAGGAAGGATGTCTTTCATATGGGAGTTTCATCTCCCACTTTTAGGAAAAGAAGAAAAGCCAGAGTGTTTTTCTTACATTTGCTATTTTTCAGATGCCTTTAACTCAAAATAGCCCTTATACCAAAATTGCATATTTTAGCGTGGCATATACTGCCACCCTTCAAATGTTAAGCACATTCACATTGTTGTGCAATCTCCAGAATCTTTTCATCTTGGAAACCTAAAACTCTGTACCCATGAGACACCTTCCCATTCCTCCAGCTCCCCCAGCCCCTGGCAATCACCATTCTGATTTCTGTCTCTATGAAAAGAACATCATGAATTTCATGAGATATTTAATATATATGTATTAAGGGCCTTCTGGGAGAAGGGCGAGCATGCACGGGCTGTGCTGGTAGGAAACATGGCTGTGTGTCAACCAAAGGGGGTAGGCGGAGAGGGCACAGGGTCAGTGCAGGGGGAGACAGAGAACAATGGGGAGTGTGGCATGAATAGATGCACTACAGGCATGAATTGATGCACAAATATTGATGACCTCAATATTTTGAGGTCATTTTGTACCATCCAAAGAGCACAGGTGGATTTGAAAGGGGTACAGTGGGGTAAATCTGGTTCTTTTTGTCCAGGGTTACTCTGGTGAATAGTGTAGTAGCAATTGGAGATGGACAGGGTGGACATGGGTCATTCTAAAAGTTAAAGTAAAAGCTGGCGGTGGTTATTATTAGCCTGGTTATTATTAGCCTCGGCTCTGAAGATGAAGATCAACGGTCACAGTTAAGAGACATTTAAGAGACAAAATTAATACGGCTTGATGATTGATTGGCAATGAAGGTGAGGGAGAGAAAGTTGTCCAGGAAGATTCCTAGGAAGATTCCTCAAAAGAATTAAATGTAATATGACATAGCTTCAAGATGGAATGTTATGCAGCATTAGGAATTATGTTTACAGAGTGCGGAGTGCATGAGAACAGGGTCCGCCAATCCTGGATCTCAGGAATGTGATTATCATTGGACACGGCTGCCAGACTCTGAACTCTATCACTGCATTAAAGCAGAGGCCAAAATTCCCACAGGCTTGTCCCAGCCAACGACTGCGTGTGGTGGGGACAATAAGGTAGGCTCCTAGACAATAAGACGGCTCAAGGACTTCTGACCAGCTTGCCCAGGTCTTCTCAGAGCTGCAGAGCAGTCGGAGGGCTTGCAGCCAGTTTCCCTCCTTCCCTCTGTCCTTCACTCAGGGTCACAACCGCATAAGCGTCTGATGGCTCTCCCACTCTCGCCTCCCAGGGTGTTACCCTCCACATACACTTCCCGCATGTTCCTCCTAGTCTTGGCATCTGCTATCCTAAGGACACAGATGTTAACACAGGGACTCATCATTATGGATACTGGGAAATAATCATAATATGATATTTAGTAAAAAAAAAAGCAGGAAAGAAAACATTAGGTACTGTATGATAACATGTAAATTAAAATGCAAAGAGTGAAAGAAGTAAACTAGCAATTAATTTTAGCAGCTGGAGGTAAATTAACACCTTTCTGTAACACTGTAAACAGGTTAATTCAAGAAAATAATTTGAAGCAGATCCCATAGGTTGAAGTCCTAAGCCTCTGAGAAGTGCACTGGCTCGAGTCTGCAGGGATCTGATGTTAAAACATTAATGGCATAGCGAATGGCATTTTCTTGAGACAACAGAAGAAAAGTCAAAGTTTACTTAAGTGGACATTGACCACAGCAGGTTTTACAGATCAATATATATATATATACCTAATATGCAAAAATTTACATATTTGAAAAATTTTAATATATATATTGCTCTGACAGTAAAAATTACTTTTAATGACATAAGTCATGATTTTTACATAAAAGTATGGAAATCTCTCTACTCTCTCAGCACATGGAAATAGTGGCTTTCGCAAACTGGGGTGTTCTTGCTCACTTTTTTGACATGTGAGTGTGTTTTCTGTAGTGTGAATTCTGGAACATACCATTTTGTATCCAGAGTGGTGTTTTTGTTTTGTTTTGTTTTGATTTAGCACTATATTATAAATGTTTTCACTACATTGGTAGTCCAAAAAATTATACTATCTCATCAAGTAAATGTATTATGATTTAATTAGCTGTTATCCAAGTTTGGATAGTTCAATTGCTTTGAAGTGTTCATTATAAAAATGAATACCTTTCTATACAGTTTACATTTATTATATCATTTCCTATGGAGCCCAAGAAATGGGGTCATTTGATTGGCAAGCATATCAGCTTTAAGGCTCCACAATAATAGGCAAAGAGTCTCAGGTTGGATTAACAGAAGAACATGCTTACACAGGGAAGTGGTAAAACTGTGTACAAAAATATTAATAATAGCACGAGAGACTTCTGCTCCTAGCCCTGACGGAGTCATGTGCACTGAACGGGACTTCACATTAAAAATAACTATAAAAGTAGACAAAGTATAAGAAGTAACTGTCTTAAGATGAAGAACAGACAATGAAGGGCTATAAACGTAAACCAATGAAACAATATGCCAGAATTCAAGATTTAGGAGAGGAAAGTGTTTAATAACAATCAGGATGTGGGATTTACAATTGACCAAAACAAAGGAGAGAGGAAGAAAAAGTGCATGTCATTTTTAATCACTTTTTTTTCATATCTGGAAGAGGAATTTTCCTGATGGATTTCACACAAATAGCATGAGACTTACTCACTAAAATTTGTAACAGCCGACCTTGAAAGAGTTGAAAAGTGGCAGTGAATTATTATTTTTGAGGAAATTCGTCCAACGTAAGATTTCAAGACCCCAAATTTTCTTTTCCTCAAGGACAAGCGTCTGTGCTTGACAACCTACCATAGATGGTGGCAGAGAGTAAAAAGCACGTGCTACAGAAGTGTGACACAAACACCACAAAGCTGAAACATCCAGATTTCCTCTGCTTAGTATAGTGAAGGGGACCAAAGTTTTGCCAACCTAAAGCTGCCTTTTAGTATATCGATGTTAAACTAGTTATTCAGAAACAAAAGACTCAGGAGAGAACCTCTGACCTTCTCCACTTCCCTGACTAAGATTCAGGGGGAAAAGCCGGCGTCAGGAGGGGACTGTGAACAGTCACGTTGGCATCAGACAGGAAGATTCCAAGCAGGAACCTGTGCAGAAGACGCTCTCCCTGTCAGTCTCATTGTCTCGAGCTGCCTCGCCAAAGCTTACCTGCCCTGTACGTCCTGCTTGTCCTCAACTACCTGTAATTGCCTACTTCCTTTGACATCTCAGACCCCTACCCACGCTTCTTAGTCCATAATGACATACATACTCAACTTTATCTCACTGTCTTTGGAATTTTCATGCTCATGTGAATTCCTCTTAGGTGTGTATTAAAAATTTGATTTTCTCGTCTTAATCTGTCTCTGTTGATTTGATTATTAGCCTAGTTAAGAGAAATTTAGAAGGTGGGAGGAAAAGTATTATTATTTTTTTTAGCCCCCTCAATAGGATTTCATGAATTCTTGGGCTTCTTGATGGTAAAGATGTATGAACAAATATGTATTTTAAGATCTATAATTAAATAAATATTTATAAATGCATTTATAGTTAATAAATTATTTGCAAATATGTTAACTGGGTGTTCATGTCAGTGTTTTATGGGTCATTCATCTCTGTACACTTTAAAGCTTATATCCAAGAATATTTCCTAGTCTGGTCTAACGACTCAAGACAGTACTTGGTACTCTAGCGCTAATAACCAATAGCAATAAAAAGAGTACGCAGAAAGACCAGGTTCTACTGTAGCTTCAGTTTAGAAATCAGATTTGCTTTACAAACAATTATGAAAGGATGACAAATGACAAACAGAATAAAATGTAATGTTAAGATTTTGGGGTAATATTTCATGTATACTTTGCATATTAAATCAGATAGGAGTGACTGACAAAACATTGTTTTATTAAATAAGCCATTTCTAAAGTATATTCATCGTCAGAAAAGTATACTTGGATGATACATCATCAGAAAAATGATATAGTTTAGCTTGTATAATTTATTCCAAGCCTCAAACAGTGAAAGGAAATGGGAACAGGAAAAAAAAAATCAAATAAACTTCAGGCAAAAGTCCTTGAAACAAAGCTGAATGATACTAAGAAATATACTAAAAATATAAATACTAAGTGTGTATATATATATATATATATAAATACTAAGTATATACCTATATACCAATTTTCAAATTGATATACCAAAATAAAGGGGATTTAATCTGTTATGTAAACCAGGAAAACTCCTTTTGGTTCAAAATGTATTACTAAGTATTACATTAAAATTAAAGTTTTGATTACCCTTAAAGTATGATAAGCCTTGATCATACTCCTTAAGTGAAACTATTGCTTCTAGGTTTGAGATGTCACAAAGTGCATACAAATGATATTAGTAAAAAGACTTGGATAGAAATATAACCTCCACTCTGATGTGGTATAGCAGATAAGATGGCAAAGGCTGGTACCAGGGCCAAAAATCTTGAGGTCATTTTTTAAAATAAAAATTATTAAATTTTTTTTGAAAATAAAACAATTCCAAGTTTTAGTAAGGATATAAGAAACAAGATCTTAGTACATATGTAAATTGAATGCAAACATACAGAAATATACCTATGTGCGTAGTATGAGAGTAAACAGAATATTTGAAAAATGGTATATACATAAATTCACCGGCCTAAAACAACTTATATTATTTTTAAAGGTTTTATAACCTTTTAAGCATGCATTCATCATTATAGTTTTACACTAGTTTTAAGAACATCTTTTTACCCTATTTTAATTTATAATTAAATCACATGTGTTTTGTAATGCAGGTACTTTTCTTACCCTTTCAATGGCTACTAAATATTTCAATAAGGTGTAATAAAACTGACTTAAGTACACTCCTATTTTTTAACATTTAGAGTCCATAATACCAGTAACCTATGAAAGAAATCAGAATATGCCACCTGAAAATATGCCACTTTGGCATAAGGATTATTTTGAGCTGAAAGCAATTAAAAAACAACAAATACAGGGGGAGCTCTCAGTTCTCTTCTCTCTACCTAAAAGCAGGACATAAATTTCTCTTTTGTGAAAGAAATTTCCATTTGTAAAAGTGTCTTCCTCTCCCATACCAGAAAGAGGAAAATGACTGGAGACATTTCTTACCACCTGAGACACCATGAGTCTGAAAAACAAACCTGACTGAACAACCCTTATTTGCCATTGATTCCCTTATTCACCTTCTCAGACGCCCAAACCTCCCTTTCCTTTTGTTTATTTTTTCCACATTTTATCACCCTTTGTTAAAATGGTACACAAGCCGATCTAACACATTCTTTTCACTTCTTTGCTTTGAGAACCCCCCCCCATTCCCCCACCCCCCGCGCATATAAATCTTTTCTCCTGATAACCAGCCTTGGGAGTTGAGCCCAGGGAGTTACAGACTCACACTGAAAGATCACAGAATGGCTCATAAGCTGCTTCGGGATGAATACGTCTCTTCTCAAAATCTACCCAGATGCACTTATAATAAGTAGTTTGCCTGGCAACAGGACAGCAAGAAAAGCTTTAGGAAACTACTTAGAATATTCTCTTTCCAACTTTCAAATCAATAGGCCAGGACTAGGATACACCTGCAGGAAATGTATGAGGGTAACACCTCATACGCCTTCAAAGGCTTCGTTAAGCTAGTGTTTATGAAGAAGAGGAACATTTTGAAAGTAACTTATCTCCATTCTTTATGCCTTTATTTAGGATTCCTGGATGGTAGCTGTGTTGCCTTAGTGTAATGTAAGGCTTATTTTATATCAAATTAATTGCATAATAGTCACTTAGTGAATATATACTATGTGTCAGGCACTGTACTGGGTCCTAGAAGTACAGACATTCAACACAAAACGGTCTGTGCCCACGAAGTTTGATGACTTGGGAAAAGAACTCTGGTGTGAAAATAATAATAATACGCATTTGTGACAGAGCTATAAAAATCCACGTGCTGTGGAAAGACAGAAGAGAACAACGTTGGGGAAATCACACCGATGCCAAGTGGGAACTCAAGGTTTGCCAAGAGAAACATGAGAGAAGGGTTTGGGGCTAAGAGTCCAGGAAAAAGAGACAGTGTTTACAGAGATCCCAAATATGCAAGAAATTGACATTATTGGAGACCAAGCAGGCAACTTAATGCACTAAAAAAGGGCCAATTAGGAAAGTCATTAAGCTTTAATGCACACACACAGAGGTATGGGGATGTCACACACACAGACATATACATATAGCATAAGGCCCACGGACGGGGAGAGCGAAAACAACAGGAAAAGGAAAATCTGAAAGTTCAGTGGAAAATTGTGTACAGACAGTCAGCCCTCCCTTCTGTCCACGTGTGTTGTGTGTTCCGGTCTCCCTCTCCCTCTGCTGGAAGGCTTGAGAAGCGGGGCGGGAGCTCAGGTCTGTTCTCCTTGGCAGGGTGCCCCGCTGCCAGCATTGCACCCCCGAGGGGAACGGTGTGAGAAGCCTCATGATCATCAGCTGACTAGATGGTCTGTTCAGGCTCTTCCTTCTGGCCAGAGATGGAGAGGACTTGATGAGGATGTATTTCCAGTCTTTATCTATTGGCGGGTTGTTCTTTTTGAATCGCTCTACATATTCACTTTGTCATCATTCTCAAACTGTGGAGATCATTGAAAACTACAATTTAGAATCCACAATGATTAAAACAATCCCAGAAGTTTGGAACTATGACTTATAAACATTAGATTATTAAAATATTGAAATAATTAAGGTGGATTTAAAATAAGTCAAAGGAAAAAGGCATGTTTTCTGTTTACTATATAACAGTAAACAGTAGCTGATTAATATTCTTAGTAAGAAAAAAAGAAACATGAAAACATATTACCTGGTATGAAACCTTGGGAGAGTTACTTAACCTTTCTCTGTGCCTCAGTTTCCTTATCTGTATCTACATAAGGTTGCCGTTTGTTATAAGGACTAAATGAGATAATACATCTTGAACTTAGAACAGTGAACTTAGATCGTTCAGGTTAGGTATAAATATTAACTATTATTTTATTGGCATTATTATCATTGTGTGTTTAAATTCACTAACCTATTCAATGGTCAAAAGTAGAAGGAAATATTTATTAATATACTTCTGTGAATATTACCTGCCATGTATTTTGCCTTACCTGTAGTTAATTATTTTGTATTTGCGTCATGCTTTTACTTCTTACTAATTTGTGAATTCCTGGAGTTAAGGGACCATTTCTTTTCTGGTTTTAAAAAAAAAAAAAAAGTGGATGATTTTTATCGTATTCTTCTTTGTTTACTTCTTGACCTTATCTAGTGATTGTACACTACAAGCATTCAGTAAGTGTTTGTGGAATTGAATTATGTAAAAGCTTACCTTTTCTTATCTGGGAAAGCCCGTGACTGGCTAACAGTCTATTAAGTGGGTAACAGAACTTCCACCTGCAGAGTCCCATAAAACAATGACATCTGTCATGTTTGTTTAACCAGTAGAATTGAAAGATGTTTTGACTTTGCTCCAGGAAAGAGAGGTTCCTGTGACCCCCAGATAAATGCCATCTGACACATAATGGGGCACTGTAGCAAAGGGATTCAAAAGCAACTATTACAGGTTCTACATTAATTTTTTTGAGACTGTTTTTCACAAAAGAGAAATTAAAGCAAACATTCTTTGTGTGTGTAGTTTGAACATTTGGTAAACAATGTCACTGATATTAATTTCTATGTACGCATGAGAGCATGACTAAAAAAGCCACCATACAGCTACCATGTTTCCCCGAAAATAAGACCTAGCCAGATCATCAGCTGTAATGCGTTTTTTGGAGCAAAAATTAATATAAGACCCAGTCTTATTTTAATGTAATATAAGACCGGGTCTTAATATTATATAATGTAATATAATATAATATAACATAATATAATACAATACCTGGTCTTAATATTAGACTGGGTATAATATAATATAATATAATACCGGGTCTTATATTAATTTTTGCTCCAAATGACGCATTACAGCTGATGGTCCGGCTAGGTCTTATTTTCGGGGAAACATGGTAGTTATGTTTAAAGTCTTTGGTTTTCACTATACTGAGGGCTATACTGAGCCTCGTGTGGAGTGTATGTGATCGAGATGGTATCTGAACAAGCCTGATGACATATTTGAAAGGCCCCGTTTCATGCTGGCTTTAGCCTGATAACCTTTTCAGTCCACTATTTGGACTTGCCATTAAATTCTACATTGGTTGTTCCTTTGGAGGTTGTGTGTTGTCCAAAAAGCCGACTCTCCTTATAACTGTTTCCTGGCACACGTCCTGGAGAGGCAGTTCAGCCACTGCCGTGTCATCACTTTGTGGCCGGGTTCTGGGTGTTGGAGGTGGGCTGGAGCCAGGTGACCTTGGCTGATGTTGACAGGCTGGAACCTAGGAAGAGATGACTCCTGACTCAGTCTTGTCAGTGCTGACCGTGACTGATTCATTCATTACCAACCCTGCAGTTCAGTAGTTGTGTGATCCTGGGCAAGTTATTGAAAGTTCCTTGGTCTCTGTTTCCTTTTTTGTAAATTAGAGGTAATTATGCCATACTGTCAACCCCTGGAAGGACTGTTGTGAGGTTTAGGTGAAACAATGCATACAGAACGCTTGGCCGCCTCCCTGGCACACAAGACAGACACACTAATCATCATGTTATAATTTTTGGTCATTTATAACACCGAGGAGATTATTAGAAATATTGGCTCCGCGGTCCTTCAATTTAGATGAATTCCTAATGTCATAGAAACTCTTCTTTTTTGCTTTTCAAAGATATATAAATATGGTAAATTTGATTCTACTCATATATTACTTTGTGAAGAAGAAATTATCACAGGCATCTGTTTTAAATTGTTGGTATTCTAAGAAAAAAATGAAAAAAGAAGAAAAACAGGGTGACTCAACTCACCAAATATTAAAATGGATTTAAAAGTAAAATAGCCCCAAACTATCAGTGAAGCTAGTACCCAAGAAAAAGCCCTCATGTCAGCGTGAACATGGAGGATATGATGTATGATACGGGGTCTGTCTGGAAGAGAGCACACGATTGCTCAGGAAACTAGCAGGTGCCATCATGCCTCCACCATGGCTCCCTGTTACAGCTAATTTCTTCCACCTGAGATGCCTGGGTAGTGGTTGGCGCAGTCGCCTGCATGCGTAGACATTTGAGAGGAGACAGATGATGGAACTGGTTCTTCCTTGGGCACCAGTAAGAGATATGACCGATTGATATGGCCGCTCTTCTCCTGGAGTCCCGCTTCTGCCTCAGATTCTCTTTGAGCGATGTTCTGGGCAACCTCTCTACCAAGGCGAACCGTTCTGCCTACCTCATCCCGACGGTCCCTCAGCCTTGCTCAGTTCTAAAACTGTGATTTCACACAGCAGTGGAAGTGCTGAACTGTATGGCCATCTGGTACTTCAATAGCACTTCATTCAACTGTCTGTGTGATTCTAGCAAGGTCATTTCAACATGACGATGAAAATTTAAATAAACCCTTCCGATTACCAGAGAATTATCAGGTGTCACGCTGCAGCCCTTGAGCGTCTTGTGGTGGCACGGTGACAAGTAACATAAATAGTCATTTTATTAAGTCTATGTCATGTTTCAAAAAAGAAAACATCCCTACAGGAAAATCGCAAAGGCTTTGAAGAGTTGATGGGTCTCTCGCAGACACCATACTTGTAATATCTTATTCAATTAGTTTAAGTGATTAGCTGATTTAGCTTCATTAGCCGAGTGATTATTCTTTTTAAGTAATTTGAATCATCTTTGTAAGTTTTCCTACAGAACACACAACATTTTAAGTGATAATTCTTTATATCTGGTAGTTAGCCATCGTTTTACTAGAAGGATTGAGTTTTCTGTTAAAGATTTAGTACTACTCTGAAAGCTTTTGTCCCTCTGCCTTTTAGTTTTCCCATGTTTGGCTGACAAGACATTTGGAGCGATTCCAGCATGTTTACCTAGGTCTTCCCTGAAGAGCTTAGGTGATTAGACAATAAAAGGAGGACAAGTGCTGTTGCCAGTAGGTGGCTCACTGCGAATGTGCTAGGGACAGGCCCCGGAATGTCACCCCTCCTCCCCTGGGCCTCCGTTTTCAATCCCTGCTTCTCTGAGCCTTTCTCTATACTGTCTGAGTCATTGGAGGGTGGGGGTGTGGTTAAAGAAAGAAAGGAAGAAAAAGAAAGCACCAGCCTTTGAGATCTAGAATCACGAAGGCCCTGTCTTCCTCTGAGCATTCACAAAGTACAGCCTAGTCCGAGTTCTCTTTTCCACACACAACTGCTAGTTCTTTTGTCCCTTGTGTCCTTGGCAAAGACTGAAAGAACTCAGCCTGTCATACTTGGGCCTCCTGTGTCACTTAAGAAATAATAAGCCATTGTCTTCATTAAGCCACCCTTGTTTTAGCAAATAGAATCCAGATACTGGAGAGGGGACGTTTTGAAGGAGGTTGAATCAGAGTTAGAGACGCTTTACAAAATTCCCTAGAGAAACTGCTTTGATTTCCCATTTTATTGCTCCTTACTGAGAAGCTGCATATTCACATGGGTAGAGCTTGTGAATAGTTGCCTGCACATTCTCATGCACCCAGGAAGGCTATGATTATGGCTAATTACATTGAAGAATGAGGCCCTAACAAGGGCGCTCAATCAGATTGTTGTTCGTGCATGAAGTAACCAAGGCCAGCCAATGGAGGTGTGATTTCGGGAATTACAAACAATGGGGCTATTTGAAAAATGCTTAGCAAATCTGTTCAAGACAAAATAAGGTCTAATTAATCACTTTAGGCTCTGAATTCTCCAGATGATCCCTTTGCTGTGTGTGCGTGTGTGTGCGTGCGTGCGTGTGTGTAGGGTCCCTTTCATAAACTAGATCTAAGGTATAAAATATGTTCTGCAGCCCACACTTCCATTTGTTGGAGGAATGCAACTGTGTCACCAGGTGGGAACTATCTTTTCTGCCAATCACGTCACAACTGCTTTTTATGCAACTTGACAGAAGGTTTTTAAAAATAAATGTGTACATGTTCTTGTTATTATCCAACAGGAAAATTTACTGTAAAACATTAACTATTAATTGAGTAAGCATATTGGTATCATCACTGTGCTGTTTCATGTTAACTCTTGCCTATCCCATGTATGTTGTGTCTGGCTCTTGAGTAATGAATGTCTAACTACATTCTGCTTAAATAATTGGAGTCCTCCAGGAATGTGTGACTATAATGTAGAAACTTGTATGCACCCCTCCCTCCCATAATTTTTTTTCAAAACATGCTTGAACTGAAAATGTCTTGAGCTCAACCCTTTTTCTGTTTACCATTTTGGATCTTTATTTACTTATCAAAATATAGGTTAATAAAATGGCCAGTTACTGCAAGAGATTTGTTAGTTTTTAAAGGTATCAATCTTCTATTTCATTTAAATGTCTAGTAGAATGAACTCTGCCCAACTGTTTGAGGAGTTTCCTTATTTTTGCCTTATTTGTTTTTTATATATGAACCCAAAGGAGCTACCTTTTCTTAATTGAATTAGCATGACTAAAAATTAAACTCAGCACAGATTTTGACCTAAGAAGCAATGGATGGTTATCTTTTGACCTTGGCTGCTATTCTTTCTAAAAGAGAAGGAAGAGTGGGGAAAGAGGGGAAGGAGACCCCCCCCAAAAAAAATAAAAGAGCAACTTTTATATAGATATCTTCTTATTTAACTAATTTGCATCATATGTCATCTGTAATGGGAAGCAAATGCTGAAGTTACTGGTTTCTTCATGAGGATAAGTAAAAAAAAAAATTGTAGCAGGGGAAGAAATAATTCCATATATATGTAATATATTATATGTATATAATATATATGTATTATATGTATATTATATATATATTGCATTATATATATATGAAGCTGTATTTCATTTCTCTAAAAACTAGTAATTTATAATTAGAAGGCTTCTAACAAAAATGCAGGTAAAATAGATTTTGCATCCTTGTGTTATTATTTTTAAAATGTACTCTCTCTATGCAGTACAACTTGCCAACCTGATTGCTTAATAACAATGTAAAATTGAGTTCTATTTACCATGTTAAATTATCAGTTTATTTCAGCTAATGATTTGGAGTCTTTCACCTGTCATGTGTGTGAGTTAAAATAATCGTGGCTGTTATTTTATCTACTAAAAATATTGATTTTTCTGTGATTTGACAGTATAAAGCATTTGTTTTAATAATTTGGGATTTATCATTTAACAGTTTGTCTCAAATTCCTTATTAGCTGGTCAATATATTATTGAGGATTTTTAAATTTTAGGCCAAAGATATAAATTTGAAATGGATTGATGTGTGTCATAGAAGAGAAAGTCACGATTATGTTCTCTCAGTAAGTCATGGAGAGCCTGAGTGGGTGAATTTTCTATCCTTGTTCTCATGCTGCCTTTGAAGAATTTACGTTTTGAGTGTAAGAGAAAGTGGTAAAAAAAAAAAAAAAAGATGAATTCAAGTAGTTGATTGAGAGAATGAGTCAAGTCCATTTTTTTCCTGATCAAAATTGAATTGGTTACTTCCCTTCCTGCCTACGGCTCACATCAATACAGATGCAAATAAGTGAGGCCACTTCCTATAGATCAGCTGTCCACATGTGTCAGCAAGAAAAACAATGAACAAGGAGCCTGCAGCTTCTTGTAAAGGCTGTGCCATTCTTCTGTTTGCAAGGAGAATATTTACAACCGTCACAGCTGGCAGCCAAGAACATTTACAAATATAACTTCATACACATCCAGGACATTTTGTGATTTAAATCAATGCAAAGTGCAGGATGTGAGAGTGTTAATAGAATTCCTTGGTAACTGATTAATAAAATTAATGTGTTGTTGGGCCAATGTCTTACTCAGTTCCCTATTCCCAGTTTCCATTCAGAGATTAGCCTTAGAAAAAGTTAATAAACATTATTTTAAGATTGCCAATTTTCTAAGAATGTGAATACAGTGAAACACAATTAATCAAAATATTATTTAATCTTTGATTTAGGATCTATTAGGATAACAATATTGTACACATATATAGTGTTGTATGCATTCCCCAGAATGTATATGATTTCCTTTAATTTCCAAATTAGGAAACAAAACCTCAAGAAAAGTAGGGAAAATGTCCTTGGCCACCTAGGACAAGGGAAAGCAACTGAGGCTTTGCTGGATGCCATTAACCCAAGGAGCACTCAGAAGTGAGGGAAAGGGGGGCAACCCTTCCCTGTGTCCCTCTCCCTCTCCCTGACCACATGGCCTCTGTATAAACACCGCTTTCCATCACTGCAGGGATATGCAGAAGTGTTGACCGAAAGTTCTGGGTATTGCAGTGTTGGATAAATCAGCTTTTACTGAGTCTTTTAGAAGTATTCTGATTACAGTTAGTGAAGTTATGTTCCGTTTCTGTTGTAGATCCCTAGAACACTCCATTTATACTGGTGTCCGCAGTGTTATCTGTAGAACTGAAATGCTGCAGAGGTCCTCTAGGGATGTTTCTGCACCAGTTAGGGTGCTGCATTAAAGGCAGCAGAACCCAGTTCTGCCTGACTTGGGCACTGTGGCTGGAAAGAGATCGGGCACCAGGAATTAAGGAGGAAGCTCAGGATTCGAGTTCACAGGGTCTCACTCGCCAATGACCTCCTTTCCTCCAGGCGTGCCACTTTGCAAAGATTCTTAGAGAGACTAGAGGGAGATGGGCAAAGCTCCGGTCATGTACTTGTGTCAGGAAATGAAAGGACAGCACTGGCTGAAGGAGCGAGCCTTCTGGGAGCCTGTCTGGGACAGCTCCGGCTGCTGTAACAAAAATGCCATAGCCCGCGCAGCTTACAAACAACAGAAATATATTCCTCACAGCTCTGGAGGCTGGAAGTCCAAGGTCAGGGCCAGCTTGGCCGGGTTCTGCTGAGGACCCGCTTCCAGGCTGCAGAGTACCAACTCCTCACTGTATGTTCACCTGATTGACAGCAGAGAGGGAGGAAGCTGTCTAGTTGGTTCTTAGGAGGGCTCCATCCTCATGACCTCATCTAATGCAAATTACCTCCCAGAGGCTCCACCTCCTGTTGCCATCACATGGTGGTGGTGGGCGCAGGGTTTCAACATACAAATTCTTTTTGTGGGGTGGGGGCTACACAAACAGTCCATAACTGACCTCCTCTGTTCTCTGCGGTGGTGGCCGGGAGGGGGGAGCACCTTTATTTAACCCCCCTCAATATTAAGTGTAGCAAAACAAAGGAGATTCCCCCAAGGGAACACTGTTAGGACGGGGCAGCTGATCCTGGTACATGAGACATAACACAAGCCGCCTACCATAGCCAAGCTGTACGCCATAGGGGAGGAAACGCTTTTCTCAGGGCTCCTGGCTGGGCCAGACAATTAAACTGACCAAGACAGATTAGCAGGAGAAAAGCATACACATGTATTTCATACACTGGTGTTTGCAAAGTGTTATTTGTAGAGCTGAAATGCTGCAGAGGCCCGTTTTATGTCACATGGGACCCTTCATAAGGAAACAGAGCCCTGAAGAAAGGGTTAGGCTTGAGTATTTCTATACTAGGTTTGATGAAGAGTGGAAAGTCATGGACATGAAAAGTGTCTGAACTCAGAGTAGTTAACTGGGGAAGACTTAGCAAGACCTGGTCTCTCAGGTTCCTCTCCCATCCCTCCATCTTCGGAGATAAGGAAGCTCCTCCTTTCCTCCAGGTACAGGAAGGGCCCCTCTCCCCTGAGGGCCTATGTCCTGCTTCCAGGGGAAGTCAGAGAGTCCTTCCTGCACCGGCCACTTCTCAAACTACCTCGGCCTAAAATATTCACGATATCAGGTTGTGCCGTGTTGGGGGGTAGCATGTCCTGAGCCCCGCCAACCTAAAGCAGAATTTAATGTGCCATGTGATGATGGCTCAGGGCCATCTTTATAAATAGGAAGGTTTCCATTTTCTAGACTCAAAGAACAGAGATCTGAAGCTAGTACAAAACGTCGTTCCACATCACTGGAAGAGGACGGCAGTCTACTTTGCATGTTTCCCAACCCCCTTCCACACGTTTTTTGCACTCGTAAAGTGAGATTCTAAAATCTAGGGCAAAGCACGGACAAAGCAGGAGCTGGGACCGAGAGAAACTTTTTCAGGCAAAGCTGTCACGTCCTGGAGATGTTTCTCTCCAACCCTTGTGTGCACCATTTCCCATCCTTGCCCTGCCTGGCTTGTGTGACCTCTGGGTCCTGTCCCTTCTGGAAGGCCGACTCTGCTGAGGCCTCTGTGCCCTTTTCTGCCTTGCTCAGATTTTGGTTGAAAATTTACTTGAAACCCTTTCTTTTGGTACACTCAGCAAGTCAGCGAGTAGTTGGAATTCCAGGTCCTGTGTTTGCCCTGGTTTTTCCAAGCCCATGTCATCAGTAGAAACAGACTTAGACACATCAGAACGCTCCGTGTAGTGGGAGGCCTGGACTGAAGTTCCACCTGAGTCCCCTCACCAGCTGCGTGTCCCTGGGCTGGCACAAGGCGCCCCAGACCCAGAAACAAGCTCTGGGTTCAGCCATCTGTTCCCCGTTTGCCTCCTCTTGTGCCTGGAAGTAGCAGGTGCTCAACTAGTGTTTGTTGAGGGAATAATCAGATGACTACGTGAATAAGCCTTACCTCGCCGTGCCGCAGTTTCCCCCATTTGTAAAATCAAAGAGCCGAGCTGGACAGCTTTTGAGTCCCTTCTAGTGCAACGATGTATGTATAACATAATCGGCAATGTTGAACTTTGAAGAGAATGCAAACCTTAGGTCGTCCCTGCTGTATTTTACAGCTCCTTATTACCATTTTAAAATGTGTTTGAGACTACGTGGGCAGAAAGGTATCCATTTTATTTTCCTAAAAATGGAAATAAACTCGTCCCCTTTGCTACCAAATGAGAGGATGGCACCACACAGAAAGGGCAGAGCTAGCGGTTGGCGCCTGTTGAGAAATGTTAACTCAAGTTTAAACTTGGAACCCCATTTGTGCAGTGAGCACAACTTACCACTTACAGATCCTCCATGCCGGGGCATAGCGAACTATTTTCACGTTATTTTATGAAATCCTTGAGAATGCAGTGCAGTGTGTATCGTTTACTAAATAAGGACATGCAGCCTCAGAGACGTAACTTAATTTGCCCAAGGACACGTAGGTTATACATGGATAGAGCCTGGATTTGAATGTAACTCTGAATAAATTGTTCATGCTTTTGTACCTGCCCACTTTAAGTTTCGTTTCAAAGACTTCTGCCTTTTCACTTTCATTTTCTTTCATCTGTTTCGGCTCTGCACGATCCTTATCTCAAAGACTCCTGTTACATTTTCTCTTCCTCTTGGTTGTTTCCGTTATTTTTTCCCTAATCTGTCCTGAGATGCCTCTGCTTTCCCCGTTAGACCTGGTGAGTTTTCCTCCTCCTAGTTTCTCCTGAGGATACAGAAATCCTCTACTCACTGGGCCCCCTTGGCAATCTTCTTATTTCTAAATCTCACCTTCAAGGAATTATCTTTTTTGTAGTTTGTCTTTCTCTTCCCTTAAATTGTGTATTGCGTTCCCTGTTGACATTTTATTAAGTTGTTAATAACATCCTACGTGAATAAAATAAGTTACATTTAAAACTTTCTGACTGCCAGCTATCCAAGTTTGCTGCTTGATTTCCATAATGAAATCCTAGTTTGACATGAAATATATTATTCTAAAATGAAATCACTTTACTAAAGCAACAGAGTAAAGCTAAAATAAAACCCTAGGATAAACAAATCAATATTTATTCCTTCCATACCTGTTTGAAGATCCCCTACTATGCATCAGGCATTGTTCTAGATCCTAATACATGATGGTGGCATCTTGTTCATCCTAGGAGTTTAAGGAGAGACAGAGATAGAAAGAGAGATACAAAGTCAGACAGATACATTCTTTCTACCTGCCTGTTGTTCTATCTATCTTCACAAGAGAAAGAACTCAAGAAAAAAAATAAGTCCTGATATGCTTACATTTGTTCTAGTTCTCATTTTTAAATCAACTCTTATCTCTCTCTACATGTTTTAGAAAAATTTAACTTTCACTAAATTTAACTTTCGGGCTTGACGAATATTGGAATATTGACTCACTAACTCCAGGAATACTTTAGTTGGTAGGATAATCCTATCTGATAAAGTCGGGACTGCAGAGTGAGGAGACCTCTATGCTTTGATTACTCCTACACTTCCATTGACTACTGGCTGCGTATACTTGATATTTGTTGTAAGCAAGTCCCATGAATTATTTTATTATATTCCCACAACCCATCTATGAGGTCTGTTTTGCTTTATATCATGCCCAAATAATTTTTTAATCACAAAATTGGGCAGAAATGCATTTAGACTTAATGGTAATTAAGAAAACGATCTATGGCTGCCCTGAGTTTTCAGATCCTCTAGTGAGTCTCTCACCAGTTACTAAATGTTAACTGAACATTATGGACGCGTGTCATGCATTCCCTCCAGGATAGTATAAAACCTCAAGAAATCTAGGAAAATGGCCAAATTTTTGCTCTGGAATGTGGCTCTCAACAGTAATTGACATGTACTGGTTATTTAAGACCTTGCAGCTGTTCTAGTCAGAATGCCGTGTGACATATAAATTGGTGGGACATCTATGCAATCTGCTTTGGCTCTCAGGAAATTAAGTTTTATTAAGGTATGTAAGTATATTGAAAAAATTATCTTTCTGCTTAATGTGCTGGTTTTGCTCTTTTGCCTACCGTTTTAGAATATGGTGAAAGCATCTTAATATAATTTACATTAAATCTTCTCATGGCAAATTAATCTGGGTGTTGCACATTAAAACAGAATTATTTTTTTATGTATATATCAAGTTCAACTATATTGATTCATTTTTAACTTACTAAAAAAGATTTTAGAAAGCTTGGACAGCAGCTATTTGGATTTGTAATTCTGCTAAACCCTGTTATATAATTCTGAAAATGTTTAAGGACATCACATATAATTTGAATTATTTAGAAGTTTATTTTATATTTCATGAAGATTCAGGATTCCTTAAATTTATTTCCAAAAAAGCCCATCTTCTCCAGAATAAATTTAACTTGCCTGTGCAATTAGTATTTAGGAAGATTCAAATTACCTGGCACATACATAGCTAAATAGGACCTTTAACTGGATTTTTTTTCTTTTCCTTCTATTTTTGGAGAGAGAGCATGAAATCACTAGGAAATAAACAAGATAGCAAGGATTTGTTTTAAAAATCAGCCTTTAAGCATGGTTCTAGGATAAATAGCTAGCCTGGTTTTTATATTACAAACTATAAAGTTATGATTCATTTAAAATAATGAACCAGAGATACCAGCATTCTCTGACTCATGAAAGAAATATTAAATTATGTTTGATATTTGCTAAGGCGGAAAAGTGAGCTAATAGATGTTGAGAATACTTTCCGCAATGAAAGATTGAATCAGAGTTGGTTTCCTAGTTATCACTTTGAAAACCAAGAAATTAAATTAACCCAAACTAATTTGTACCTGAGCATTCTAATTAATCAAATGGATTAACAAATGGATATGTGAGAAATGACAAATTCTTGTGGGAGAAAAACAGAGGCAGTGCTTTCGGTGAGAGAAACTGCTCATTTAAAA
The DNA here is from genome assembly GCF_004115265.2 of Rhinolophus ferrumequinum. Taxonomy (NCBI): domain Eukaryota; kingdom Metazoa; phylum Chordata; class Mammalia; order Chiroptera; family Rhinolophidae; genus Rhinolophus; species Rhinolophus ferrumequinum. The sequence goes on from NC_046286.1 coordinate 103,193,704, forward strand.
TAATTGTAACGGAAGCAGATTTATTGAGAGGAGCAAACAGAGTCCTCTCTTGTCCTAGCTTTTGCCACCTAATTTCCCCTAAGCCCTGTGTCACCTAACCCTTCCCCAGATGTCGTCTAAAGAGAACTCCTACCTCAAAGGTTCTTCCCAACTCCACTCTGTTCCAATTAGTCTGTATTGTAACATCGTGTAATAAATACATACAGTCTGACCATAGTATGTGTAGGGACTGTCTTCAGTGACACAGAAACCTCCTGTCCCATAGACCTGGCACTTGAGCTACACTTTTTTAGTTGTCTGTACCTGACAGTTTGCACGTTTCCACACATCATTTTCCCATTTCCTTCCAGAGAGACTTCCTAAACGCATAGGGGGCGGAAAGTCTCTAAAGTAGAATGCTGATTTCTCCATCACCAATAACATTTACTTCCTAACTTTCCAGTTTCAAAAAAGAATGTGAGGGAACCTAAAAGACACGAATACAATACAATAAGAGCCTAAGTAGAAAAGGGACAGAGGTGCAGAAGGAGAATTCTGTCAGAAAAATTATGCTAAGGAAGGCAATTTGCACTCAAATCGAAAGGTACCACTTATATTCAAGACAGGACAGAAAAAAAGCCAGGAAACACACGTTCTACTGTTCACGTTTTATTAAAGGAAGTAAATCAGTGCATCGCGAAAACCAAACATTCTCTCTGAACTTCAAGAGGTGTTTCCTCTGCGGTTCTTTGGCTGGAGGCCTGTTACGTGATAGGCATCGGCTAAATGGTTATTGAGCGCTGAGTAACGAATGTACGTGGTGATTTTCAGCGTTTGAGCAGGGCGTGCTGGGGAGACCAGAGGACAGGCCCGGCTCCTCGTCCTCCTTCCACTGGGCAGGTCCCTTTGCGGTGGAGCAGCTACAATAAGGCAGTATCCACCTGAGCTGGGGCCCCGGCTGCTCCTGTTCCCCGGGCCCCTCTGGGTGGGTCAAACCTTCATCTCACATACTCTCAGAAGCCTCAGGACCCTGCGCCATGTTTTCTTGTTTGGGGTTTTCTTTTCTATTTCTGTTTTGTTCTGTCTTGTTTTTATTTCCACGCCAAACTCCTGCTGTGGGATCTCCTTGGTTTTCTCTCCGTCACTGTTGCCATTTCTCCCCCAAATCTCTAGATGGTAGCAGATTTGGTTTTCACTGAAGGATTGGGGTAGCAGTGAGGGGATTGTGGGACAGAGTGGGTGAACAGTTAGCGTGAACTCTGGATGTCATTGTCTTAGAGACGGTGGGCAGCTCTCTGAGGTGGCTTCCTGCAGAGCCGCGGGGCTCGCTTTTGTGGTCCTGCCCTTGCAGGTGCTTCAGAATTCCTCTTTCTCACGCACAGCAACTGACCCTCTGTCTCTTCTCTCCTGTTCAGTGGCTCAAAAGGCCCATCTCTGCAGCCCGTGATATATGTATATATGTAATACATGTGTGTGTGTGTGTGTGTGTGTGTGTGTGTATATATATAGTTGACGTTCAATATTGTTCTGTTCGGGTGTGGAGTGCAGTGGTCAGGCATCTACACCATCCAGGAAGTGATCCCACCGTGTCATCATCTGAATCCTAAAGTACAATAGTTAAGACTAGTGGAACGTAAGCATCATTTTTGAATATTTGATATGCAAATGTGTGAATGGACTCAAAATCCATACTCATTATCAAGAATTTTCAAAATTACGCTTGTAAATGAAAGACTGAAAAATCTGTAAGATTTTTTAAAAAATTTTTTGTGTGCAATTTAAAGAATTGTTTGAATTTTGGTTATCAGAAGGAACGTAGTTTCATTGATTGGAAAATCTTATTCAGGAACGGCATATAGCTACTTCAAGCATAAAATCTTAAAACTTCAGTATATTAAAAAAAAGGGGGGGAGGCATCCTTGCATAATCTGAGCTATTTTGCTAACAAAAAGAACTCTCCCTAAGAGAAATGTAATCCTCCTCAAACAGCTGGCACAAATCGGAACCAGATTTATAGCAGTAAATGCTGCTCCGCATCAGAACAGGCACCCATGTTGCCCTGCAGGCGGACAGGCCCCAAACAGTCCTGGTGCTAAAAGGTGGGGAGTGTCGCGGTGGGGGGAAAGACGCTGGGCCTCCAGCCTTGGTGACCTCGTTTTAACTCTTCTCGCTGGCACTCATGGCGCTGTTTACTCTGGACAATCTTCAAAACCTTTCAGAGCCTCACTCTTCTCATCCATAAAATGGAGACAAGAAACCTTCACCTTGTGTTGTATGTGCCCTTTGCCCTTCAAGGTGACTTTTCATTTTTCTCAACTGTTTGCATTTTAAGCTTTCTCTCTCATTGTGTCATCAGAGGCTTTGCTTCCGAGACTTTTCAGGCAGCGCTGAACAGCTAGCGGTGACACCTTTGTGAATTGCATGTCCCAGCGTGGCATTCAGAGAGTCCTCCAGGGAGGTGAGCCTGCTTTCATCCTTGCAAGCTGGGTATGCATCCTGGACGGTCAATGGGCACGCAAGCCAGACAGCCTGCGTTGTAAGTCCTACCAGCTTCTCCGCTTGTCAGCACAGGACCGTAAGCAAGGTTTTGCCTCTTGACCTCAGTTTCTTCTCTCTGAATGAAAGAAACTGCTATATTGAGGGTCATTGAGAGTAAAGTACTTTGCAATGCTTGGTGCACAGTAAGTGCTCAGTGAAAGAGTAGAGAGCGCATGAGCTGAAGCACAATGGTCAGGTAAATGGTCCACAGTCTTTCTCCCGTGGATGCTGTTCTTCTCTAAGGAATAAAAGATGGAGACACATGTGTGTCTCACTGTTTGGGGAGGAACTCTTGTTGTGGCATCATCAACTTCTAGCTTGTACCCAACGCTCCCAAACCTCTTCTGCCTCAGCCCTTCCTTCCTCCCTGGAGGTCACCTTCTCCTTCCTTCCTGCTTGAGGAACATGTGACCCCCTCCCTCCCTCTCCACATACACACCTGCTCTTCCAGAGCGATGCCCTGTTTTTTGCTAGAGAAGCGATTGTTCCACAATCCTAAACCAACACTCTGCATCCGAGACTGAGGGAGGGCACAGGCTCTTCCAACGTTGCATGAGGCCCTGAACTCCAATTCCTTTGAGACTTCCCTTATGGAGCTTAATTAACCCTCGAGGAACCACAGCATACACCTGAAGGCCAGCCTGGCTGGCACCTTTCCTTAGCTTCATCTTCAGGTACCACTTATGCAGAAAAGTATGATGAGATGAATACCCTCTGGTCAGTCTTGCTTCAGTGGGTCTTTATGGAATGCAGAGAAAGAAAATGGCAGAGTCTTGGGGGTTCGCCACTGGGCAACAGCAGGCCAAATCCATACTGTGTTATCAGTAAAGTGAAGGGGTCCAGCCAGGTGAGCTTCAGGGTCCCTGAGGCTCAAAACATGCTTTGCTGCCATGATTCAATCAATCCAACATATCCTTAAAGTCTTAGAGTATGTTTTCTGAGCATGTCCCCATAGAATACCTTGTCTGCAGAAGGCTAAAAGTTATTATTGGGGAATAATAAATCAAAGAAGAAGATGTAGAGTCCATGGCATATTATTGGTTTTGAGTTTGCTAATCCTTATTTTATGAGATTTAATTTTCATGGCGTTTACTTTCCCGTTCAGCCTATTGTCAGATAAGAGCATGCCTTTTGTGTTCAGTGAAGAGATGGGCCAGAGACTAATGAGTGTGTTCTTTGCACTTGCTCAGATAAACGTGATAGTTACAGGAAGTCATGGCAGGTCATGTGGGCCCTTCTGTTTACCGTGGTAAAATTAATACCTTACAAGTTTCTAAGGGGTTTGTAAGATGTCACAGATTTATTTTTAATATAGTTTCAGAGTTGGAAAGCTAGGAAATATGAAGAGGATTCTTGATAAGTTCATTATCAGTAATACTGTATGCAGCACAAAATTACATGTTCAGCAAAAATATTCTTCCAAAACATTTTATTATTACTCTGAGACTAAACATTGTAATTTGCAAGTAATTAAAAATTTACCTGAAACTATGAGTCCTCTTAAGAGTAGATGGAACATTTTGGTGTCTTTTTTTAGGTTCTCTATTTTTTTTCTTGACTCACGATATTAGGGAATTGTAGTCTATATGGTTTCATAAAAGTAAGGCAAATCACAGACTGAGCTAGAAGGTACAGTGAGGTCGTCTGTTTCTAGGAAAGGTGGGTGTTTCTTTTTCAAGGCCTCTGGAGGGAATGGAGACATTCTTGGGCGCCCCGCCTGCCTTTTATTACCCCGGACATCCAAGTGACTGTCACTCTGGTCACTTGTATGTGTCCCTGCCTCACTTCTGTGCATTTTCACTTACTTGTTTTTTAAATACAGGGAGTGCTTGCAAAGCAGTTAGCACACTGCTGATAATTACATACCCAACAAAGGACATTAGTATCATTCTATGAACATGAATTTTGGAGAGATTAACCCAAATCTGGGGAAGATATTGGTCAATTAATGAAAGTATTATTAAAATATCTTCATTCTATAAACATAGATTCATAAATCTAAGTAAATATTATTTCCAATAAATGAATACTATTATAGAATGCTATTACTAGTACAAACATGCGCCAACAAAAATGAATTGTATTGAGGCGAGAGTCAAGAAGAAAGAAGATATTTATTTTTCTGGTGTATATGGTGTTTCTTTTTTAAATTTTTTATTAGTTTCAGGTGTACAAAACAACATATTAGTTAGACATTTACACCCCTCACGAAGTGATACCCCCCTTCACTCATCTTACATGCCTGTGACGTGACCATCACTGCGTGTCTCCCTCACGCTATACTCCACCTCCCATGACTATATTTCATGATTGTTGACATACAATATTGATCTACTGTTCCCCACTTACTTTGGTCTATGAAGAAATCGTCATTTCCACATCTTTTTTCCTGCTCAAGTCAGTCTTGTAGCTCTTTGAAAAGATGACATATACATAATTTGAGTGAGCTACAATTTCATATTTTTGTATCTACCAATTTTTTAAACACATTTGGAGAGAAGCAGCAAGGAGAGCCTGGTAACATTAGGAAAATGTTTTGTGTATGTTGAGATTCATCTGTGTGTGCGTGCATTAGGAAGTCACAAAGTTCCCTTCAAAATTGTAATGAAACTTGCACAGATTACAGGAAACCTTCATAGGAACGAAAAGGCGGTAAATAATTTCTCTGATGGGGTTACTTTGGGACAACCTTACCAACAAACATTGCAGGTACAGGCCTCCAGGTTTTCCTAGCAATCACCTTTGGTTCCACCCATCGCCAACCCCACTAAATGTTTCCCACCTTACACAGAACTAAGTGTCTTCCAAGGACACTTTGTGTAAGAGGAGGTTATAGAGATTCAAGGAACATGTGTTCCAATGTCATGAGGTACCTCATTATCTGTCATTATTATACACATTTTGGCCTCCAGGCCTGAATAGCACTAGGTCAGAAGCTCAATTTTAGTAGTATATTCCAAAAGATAATTAGTCAATTAAGAAGTAAAAGTACAAAAACTAGTTTTATGTGCAATAAAGGCATTTACAGTGCAAGTGTAAGCCTGACTCAGATTCCAATTCCATAAAAAGGGCTGAGCCTGGCTTTCTAACTGATAATGTTTTTCCCCAACCTAGATTTGTTATTTATATGCATAAAAGATGATTATCAAGAAATAAACACAAATAATGAGTTACAACACTAGTTTTTGTTCAGGTGCTGGGTAGAATACGTTAACGTTGCCCAGTGGACAATTTGTTAGCTGGACCATGTGTTCTGTGAGGTCTCCCCCTGGTTCTCCAGTACCTAGGACTGTGCCTAGTCCGTAGTAGCTACTCAATAAAATACTGACTGATTTGTAAAGATGAATCACACATCATTATTTTCTAAATTTTAGTGGTAGGTACTACTTCTTTTAGACCATCACTTTCATTCATTCAGCAAATAACGTTCATGTCTTACAGTAGCTGTGAATATGTTTTGTAGGTCACCAGGGAATTCTTTAATTGTTCTTGATATAATGTTATGAAATTATGTCATCTGGTCAATAAGAAGGAAGCATACATTTGTCAAAACATCTGAAGCGAAACCTATTTAAGAGATCACTAGAGATCATTGCTAGAGGTCACTGGTAAATTTGTTTTTGACATGAAACCATCAGCGAAGCAAACCAGGATGACCTTTAGATGCAAACCAAATCCTCAAGGCCATCAAAGCACAAACACATTAAATTTTATTCTAACCAACCTGAAAATAGTTCATGTAATGTCTAAAACATGCTGAGTATTCCTCTCGATACTGTTAGGTTGCTGCAAAAGTAATTGTGGTATTTGTAATTATTTTTAACTGTTAAGCAGCAATTAGTTTTGCACCAACCTAAAAGCTGGCTTAGAACCCCAAACTTTCAGTGATTGACATCTTATTCTTAGGCTTCTTTTAAAATTATTTGACACAACGGCCCAACATTATCCATGACAAGAACGTAAGGTTAGCCGGCGTATTATTGCCTATCCGTGAACTACAAATGAAAGACCCAAATAACTGCCCATTCACCTTTAGATTTCTTGTACCTCAGGTTACTGTCTTTTCAATAAATTAAGCCGAACTAGAAACAGACTTTTTTGTTTACAAATGAATCCTTCTGCTCGTGCATTGTCATATGAGACCTCATATTAACAATATTAATTATTTGAGGGATTTGCATAAACTCAATATTGGAATGAACTGTTTTACACGTGTTTGGTATTCTGCATCAAATAGATCAGGCAAAAACATGAGGGAGTAAAAAGAAAAAAAAGCTCAGATGAAGGGTAGGTCATCAAATAGTTCAGAAATTTTTAAATTTGCTCCCTTCCAAAATTCTCAGATAACTTACAGAATTTTTGTTAAGTCAAACTGCTTTTATCTTTCCTCTGAAACTTTATCTGCCAATTTGCCTTTTATTTTGTGACTATTGGAATATCATTTCTTATTTCTTTATATAAATTAGGGCTTGGGGCTAGGGTTTGGGGACATGAATCTTATACTCACCCAGAGTATAAGTGAAACTCAGAGTTTTCAGCCAAAAAGTTGTGTACGTAGGAAATGAGAGACAAATAGGAAACAAAGTGCCAGGTAATTAATTAGACCGGGAAAGTGTCCGGCAATCCTCAACTTCAGGACTCTTGTGAAAAATCTCACGGGAATAGGTGTACTAGAGCAGACATTCCGTATTTCTTTCCCCAAATCTCTACCTAATGAACCCGCCAAATGTGGAGGTTAGAGGTGATTATTTCAGAGTGAAGATGGCCAATCAGAAAGGCCGTGAGGAGGGCAGACGGGTGGCTCAGTTGGTTAGAGCATGAGCTCTGGGCAACAGGGTTGCCATTTCGATTCCCACATGGGCCAGCAAGCTGCGCCCTCCGCAACTAGATTGACGACAAGGAGCTGCTGCTGAGCAGTCCTCAGCTCCCTGGCATGGCTCAGTTCGTGGGAGTGCGTGCTCTCAACCACAAGGTTGCCGGTTCGACTCCCGCAAGGGATGGTGGGCTGCGCCCCCTGCAACTAAGATTGAACAATGGCAACTGGACTTGGCGCTGAGCTGCACCCTCCAGAACTAAGATTGAAGGTCACTCACCTGACTTGGAGCTGATGGGTCCTGGGAAAAACACACTGTTCCCCAATAAAGTCCTATTCCCCTTCCCCAATAAAATCTTTAAAAATAAAAAAGAAAGGCCATGAGCAGCTGGGAGCCACGCGCACACACACAACCCCTTCAACTCTGACTCCTGTGCAGTCTGACTGCTGTGTAGTATGGCATTTGTGCATCCTCCATCTTTTCTCACTGAAGATGTTTTTAAACTCTGAACGCGAAGTGGTTGGAGGAAATAGCTTCTCTGTTACTCTGTACATTTGTTTTCTCATACAGGCTCTACATTAGCCGCCGTCCTCTTCCTCTGTGCGGCATAGGGTCTTCCCTGCCAAATTCTGCTGTTAGATTGTGTCCTCCTCTCAGGGCTCCTCTCAGGATTAGTCTTGCAATCCATTAATTCTCCCAGTTTTGTTTTTTAAGTAATCCTCAACAATTGTATTTCTGGGGAGGTGTTCTTCAGTATGATCTGCTATGTGCTTACTGACTGTTTAGTCTTGGAAATATTTTTTTTTCCCCATTTCCCTGGAGCTTGAGCTGTGTCATTCTGCATCATGTTTGTCTGAAATGAACTGTAATGAGAAGGAATGTACATATGTATTTCTTTCCCTCGATAGGGCCCAAGCTGAGCAATTGTTTCCTAGCTACTTGCTCCTTCACCATTCTCTTCCTTCCTGTGCAAAAGCTGTGCATGTCGTGCATGGTACTTCCTGGCTGTCCTGGGCAGCCATGCAGGGGTTGGAGTTCACATATTCAAGGTCATCATCCCAAGGGCTAATCGCAAAAGAAAACAATTACAACTGAAGCCTCACTGTAGGTGTATTCACAGGAGACTTTAACCACACTGAAGTTTCCTTCTGATAAGTAAAGAGTGGAAAGGGAGACCCCACTGAAAGCCATTTTCTCCCCTTCTTCTTGCCCTGTCATAGTGCAGAGGACACAATGACAGCAGCTTCCATCAGGTAGACACGCCCAGGACCTACGGGTGGTTTGAATCTTGAGAACATTTCCATCTTTATTGTGCACCTCAAATCCCATTAATATTTCCAAGTCCTCAATCAGATGTGGGCTGAGCGGGACCAAATAGATAGCAAATATATTTACATGTTATAGCAATGGTTTAAGGAAAATGTAGTGTGATGTTCTTTCTCCTTCTTGTCCAGCGTAGAAATAAAATAGCAGCTTTTTTTGCTCTCCTTTAAAAGATAAAGATTGATGATCTATTTCTTTATTCAGTTATAGTTATCTATGAACAGTTTCCTATCCCTAAACTATTAGATAGCAGTGGTCACCATGGTAACTAAATGGAGTGCTTTGAATTATTTCTTATAAACATTATTTTTAGAACTTTACCTAAGGTGGGAGGTAGGTTTGTTAAACTTTTTAAATGCTAAATTTAGAATGTACTTGTGGGTTGTAAATAGTATAAGCAGAAGCATAATATTAGTGGGTTAAAATTCTGAGACGTTTTTTCTATTAGGAAAATTATAAACATAATTTTGCATGCTTGCCCCTTATTAGTGTGGATGAGATGCAATATCACAATTCACCCTTTTACAATAAAATTAATAATATTATAGCATGGAAATAAAAGATTAAGTGATAATAGTTTTTAAAAGACATATATGTGAATAATAAGAAAATTATTACAAACTTAAGTTTTAATGTCTCTAAGTAAAACTACACCAATAGAACCAGCTTAATGATTAGTTCTTTGACTAAAGTAATGACATGAATCATCCTAATAAATAAGGGCTATATAGTTTACTTTTATGGAGTGTTTGATGCTTTTAAGAGTATTGGATAGACTGATACTTTTCTGGTGATTTTTAAGGGGAAAGATAATAATAGCGGCATCTGTCTATTGGCCTATTTGTCTGTCGTGTATGTATCATCTATCTACTTGTCTGTCTGTCGTCTATGGAATTAGGTAGGCATGTTCTTCATTAAAATACTTGATTGTACTATTAGGCAAATTTGAAAGTTTTCTGGACTCTGAGTTTGGAGATAGAGCTAACACATATGGGAAAAATTAAAATTTAATGCTCTGACTTCGCACAGTATATTGTCTTCAGCTTGTAGTTTGCCATGACTCCTAGCATGTTGACGTTAATATGTGTATATAAGCTCCACATTATTCTACATCTGAGTGGAATGAATGATTACGGTGACGTTTCACTGAAGATGTCTTACTTTCCTTAGTTTGTATTTCAAAAATATTATTGTCATTATAGAATGGCTCTTTGTATTTGATACTAAAATTTTAGCACTTCTTTTTTATTCAGTGAGTATTGCTTTTCCTGTGATATGTAACTAAATTCAAAAGAACCTCAGACCGTGCCAGCACAGCCTAAAAGCCTTCCTTGCCTTTAAAAAGAGCCTCTGAATTTACAGGATGTTCCCCATAAATTACACTCTGATGCAGTTTTTTATCAGCTCCCAAAGAACAAGATGAAGCTTCATGTTAAATATGTATTATAAAATAAATACTTCATTGCTAGTTATACCTAAAGAGACATATTTTTAACATTAGTTAAGAGTCTCAAATCTTCGGTTCTATGATAGAAATTGTCCTTTACTGAAAATGATAACACAAAAGATGATACAGTGAAATTATGCATTTAACTCCCCTTCCTGCTCAGAAAGTGCAGAGTTTTAAAAGTTTTATTGTATCTATTGGGCAAAATGTAACATTGCCACCTTGTGATTTGGGGCCTGTTTGGCCTGATATTCAAGTCTCTGTCTCTACATGTAGGAATCATTGGTGGTAATGCACAGTTGATGCTAAAAGTGATCAATTCTGTTCATTTTAATTCATTGGTCCATTTGTAATATACAGATTTTCAATGAATTCAGTAAAGGACATAAGTTAATGCAGTAAATTTTTACTCTGGGGCTAGAGTAAATGGGAGACTTCATTCATCCATCAACAAATACTTACTGAGCATCTGCTGTGTGCCAGGCCCTGGGTAGTTGATGCACACGGGCCAGGAGGTGAGATGGAGACAGGTGCAGCTTTTAATCTACCAAGAGAAGAGGGGGAACAGAGGTCAGGCAGCTTGCCTTGACCCTGTGGTCAAGTGACAATAGCAGAGACCTAGAATGAGTTACTTCTCTGAGTCTCAGTTTCCGGATGTGTCTATAAAATACTTCTCTCATAAAGTGCGTGTAGGAATGTGTGTGGGAATATATTTTAAAGCACTCAGCCGAGCACCTGGCGTATGGTGGGCACTGGGGACTTGATAGCCTCCTTCCTCTTCTGTTCAAGGTCAAACCGTACTTCTAGAGGAAACAAAGGTCAATTCTTTGTTCCTGCCTCTGTCTTTATGGAAGCCCTGTGTCGTGGACACTAGGCTGCTGTTTCCTTCTGCTGAAGGGGGAGCAACAGGAGAGGCTGACCAGAGAGAAGACAGCCGGGTCATGGGAATGGGGTCTGGTGAGAAAGCGTTGCCTCCTACATCCCCTTGGGTAGAGATGAATTTTCAGCGGGCCGGCATGTTCTGGGGGAGGGAAGGTCTGATCTTCTGGCCTCGGCTGCAGCTTGTTTTGTTGTCCCTGTATAAAATGTAGCAATGCTAGGAGCTGCGGATTTTAATTCAATTCAGCAAACGGTTATTTAGCACCCTCCATATAACAGGCTGTGTACCTTGCTTGGGAATTTATGGGTGATATGGCCCCTTCCTGGAATCCACAAGACAGAATTATGTCTTCCGTGACTGAGTTTTCTCCCCTAATCTACTGCATTAGGCTTGGTGCTTTGCAGTGTTTAGAATATCTGTGGTAGATGGCAGTACGTGACCAAAGGTTCTGTGTGTTTGTGAACAAAAATGGTGAAATATAACGCATTGCATCCTTCAGGCAACTCTGGATTATATGGACTAACGTCAGCTATGGTTATTAAACAAAAGTACTTTTAAAAAGATAAAATGAATATTTATATCCCTGTAGAATAAAACTTGTGTTAAATCTCTATAAACTGTTATATTGTGTAATACTCCATAAATATAATAGTACAAAAATGTGCAGTAAAAAACAAATTGCACCTATTTGAATTCTCCTTCCAAGGTGCCCTGAAACGATGCATCAGTTTAGTCTTAAGGGGGCCGCAGGAAGCTAGGCTACATTTTATGCCAGCCAGATGGAAGACGTGCGGGAAGGCAGACGTCAGCACCGTTCATCCCGTGCCAGCGGTACTGCATTGGACGGGGCAGGCCCGTACGTGACCCAGTACGTCCATGTCCATAAAAGACAGATATCCGGGGTGTTACTCCGACAGAGATGTTACTGTCCCGGTACTGGTGGCTGCTAGTGGTCACACCACCAATGGTCCCAAGGTATAGAATTGTCTCTAAAGAGCCAGTGTAGGCACCACAGCCACAGCCGGCCTCAGTGCATAGACTTCCGTATTCGGCGTGTGCCTGCTGGCGTTATGTTAAACCTAAAGTCTGGATTTGTGGCTTACAGCCTCACTTGAGGGGCTGCCTGGTGGCTGGCTTCAGAATGAACAGACATTCAATGACTGCAGGTCATCAACAAACCTGTTTTTCCCTTTGGGGCTACAAATGAGGTCTAGTTTTCACGTCTGAGTCACACATAGGCCCACATATGTGTGGGTACGTGCGAATGAAAAAATTGCACTAATGGCTCTATCTGGTGGGACATTTCAATTAGGAGGCCAGCGAGGTGAGTCCCATTACCCCACCAAGGTTTATCATTCCTTTCATGACATAGGTCACTGTGGTCTGCTGTGTTTTTGTTTTTGTTTTTTAAGAATTGTTAGATTTTTCTTTTTCCTAAGTACTCTTACAACTCAGCTTCACCAAGTACAAGCCAGACTTCTGGAATAACAACTCTTTCCCAGACTAGAACCCTTTTCAGGAGACAGAGTTTATCAAAAACCAGGGTCCAGGATGTTTCTACCCCATAATTCTAAACCAGTTAGAGTCCTATCTTCTTAGGCCTTGATTGGAATCAATCTGGACACACGTAACATAATCAAAACAGCCTATACCATTTCTTTCCTTCCCTTGATGAATGCACTTCCCTCTTTTCCCCCATAGGGTTTGTTACTAAAAAAAGTTTGAGTATCATAGCTGGCCATTAATTAAATTTTTAGATTTTTTTTAAAAAGTATGATTTACCATAATGATAAAGACATGTTTTCTGATAGTATATAAACTGGTTCATTACAAATGTCCAATGACTACTCGTCTTGTGTTACAGATTATCTGGGTTCTCTGCTTATTTACATTACTTTCACAATGCTAATCAGATATTACTTTACGTTTCATAATTTCTTTTAAATTATGTGTTTAATTTTATCAGTTTCTTAATATTTTACAGTCTTGGGACAAGCTCCGTACATTTGATCTTTATTCAGCAAGAGCAAACTTCAAATAGTTCAGAATGCATCAAATGACTCTTTAAAAGTGTGTGTGTGTGTGTGTGTGTGTGTGTGTGTACACACGCATGTATATCCACATGCACAAATGACAGATTAATAGATACATGGCAAATTATAAAGCAAATGGGATAAAATGTTAACAGTAGGAAAATCTAGGGTAAAGATATATGGGTATCATTTTTACTTTTTTTGTTTCTGCAGCTTTTTGTAAATTAAAATGACTGTGTCCTAACAGAGTTAAAAAGGGGGGGGGGCAAACAAGCAAACTTATAATTACTTCATAAATATTAGTGGCCAGGGGTATATGGTATAAATGCTTTGTACTTAATTAGGAATAAAAGAGTGTTTCTGATGAACCTAAAATATAAAGTGACAATGTTAAAAAGTCTCCCGCATAGAAGTATGTGTCTGTGAGGGTGTCCATATGCCCATGTGAGGTAGTTGGTATTTGTGTGCATCTCGTCATAATGGCCAGAGGGACCAAACAAAGATCGCAGGGATTTCAGGGTCCTAGGCTTGTATATTAAGGCAACACGCAAACCCAGCCCAGGCAGATGTATTGACATTGTGCCATGTAACCCACACTTCCTGTGACAGACAGACCTGCTAGGTTCTGTCATTTGATGCATTCTGAGCCATTTGCACACTGCTGAGCATCGTGCTAGCTTCAGGGGTGGAGTAGAGGCGGAATATTATCCATGCCACCCTGTCCATTGAAGATGCCACCAGTGTCGTCATACCATCATCTTCTGAGATAGATTTTGGTCTTTCCACCCTTGTTAAGGTTACAACACATGCAGCCTTGTGCTGGACACGGCAGGGTTCATAAACCGAACAGGAAATGTTTCTTTCCTGTCTTCCGTAGCTTTTCACACTAAACCCACCCCTTTATCTGGAGGCTCTCTTTCCCTTGTCATTTTGGATAACTCTCTCTCCTGGTTCTCCTCCGGCCTCTCCATCCAGCCGTCGCCAGGCTGACACCTGGTTCTCCCTCCTCTGCATTGTCATCTGAAAATTGCTTCCGGGACCAATCTTCTGTCCCCAGGGCCACTCTTCTGTCCCCTGTATCCCGACTTGCTCTTTTTCAAAAACCTGTTTTACTCTTCCGTGTCCTGTGAACCCGATGAAGCCCTTTGTGACTTCTCACAAACATATGGGATCTCCTGGCAAGTTCAGAGATCTCTTTCTTAGTCCTTAGAAGAGTGACTATCATTTTGGTGGCAACAGAGATGTGAGAAGTACAAGCAGAAGACACTTCCCGTAGCTCTGAGGCTCACTTTAGCTAAGTGCTATTTTACAGTTTTCCAGTGTTTGCTGATTTCTAAATCTTTGACCATCAGTATGGCACGGCGTGGGAACCTGTTTTCATGTCTTCTTTTTGTCGCACAAATCTGGGACAAGGTGTGTCAGTGTCCCCTCCCTGACAGTTATTGGCCACATTCCTCAGCTTTTTCCTGGAGATAAGTATGCAGGGATGAGAATTATACATTCTAGGTATGGTTTTCTGTAATTTCAAAAAGGTTTCGGGGAAAAAGAAGAAATGTTACCCATAAATAAACTGTGCAGCCTCAGCTATATTTGAATAGTGGCTTTGGGCCTGTGCAAATATTCCTTACAACTATTAATACTAGACAAGTAAGTGCCTCCCAGACGGTCACTGCACTGAATGAAAGATGACATGAGTGGATCCTGGGTGGGGGACTTCCAATGTGTTCTTTGGAATCTTGGTGGAAACAAAACAATAGTGGGTGCTGTTCTAAACGCACGTGACCACAAATGTTTCTGTGATTGTGAACGTATTCCTGGGGAGTCCCGTTTACTGTCAAACTCCCTGCATGTATTCCGAGGGAAAGAACTAAAGCTATGTCTGGGTAAAATAACTTTATAAAATGTTATAAACATAATATAAAGTGGTGAGAAATGTAACTTAAAAAAAAAATCCATGTTGAAGTTGAATCTTGATACTCCTAGAAAGTTCTGGCCTTGCCCCATCATCTTCCTTGAGTATTTCCTGGGTTAGGTTTCATCAGTCTGTGTTGGCAGAGAGCCCAGCCCCTGAATGTGGGGTGCGGGACTGGGCTTCATCGGTGGGCTGTCCGTGCTGGCACTGTCTGACACAAGCGCCCTGACCTGCCACGGTGTCCACATCCCTCACAGCCAGAGTCCCTATGGGACCGGAGACTTTTGCATTCTGTGCCAACCCTGGCACGAGGCGTCCTGCTGGAGCTTCAGGACTGTCTGCAGCCCTCATCCATCCACGGGGTCACTCGGTGCTTCTGGGGCTTGGCACCCTTCAGAGACCTTGTGCTGACTGCATGGGTGGGGCACAGCTCTTTTTGCTCCACCTGCTGCCAAACCCGCTGGCCTGCAGGAGAACCGGGGATTTGGCACCACCACCCCCCCTCCCGCCCCCCGGGCCTTTCCTAGACGGAGGTTACGGCCCTTCTGTGCTTAGACTTAGTCACCTCCACTTCCTGACCCTGGCTCGCGAGAAATGTGGAGAGAAAAGAGGGTCAGATCACAGAGTCTCTTCCTGTTGTGCTCACCCCAGCTCTCCCCTGCCTCAGCCCGGAGGACGCCCTCTGCCCTCAGAGGGCTGGGAACCGTTTCGTCGAGCAGTCATTTCTGTATGGCGGTCTGGGTTCCCATCGTCATCCTTCAGCTTTGGAAAACCCAGTGGCCAGGAATCTAAAAGACAAAAATCTTTTCTCAAATTTTCTGCAATAACAACCCTTCCCTAAGGCAACAAGAGCTAGCTGCTGCCCCGATCGGGAGGGTTCGAATTTCTAGGAATTAGCAAGGGAAGAGGGCCTAGGTGTACGTCTCAGAATCACACCCTTCCACGCCGATGAGGTTAGGAGCTCTCCTATTGGCTAGCTTTGTCAGGTTCGGAGCTCTCCTATTGGCTAGCTTTGTCAGGTTAGGAGCTCTCCTATTGGCTAGCTTTGTCAGGTTAGGAGCTCTCCTATTGGCTAGCTTTGTCAGGTTCGGAGCTCTCCTATTGGCTAGCTTTGTCAGGTTAGGAGCTCTCTTGTTGGCTAGCTTTGTCATTACACTCCACCCCGTAAGAGAGAGAAGCATAAAACTGGCAAACATATGAGCATTAGAATGGCAACACACTAATGACACTGGGAGTGTCAGCCTGGATTGGGTAAAGGATTCATCTCACCTGAAAAGCCATCACATACATTGCATACATTTTTTAGCTGCTACTCAGCAAAGAAGTTACAGTAATGAACTCTATATAGTTCTGTAATACACATTCTATTCTAAGTCTGTTCAGATGATACCAAATTTTCTGCATGGCTGATCCATTAAAAAAAAATCTTTCCTTGAATTCTTCTTGCCGCCCATCAGGCTTTTCTCCTCAGTTTTTAGATAGGTTGACAAATTGAAAAACCAGTTTTAAATGTTGCAGTGCTTTAAAAATATGTCTCTTACTTCAAATTATTCTGAGTTGCTGCTGTAAGCAGTAAAAATGTACTTTATAGCTTGTTAACCTAGATCTCGTGGATATCCTTTTTACAGTAATGTAAGGAGATCACTGTTTACTGTCTAAATCAGCCTTGTCAATGCGATGCTCTCTAGCGATGTTTTAAAGGCAGAGTAAACGGATACGTTCTGTCTTATGTGATTATCTCGCCTGGCTGGTGTTCTCCATGTATAGTTGTATTTTCAATATGAATAACAATCTTTAGCTGACTTTAGCATTTTATAGAAATGTTTATATGTAACTTCTACTTATATCAGCATCTACCAAATATATTAACTGAGTTTTATAGCCCCGTTATTTTCTATTTCAGTGGCTTCTAAGTCTCTTGAATATGCACTCACATACTTGTGTGTGTGTGTGTGTGTGTGTGTGTGTGTGTGTATTTTGAATCTTGAGATAATCCCAGAAAGCTCTGTCCTCACCCCACCACCATGAATATATAAATATGAATATAACTATAAATCTAGCAGGATAATATGTAGCAAAGGAATCATCCTCCCTGAGTTCTAGCTCTGAGATCCTGACCAGCTGTGTTCTTGATAGACTTTCTGCTTTCCTCCCAGTTCTTCAAGCTCTCCTTCCTCACCCTTCACTTCTTACCATCAGCACCTAAATACTTTGGTGTTTACATTTTCCACAGTCGGAATGGTTTCCTTGCCCCACTTCCCAGTGCTCTCCTGCTCATCAGCGCCCCTACTTCCTCTCCTGAAGATCACTCAGACAAGGGAGAACTCCTGCCTCTTTGTCCCCGCCACCGAAAAGGAGCCCCCGTGCCTTATTTACTGTTTGGATATGGGGGACAGGATGAGCCCCACTTAGGCAGCCCCCCCATGATCTATGACTCCACCTGCTTGGGGTGGGACCCAAACCAACGGGCGAGGTTGGAATCCACTGGGCAAGCTGTTGGTCACACTCTACCCGGGAAGCCCCATAACCTCTGCGACCCCTTGAGCTACAAGCCCCCGTGGTAGATGGTTTTGTTGAACGGAGCCTGGGAAGGGAGGCAGCTGCTGTCAGAGGTAACCCTTGGAGTTTTGGTCTTATCCCTCCCGACTCAGCTGCCAGAAACATGCCTTTTGCAAAGCAGCTATGATGGTGGATGTGTGGCCAAGCCTTACCTGACAAGACCGACTGGAGTCAGCTTTCTGATGGAGCCTGTGCTGCTCTGATGGCCGCCATGGCTGCCTGGACCCGTCTTCACACTGCACCTGGCAACACATCCACCATCACAGAGCCACCACTGCATGCCAGATTAGTGACCTGTTTGTGTCACGGGGCACTCTTGCACAAGGCATTGCCCCCACCTGCTCCTGGAAGACTGACCGCCCTGGACCTTTGGTCTCCTCATGGCTGTTGGCTGCCTGTGCCTCCTCCCCTGACACGCGTTCAGGTTATGGTGTGGCTCTCTCAGCCCGATGAGCTCACTTTGGCCACAGCATTGGGCCCTGAAAACAAACTTGTTCATACTTTTGGTCCGTGTTGCAGTCTGACAAAGGGACGCTTTTTATCACACAGCCACTCGAGAAGGGGCTGGTGCAGCTTGCAGGCTGCAGGCATTGGTAAGCCCTGGGACAACCGCTCCAAAACCGACTCACAAACATTCCAATGTGTAGCTCCTCCCAGTCCACACACTTTAGTAAGAACTGGTCACTGAATGTCCTTGTCCCCAAAGAGGAATCATCGTCTCTTGTCCACTTCCTGGGTAGTGATCAGAATAAAGCGCTGGGGAATCATACAGACATATACTGAGAAGTTGCTAACCGACCCTGGTCATTCCTGGACATGATGCTTCTTTCTTTACCTTTACTGAACTCCTAGCCCCGCCTGCTGGGTGCCCATTCCAGGACCTGGCCGGTTCAAAGCCAGCTGTGATCCAGCCACCTGGTTTCCCTTGCGGGGTTGTCATGGACCTGGGTCATTAGGGCCATGGCCACTGAGTAAGGGTGCTGCTCACTGAGCCCTCCTGCAGTGGTTCAAAGCCCCAAGTGGTGGCCATAATAGATCTCTAAACATTTTATAAAAAGTCCTTTTGTACCTCTTGCAACTGGCCCACAAGATGGAAGATCTGGGGTGAGGAGGGGATGTTGGAAATAAAGTGAAGTTATGCCACCGAGATGGCTGCAACAACTTTGTGATGGCAGGGGGAAGACAAACACCTCAGACCAAGGGGGTGTGGGAAAGTCGGGGCATGAATGACCTCCGTCCTTCAGGTCGTCCCTGGTGTCTTCCTCGTGAAGGGAAGCGACTTGGGGCAGCTTCCCAAACTATTACAAGCACCTTAAAGTAACAGCTGGGTCTGCCATCCGTCCCCAGACACATCTGACCAGGATGGGTTGCCATTCCCCTTAATTTACCAGGAAATCTGTTGGAAGCAGCAGGGCATGGTGGTGTGGACACATGGGCCAGGTAGACTGACAGCTCTCGGGCAACCCCTCCAAAGCCAAGCGCTTCACTCCGTTATTCAGACCGAAGTGGAAATTTGAGATTTTACCAGCTGATTAGGAGGCCACAGTGCACTGTCGACTAGGTCTGACTTGAGCGTACCAAGTGGTAACCAGCACTAGTTTCCAAGGTACCACGTGTGTCCCCAGATCTGTCCTGCTTGTGTGAGAGGCATTAGCTTGCTCTACTTCCTCCTTAGACCTTATGGGTGCTCAAGAGCAAGAGCCTAAGGAAACCCCACACATAGGTCAAGTAGCACTAAAGAAGTTTCCCAGCGTGAGGCTGCCTGTGGTTACACTCGCCCTGTGGGAGGTGACCTATATGTTAACACCATCCAGTTAGCAGGGGCGTAGGGAGGGTGTCCCCGGCTGTAACAGAAGTGACCTGTGGCATTGCCCTGGCAGGTAATCATGTGGTTCCAACTCACTGGCCAGAGTGTTCTGGGTGATAGACTTGCCCTAGACTTCCCCTGACAGGACAGGAGAGAGCTAATGCCACCTGTACAGTCACTAATGCTATCACTCAACCTCGGGGTAAGTGGATGTCACAGCCAGTGGCAGTAACAGTAGCATGACATCACAAATGGGCGCGTGATTGTACTCGTCATTCAGAGTTTGTTCAAGTGCTGTGGGCTGGCCTGGCACCGGGGGCACCTTGGGACCTGAGTGGGAGGAGCTTCCTGCCCCCGATAAAACTGTTGACAGGTATGAGGGTATTTCTGTGATAGCCCCACCCCCCCCAGCCCAGAACGGCGACCTGGAACAGCATTTGCACAGAGGGCCAAGTATTAAGCTTCAATCCAACAAGTATTTCTTGATTACAAGACTCAATTCTAGCTTAGGCAGATAGAAAATGCAGGTGAGGCTGGAGTACGTCTTGCCTCTAGGAAGTTATAGTTTGGTTAAAATAGTTGAGACCAAGTTGACTAAGATGGCTAAAGTAATACTCCTTTGTATTGCTTTTTAATTATAAAATTATATGGGACCAACAGTTCGTACTACAAAAAATGCCGGAAAGAGATTGCAATGTCTAGGGGTGAAAGGGTAAGTGAGGGTTGGAGGAAGAGGCCCAGGTGGGGACACGCCAAGCCCAGCTGCTCTCTGTCCACCTGTAAACAGTACGCTAACACGTGTGGTCTGCAGATGACACGACTGTGTGGCATTGCATGATTTTTCTTAATGGTAAAGCTTCCGAATAGGGGTTTTATAGTTCATGTTTCCTTTTGTTGATTTGAACTTTTTCTGTTCATTGCTGTGTGAAACAAGCTTTGTGGAAAAATTATGCCAGCTTTACGAAGTGTGTATTTTTGGAGAGAATATTTTAATTGAAACAGAATCAGAAATTTAACAATTTGGGTAAAAATTGTCAAGATTGTTGTTGGCATATGTTATTGTTATTAAGGGCATTTATTGAGCATGATGGAAGTGTTCATTTTAAATATACCAAAGACGATAGTACTGAGAAAAAGACACCAAAAATGGCATTCCACCCCATTGAAGATTAAAATTAAACAATATATACCATCAAACAAAATAAACTGTACCTCCCAGATAATTATAAAACATAACTTCAAGTGACTATACACTCTTATTTCAAGTGATAACTCCTAGTAATAAAAGGAAAGCATTGCAATTATCCAGCATAACACTCAGTCTTTGATCTTTCACCCAAGTTCACGGCCACACAGTTCTATGATTGTGGAAGTTGCCAGCATCTAAGAAGCGTTAGCTATACATGGTCTTGCATCGCTTAGTCTTTCCTTAGCCTCAGACGAGACTGTTGCTCAGTTTTTCGTATATTTTAAAGCTCTCTTATGAAAACACTTCCTTCACCTGGCCTAATGTTGACTGACTGAGCAAGTCAGGGTTTGGAGTAGTTTGCCTGATCTTTCTAAATGGAATGGCTTAAGGCCTATATAATCTGAAGCTCAAGCCCACAATGCTTTCTGTGTATGAATAACAGCCTTCTTTCTGAAACCTCAGAAAACTCTGCACAGATGCATACCGAGTGCTGAGCCGTCTTGATGGGACTTTTCTGATTGTGACTTTCAGGATGCAGTGAGCTTTAAACACATGTGTGCTGCAGGAATGTGTTTTCATTACATCCTCAGCAAATTTGCTGCTGCCTTGGCCCAAGTCAAACAGCTATTTCTCTGTAATATTTTACTGTGCGGACAGTCGAATGCTTTTTCCTTCTCTTACAGCATAATATTGTTAGTGATTAACACAGGGAGAGCTTATTCAGAGTGCATTATGAAATGGTAATCTAGTGGCTTTGATTATGTCTGTGCAGAGATGGATTTGCCATGCAGCTGAGAAGGCCACTGTTTGGCTTGACTCCCTCCCTCCCTCAGCCTTGGGAGGGCCGAGGCAGATTTGTAAAAGTGACACATTTGAACCACAGTCGGTGAATACTGCTGTCTCTTTCTCCTCTGACTTCCCTCCATTGTATGGCCTCCGCTGTCCCGTGGAACTGAAGTGGTGCTTGGCAGTCGGGGGACCTGGCTGAGGAGATACACGGAGTGTGAGTTGGTTGCGATACATGTTGTGTTTCACTCTTCCTGCTGACGGCGCCGGCTCATGGGCACTGTTACACAGGGGTCCAGGGATTATGTCTGAGTAGGAATGTGCCCATGGTGCTGGCAGCAGACCCATGTGGGAGACAAGTTAGGAGAAGCAAGAGAAGTAACCAGATGAGGAAAGTGTGGAGCCAGAAGCACGTCTCTAAGGGGTGAATTAGTGGGTGTGTAAGAATTATATGATGTATTGGATGTGTAAGAAAATTATAAGAGGACGATTGTGTTCCCATCCCTAATGCAGTACTTACCACTATAAATGTACCCCTCTGTTGACTTATTTTGTTATTTGAATTATGTGAAATAAAATTGATCACAATTCCTTCCTTTGTAGGACAGCAACTTGTACCAACACTTTCAGTGAGCAAGTGTGAAGGTGAATGTTTTATGCCTTCCAATGTATTGAACTATATCTTCTTTTAATTTATTTAAGTTTAGTTGGTATACAATATTATATTAGTTTCAGGTGTACAATACAGTGATTCGACATGGACATACCTTACAGTGTGGTCTCCACATTATGCCTTTTATCCACCTGTCACCATGCACTTGCCACATTATCATTGACCGTATCCCCCCTTTTCACCCATCCCCCACCCCGTCCCTCTGGCAACCGTCACTTTGATCTGTTTCTGTGAGTCTGTTTTTTTGTTCATTTGTTTGGGTTTTTTTAGATTCCATATATGAGTGAAATCATATGGTTTTTGTCTTTCTCTGTCTGATTTATTCACTCTTCGTAATACCCTCTAGGTCCATCCGTGTTGTTGCAAATGGCAAGATTTCATTCTTTTTGCTGCATAATATCCCATCTTCTTTATCCATTTACCTATCGATACCTCGGTTGCTTCCATATCTTGGCCATTGTAAATAATACTGCAGTGAACACAGGGATGCGTATATCTTTTCAAATTACTGTTTTTATTTTCTTCAAATAAATACTGAGAAGTGGAAGTGAATGAGATACTACCTCACACCCATCAGAGTGGCTATTATCAAAAAGTCAGCAAATCACAAGTGTTGCTGGGTCTGTGGAGAGCTGGGAGCCCTGATGACTGGGGGGAGTCGGCCATGTCTTCTACGGTGCTATGACCTTGAGGTGTTGGAGAAGTCTGCCATGATTTAGGGTCTCACATTTACTGATTCGGAATATCTGCCACCAGTGGATTTCTTCACTTCCCGCTGAGCCTGGTCATCTTGTCCTGAAGCAGTCTGGCACTTCCAGATAGCATGTGTGTTATTCCAAAACCAGTAGTTCATTAAGAGAAAGAGATAAATTTTAAATAAGAATAATGAATGCACTCCCAGATTGTTTGATAACTCCATTAATAAAGAGAAGGATGGATATGAACCCATCAGGAAAACTTTTGAGTTTCCTGCTGTTTTGACATAAAGTTCACACAGCATTGAGGATGAGCTGATACATCATAGATGTGTGCCAATGAGACACTCCCAGAGGGGACTGGTGACAGCTGATTAATGAGTGTCATCAATTCAGTGTTTAAGGTTAGTTTCTATGCAAGAGAACTTGAAAAACCCTGAAATCGTGCAGCTCACATGTGAGAGAGGTTTCAGATTTCCCAAATCTGCCAGTTATAAAAATGTGCATTATATAAGCAATAATGAATTGTGAAAAAAGAAGAAACTGTTTCAGGAAAGGAAAGACTGGATTATCTTTCTAGTTCCTCTTTACAAAATGATATTCATAACTCTATGTTCTGTTTCTCAACGAGCACCCCCAAACTGTAGAAGACTCAGGATGCACAGAACCTGGATTCCCCCTGGGCCTGGGCTTGTGCCTTTTGCATCCTTTCCGAAACTTGAGGTCTGATCATCAGATTAAGTAGTGAGATGCCAATTCACATGGAGGTTTACTCCTCAATGGGACAAAGTGAACTTATCGAGAAATAAATGTGCAGATAAGAGAAACTGTCGTCCTTACCAAGATTATATACGTGTGTTCCATGAAATACGAAGAATGTGACCTCTGGTTACAGTAGACTCTGGCCGCCATCACAGTGATATGACCCTAAGGTGTTGGAGAAGTCTGCAGTCATTTAGGGTCTCACATTTACTGATTTGGAGTATCTGCCACCAGTGAATTTCTTCACTTCCCGCTGAGCCTCAGCGCACTAGAGTGAGTTAGTGTGACAGAGGGTTCAGCAGTAGGCATGGCTTCTGGTGCCCTAAGCGTCAGATGGCAGAGGGGACTGGCACGGGATCTTTCTGGTTGCATTGTCAAGGCTGTGCTTCTATGTGAGGTAGGACACGGGGACTTCGTGCTGCAAAGGGGAGTCCCAGACTGGCAGGGAGGGGTTGTCCACCGGATGTGAAGGAGTCCTCGTGCTTGTTTCCACAGCCCCCACCCATGTGGACATTCCCGGACACTTTTTCCACTCCGGGAATGTCGCACTGCAGAGCTCTCTAGAAAGGGAGTTGATTTTCGCTCTCCTAAAACGAAGTTTCTGTTGAGATTCAGACCACTCCATGGCAGGCAGCTGGAGAATAGCGCCCGCCCGTTCTTCCCCATTCCAGCCCCTTATTTGGCACCTTGTGGGGCCTCTCACTGATAATGAAGACACATCACACTAAAAGGAACCTCCTTTATTGAGTAGCCCACTTAGTGGAAGAAGCAGTGGACACAGACCCCGTTTCCGCCCTGGGACGCGCAGTCCCTCCTTAGGCACGTAGCCGGAGCAGCCTCTGACACTGACTGTCTCGTATTGACGTGAGAGTATGTTTATGAACATGCTTTGTATGCGGAGGAGAAATGACACAGTGAAAGACACTGCCTTCGATGAGCTTCAATAGGAAAATATATGGGTGTACAGATACTTAAAATAGTCTTACACTAGAATAATAACACGTACAGTTAGAACACCTGCAACCATTGACCATGTTCCTTCTGGAGGCTCTTAGCTTTCTCTCCGTCTCCAGCACCACTTCCCAGGTCGACGTCACCATGGCTCCTGCCGGGACTCCTGCAGTAGCCTCCTCCCCCGGCTCCCTGTGTCCACTCGTGCCCCTGGAACCTATTCCCCAGCAGCCAGAGTTCTCTTCTGTCTCTTTGACAAATCCAATTACTTAATTTCCTGGCCATTAGCCTTTAAATATTAATAGTTTCCCATTGCATTTAGAATAAGATTCAGCACCTTCCATCCCCACAGAGCCCGACCTGATTGCACCCCCAACCTGCTGCCGTGTTTCCCTGAAAATAAGGCCTAGCCGGACAATCAGCTCTAATGCGTCCTTTGGAGCAAAAATTAATATAAGACCCGGTATTATATTATATTATATTAATTACATTTATTATATTACATTATATATTATATTACATTATATATTATATTACATTACATTACATTATATTATATTATATAAGTCTCTTATATAAGTAAAATAAGACCGGCTCTTATATTAATTTTTTCTACAAAGGACGCGTTAGAGCTGATTGTCCAGCTAGGTCTTATTTTCGGGGAAACACGGTACTCTGAACTCATTTTTCTATTTGCCATCTTTCCTTTTCTTCAGGCTCCAAACACACTGGCTCCCCACTGTCCCTCCAACACGCCAAGTTCTTTGCCACCTTGGGAGCTTCACGTTAGCTTTCCTGTCTTCCTGATGCATGACTGGCTACTTCTCATCCTTCAGGAATAGTCTAAATGTCAGTTCTAAGAACCCATCCCCAAACACTTTATTTCTTTCAGTTACTCTCTTATCTCCTTGTTTATTTTATTCAAAAGACTTATCATGAACTGAAAATATCTTACTTGCTCCTTCTCTAGCTACCCAACTAGAATTCTTGAGATATGCAATACATCTATCTGATTTGCTTCAGTATCTCTCATGATTAGAAAATGGACTTGCTGTATATTTTAAGCTCATTAATATTTATCCAAACAAATGAATACACTAATGCATATATAATACATAGTTATATAATACAAACAATTTAACCTGGCATAGGAAAGATGAGGAGAGATATGATATCTATCTTGTAATAGTTGAAGGACTGGCATGAAGAAGAAGGATTTAATTTATGCCACATCACCTCTGAGAGAATAAACAGAGTAAGAGGCCGACGCTGAAGGGGGCGGATATTGGTACAATTTAAGGAAGAACTTTCTAGTAATAAGAACTGTCTAAAGAGGTAATGGCCAGTTTGGGGAGGTGATAAGTTCCCTGTCACACATAGCTGTTCACAAATAGACACTGTGGCTTTTGGGCAGAGGTGTAGTAAAGGAGATTCATCGCTTTGTGTAATAAATGGTTCTGAAGGTTCCTTTCGATCCTGATAGTCTTTAAGAAGTTGAGAGCAGTGATTTTCTCTGATGTACCTGTTATTCTGGGGTGATGAATAGATAGAGGTTAGGTAGAAGGGAAAATGGACAGTGTCCTTTAGTTGTATCCTAACACTCTTCACCAGGGACTAGCTGGGCATTTACACCTTCTTAATTCAAATGAGTTGGGAAGAAATCAAAATAACAGCATATCCATCCTGTGAAGCTGCCTTTGCCTGATAAGTCTTTAAAATGTTTGCTCCAGAATTTCATTGAGTCATGTGAAAGTAGGGGCTTCATTACTTTGTAGTTTTGCTATAATTTTTACAACAGATTGGATTACCCACATTCGTCACACATTTTATTCATTAGATTTCAAGTCAAATAACTTTTGCCTCAAATCCATTCCTGATGGGTGAAGGATGCCTCCATTGACGATATCCGAAAGAACATGTTAAAGACACTGAAAGTAACTGTAGAATAGAGTACCAAAAATATTTTACACAATGGCAGGATCACTCGAACATTTAGGAGTTCCTTCCAAGGTGGTTACTTGGTGATAGATGCCTATTGGATATATTGGTTCTGTTGGGAATGTTAGAGAAACATACTCAGAAGTATTTCATTAGTGTCATGTGATATGTGTACGTGGATGTGCACACAAATATCAAAATGGCAAAACTCTTTTCTTAATAGTTCCCCCTTTTCCCCTATATTTTGGGTTTGGACAAGGAGTTCCTTGTATGGCTTTACACAGTGCACAGCTAAAAATGTAGGGCTTTGCAATTGTAAGAAGCATTGATTCTACCATTGGGGAGATTTTTCATAGCATTTAAAAAATGTATTATGTGTTTTCTCTGCATACGCACAATCAATGTGTAGTAAGGCTGTATATGTGATTGCAGCATCACACTCACAAAGAAAATAGCTGTGGTGTGAAGCTCTCAGTTTGGATGTTTTAGAGAGTAATTTGAGGGGTTTATAAACCTTTTAATGTTTTGTGTAAAATACATGACTGATTGTATACCTTTAAATAGCCCTGAAATAATGTAGTTTATTTTTTCTGAACGACTGACTGTAGAAATTCTAAGCATATACTCAGTTTGTAACATATCCCAAGTTATGTCTTTTTTCTATTTTTAAGAAATGAAATGCTTTTTTATGTCTGATTCTAATTTATCATTTTGTAGTTATACCCACTGAACTGATAGACAATTATGCTATCTTATTAAAACACTCATGGCTTGCTATCCTGGCAATGTATCAAAATAAGAGAAAAACAACGAGCTATATACAGAAAACTTAAGTCAATTTTACCATTCACATGAAATTTTTAGGTAGAGGTGGTGTAATTCTTAACAATAAAGATACAGCGTAGTTTGGTTTCGCTTGAGTTTTCAGATCTTTTTTTTTTTTTTTTTTTTTTTAGACAAGAATAATCCTATAGTTTCATACTTAGCCAAGTTATTTTCTTCTGAATCTCCCAAAAGGAAAATAAAGCATTCCTTTTATGAGTTTGACCCTGTTACAAATCTTGCCCTTGAGACTTTGTTCTTCTATTTCAAAGACGTTTTAACAACCATAATCCAAGAGAGAAGATCATATATTTATCATTGTATCATTTTCACAGCTCCCACATTTCTGCTATAATCATATACCTTAGTGTTCATACTTCCTGGTTTCCAGAATAATCTTCTTAAAAGTATGTCTGGTTATTTAAACATCCAAAATCTGGAATCCTTCATTAGTTCTACCTTTTCATTAAAAGAAACCTACACTTTGGCCAGACCTTGACAAAACTGGTACCAGATCAAGGTGAATGTCCCTCTATGCTATGGTTTCTTGTCATGTACTAGGTAGCGATATTGTTACAATCAGATTTCCCCCCTCCTGACTATGTGACTGAGAACTGCCACATTGTGTCCAAGAAGCTGAATGGAGGATGGAGAGTATTGGAGAGTTTATTTTTCTCTGGGGGAAAGAGAATGCCGTATTAATAGCCTTAGGAAAACACCTAAGTTTGTAATATCGGGGAGCATATGGATGTCTCTTACCTTTTTGTCTGCCTGCCTTCCTTAATTTCGGAAATTTACTCAACCCCCCCCCCCGATGTATAATTATGGTGGATTTGTGAACCTGTGTATTCATTCAGCCTTCTCAGGTGACCTGGCTAGCCATCAGGATTCCTAGAGAAGCAGGACCTATGGGATATACAGAAATAGAGAGACCGATTGTAAGGAACTGGCTCACATGATTGTGGGGGCAGGCAAGTCCGAAATCTTGAAGGCAGACCGGCAGCCTGGACGTTCAGATAGGAGCAGATATTGAAGTTTTGAGTCTGAAATCTGTAGGGCAGGAGGCTGGACATTTAAACAGGGTTTCCGTGTCCCAGTCTTGAGGCTGAATTCCTTCCTTCTCTGGGAAACCTCAGTTTACCCTCTTAATGCCTTCTACTGATTGGGTGAGGCCCACCCACATTATGGATGACAGCGTGCTTTACTTAAAGTCAATTTATTTTAAATGTTAATCACATCTACTGAATATCTTCACAGCAACATCTACACAAGTGTTTGGTTAAACAGCCGAGACTTGAGTCCAGCCAAGTTGACACATAAAATTAATTATCACAGCCCGTGAAACTCCTGTCCCCCAGGACCCTTTTATGAGACTGACATGGATTCTGTCTTAAACCACACCTGTAAAGACTGTGCCTTCACTTTAGGGTGGGTGGGGAGTGGGGAGCAACAGTCCCAGCTGGTTGCAAGAGCCTGCAGCAGACCCTGGGGAAAGTAGGAATCTGGGGTGATGGAAGGAGGGCAGAGGGGCTGGAGGCAGTGAGGCCGTCCTGGGGAGGACGTTGAACCCTGACTTAACTGTGCTGCACGTCTAACTCGGCACTGGGAGTCCCTCTTCCTCTTGAGTAATAAGGATCTTGACTAATGAAGCGGATGTTTTAAAACCCCATTAGTACTTATAGTGATAGGTTCTCATGATGCCGTTAAGTGTTAAATGATGTTCAGAAATCCACTGAGTCATTCATTCATGAGTGTGCTAATGCCTGTGTTTTACCTTGATAGAAATGCTAAGCATTGTGATAAAGCAGCCAGCGAGGGGACAACATGTCTGACCCGTGGGGTAGAACAGTCCAGTGGCCATTAGTGGCAAGTGCAGGAAAGCTCACAGAAGGGTAAACGGATGACACAGTGGAAGAATCATGCAGGAGAAGCTGACCATCTTGGGAGGGAGGGAGGAATTCGACTTCCTTAAGGAATTTGGTTTCCTTAAGGAAGTGCGTATATGGTGAGACCCGAAAGATGAGGAGGTGGTGTCAGCTAGACAAGCAGAAAGGGGGTTCTAGTCAGAGGGAGAGTCTCAGTGCAGGTGCAAGAGTGACAGAGAGAATGACACAAGGATTTGAAAGGACGGAAGGGCCTAGAGGGAGACAGGAGAGGCAGGGAGACTCCATGAAAGAAGAGAGTTGAGCATCAGCCAAACCCTCTTGGTGCCACAACAAGTATTGGAACAAGGTGGATGGTGACACCATTACCTGGGGCAGCAGTTCTGGGAAGAGGAAGCGTTTTTAGGAGGGAAGGGAGTCATTCAGTTGGGATCTGTGAAGTTTAAGAGGAGATGTTCAGTAAGCTACATAAACATTTTGTCCCATCACCTGTCGTCTGTGTGGATGGGACAGGAAAGGACCCAAAGAGGGGAAGGATTCTTGCTGAAGAATATTAAATAATAATAATAATAATAATAAACACAACAACAATAATAGGAAGACAGCACTTGAGGTTACTGCCATTAAAACAAACTTACCAATTATAAAACAAAGAACACCTTTCAGTTTGCTGATCCAATGGACGCCACGTTCACAATCAGAGAATGGGAGTTGGAAAGAATCCCACATCCGATCCAATTCAACACGTTAATTGTAAAAATAACGAAATGGAAGCCAAGAGATCATCAAGACCGAAAATAAAACTTCCTGGCATCTAGTATTTGCTCTTTCTCCCACACTTTAGTGGAAAGGGAGAGACAAATATTTCCATTTTTTCATAATATAGTCTCAATTTTATTTCAGTGCCCGTGCACCCCATTTCGCTTTCAGTTACTGATGAGCTGTGATCAGTGGGCAGTGGCTGCCTGAAGCACTGTGTCTGAAGCCACGTTGGTTTGCTGTGTCCACTACAAGCAGGACACATATCAATTGTCCCAA
Organism: Rhinolophus ferrumequinum; assembly: GCF_004115265.2. Classification (NCBI taxonomy): domain Eukaryota; kingdom Metazoa; phylum Chordata; class Mammalia; order Chiroptera; family Rhinolophidae; genus Rhinolophus; species Rhinolophus ferrumequinum. The sequence goes on from NC_046286.1 coordinate 103,223,733, forward strand.
TTACACTCAAAGGACAATGAAATGGCAACTGATTATTGTACACAGACAACAGTGCGAGCCAGACCTGTCCCTAGAAACCTTGCATTTGTGGTCTCCCTAACCATGAGGGCTGGAGGAAGGAAATGGGGCACAGGTGCCGTTTTTGCCATTCCCATTTCGTGTGGTTTTCCCATGAAAGTTAGAATGTTTTGATTTTGAGAGGAGAAAAAAAGAAGGAGGAGGAGAAGGAGAAGAAGAAAAGAAAAGAAAAAAACGCTAATTCCAGCTGCAACATTTTTACTACCATCTTTTTTTAGTATCTGATTTTTACTATCATCTTTTCACAGAGATTTATTAAATATTGGTCTTGAATGTTAACAATGTTCTGTTCCAAAAAGAGTAATTAAAAGAGTTACTTTCTATAACACTACCTTGATCCAAAAGAAATATTTCCAAATAAGGAATATGTTAATGTTGGTGTAATCCTGTTTCCTCTGTGGGCAGGTGGGGGTTGGGGGGGAATCTTCTGTAAAGGTAATAGCTTTGTCTCTGCTTTTGAGGAGCATTTTTAGAGTTTTGGAAATAACTTTGACACAGGGTGAAAATTTTCTTTTTTAGTATAAGTTACATAATCAGTTAAGGAGAGTGCTTCTGAAATAATTTTTTATGCCAGGTTGTATTTCAGAGAATCATGTAATTAGAGTTAGATATATTCAGGAAATGTAGTTATCACCAAATTTAAGAGAAAGTGTAATGTTAGTAATAATAGCTAGATATATGGCGAGCACTGATGAAGGTGCCTGTTCTGGAATTTCCTGGTGACCTTCATCTTGCTCAGGGGGTGCCAGTTCTCTCTTCCGCGGTTTTTACCTGCGTGTCAATACAAGAGGCATCTCACAAGGAGCTCAGAGTATTGAATGTCTTAATCCCTCTGATGATGGGATTTCTATAAGGAATCAACACTTGCTAAAGAACAGACTCAACATCCGTTACCAGCTTTTATTTGAATCTCAGTACCTCAAAGCAAATTTCACTGAAAATGATGCTCATATGCCCAGGGTATCAGAGAAATGTCTCTGTCGTGGAAAATGCAGGCTCCATTTCAGAATCTAGTGCATTAGCAGCATCTGAAAACCAACGAGTTTAGATAAAGGTATAAATGTGGGGAAAGACAAGTTATACTAATATGTGGGCATCTCAATAATGTAAGGAGCTAGGGTTTTTTTTAGGATATTGAAAGTTAATATTGTATGATATGCTTTACGTAGAAGTCTCAGATAAAACGTCTCCTCAAATAAAACTAAATCACGTTATTGAAACGTACTTTGTTCATATACCTTGAGTTCCTTACTGGAACTATTTGCATATATCAGATTTTTAAAAATTTAATTCAAGACATTTTTTTCCCCTGGAAAATATGCATTTGTTTATGCAAATTGTGCCCTTTAAATCTTACAGCTCTTAAAGACGGCTGCTCTCAATTCTACAGTCTTGAAATGCTTTATATTCAGTGGTGTTATTCAAAAATATTATCAGTAAATGCCCATATTTATGTATTTAATGAGTGGATATTTAAACTTATTTGTAGAGCAGATTTGAAATTAAATATTTTTTTTCTTCTGATTGGACATTTTTAATATTTTTTCTTAGTCCAAATATCACCTCCTGAGATCACTGGGGTCAAGAGGAAGGAAAAAAAGTAGAAAAATATTTCCTATAAATTTATCCCGTTAGATACAAGGACTCGACAGGTTTGTCTAGTGGGATTTTATCCACCATAACGTGGTAGAAAAAAGAATGATTTAATTTATTTTAACACACAACCTCAAGTAACATAAAGACACATGAACCTTTTATGTGTGGCTTTTTACTTTGGGAGGAGTAGGAGTAGAGAGGTGTGGGGAGGATACATTTCCTATCTATTCTCTCTAAAAATTGTATTTACAGTTGAACTAGAATCATAGATAGTATTAAAGCTAAGAAACACATTTCAGGAAGAAAGTTCTGATGCGTGTGACAATTCTCTTGGCAAAATAGTGAGCTGAGAGTACCCTCCATCTTTCAGAATTCATGTAGCCAAATCTTAAGTTATTTCTTAAAATCTTAAATTATCTTCATGTTATTTTCCCTCTGATTTCAGTGACCAAAATCTCATATACCTTGAAAACTTAAGCATGCATATGACATCACAACAGAAAAATGCCAAGTGGCATGTCCTACAAAGTTTAAGAGATTTAGTTTCCTCTCAAGTGACTTAAAAATGCAATTTGGGTGTATTACTACCAAGTGTCACTGTCTCATGATTTTAACTAATCAAGTTAAGCCAGGGGCATATAATTAGATAAAATCATATTGCAGACTTTTTCTGTTGAACAAATTGTAACTCTGTATACAGCAACAATAATAATACTAGATTTATGTGTGATTCTAGCTCAAAATTAAGTCAAGTTATCCAAATTCATATATATACCTTCTAAGTAGTCTATAATTCCAAAGGCATACTTTTGTGCAGTTCCAAAATGTATCACTCTAACAGCGTTCAGGACTCTTTGGGTTGCATCTTAGAGAAACCCAGCCTACCCTAAGTAAAAAACCAGAGAATTTGTTGGCGTACGAAGGTCTGACAATTATGTTCGCAAACGTGTTGCAACGATGTTGCTAACCTTGTTTGATATCAGAAGAATAATTTGTTATGAATTTGTACCAACTGGACAAACAGTTAATAAACAAGTTTACTATTTGGAAGTGCTAAAAAGGTTACGTAAAAAAGTAAAAAGTTAGACGACCTGAACTTTTCGCCAACAATTCATGGCTCTTTCATCACAGACAATACACCAGCTCACACGGCATTGTCTGGGAGGGAGTTTTTAGCCAGTAAACAAATAACTGTATTGGAATACTCTCCCTTGTCACCTGATCTGGCCCCCAATGACTTCTTTCTTTGCCCAAAGATAAAGGAACTATTGAAAGGAAGACATTTTGATGACATTCAGGACATCAAGGGTAATATGATGACAGCTCTGATGGCCATTCCAGTAAAAGTTCCATTGCTCTGAAGGGTGGACTAGGCGCTGGCATCGGTGCACAGCTTCCCCAGGGGAGTACTTGGAAGGTGACCGTAGTGATATTCAGCAATGAAGCATGTGTGCAAGATACGTATGTCCACTTTTTCTAAGATGAGATCGCAAACTTAATTGTCCAACCTCATATATAAAGAACCTCTGTGGCATACTGCCTTCACTGCTAGCCAGTTCCAGAAGCTCGACACTACTTCATCATGGTGCCGTCTCCCAGTTGGCTCCACTACTTGGCAGATGATACCTCCTGGCATCTTCTCTAACTTCTTCAACCCCGCAGACCATCGCTCCCAATAACTGGCAGAAATGAGGTAGAATGACCTTTGATGAGTCTGCCTTGGTGACATGGGCACCCAGAATCCAGTCGCTGTGGACAGAGGGGTGGGCACTTTGGTCAGCCTGAATCGTATGCTCCCCTCCTTGGGTGTAGCAGTGACTGTGGGATCAGGTTGCCTTAAACCGTGGAATAGATTCCCCACAGGAAGGGGAGTGTCATTAGTAAAAGATGGGGCGGTGTAAGCTGCATGGGCAGAGCACTAGATGTGCATGACAAACCGTTGGACCATTCTCTTCCACCTCTGCCCTTTTCAGGACAGCAGTGGGATCCAGGACTGCCAGTGTGACCTTTCTAGAAAATGGCTTTCTGCTCCCCGGAGTGCCAAGATACGGCACAAAGTCCTCAGCACTCAAGGCTCCTCTTGACCCCTCTTCTTCCTTGTTCTGCTTTACTGGTCTCATCTGCCACCATTCTCTCTGGTCTCTCTGCCACCAACTCCAGCGCCACAGAACTCTTCATAGTTCTTCCAAGTGGTCTCATGTACTACTTTCCACCTCCCAGGCCTTACCCTTTCTTATAACAGAGACTTTTTCCAAGTTATCTCTTCTGCCTGGAAGCCCTTCCACACTGTCATCTTTATTCATCACTTAAAATCACCCTTGAGCATTGCCTTCTCCAAATCTTCTTTCCTGACCCCACTTCCCACACATTCCCAGACAGACGTAAGTGTGTCTTCCACGTCCTTAGTACTCTGTGCATACAAGTATCATTAGCATTTATCACACTGTATTTAATATGTGCTTAATGGGTATATCTCCCCATTAAACAATGACCTTATTAAGAGTAGTGGCCATGAATTACCTGAATTATCTGCTGTGAATTACACCTCAATATCTTGCACAGAGCTTGGCACCTAATAGGCATTGAATGAATGGTTGATCAATGCGTGAATGACTGTGTGGACAGATGAGTGGATTCACATCAGTTTGACACTAAAGGAACTCCCTACTTCATCTCTGCAACAGCTAGTGAAGAAGCATTTGAGAGTTACCCTCTGTCATGTTGTGAGTCAAATTCCAGAGCTGGAAGGCCGGGGCTCATGGCCCTGCCTCCCCACTTACTGTGTAGCTGTGTAGCTGTGGGCAAAGTAGCCCACCCAGTGTACCTCTACATCCTCATACACAAAAAGAGAATAATAGTTTCCACTGCCCCGAGTATTTCCTCCTTTAATCTTCAATAACCCTGCAATAAATATGATCATACCTATTTTATAGGTAAATAGACTGAGATTCAGAGTGGTCAAATAGTTTGCTCAAGGGCACACTGGCTCTAAAATGGGGAGCTAATAGTCTCCTGGAGAATTGCCTGATTCTCAAGCTCGCAGTTTCCATTGCACTGAGATGTCACAACTGTTTTTTATTGGCTGAAAGACGACACAGGGAGATATTTTTCTTACCTTAGCTAATTTTTGTGCTAATGATTATTTTCTGTATAAGAATGTAACATGAACCAAACAGCTTTTAGTTATTGCTATAGTTGAGCACACTACTTTTAAAATATTGCATGTTCATCTCTTTAGGTGATTGAACATAAGTAGTTGATGAATAAATGCCAATATTTTCGATTCGAATTGAAAAAAACCAAAAATCCCAAAACTGTTGTATTCAACCTTTGTGCTATGTGTGTCGATACTAGCAGTTTGTTTCCAAAAAGAGAACAAGATACATTGACAAGTGTATCTCACTCAGAAGAGCACGAATTTATTCAGGCTGTAATTAAACTGGATTTCTCTTCTCTATGCCCGTGTGTCAGATCACCAAAATAGAGACAGTGGGGTTTCCGAAGCCCTGGGAGGCCAACAGGAAGCGTTAGTACTTCACTGCCCACAATTGTCTCTGTACGTGAGGTCTGAGCCCACCTGGAAACAAGGAAAAATAGATCAAACCCAGAATTAAGGAAACTTTCTCACCGCCTGGCGTAGCACCAAGGCAGTTCAGACTGACTAGATGGACTCTGACGTTACGTATACAGCTCATATACATCCCAAGCTCCCAAAGACAGACTTCACACAAAGGGAAGGCTGGCCAGGCTGCGTCATGCTAAGAAGGTTAGGAAAACACCGGACAATTTTTTTGAGGAACATAATTGATATATGTTCTAAGCCAGATATACATCTGCCTCAATATCAATTCGCTTTCATTAGCTTAGGCAGTTAAAATCAAGAACTAAGTTATTTTAAGCAAACGGCTTCATTCCGCATCCGTTTACTTCTGCTTTACATGGAGCACAGCTGCCTTATAACAATAAAGTGTGCTCTCTTGTTTATAGATGGCAGAAACATGCCACTCAGGTAGACGTGCCATTCTACCTCAAGTACAAATTCAGGACACTTTGTTCTCTTCCCAAAATAACTCTTACTCAAACTTTAGAAACTATGGATTTTCTACCTCCTATTACGAAAAACAAATGAAATGTTCTGGGCCAGTGATCTGGAGTTACAGAATCGAAGTTCTTTAATTGGTAGTATCTTTTCTAATGTTTTTGAGTCCTTCGGAAAAATAACTGGGCCAAATAGCTACTGCATAATTTCAGAACACACACACACACACACACACACTCTCTCACACTTCTAGCTCTCTGCTGTTACACATGTGTGACAATTTTCTGGGTATATAATCAGAAGTGCAGTCTCTGTGTCATACAAAATGCCAAATTCCTCTCTCTTCAAATTCAGGATAATTCAAGGAGGGTTTATTTGCCAAGATTGACAAAGGTGTGGGGAGAGAGCAAACCGTGTGACCATGCAGTGGCTTAGGGTGAGTGGCAGCTGACACTCCTAGGCCCAAACAGAGGACTGACAGGAGGGGATGTTTATTTGAACCTGGAGGTCATGTAGAAAGGTGCCTTGAGGAGTAATGTACACTGGTGGTGACATTTGTTCACCTGGGTGAACAAGTACCCTGCTTCCTCTCTCTTCTCTGCCCCAAATCTTGTGCCAAAGTCCCCCACGGGTCCAGCAGTACTGGAAACCAGAAGGTCTGGGCGCCCATGAACGGTGACCACGTCGTTCATCTTCTCGTAGCGGAGCGCGGAGATGCTCTTCTGGGGGAAGCTGAGTGCGTCCACCACTACGAGGTCTGCGGATGCTGAAGGCGCCTCTGGCCTGCCGCTGCTCACTGCCCCGTCGCCCTCGCGTGTCCCCACCGCTTTTTACCGGGCCTCTCTTCCGGTGCTGGACTCCCACGTTACCGCCAATGCCTTGTGGCCATAAATAAAGCTGCACCAAACCTTCTTATCTCTGTAGGGACTTGACTTCTCGGGCTGGTCTCAGGCGCTTAAAGACTTACGGTTTGAGCAGTAGTCTGTCCTGCCAGAAGCAGGTGCCAAGTGTTCGCCTATCTCCACATCCATGCCGACGTTTAGCAGCTTTGTAACTTCTGCCAAAACCGTAAATGAAGGGGTGTGTGTGTGTGTGTGTGTGTGTAATGATGCTTCATGTAAATGTTAAGCACGTAACCCACACGTACTTTTTATATGTATATGTGCAGTGAAATATTACAAAACTAAATTGCACAGCTACCGCTGGCGATGGTAGGTGCCCTCAAAATCATCGCCACAATGATGGTAACGAGCACGCTGTCCCCTCTTAACTTGATCCAGCATCATTTGTTGAAAAGATCTATATGCCAATTTGAAACTAAAGTTTTTTTTTTTTTGTTTTTTTTTTAATATGCCAATTTAAAGCTATAGTTGTATAGCAAGCCTTGAAATCAGATAGAGTAAATCCTCTAGGTTTTATTTTTTAAATTGTTTGGCTTTCCTACACCCTTTGCATTCCCTATGAATCGCTGAAATCAGCGTGCCAATGTTTAAAATAAATAAATAAATAAAACCCAACAACATGCTGGACTCTTGTTTGCGATTGTACTGAGTCTATAGATCAACTTAGGGAGAATGGCCAGTTGCAATTCATGAACATAGTATATCTTTCAATTATTTAGATCTTCTTTCATTTATTTTATCAATATTTTGTAATTTTCAATACAAAAGTCATGGATACCTTTTGTTATATTTATTCCTGGGTTATATTTATTCCTGGTCTTTGGGCATTAATGTCAGTAGAATTTAATTTTTTTTTTAATTTTCCAATATTTTGCAGCTAATATACAACAACTTAAACAATTTTATATTAACCTTGCATTGTGCAACTTACTAAATGTATTATTTTTTTCTATTAGTTGCTCTGTAGATTCCTGGAGGCTTTTTATGTAAGTAGTTAAATATCTAAAGTAGGAGAAGTTTTACTTCTTCCTTTTTGGATATTCATGCCTTATATTTCTCATGACTACAGTAAAATCATTAAATAGGCGTGATGAAAGTAGGAACCCTTGCCTTGTCCTTGATCTCAGGGAAAAGCAATTCATTCTATCACCATTAAGTATGATATTGCCTGTCAGTTTTTCATAAATGCCCGTTATCAATTTGAAGAATTCCTTACTATTCTTAATTTGATGAGACTTTTTATTATGAATGTTTGTTTTATCAAATTCTTTTTCTGCATGTATCAAAATAATCCTATTTTTCTTCTGTTTTCATTTATATGGTGAATTGCATTGACTGATTTCAAATGCTAAGTCAATCTTGCATTTTTGGAACAAACCCAACTTAATCGTGATGTATTACCTTTTTCATAAAATTACTGAATTTGATTTACTATTTTATTAAGGATTTTTGTGACTATTTCATGACAGGTATCTGTAATTTTCTCTTTTAAAAAATTTTGTCAAATTTTGGTGTTGTGATGCTGGCCTCCTAAAATTTGTTGGGCAGTGATCTCTATTTCCTGAAAATGTTTTTGTAAGTTGGGTGTTATTTCTTCCTTGAATGTTTGATAAAACTCACCAGTAAAGCCATCTGTGCCTGGGGTTTTCTTTTCTGGGAAAGTTTTCCATAACCAATTCACTTTTATTAAGAGATAAAGGGGACTTTAGATTTCCTATTTGTTCATGGGCAGTTGTGGTAGCTTGTACTGCTAAAGATATGCATCTGTCTCATCTAACTTGTCAAATTTTTTTGGCATAAAATTGCTCACACTGTTCTCATGATCATTTTAATAATTGTAGAGTCTGCTGTGATAGTCCCCTTTGCCTTCCCGGTATTGATGATATGTATTCTCTCATCTTTCCTGGTCACTGATATTAGGGGGTTGGCAATTTTGTGATCTTTTCAAAGATTCAGCTTTTGCATTTAATGCTCTCTACTGCCTGTTTTCTATTTCACTGATTTCTGCCTTATCTTTATTGTATCTTTCCTGCTACTTACTTTGAGTTTTCTTTCCGCTATTTGTCCAGCTTCTTAAGGTAGAAGTTTCAGTTCATGATTTCAGGTAGCTCTTCCTAATATAACATAAGCATTTAAAGTTAGGTGTCTGTCTAAACACTGCGTTAGCTGCATCCCACAAATTTTGATATTTTCATTCTCATTTAGTTCACTATTTTCTAATTACTCTTGTGATTTTGTCTTTGAATTAAGAATTGTTTAAAATTGTGTTATTTATTTTCCAGATATTTGAGGTTTTCCTAAATATTATGTTACTAAATATTCCTAAATATTATATTACTAATTATTTCTAATTTAATTCTGTTATGGTCAAAGAATATACTAGCTATTTATGATTTTAATACTTTTAACCTACTTATGGCTTATCTTGGTGAATACATCATGTGCACTTGAACTATCCTATAAGTGGTTGTAGTATCCTATAAATGTCACCTATAAAAAGGTGATTGAGCTTATTGGTCAGATCTTACTTTTTGAATAGTTTTATCATCAATTGCTGAGAGAGGTGTAAACCTCCTACTGTGATTATGGAATTGTCTAGTTCTTCCTTTAATTCTGTCAATTTTTGCTTCATATATTTTGGGGGTCTATTATTAGGGTCCTACTCATTTGTAATTGTGACATCTTCCTGATGAATGGGTCCTGGTATCATTATGAAACATCTCTCTTTGTCTTGAAGTATATTTTATCTGATATTAAATAGCTATGCCAGACTTCTTATACCTACTGTTTGCGTGTTATGTCATGTTCCATCTATTTACTTTCAAGCCATTTATATCTTAATATTTACAGTGTGTCTCTCATAGCAACATATAATTAAGTCTTACCTTTTTAAAAAATCTACTTTGCCAATATCTGCCTTTTAATTGTAGGGTTAAGCAAACTTTTCCTTAAAGGCCAGATAGTAAATATGTTCGGCTTTGTAGTCCAAGAGGCAACTTTGAGGATATTATATATAGATATGTATATAACCACTTAAAATGTAACCATTTAAAAAAATGTAAAACCATTCTTAGATTGTAGGCACTAGAGAAAAGTGAATGGCCAGATTAGGCCTGTGGGCTACAGTTTGCCAATTTCTGTTTTGTCCTATTATATTTGGTATGATAATTGATATTGCTGGAATTGGGTCTATCAATTTATTATGTGTTTTCTGTTTGTACCATCTGTTTTTGTTCCTGTGGTCCCCTTTCCTGCCTCCTGTAAGGTTATTTGAATACGCATGTTAATATTTCATCCTAATCTAATTACTCTTAGATATCAGCTATATCTTTTGTATCATTTTGGAGATTGCTTTATGGATTACAATATCCTACCCAACCTTTCACAGTCTACTTAGAGTTTATATTGTACAACTTGAAATATACAAAAACCTTGCCACCACAGAGGTCCCTTTGCCACCCTCTCTGCCTTAGGTTACATTTGCCTGCATTGAAAACCTCACAAGACAATGATGTAATATTAGTGCTAATTAGTCACATGTATTTAAAAGAGCTTTAGAGGAAAATGTAATTTTTATATTTACCCAGCTATTTATAATTTCTGTTTCTCTTCCTTCGTTGCTGAAGTTCCAGGTCCCTCTTGTATCATTTATCTTCGATCTGCAGAACTTCCTTCAGCAGATATACTGACAATGAATTGTTTTAGTTTTTGTTCATTTGAAAATGTGCTTAGTTAGCCTTATATGTGGAATCTGGGGAAAAAAAGAAAACTCATAGAAACACAGAGAGCGTTGGTGGTTACCAGAGGCAGGGCGGGGAGCGATCAGAATGGGTGAAGGTGGCCAAAGGGAACAGGTTGTATTTTAGTTATTACATTGCCTCAAACAGAGCGAGATCTTGCAGGACTCGGCATCTGTGCAGACACAGAATGAATGTACAGATCCAAGCCCTGTTCTCTGTCCACAAATACAGTGGCCGAACCCCTTCTAGGGTCAGCAGTGGTTACTGTAGGACCCTCCCACACTTCCCGTTTCTCGTGGGGCCATTTCTTCTACCCATTCTGCCTTGTTTTCTCATTTTCTGAAAACTTAAAATTCTCAGGATGCATTCCTTGTCTCTTTCCTAGATTGTTTTAGTTGTGGGGACCATGCCTCCCAAGTCGCACAGCAGCTTCCATGGTGTCACCATTGCCTGGGCTGGAGGCTGGCCTCATATTAACTGTGACATTTTGAGAAAATTAAATAAGAATATTACTGCTTTTATCTATATGGTTGAATTATACAAAGAACTCTTGCACGAATGTGCCTGGAGCGCTTGTGTTTACATGAGGTGCTGCAGTGACTGGGGGGCAGCGCTGTCACCTTCCGCCACAGAAGCATGACCGTCCCTCCGTGTGTCTGGGCACTGCCAGTCTACCCTGCTTGGCTGAAAATTGGGGAATTTGTCACCTTGGCAAAATGGTCCTGCTTCTGGGTTGAAACTACAAACCTTTTCTCAAGGAGTGGGGCTCTCGGTTTATTCCGTCAGCATTCCGGCCCTCTGCCTCTGAGTCCGGGGCAAACGTCTTCAAGAAAAACTGGAAGAGGCAGGTTTGGGTCCAGGTAGACAGATGTCATTTGAAATCAGAACGGATACCCCGCCACCAAGTTTTCTAATTAAGAAAGCATCCATCTCTACCTTTAGTCTTTTTGTTTTAAAATCCAAGTCAGTACTTGTCCTGTTTTTAACCCGTGACATTATTGGAGCTCTGATGGCCATGTCCTTTCCATTCCCCTTTGTTTTGTCTTCCATCTCCTTCTAAGTATGAGATTAGTTTAGCAACAGTGTTTGGAGATAACGAAATTGCCTGAAAATATGGACAAAGTGAATATATTTATAGGCTTCCTTTCATGTCCATGTAATCATTCTTGTACTCTGTAGATTGATGGACCAGTCTGTAAATTGCAAATGTGTTGACCAGATGCAAATTACATGCTTATCTGACCTAGTTATTTAAATGAGCTAAACATAGTGATCAACCTTTTAAGACATAGATGAATTATTACTTTTCTTTGCCATTTTGTTGGTAGACTCTATGATAGAGGAGTTTTTAGACCACCAGATATTTCAAATTAATAATATTCAATAAATTAAAAATCAATTTTCTACTCATTGTAGAAGGAAGTTAATTGTCACAGGTATCATTTATTAATCTTCCTAGATTACATTCATTAAAAAAATGTGTTAGGTTAGAAAATTTGATAACATTTTATTTTTAGTGACCATTAACTAATGCTAAATTGTAGTGTAACGCCTCTGGACGGGCCTGTGACATTCGTCTGAATACTGAATGAACCCATAACTATCTGTACTATAATAATGAATATCAAACCAATTAATAATAATACACTTAAAGTACTTCTGAAATTTTATGTCCTCATCAGTTTTAAGAGCGAGACATGACTACGGCTCCCTGGAGCAGCCGCAGTCCTCAGTGAGCAGTACAGAAGCCTGCAGTTTTGTTTTCTGGTATTTTAGGCACCATCACGATGATTTTGAAAACTGAAAATAGAGTGAAAGTATGGTGGGAAGAGGTCTATGTGTTCAGGAGAGGGGGTGCATGTGTATGGAGATGATTATGAGAAACATTTTGAAGGACCGGATAAAATGACTATTGTGTTCAAAAGAAGTTACAGCACATATGTGTGAATTCATTATTTAACAATTGAAACATATATTTTCAAAAAACGGCGATAGGAATAACTTGTGAAAGTATGTGACCCCAAGCTGGCTTGGCCAACTACTATTCTATTTTGCTTTCAAATGTAAATTTATGTCTCTCGGTTCCCTTTTTGATTCACAAAAGAACAGTTTTACGGGACTTACACATTGCCTTATGAAATTTCATAGTTAATATAGTAGTGATTTGGGATATCACACAGGTGAGAGAATCAGGGGAGCTGAACAGGGCAGGTTAGATGTGACTGCGAATGAAAACAGGACCAAGCTCTGTGGAAGTTCAAATGAGGGAGAGAAGAGAGTTGCCGATTTAATTAAAGCAACAACATTTGAGATGAGCCTTGCAGAATGTGATATTGGGACAAATAGCAGTTTGCGGGGTACATTTTAGATGAACACAAAATAACAAATGCATGAAGATAGTAAAGTACGGTATGTTTCTAGAAAAACAAGGATTTTGTGGATGTGTAGAAGTCATGTCTGTGATTCATGGGAAGGAAGCAAAAAGAGATAACATGTCGTTTCCTAGGAGCCAAAGCCTAGAGTGACCAGAGAAGTTTGGTGTTAATTCAGGAAGGTGGTATATGGTGCCCAGAGAGGAGAAGAGGACAGAGCGGTTTAAGCCCTGAGTCGTCTGAGCCACGGCCCTGGAGAGCTGTATAAAATAGACCCAGTTGGGATGGGCGGGGTAAAGAAACTGACAGGAGTAGGACTGTAATTAGAGGTAAGGCCCCGCAAAGGTGGCAGTGGGAAGGGCACACACAGACGTGATAGGTGCGGTACAGGTGGCACCAGCAGGCTCTGCTGGTGAGGTTTCCAGGCTGTGTGTTCACAGTGCATCCTTCCCCAACATATTGTAGATGACATTGAATGGATTAATATTTATTGAATGATAACCCTGTGCTGAATTTTACTAAACTAGGTTTTTACAGAAAAATGTGCCCTCCTGTTTATGTGTTATTCTAGTATATGACTCCTTAAACTTCATTCAAGAGGAGTATAAACATAAAATGTAGAACATCATGTAAGTCCCCCAAATAGCTATATAATAAGTCAGTGTGTTACGCGTATAGAAGATATAAATATGACATATTTTTATGACAGTAATCTGTGGACACCTGCCTATTCTAAAGAGATGACCACTCTGCAGTGCCAAACCGCAGTGCAGCCCGCCCACCCCAAGTTAGGCTTGGCTACAACCCACACTCTTCCAGCCTAATCTCTTACACTCTCCCCGCTTCACTCTACAGTCTCACCCGCCCTCGCCCCAAGCACAGCTCTTGGCCATGTTAAGTGTTCGCTATAGTTTGCCGAATGAAGAAATGGCTGGAGGGAGAAAGGGATAAAGAAATGAAGGAGGAAGGAATGGAGGAAGCGAGGGAGGAACACACAAGCTCTATCTTTATCTTGCTAGCTTTATCCTCTCGGTTAAGTGAATTCACAACCTGAGCTCAAGTGCTTTATATCTGTAAGAAGGAAACAATAGGATGTGTGATGCTATCTGGGATGATACCGGCCACTTAGTAGTTAACTACTCATGTAAAGTTCTCCCACCCTGGAAACATTGTATTTTCCTCCCTGTATTTCACTTCCTTCTTCCTGTGGTTCATTTAGCAGACCTCAGATGGCAGAGATGACCGTAGAGTGTGAAGCTATGGGTGGATGAGTAAGTCATGGCATCTCTATGGTTCTACTCGTACTAGATTTGTATTAACCCATCCAAATTCCCTTGCCTGGTCTCTTTTATAACTATTGGCAAATATTCTAACAACTGTTGACTCTGGGTGTGGAGTGTGGGCAGGGAGTGTGAAAACCGTAATGGTTCATAGTATGAAAATGTTATCTTGGCCACCTCAGCACAGTTCTCTAACTAAGCATCATCATATACTAGTGAATAAAAATACTCAGTCTCTTTCAGTGGAGTACAACAAATATAGAGAAACTAATTTGGTTACCAAAATTAGTATTTTTAGGCAGTGGAACAGAAGGTAGAGTTCATCAGTCCGTATTTAAATTGGAGCTTGTTTTCATTCTAGATAATAGGGAGAACAAAAACCTCTTATTTTTAAATTCTATGGAAATGTGAAAATAAACGCTATTCGTATTATATCTGCCTAAGGCATTCATAAAAACAGTTAATTTCCAATATAATGTATCTATTATATTTTATGTTCGTGAGGATAATTTGAAACATATATTTCTACTCAGGGACTTTGGAACTAATCAGTGGAACAAACTGCAATAATTAGCTAAACTACAAACCAAACTTGAATGTCAATGTGTTTTCATGTAAGAAGAGTGTTGGAGGAACTTCAAACATTTTTTTGTTTTTTATACTCGGTGCCTAAATCCAGCGTATTGTCGCTCAGACCAACAGGCCCTGCGTGTGGAGAGGGCCTGAGGCTGGAGTGTCACCCCTCCCCCTGGCCCAGGCTCCAGGGCAGGGCACATGTGAGTAATTCCCTCTGTTATTTCCTGTGCCGCGTACAAGAGCGCTGTCCAATAGAAAGACGCTGTGACCCGCACATGTAATTTTAAATTCTTCTAGCCACGGTTTAAAAAGTATCCTGAAACTGGTAGGATTCTTTGTAATGCTGTTATCCCGATATATTCAAAAGGTCATCTCAACATGATACTAATGAAATTTCAAGTGTCATGGCCACAGGTAGCTACTGGCTGCGGTAGGTGTACAGTGAGAAAGGAAGGTTGTACACACACTTTGGGGCATCCCAACATTCAAAGAATGGGGCGATGCAGAGGACCCTAATGTGGAGGTTAAGAGGGGTCTTTCTAGATCTCAGCTGCTCCACAAGTACAGAGCAGCAAGTGAGCATCTGCCTCCCTACCGCCCAGGAATTACTTTCTTGACACATGAAATATTCTAGGTGGAGTCTGAGAGATGGTCTCATCCCATCACTGACCTTGCCCTCGTTCTCAGTTCCCATTCTGAGAAAGAAGGTGTTCTCTCCAGGTGGCCAGTGAGCAGGTGACCTGTGCACGGAGGCTTGCAGGTGTATTTACCAACCATGACTTCAGTGCAGTGCTGTTGGTGGCTATCCTGTCACAACAATCATACACATTTAGTAACGTGTCCCTTTCTCTCAGCTGGACCAAGACTTCCAACCTAGGAAGTGAGAAATTGGGGAAAGTGCAAGACAACACCAGCCCTCCCTTGCTGAGTGCTTTGCAGTTTATTTGCAGCCATTTGTATCCAAAGGCTCATGTGAGCACAGAGCCAACACTGCCAGAGACCCAAGGTTAGTGGAGGGGAGGGAACATGACAGGCAACAAAGCTTTCTTCTTTTTAGCATTTTTCTTTATCCCTTATTCTTCCCCTCCTGTCCTCTCGACTTTCTCCTCTCTCTACATTTCTATATTTTATTTTATGTAATATATTTATACACTTATAAAAATGTATACAAAATGAGTAGGTAGATAGTACGTATATTCAGAGTAGGAATATAGTAGATATATATCCCATCTACTTACTCTATTTATCAGACCATTTAACTGTATCGGAGGGGTAGTTCCCTTTGGTAATTGTTGTCATCATAAGAAAGTCACACATTTTGGGGGGTTATTTTCACTTAGTTGTTCCAACATGGACTGCAAATGCACGTTTCATGATCTGTGATGTTATTCAACACAGTTTTATGTGCTAGGTTTTTATTTTACTTTTATTCCAGCAATATTTGAAATCCATAATTACATTTAAGTTGTTAATTTGCAAGGTTTATTTAGTGCCTGTTGTCAGTCTTTTTCTTAAATTAAGAACCATGCAGTAAATTAGTTCATACCAGTAATTTTATTTTCTGAAATTATTGAAGCCAATCAAAACTCGGATGTGAAAGTATTTTCTCAAATAAAGCTGAACCAAACCCATACTTTAAGTTAGTTGCTAATTCTTATAGCATATAAATACTCTTGATGATAGATTTCTATATTCTGGATCATGGATCTGGAGCTATGGAGTATTCCAGTTAAAAAGAAACGTCAAGAGCAAATCTTCCAAATATTTCATTTTACAGATATTTATGCTGAAGCTCAGAGATGCCCTGATGGGCCCAAGGTCAGATAGCAAGTTAGAAGCAGAGAACGGTTTAGGAGAAAAAGCGGAGAAACTCAGACTTAGTAGCCCTGTCTCTGTTCTAGGAAAGGTAGGCGCTAGGTATGGCCCTCCCTGTTTTGTATCCTGTGTTCTAGATCTGGATTTCTTTTGTAGGTGCTTTTCTATGTTTCTCTCTCTCTCTCTCTCTCTCTCTCTCTCTCTCTGAGTCCAGATTGAGCCAAACAGATTAAGAGCACTACTTCCCTAAGAAAACATCATACACAAATTGTCTTTCTTCATAAGATGTGAAAAGAACACCTAAAGCTCCTCCCTGCTGGGCTCCAAGCCTGGACTACCAACTAGCCCTCTCAGCCGACCTCCTTTCTCATCGTTGATAGGCTCAGGTGACAGCTGGTCCTCCTGCCTCAGTTTTGTTTTTGTGGGATATTTTGTAGACTTTTTGAAATGTTATGAAAGGTTGGAAAGTTATGAAGGAAGCTAATGACAACGGCCAACATTTGATCACTTTGGCACGCAGTATCATTAACGTATATTCACAATCTGAGAAAAATGAGTTTTTATTAGACTATCAGAAACTACAATACAGAATGTAAAAAAATGGTTTTAGAGCTCAGAATTTCTTTCTCAATAAAATTCCACGGACAAATGTGCACATTTTTAATGAATACAGTAAACATGTTTCTCTTTCAGTCTATGTGTGTGTGACAGGGCAGGCATGGAATCCAATGTTGTCCGGCTTTTTGGGGTCACCCTCTCTTCTCATATTAACTTGACATTGGGATGACACGTCAAGTGCTAATCCCGTGTCCTGTGAGAAATGTGGCGGCCTATTTTCTTCCTTCCTCTCTCCAGCAGCCCCCAGGTTTGTGCAGAGTTATGTGCCGTAGTTTCTTCCCATTTCCTGTCTCTGACTTCCTGTTCTGTTGGATTCTCAGTCTTTCCTTTGTATCCTGCACAGGGTGTCCCCCTTCTCTCCTTCCCCCAAAGTCCCATGAATACAAGCCCTTGTGTATTACACCCTTGTACCAAAAGTTTGGGGAACTGCATGGAGATTAGAGCACAGTAAAAGGAAATTGAATCAGAGTAAAATTAAATACTAGGCACCACTCTCCTAAAAATGCACCCACAAATCCCTTGGGTTGACAGAGTTGGGTTTTCTTACCCACTATCTCCTATAAGCCTCTCCAACTCCTCTCTGCTCTCCCCCAACTCCAACCCCCTTTTCTGACCCTCTAGCAGCAGATTTGAATCCCAAGTGCTACTCTTTTCTATGTAAAACACTTGAGCTACTCCACTTTCACCTCGGACTAGATCAGGCCTTCTTGGCAAAACCAAACTTGAAGCTTCAGCAAACAGACAGTTCACTGCTCCTTGTCAATTCTGATACACGCACGCACACGCACACGCAGACACACATACACACACCTCGGAGCTTTGAAATTATGGTTTCTTTACTATGATCAAATTCCTAGGCAGATTTCTTTATTCAGGGGAAAAGTAGAAAGAGTTACTCTCCCCACAGTCTGTGGGGAGCAGGAGGGTTATTTTCAGTGTGAAAATTATCAGCCGGAATCTCTCTCAGTATTCCTGACATGCCCATTCTGTCCTCTTCAGGGAAAGCACATACAAACTATAGGTGTTGCCCACTCTCTCTTCTTCTTTTTTCACCCTATTTTTTTCCTGTGTGTTTATCTGGATATTTTGTACTGACCAGTTTTCCAGTTCATTAGTCATCTCTTCAATATGGCTAATCAGCGCCTAACCCTACACATTGAATTCCTAATTTCAAAATGTAATGGTGTTTTTCAGGTCTAGGATTTCCACTTGGTTATTTTCGTATGTCCCAGTTCTTTGATGACATTCACATTCTCCTCTCTTTTTGAACACATTAATTATAATTATTTAACGTCTACGTCATAATAATATCTGATTCACCTGTCAATCACTTTCAGTTGTCTGCTTGTCTTTCTGGCTTGTGGTCATTTGGTCCTGGTTCTTAGCGTGACTGGTAATATTTGATTGAATGCCAGAAATTGTGTGTGAAAAATTTTGAGGATCTGAATGATCTGTTTCTCTAGATATTATATACTTTTGAGTGGCAAAGAGTGTGTGGGCAAATCATACACTAGGCAGCACCTCTGTCAGATTCTTTGATTTGACTTAAGTTTTGATTTAAGCTTCATGAGGGCTGTTCTGTGTCCAGTTTCTCTTACTTCTAGGGCCTAGCTCTTAAGAAGGCTCACCGGAAAACTGGGGTATCTGCCAGGTACCCCTCCTTTGCTAGGCCCTGCACTCCTTGCCTCTGCAGCATTGCTGAAATGTTTAAATCTCTGCTTAGGTTATTAACCCCTTAGCAGATGCTGTCTGCATGGTTTCTAGACCTCTCCCCTGGGCACATGGAGATGCAGACGTGGCAGAAGTCTCAAGGGGAAATGGCATCAGACGTTGGGCTCACTTCTCAGTGGTTCCCTTTTCTCCAGGATCTTACATCCAAATTCCTAGTTGCTCAGATAGCCTGAATTCCGATATTTTTTCCCCATCCCAGTGTAACTGATAGGAGCTCTAGGCCACTGTTTCCTGGTCAGTCTCTATGACCAAGAGGTGAATTGGAATATATCTCAAGGAGGGAGGTCGTTGGTGACATTAGGCATTTTCCGTCCTTCTGAGATTTTGGCCTTTCAAGTCCTAGATGCCTTGGTTACTGCCTGCTGCCTTCACACAGCTCGTCCTTTCATTTTATATAAACAAAAACACTGTATCTGTCTGGAGGGTGGGGTTCGTTTGATATAAGATATCCAGAAGTAGAAATTCTTTCATATTAATTAAGAGTCATCTCCTTGCCCCCAAAATACACTGAATAATATATTTCTGAAACCTCGATTGTCTGAAGCCACCAATCCTTTTCTATCTTGGCAAGAAATATCCAGAGAGATTAAAACGAACATAACCCTTGTGTGTGAATCATCCTCGTATGTGTACCTCTGTATGCATGGCTACCTTTTCAGTCTGTCATTCTGTACTCGTATATTTAGATGACATTTTGTGCTCTTGGAATTGTCTATGTTGGGCTTGTGGAAATTTGAATTTCTCTTAGCAGTCCTGACAGAGTTTTACCACTTTGCTGCTTAACATCTTAGTTTAAATATATTTTAAAAATTAGAGTATTGTAGACCCATGACAAAACCTTATTGTTTTTTTACCATTCACGTCCTCCCCCAAAAATTCTTATTTGTTTGCAAGTGTTTGGATGTCACAATAAGCATAACACAGGAGAATTCTAAAACACTTTGGCCAAAGCACTTCAGATGAACTGGAATTCCATCAGCAAATGGAAGCACTCTGCCAAGTAATGCTTTTGCAATATATTACTGTTTCTGTTATTTAGTTATTTATTTGAAAATTTAAAAATTGCATTATTCCTCTTTGTGAAAACAGTCATTTTGATTTCTATTTTTTCTTTGAACATTTTTATTTCTGTGAATTGACTTTTTCTAATATGAGATACAATTGTGGGAAAATAATTATTAAACATTAGTGAACAGTTCATATTTTAGACAGCGAATTACATGCCTCCTCTTCCCCAAATTAAAAATGTGCTAGGTTTGGAAATGTGTTCATTACTCAAAAATGTTTCCATTATTTAAAACATCAATTTTTTCATATCTATTTGCTCTTTGTGAATGAATGAAAGGGAAAAAAATGCTATAAATATCTCATTATTCCTGGATTTAATCCAAGGTGTTTCTTTAAAAGCTTGTAAAATATATATAGGAAAGAATTCAATACGGGCACTCAAAAAATGTATTCTTTCAGTGTGGAAAGGGCTAAACGGTAAAAAACAAACAAACAAAAGCAAACAACAACAACAAAAAAAACAAAACAAAACCAAAAATACCCTAGACAGTGAGGAAGACAGACCACTTGGTGAAAATAAACAAACTTGTTCTAGCTCTCAGGGAAAACAAGTAAACAAACATTGGGAGACTAAAATACTCAGCTTTTCAACTGATACAAGAAAAAAATTCAAACTAAAACAGATGGTATGTTTAATTCATCCCTCAATAGGTAAGACGAAAGATTTTGTCCTCTTAAAGAGAAATTGAATCTTATATGTAACAGCGATGGTTGATGGTGTGAATTTCCCTTGTAAGTGGGGTGGCATTTATTTGTATTCTATTTTTTTTTAAATTTTAGTTCAATTCATGAGTTACTGGGTTACAAACATTCCAGATTTAGCAGTTCAGTATTCTTTCAGCTGTCAGTTTTTCATAAAGTACGTCTGTTTATCTTTTTGCCCTTGTTTTAGCCTCAGGAGCTTGAGGAGCTTTCTTTAGCAGCCAATGCGCTTTGCACGCCTTAATCCCATCATTTTTGCTTTGAGACTCCAAGAATTCTACTCTGCTTTCCAGGTTTCTGAGGATAAATCTTAGGCGAGAAATGCTCTGCATTCACAAGTGTAGAAATGAAATCTGTCATTAAACAAAGTGTCAATAGCTCCGCATAGGTGAACCTGAAGAGCTAGAGGTAATGATCCATTTTCTGTGTGCTTCTAAGAGACAGTAAAGCTAGAAATACATTTTCTAATAAATTAGCTCTTCCCTCTGTATGTTGTAACTAATTGTTTACTTATTAATCTTGTCTCTTATTATGAGACAGTGCTAAGGGAAAAGTATAATTTCAAATAAATACACAGTACACTTTTGTTATAGGTTATGAAATGGTTTGATCCGTTGGCCTTCTGTATCCGTGGTTTTGCATCCACGGATTCAACCAACTGTGGATCAAAAATATTCGGGAAAAAAGTTACATTGTTACTGATGTGTACTATAAATTAGGCTTATGATGGTTGTGTCTGCACTGCACGTACAGACTTTTTTCCTTGTCATTATTTCCTAAATAATACAGTATAACAACTATTTGCATAGCATTTACATTGGATTAGGTATTATAAGTGATCTAGAAATGATTTAGCGTATACAGGGGGATGTGTGTAGATTATATGCAAATACTCCGCCATTTTAGATGAGAGACTTGAGCATCCGAGGATTTTGTTGTCTGTGGGGGGTCATGGAACCAGTCCCCGCAGATACCAAGGGACAACTTCATCCAATTTTTCACCTTCACAACTCAAGTATTCAAGCTTGCTGCTATATATATGAGAATCCCTTGCTGCTGTATAGCTTATTGAATTTCCATAATATAATCCTTTCCTTTTTAATGCAAAATATCCTAAAAGAATCTTCCATCAGAAACCATTTTAACAGAACCTAAGGAATTTGGGTGGTTCAATAGATAAATAGTCCTGTTCCACAGGGAGTGAAGTTCACGTCCAGCCTCAAGTCTAAATTAAATGAGCTTGATCGTATCTCTTCAGTCTCTTGTGAGCAGCAGTTCAGAATACTGAACCGTATGAATAATTCCACCATTCGGTGTGATTGATAGTCTTGGCTCAGGAGAGTCCCAGAATTGAACTAACAACCACTCTAAATTGTATCGCATCTTTAAAGGAGATAGCCCTGTTTAGTGAGGGCCCAGTTACACGAAAGGGGCATGTTAAGTAACAGGCACCATCCTTTGCCTGCAAGTAGATAGAGGACGGCTCCCAGATCTGCTCAGGGTTCATCTCTGAATTAGGACGTGCAGCTCCAGTTGGTCCAAATGATTTATTTTCTTCTCTGCGGCTGCTTCTAGCTTCACATTTTCTGTGTGATATTATATCTACTGATAAATATGTGATCTTTTCTTGCTAAATAATTTGTCTCTAGCAATGATAAGCAATATCTGTATTTCAACTACAGAAGACCGTTCCTCTGGCTGTAGTCCACACGCATTCTTTGGCATCCAAACATTCTTTGCATTTATTTACCTGCTATTTAGCTATTTAAAAAAACTATGTTAAAGTGATAAAACCTGGGAATTCAATGGAGTTTACTGCTTTGATTTAAAGAACCAGAAGGGTCATCGTTACATTGAAAATATGTTTTTATAACCTGTATTTAATCAATTACGTTCATTGCCTTTAGCCTCTGTAGTAACAGTAGTTAATGAGCGGCTCCAAAAAGTTAATATATAAAGCATAATTTTATCAATCAGTATTACTTTAATTCTTTTTGAATTCTTTTTAAGATTTCACTGAATGACACCTACTCACTATTTTCAGGCTTAATTAAATCCCTTAAATGATATAGAAAGAGCTTCTTTTAAATGTACAGTATGTAGGTAATTCAGTGGAAGAAAAATAATTTCAAAGATACTAAAATAATCTTAAATAAAATGAACATTTTTTTTCTGAAAGGCAACATATAGCAGTAATTTTATCTACTAAAAATACAAAATTTAAGGTTAATTGCTCCCAAGAATGTTAGAGCTTAAATGACCTTGAGATTATTCCCCGACTGTCAAGCTAACATATCAGATAGTGGTGATTTTTCTCTGGAACTCTCTAGAACTGCAGTAGTACTTGACTGACAGGGTTTTCTCTCTCTGTCTCACTCTCTCTCTCTGACTCTTTTTCATTGTTACACTAGCAAATGTCAATCATCTATGATTAAACAGGAAAAAAATGGCACATTCTATTCTCAAACATAAATTCACTTTTTTTACCAACTTTGTAGACTTTATGGTGCATATATAGGCTGTGGTTTTGTTTTGCCACTATACACAGGCAAAGAAATTGAAAATAACATAAGAATTTGTTGATACTACCGTTAAAAATTCTATTAAAAATGAAGATGAAATATTGTTATAGAATGCAGATTTTTATATAAAAATTTTTAATATGGGACTAACTAGTAGTAACTTCAATATTTTTCACATAGTTTTTATTTAAAATTGAAAAGTAAATAAAACAATATAAAATAATAATTGCTTTCCCTGTGGCTAAGTGTATTAAAAAAATAACATCTTTACAAAGTATGGGTTCTTACTGTATATTAGAGTATAATCTAACTAGTTGGACATTGACTTAGGCTTTCATTTAGCATATACTGTTACTAAATACCTCTAAAAGGTAGTCTATTTAAATTAATTTACAGTTACATTAGAAAGGGAACGATGGCTTGGTTATTCAGTTGTCACACTAATGAAGCAGGTATTTTGAAATCCCTTACTTTCAGATTCAACACGAGAAATGTAGGTAATGTGAATAAATTTATCTTCATCTTACCTTTCTAAGACTTACAGGCTGGAAAAAAAAAAGCTACAAACCTTTCTGGTTTTTTTAATAACCCCGAGTTTCTCAATTTAGAATTAATCACTCAAAATATTTACACATTATTTCTATAACTGTGCAAACTTTTAGCCTCACACACTAGATCATTACAGCAGTGTTTCTGGCATCCTATATTACATAGTGTTTCGCACTAATTAATTTGGAGTGATTTTCTTCAACACCTTATTAGTATTCATTCATTAACTGAACAAGACTTGAAGCCTACTATGTATTTGGCATTGTGCCAAATGAAACTATGGGTGAATAAAAATCTTGTGTCAAAATAAATATTAACAAAGAAATCTTGTATCAAGAAGCTATAGGTGAGAAAGGAAAATAGAAGGAGTAATCAAATAAATGCAGCATTTTAGCAAGTATATTTTTTTGACCCTTAACCCTGCAGATTGTTGACTGCTCGTGTCATAGCTGGCTTTCCCTTTTCATAAGTTAAAGTTTCACCTGATATTACTAATTGGGAACATTAGCAAGAAAAAAAAAGAACTGAACTTAGGATGGTAGTGAGTGCATCGTGACAAATGGATTGGGGGCCAACAGTGTCTGCTGCTGCTGAGTCCCTGTAGCTGATAATCCTTGTTCTATGTTAAACTACCGGGATTTAAAAGTCAAATTATTTCAGCATTGCCTGTAGTTAGTTGTTCATACTTAAGGAAGCAACTAGTACATGAGATCAAGAGAGAAAAGACTCAAGAGAGAAAGAAAAGGAACGAGAAAAAGCAAGATGGAGAGTTGCTTGAGTCGGTAAGGTGGCTGGGAAAAACAGGAAAAAAAGGAAAAGTATTTCAAATTCCCTTGGTTGTCTAGAAATCTGTTTTAATATTCCATTTATATTTTCCCGGACTACTTTGAAATGATACATTATTTATTTATGACACTGATCCTGTTACAAAGCTTCAAGATTCATTGCAGAGAGCCCTTCTGATTCTAGTTGGAACAGAGGTGGGTTATCGTCTTGGAAGTGCACGTGTGAGGTCTAGCCATTCTGCCCACCATTTCTACTGCTTCCATTGCCTTTCTGGATCTTCCGTCCACCAGTCTAGATGCCCAGTGTGGACAGGTTCTCTGTGGGAGGCAGAGAACGCCTGGGCGACATGGCTGGTCCTCCTCCTGCTCTGTTCCCTGTGCTGCAAGCTCAGTGCCAACACATCCACTGTGGCTCCAGCTCATGCCACGCCCCAAACCATCTGTGTGTCGTGTTAAAGCGTAAGATAACGTGGAAGGCAATGCTGGTGAAATAGCCAGAAGTATTCACATGGTGCAAAACTGAGGATCAGAGAAAACCACAGCATTGGGATTTATAGAAAAGCAGACGCACCGGATACCAGTTATAGGACCACATCATGGCATCTGAGCAAGTGGGGATCACTCTCTTTCATCAGCATGTTCCTGTCAGTATCTTGTGATATTTTCCTCTTAACCACCCTAAATTGTCAAATTACTCTTGATCCACTTCATGTCAATAAATAGCGTTGTCACCCTTTGCCAGGGTGTTAATATAAATTGTCCACCAGTCAGTCCAGTGTTACGTCCTAGAGCCACCATAACAAAGTACCACAGACTAGGTGGCTTAAACAATGAAATTTGTTGTCTTAGTTCCGAAGCCCAGAAGTCTGATGTCAAGGTGTTGGCAGGAACATGTTCCCTCTGAAACCCGTAATGAACGTGGGGTGGAGGGTCGTTCCTGGCCTCTTCCCGGGCCTAATAGTCCCAGACGTTCCTTGGCTTGTGGTGGTTTCTCTCCAAACATCACGTGGCATTCTCCCCGTGTCTCCTCATGCAGTCCTCCTTCTCCGTGGGTCCAACTCAGTATCCAGATGTCTCCTTTTTATAAGGACACCAATCACCTTGCCCTGAGTCCCACCTTCATGACCTCATCTTAAGGGGACTATATCTGCAAAGACTCATTCTGAATAAGGCCCCACTCTCAGCTACGAGGGAGACACAATTTATTAATAACTCACGGTACTTATCCAAGTTGTTCAAGGCAGAGTTTCTTTCTTTAAATCCCCCATAGAAATGTATCCCATTTTTAATGTGGTTTTGGATAGATCTCAGATGATGCTCTCAGAAACACAACTTTTTAACATTTTTATCAGTGAAAGGTAAAAACAAAAACAAACAAGCATAAGAACCAATAATTTAAACGCAGGGTCTGCAGTCAGACTGACTTGGGTTCAAATCTCGTTTCTGCTGCTCACTAGTGTGCCTTGGGCTCAACCTGCTCTGTGTCTCAGTGTCCTCATCTGTGAAATGGGAGTCGTGGTCCTCATGTCATAAAGTTGAAGGAATTAAGGTCTCTATCCAAGTTAAAAAGTTAGTGTCTTGCCCATAGTCTATACTCTAATAATACTGTTATGATTATTGAAATTTATTGTCTCTTCTAGAAAAATCTTAATTAGTTTTAGTAGAATATAAGAATATGTACTCTCATATATTTCCTCTTTTTTCCCTTGTAAATGTAGGGCATTACATCCTGTTCACTGATACAGGAATGAAACATGTCATTTGTCGCCATCCCTTGAATAGCAGTAGACTTACCTGGGCATAGATGGCAGCTGAAAGGCTGGACAGACTCCGTACTGAGCCCTGCAGGTCCAGAGTGCAGAGGAGCCTGGGGTGTGAGTTGTGGAAACCAGCTGAGGTGTGAGAGAGGACAGCTGTTAGGGTGGCAAGAGGTCAAGAATCCCAGGGGTCAGAAACAGGCACCCAGCATTGCCTGTTACCAGATACGGGGTGAAGCTGACCTCATCATGAGTGGGGGCCTGGGCCCGCGGTGCCTTCAGGAAATAATTGGTGGAAATTAAAGCCCTTTAGTTTTATGTAATATCAAGTATGGGTAGGGCAGGAGAAAGACATTCCCGAAGAGGCTAGTGTCACCAGAAGAGCTCTGCTGCTCATTTTCAAGTATCACCTGGCTTGGGCCCCAAAGTTTGAAGAAGAATTACGTGGCAGCCTCTGCGACTTGATCTCAGGAACATTACAGAGGTCCTGAGAGACTAATCATTTCTTGCTTCCTAACTGATATCCTCAAATTCCAGACGTTCTCCTGGTTGCTATTCTAACACTACCCTTGTAGAAAGGGAAACCCTTTACCTTGTTATTAATCATTTATTCCAATTATGGCTTTACATTGTTGAAGAGTGAGTTTTGGCAGAGGGTGGGGGCTAGGGGGGATTGTATCTGAAATAGGGGTGTTAACTGCACAGAACAATGGTCCCACGTTTCCCGTGGTCAATCTGTCAGCATGATGTGTGTGGCTGAAGTCAGGGGTCAGTATGTTGATGTTTCCGTGGGTCTTACTGTTAGTTCATTGTTTACTTATTTTTCCTCCAACATCCATATAAAAGAGGGTCTTCCTTTTAAAAAAAAAAGAAAAAATGGTTTTCCTTTTAAAATCGGAAAATTCAGAACTTTGTTTTATCTATTTGGTTAGGAAAATGTAGAATTTACTTTCATCATAAAGGATGTATATCTATCAAGCCACCAACCCAGTAAACAGATATAAGAATAAATAAGCTGGAAGTAGACGCTCTACCCCACCCGCATGCCAGTCATTTGCTGGAGAAACAGGCCATACTTTGGATGTAAGGGAAGGCAAGAGATTTACTTGGAATTTCTGTCAATGATACTTGAATGTCATTATTCAAAGCATTAACTTTTTTTACTAATGATATAAAACACACGCATTAGTAAGAAGGGAAAACCATTGAAATCCTGACAATAATCATATTTTGACAGCATGAATCACCTAGATATTCTCCAAAACTTTAAGCAAAGAAAATAAATTAATAAAAATAAATGGCCATTAATTAAACCAGGGTGATTCACAGAATCACTGGAGCTTTGGTGGCAATGCTTTGCAAATCTAGCTAGCAAAAGGTTTTAAAAACTGTGCTAGCCTTAAAATTAACTCTTTTTTATAAAAAAGAATGAATTTCAAATATTAATATCCCATATTAATATTTAAATATTCATTTAAAAACCCATTTTTAAAATAGTTCAGTTAAGGATTTCTTAGAACATATCTCATTTGTATGACAGACTGTTGCCAACAGTGGCTCATATATAATTCCTAAAATGAAAACTGTGAAATTCAGAAGCACATCTGATGCGTGTTTATGTATTCATACTTCAAAATGACTTGCATTTTGTAGGTCTTCCAGACGACCTCTGAACTAGGGTGGCCATCTGTCCAATTTATCCATGGTCAAGTGCGGTTTGGCTTTGAGCACTAATTGATTCACTTGACAAACACTTATTGTGTATCTGCAATATGGTGGGTGTTGTCTTGACATGGGGCTCAGCTGTAAACAAACCAGGTGCCATCCTTTGTTTACGAAGTGCAGGCACGTGGAAGGATTATGGGATGTATTGGAAGGCAGTAATTGCCAAAAGATCCATCAGGGAAGGAGGATAGTTGTGCAAGGCTAGAGGGCTGGGGGGTCCTAGCGTAACTAGAGTGACGAGGGACTGTCCCACTGAGAAGGTGACATCTGAGCTGAAGGCCGAGAGGGAATCCACCAGGGGGCACTCCATGGGAAGTGCAGTCTCAGAGGGACCAAGCCAGGGACAGAGAGGAGGGTCTGGTATGTTCCATGAAGAGCATGGAGGCCCATGTCCCCAGAGGGAGTCACGCAGGGGAAGAGTCACAGGAGGTGTGGTCAGCAGGCCATGGGGCAGATCCTTTAAGCCTTGAGGCTTTGGACTTGGCTTTCATTCTGAGCAATACAGGGAGACAGTGGAGGGTTTGAGCAGGAAAAGCACACAGTCTGACCCACGTTTTGGGCAAATCCCCCTGCTACTGTGTGGAGACGAGATTGTAGGGGGACAAGTATAGGAAAAGAGAGGCTGGTTAGGAGGCGAACACAGCAATGCAGGAGAGAACTGCTAGGGCAGGGTGGGCATGGCAGATGGTGAGGTGTCATTGGGCCTGGACCTATGGGTGGTCTAGCAGTATGAAGGAACAAAGAACTCTGTCTCCATGCACCTATCCGTACGGTACAAACCCACAGCCAATCCTGCTTTCTGTGACTTACTCCGAATCTTTAGACTCTGACCCACCTGCCCACCAAGAACCAGTGTCCAATAAAATCCAGGAATATTTCAGCTCTATTTGTGGCTAGCACCCAGAGCCCATTCACTTCAACCCTGTGAGTACTTGCTTTTGTTTTTAGTAGAGTTCTAATTTCCCCCCAGTTTCTACCCCTTTAGCTCTGTTAGTGGATTCAACCAGTGAATTTTGCTGGCTGGTTTGACCTTCTGTGTCCATAGGGGATCCCACCAGGCAGAGCCAACCCTCAGCTCGGCCAAGTTGGCTTCTGGAGGCCAAGGCTGGGGCGGCTTGAGGATGGTTCAGGAGTTGCGAAAACCAGAGAGCAAAGCCAGCCAAGTGCAGGTGTCAAACCCAAAGACTTGGGCTGAAAATGGGAGTTAAGCCTTCAGGCTAAGAAGCTGAGAAGCAAGTGATGCAGTCAGGAAGTGAGACAGTGAGCGGAGGAAGTGAGGAGAGACACGTCTACGGATGTAGCTGCAGTGCTAGGGGCTGTCTTGT
This sequence comes from Rhinolophus ferrumequinum, assembly GCF_004115265.2. Lineage (NCBI taxonomy): Eukaryota > Metazoa > Chordata > Mammalia > Chiroptera > Rhinolophidae > Rhinolophus > Rhinolophus ferrumequinum. The sequence goes on from NC_046286.1 coordinate 103,252,913, forward strand.
GCGGCCACCGGCTGCCTTGTGCACAGGTGGCTCACACTGTGTCCCATGTGTCAGACTTCGTGATTGAATTTATCCTGTCCTTGGACCTAATCCCACGGGTTAGGTTTAGAGCACACAGTGCCCTTCTGAATTTTTCACAACTGTTTTGGTAGATTCCCAACTCTACTGGCCTTCGATAAGATAAAACGACTTATTGGCTAAGTAACTAAGATGTGCGGGAATGGTGTTGCTTCGGCCGTGGCTGGATCCAGAGGCACAGACAATGCCAGGGACACTCAGCCTCTTTCCAGTGTTCAGCAGACAATACCAGAGACACTCAGCCTCTTTCCAGTGTTCAGACATATTTTTCTTGGTGTTGTCTTCATTCCCAAGGAGTTTAGCAGCTCCATTTGAAGGACAATTCTGTTTCCCAGTAGTTAAAGCCAGGATTTAGAATGCATCTCAGTGGCCTGGGTTAGGTCCTGTGTCCACGTCAGTCAGTTACTGTGGTCGAGGGAGATAAAATAACTTTGTGGCCAAGTGAGGGGTCCATACCTCCCCTGCTGTGTGAATCCTTGTTGTCACCATATGCCTATGGATTTATTCACAACACCGTAAATACACAGATGTACACAAATGAGAAAAGAAAGAAGCCGCAGCGTTTCCATCTGTGGTCAGTGGGAAAGCTACCGATGGCCTTCTGGATACACATCATCCCTGTCCCAGGCACGGTTTCAGGGCCGCCAGGAGCATGTGGATTGTTAAGATGAAGTATGTGTTCTGGGAGAAGAAGGATATTCCCCCGAATCCTGACTGTCTCACGTGCAATTTGCAAAGTATCCAGCCTCACCCCAAGGTTGCCACAACATGACTACAAGTGAGGTTGAACTTGTAGTTAAACACAGCCTAGCATTTCTATGCTCGTGGCCATATCCATGATTCCCAAATCTGTGTTTCTACCAGAAATGCAAATCTTTCCATCTTCCTGCATCCCGGCGTCTTTAATCCAATGGTTTCATGGACACCTTGAGCTCAGCTCTTCTAGCACCAAATCCCTCACCCTCTCCCTTTCCTTCAACACCCCTGACTCCACATCTGATCTCCTTTCCCCATTTTGGTTGGAAGCACCCCCTTCTGCCAAGTCACTCAAACCTTTCACCTGTGGCTCAACCTAAGCGTCCACCACCTCCTCCACCATCCCCAGGTCTATCCACTTCCTGGGTTCCTGTCTTTAGTCGAATGCCCTGCCATCAGACCTAACCCTGAGCCGGAAAGATCCGTCTAAGCCCCAGGGCATGATGGTGTATTCCCTCCTTATAATGCTTTCGTGACCCTTTCTTACACATCAACGCCCAGATTCCTTCGTGGAGCGTTCACAGCTGTCTGGGCGCAGGCCCACCTACCACTCACCCTTTGCTCCTACCATGTCGCCCGGGACACACATTTAATGGAATTCCAGCCAGACATTTCTTCCAGTTCCTGAACCAGTGTCATGTGCACCTTTGCTTCCACTCTAGTTCACCTTTGAAACCCTTTCTTCCTTCGTGTGTGTAACCAACACCTACCTATTCTCTGTCCAGATTCAGGGCCAGCGCCCCTCTTCCGTGAACCCTCTTCTGGCCCCACCCTGTTTAACACTGTCTCGGGGGACCCCGCAGCACCCCGGTCCCCTGCCCTCCAGCCTCTGCACCCGCTAGTGACTTCTCCCCGTCGCCACACCCTTGTTTTCCTCATCTAATTCGGGCACTTGGCTGGGAGACCTCCAGGGTCCGCCTGAGAGCTAACGCCCTGCGTCAACACAGCTGAATTAGCTGCAATGAGACCCATTTGCTGCAATGAAAAGAAGACGTCTGAGGAGGAATTGGGTAAAATTCAGATTGGGGGAAAAACATGGAGAGAAGGGTGGGTTTTCTACAAGAAACTGCTTATAGAAACCACCGAGATGCTTCTTGGGGCAGGTGAAGACAGATGGGGGAATTTAAAGTATGAAAGATTACATTTGTTTAGGGAATGTAGTTTTTAATGACCAATTCTATGTAACAAAGTTTCTCCAAGAAGTGATTATAGCAGTTATTAAAAGATGTTCATGTCTTGGGTGTGCAAATATCAAAGCGTAGAATTTCTAATCTCTCATTACGTGATGGTAGCAATTACCAGGTGCCAATAAAGCTCTCATGGATCACAAATCTATCCTGTGAAATTTTCAGCTCAAAATAATATGAACATGGCAGCACAGAATGAAACAGAAATACTCAGAATTGACATTTAAACATATATGCATCCGTGTATGTGTGTATACATAGATATCTATATCTATATCTATATATATATATACATACATACATACACATAAAGTATGTATGTATATATACAAATGTATACATACATATTTTATGGACCTTAAATAATTTTCACTGCCCTTGAAATTCACCCGTTTCAGGAGTGTGTTCAATGTTAGAGAACGCTATCCCGGCCTGCATATTTTCAGATTTTAATTTTTCTACTATATTTCATTGCAGTTGTACTGTGTCAGTTACACCATGAGTTAAAACTGCATCTCTTTATAGCACTATTTCAACCTAGATAGTAATTCCCTTGTCTTACACGTCCTTGTCAACCCATAAGGACTAGTTCCAGGAGGATGTGGCAATACAGATTTGTTTACTGAATTGTTAGAAAATGAATAAAGAAACGTGAAAGAAATTTACTAGCCGACTGGTAATTTTGGAACAGCAGACAGTGAGAGTAGGAGCAGGTAATATATTCCAGTGGTTAAAAGCCTGGCCTGCAGTCAGGCCCCATTTCACATCTCGGCTCTGCCACTTACAAGCTAAATAACTGGGCAAATTACTTACTCTCATTAAAGCTCAGTTTTCTTATCTATCAAACAAATGAGTTTCTCTGGAGGTAAAAATGAAATAATGTTCAGCAAAGTTTTCGGTACACAGTAAACTCTGATTGCTTTTAGCTATTTTTATGAAAAGTAATCACAAAAATATTAGATTAATGAAATCATACACGCCTCCTTTTTTGTTCATCATTGGCATTTTCCCTGAAAGCTGTGATTCGAGGAATCGCTTTGGTAAGAAAGGGAAGATGACATCCTGGGGGGAGTATTCCAGAGCAGTGTGTGGCCTATGATGGTGGAGGAAGGGCCTGCACCAGTCAACAGATTTTCTGGACATCTGAAGATTTCAAGGCATGTTAGTTTCATGGAGTTTCTTTGAACCTGGACTTGAATGCATTAGGAGGTCAAAACTGAACTCCTAGAAGAAGGAAGCCACGCCCCGCACCATATGTAGCAAAGTGACTTGCATTAAGGAATGAGTGAAGAGAAGGCGGATTCTGAAGCAGGGTCTTTGTAAATGTGTTATCTGTTGTTGCCGCCTTCTCTAGAGAGTGGTCAGATACCGGAAGTACTGAACTGTGATGGCCAAGTCTGCCCGTGGGGCTGGGTATGAAGCTGGAAGTGTTCAAGGACTCGTCTGGAGTGGGGTGGGGTGGGGCACACACAGAAACAAACACTGCACCCGTCATGAGACTTGCTCACTGTGGGGAGCCAAGAAAGACCGTCAAAGCACGGGCCTGATAGGAGTACAATTGCTTTTAGAAATATCTCCCTAAGAAGGTCGCAGATGATGACTAGGAAAGGACTGGTGGCAGGGACACCGGAGAACATGTGCTTCATGTCTTCAGGTCAGCGGTGAGGAGTGCCTGTACGAAGGAATGGCCAGGTTGAGGACAGCCGGGAAGGGCTGGCAGTGGTGCCTTAGGAGGTGGAGTCCATAGAAACCAGCAGGAGGTCACAGGTCTGGATTCCGATAAACCTGTAGGTGAGGCGGAAGGAAGAGAAGGAATTTACACCCACTGACCTCTTCGTTTGGTCATTTTCTGAAGCAAGAATCAAAGAAAGGCATGTCCTGAGAATAAGGAGGCAAAAATGGGCTAGAGGGCTTGAGGCAGCGGGGAAGGGTTGGGGTGGGAGAAGGAACACATCAAATCACAGAAAAGAAATGCAGGGCGGGCAGCTGTGAGATGCACATTCGCATGGCTTCCCCTGCTAAGCAGCCTTAGGAGGGAAGCAAGCTGATGGTTGGGTTGATCTGGGTTTGGGGATTGGCAGAGAGTGCCAGGGAAGGACATGGCCTTGCTAAGCAGGTGTTTGGTATTTGTCGGACAGTGTGGAAAGGGAGTTTATTAGGGATATTTGCACAAAAATAGAAATCTGGAGAAGGGTACATACTCTTGTTTCCTAAGACATCCCTCCTGCAGGAAAGCCTTGTGTGACCGCGAGTAGGTCCAGTGCCACCTTATATCCCAATGGCATGTAGTGCCTTCCCTTTGCAGCATTTCATTTAGTTATCTAGCTCATTCATGACTATTTGTGTGACATCTCCTTCCCCACTGGCCTGCCATTGTATCCTAAGTGCTGGCGTATAGTAGTTGCTGAATAAATCTATAGTGCTTGATATACTTTTTAATGGAGGGAGTGAAATATTTTTAAATATTTTGTTGCTCAATGGACTCTTAAAAGGTTTTGTGAATTGCTTTAGTTAGGAAGGAGAATAACAAATTACAAATGGTATTTTATTTGGTATATATTTCTTTTCTGGCTCATAAGTGTCAGGTGTTTGTATAATTACATCAAAATTGTATGGAAATTACACACTGATTAGATATACAAATAAATATATCAAAAGCTAGCTTCTGGGCAGCTTAAACCTACCGTCTATCATTATTACGCTTATACTTGACACTTTTTTTTTTAAATTAGTTTCAGGTGTGCAAAACAACATAGTAGTTAAGACATTTACACACCTCACAAAGTGATAACCCCCCTTCTGCAAGCTACTACCTCCCTGACATCTTATATAACTGTTAAAATACCACTATCTTCCTTATGCTTATACTCCACCCCTCATGACTAGATACATAGACTGGGGGTGCCAAAAAAAATGTATAGACATTTTAAGAGAAGTTATCTATGCTCAAGCAGTAGTTCACTATCATCAGAAGTGTCTGGACGCTGATGGGAACCACTTTGAGCACCTCTTGTCATGGCAGAAGTCAAACATGACTTGTATTCATCTTTTGTTATCATTATATATTGAGTATTACAATTTTAATAGTTTTCTTCCTTTCTTAAAATGTGTATACATTTTCTTGGCACTCTCTGTATATGTATTTATTATAATTATAGTTGACACACAATATTATTCTACTTCAGCTTCAGGTGTACAGCGCAGTGGTCAGGCATCTACACAGTCTGTGAAGTGACCCCCCTGATAAGTCCAGTGCCCATCTGGCACCCGACATAATCTTTGCAGAATTATTGATTATACTCCCCCAGCTGTATTTCATGTCCCTGTGACTGTATTGTGACTACCAATTTGTATTTTCTAATCCCTTCACTTTCTCCCCTATCCCCGCCCTGTCCCCCACCCCCCGTCTAGCAATCACCACTTTTTTTTTCTATATCTCTGAGTCTATTTCTGTTTTGTTTGCTCATTTATTCTATTCTTCAGATTCCATATATAAGGGAGATCATATGGTATTTGCCTTTCTCAGTCTGACTTGTTTCACTTAGCATAATATTCTCAAGGTCCATCCATGTTGCAAATGGTAAGATTTCATTCTTCTTTATGGCCAAGTAATACTCCGTGGTATAAATGTACCACAATTTCTTTCTCCAATTGTCTACTGATGGGCATTTTGGTTTCCATACCTTGACTATTATGAATAGCACTGCAATAAACATAGAGGTGCATATATTTTTTCAAATCAGTGTTTTGGCTTTCTTTGGATAGAACCCAGGAGTGGAATTGCTGGGTCATAAGGTAGTTCCATTTCCAGTTTTTTGAGATACCGCCGTACTGATTTCCATAGTGGCTGCACCAATCTGCAATCCCACCAGCAGTGCACGAGGGTTCTCTTTTCTCCACATCCTCGCCAGCACTTGTTTGTTGATTTATTGATAGCCATTCTGACTGGAGTGAGATGGTATCGCATTGTGGTTTTTATTTGCATTTCTCTAATGATTAGTGATGTTGAGCATTTTTTCATATGTCTGTTGGCCATGTGTATGTCCTCTTTAAAGAAATGTCTCTTCATGTCCTCTGCCCATTTTTTAATAGGGTTGTTTGTTTTTTGGGTATTGGGTTGTATGAGTTTTTTATAAATTTTGGATATTAACCCTTTATCAGATGTATCATTGGCAAATATCTTCTCCCACTCAGTAGGATGTCTTTTTGTTTTATTGATGGTTTCCTTTGCTGTGAAAAAACTTTTTAGTTTGATGTAGTCCCACATGTTTATTTTTTCTTTTGCTTCCCTTGCCTGAGGAGATATATCAGTAAAAATATTACTAAGGGTACTGTCTGCGAATTTACTTCCTATATTTTCTTCTAGGAGTTTTGTGGTTTCGGGTCTTATGTTTAAATATTTAATATATTTTTAATTTATTCTTGTATATGGCCTAAGAAAATGGTCCGGTTTAATTTTTTTGCATGTGTCTGTCCAGTTTTCCTAGCACCATTTATTAAATAGACTGTTTTTACCTCAATGTAAATTTTTGCTTCCATTGTCATAGATTAAATGACCATATAGGCTTGGATTTATTTCTGGGCTCTCTATTCTGTTCCATTGATCGATGTGTCTGTTTTTGTGCCAGTACCATGCTGTTTGATCACTATAGCCTTGCAGTATGATTTGATGTCACGTAGCATGATACCTCCCACTTTGTTCTTATTTCTAAAGATTGCCGTGGCTATTCGAGGTCTTTTATGGTTCCGTATACATTTTAGGATTATTTGTTCTAGTTCTGTGAAAAATGCCTGTTGGCAATTTGATAGGGATTGCATTGAATTTACTTGATACTCTTTATGGTTCTTCCCTTCCCACCCCCATTACACATATTATTATTCTAGGTGTTCGAAACTGGTTAGCTCAGAATTGGCACATGATGTGGGTGTGGACAGAAATTGATGCTTGTCTTAAGAACAGAGGCTTCCTATTTGGGGTGTGAAATGAAGCCTCCAATATTTCACAGGAGTTTACTTTGTAGCTTTTCTATTACGAAAATGGAAAAAAACTGGAAAAAACCTTTTTCAGGTATCAAATGTGTATAGTCTGTGATATACGTATCTGATTTCTAAATTCTTACACTAGCATCTTGTATTAAGTCTAGTTATATTATTAAAAGGTAAACTGTTTCTTACGTTTTCTACCTAATTTCATACAGTTTAGTTTAATATGAGACATATCGTATCTATTATGTGTTTTTTCTATGTCAATTATATTTAGTTTTGATCAATGTATTTCTATACAATGCTAACAAATTTCTCCTATCAATGACCTTTTTTTAAATCTGAAAATGTTACTTTTCTTAGCAATGCAAAAATTTTCTTCAATAATGTTTCTGTTAAGTAAAACCAATCATAAATTAAAATTCAAATGGAATATTATGCATATTTTGCATGATAAATCATTGTATTTACATTGAAAAGTATTCTATATTTCTTCCCCTTAAATATTGTGTGTTATTCACAAATATTGCAAAAGAATATTTTCATTCAACTAATACTAATCTGTGGATTATTTAGTGAGCTAGATAGCACCTATCCCTTCTTTTGTCAGGTTGAATCCCAAACCGCCATAATTAAGTATGTGAACGAATGTCTGATGGCTTGTGTGTCTCTTTCTATGCTTCTCCGAGTTTCTCTCTTTCACTGTCGTAAAGCCAAATAAGTTGGTGACCTATCACTGTTTAGGATTGTCTAAACACATGGTTCACCTTCATTAGGTAGCATAGACTGTCCAAAATTAAACCTTCCTCTATATACATTAGCCTGAAATTTAGTTTATGAACTTGTAATGAGGTTGTTATATAATCCACCTCACTAAGAATATTGTCAAAGCATAAGAACTCTGCATCTGTCTTGCTCACTGAAATATTGTGAGAATTAATGAGACGTTTGTAGTTAGACTGTGCAATTCTTCCAGGAATCTCAAAGCAAGAACAAGATAGCGCTTTCTTTTGAAAGGCATATGTTTCACTGTCAAACCAAACTTAAAGCAGTCAGAATGATACACATTTCTGAGTTAACTTCCTGCTTTCTTGGACATGTCAGATTATTGATGTTCCAATGTGACAGAACTCTAGTAATGAAGGAACCAAGTAGGTGGGAAAAAATTGTTACCCAACTTTCAATCAAATGACAGAACACGAGAATATAGTATTCTGAGGGAAAAAAATAAAAAAGCCAGAAGTCCATGTTATATGTAAATAGAAAACTTAGAAACAAATTAATGGACCAGAGTCTTACTCACCTATTTCTTTCCTTAATTTTAAGCTAGACACTAATAGAGGTACATTAACTAATATTATGCCCTGAAATAATATTTGGTATACTTCCATCTTCAGAACTTCAAAGTAAAGCTGTTTAATACTGACAGCTAGCCAGGTATTCGAGGCAGAAAACTAGGACTCATCCTTGCTTCCTCTCTTTCTCTTACCCTCAAGCCATTAGTGATCACCACTGGAGTTTACTGTCTCCAAAATACATCTCAAATCCATCCACTTCTCTCCATTTCTATTGCTACACTGTCATCTCTGATCTTGGATTCGCAACTGACCCCTACTTGTCATTCCACTTTCTCTCTTACCACCTCCGTTTCTTCAATATCCCCAAGATACAAAAGTGAGCTTAAAATGTCAGTCAGACCATGTCAGTCCACTGAATGACTTTCCGTTGTATTAAATCCCAAACTTTTTACCTGGACCCTGCCTGTATCTCACTCACCGAGTTTTGTCCATGTTGGTGATCTTTCAGTTGCTTAAAACTCTCTGCTGTTTCCTACTTGGAGGCCTGGGAGCCTCTACAGAGCTATTCCCTCTCATGGCCTGGCTGGGTCCTTCCCATCGTTTAGATCTCACCTTAAATGTCACCTGCTACAAATGGTCTTTCTTGAGCCAGTAGTTAAGGTCAGTTGTTGTCTCTCTCACCACTTCATAATCTCAGTTGCAATTTGTCATGGTAAATGCTATGAATGAAGTCAAAAGTGTCTCTTTTACAGAGCTATCACAAATTGCCGTTTTTGTCTGCCTGTTTGTTTCATGCCTCCCCAAGCAAATGTGAGAGCTCTGAGGGCAGAGCAATGCCTGTGTCGTGAAGCCCTGGCTCACAGCACCCAGCACGGTATTTATGCACAGCAGTATTGAATAAAAGAAAGAAAGGAAGGAAAGGAGGGAGGGAGGGAGGGAGGGAGGGAGGGAGGGAGGGAGGGAGGGAGGGAGGAAGGAAGGAAGGAAGGAAGGAAGGAAGGAAGGAAGGAAGGAAGGAAGGAAGGAAGCCAATAGGCTGGACACACTAAAGGCTTATGTGTCTAACACGTTTACATAGAATTAGCTGACCATTGACAGTGGCCATTTAAATTAGACTTTCAAGCCCTGTGTGCAGCTGTGCCATGGAAATATAGTGCCTTCTTACGCAAGTTAGATTTTTAGTGAGGTGGGCCTTGGTTTTGTTGTCTGGAAGAGCAGAAGTGAGAGCAGAGGTCACCAGTCTCTCCCAGCTCGAAGATCCCCAAGTGCTTTGGAGATACCCCCAGGTTTTGCAGATGCAACGTATCTCAAAAGTGCCTCAGCATGTCATATGGGGCTAAGGCGTCTTCCTGAATGAATGAATGAATGAATGGGCACAGTTTGAGTCGAGTGGGGGACGCACAGCAGTATTTCAGAGCTATGTTTGGGGTCTGCACATGAAGTTCTGGGGAGCAGGTTATCTTCAGCAGGCTGAGTGTATTGAACCTCCATGGCTCACCTGGCCCCTGCCATCTGTTTTAGCAAGAATCTGATCTACCGATGAAGAAACCAACTGCTGCTTTCCTATGTAGCAAGCAAACTCAGTTATGTTTGTACGGTTCCACAACCCCTTCCTTCACCCACTGAATTTCACCTCGAGCCACTCCCTCACCCAAGAAAAATCATGCCAGATAGATATCAGATTAAGAAAACATTTCTTGTTAGTTGTCTGTTCACAACAAGTTGGTAAGTAATCCTAGGCATCTACTAGTGTCTTTTCACAGCCCTTTATCGCCTGAAAGTTGTTGAGAGAGCTAAATTAAAGTCGCCTATCATTAATCCTTGTTCTGCACTCTGTAAATCAAAGGAATGAAATACTTCTCACCACAATTCCGATCCCAAACAGGTAAAAATTACAACATAAAACAAAATTTACTACTGGCATTGCCCCTGTCCCCTAAGCCATATATTCTTGACTGAAGTAATCAGCTGGAAGGTATGCTTGTGCTGTAATTCAACAATTGTTTCAAAGACTGTGGCTTCTATAAATACATCCCATGTTGAGTATCCCCTTGCATAAAAATAAATTTGAATAAAGATGTGGACATCGTTTTTACGTGATTCTCAAAATGGTGATAGTTTTGATCCAGTTCCCACAATGATTTTGCAGTTTCACTTTGTATTGACTGTTTCCTTCACACGAATTCAGGTTGTGAAGACTGAATTTTCTTCGCTGTTACTGAGCATTCTTGGTGCAGGCCTGTTTATTTGCAAGTTGCACTTGACACAAGTTTTAGAGAGGTAACATGGGTAAATAAAGAATTTGACAAGGAATAGCAGGAGCGAGATTCTGTCTGGGGCTCTGATATTGATTCGTGGAGCCTGTGTCGTCTTCTCTATCTGGGCTGCAGTTCTGCCCTTTACAAAATATGGATTATGGGCCATGTTGTCAATCTGTGTAACCTATGAAGTCACTCATTATAGATGAAGACCCCGCAATGATCAAAGGCATCCACCTCTCACAAACACAGCAGTGTTAGGAAGATCTGTGAGTGTTTACAGAGCTTCCCAAATGCCTTCCCAAGAGACAGTGGAGGAAACCAAAGAATTTATACACAACATAAAAGAGAAACCACTAAAATGTTGCAGACTCAAATTTCCTGGCTATCACTTTTCTTTGGGATGTAGGTTCATGGTAGCTATGTAGCTACCTAATTTTATTCCCTGAAATAATATTTGGTATATTTCCATCTTCAGAACTTCAAAGTAAAGCTGTTTAATACTGACAGCTAGCCAGGTATTCGAGGCGGAAAGCCAGGAATCATCCTTGCTTCCTCTTTTTCCTCTTACCCTCAAGCCATTGGTGATCACCACTGGAGTTTACTGTCGCCAAAATACGTCTCAAATCCATCCACTTCTCTCCATTTCTATTGCTACACTGTCATCTCTGGTCTTGAATTCTGCATCTGAGTCCTAGTTGTCACTCCACTTTCTCTCTTACCACCTCCGTTCCTTCAATATTCCCAATATCCTTCAGTGTCACATATAAACTGGGCAACATTTTACTGGAAAATGTGGGTCAAAAGAAAAACAACCTGCTTCCCAAGTAAATCTGACTGGATACGGTGTTTAATGTTACCAAAACCATGAGCGATTGTTCTTTTCCATACAGATATCACTAAGTCTTGCTGTGGCCAGCTTTCTTTAGGTCCTTCATTTCCTTGAATGTTCCTGCAGCTTTGAGGCTCCGGTGAAGGGGACCTGCCATATACTTGTGCGGCCTTTTCTCTTTCCCTTCCTGTGTCTTTGCACTGTAACCCATGGATGCACAGTTTTCTGGAGACAAATCTGTATTCCTGTTGCTCTGTGGCCACATGTGGTCATGAGGACGCTGACCCCCATGGGGGGACAGGTCAAGACGACAGAGGGCAGAACACAGTGCTGGGAGTCTGACCCCCAGCACCCACCTCGTCCTGGGTCTATCATAGATTTTAAGACTTTGGAGAGTCTCAAATTTTCAAGACCCAGGTTTTGACTTACAGACTCATCTATAAGATGAAGAGATTGGATTCGGTGAGCATTCAGATTCTTTCTACCTCTGCAGTGATTTGTTATAAGGTGCGCTCAGCCTCTTACAGACCAGCTGAGGAATGAAGCTTCTTAAGACTGTTGAATCCTTTACCACTGGACTTGTGCACGTAGGAGAGTCTGATGGCTGCCCTCCTCAGCCATCCAGTCTGTTTGCTCTGCATTTTCTTCTGGAGCTTGCTTCTTTCAGTTGGCTATTTATCATGACCAAATCCTTCCTAGTCCACTGTGATCCAAATAAGCTGTGCCCTCCCTATTAAAATCAGTCTGGTATCACATTTCCTCGCAACTGCATTGACCCAGCTTCACCTCTGTTATAAATCACGACCTCAGCGGATCTTTTCATTCCATCCCCCGCACTGATACAAGACCGGGCTTACCCACCGACTCACTGCCATCCTCTGATTCCCTCTGGGGTAACACCCCCTGAAGTTAAAGTATGAAAGTCTCCCAGGTTGAAAAAAGTGACCTCACAACACAGCTGCTGAACCCAGGCCCATGGTACTTCCTAGAAACTGTAGATGGTGAGCACATGGAGACCTGAGAGTTGTCTCCTCGGCATTTGCCACAGTGTTAGCGGCCTTCTGTATCTAACACCCCAGGAGACATCAGTGTGCTCTGAATTCTGAAATCATAATAGCTGCTATCCTGATTTTTTAAATTCAAATGCTTATGACAGCATTTAGGAATCCCAAGTGTTTATTAACAGATGGTAGCTTTTTATAAATCACATCCTTTGGTGTTTTATCCACCAAGTAATACTCATGAAGAAGCTATGACCTCAGGAATAAGAAATATGTTGGAAGTGTCCTCTAGTATGGAGAAACTTAACTTTTAAACCTATAACCTTGACAGCGAGAAAAATCTAGAACATAGACAAGTTAGCGTTGTTCTGAGGATGGTAAATTGATGTTAATGATGGTGATTGCTGTGGATTATAAATACAATTTGGCTGAACACTCCATAAATCAGGGTCCAGGTCAGAGCTGGCATTAGCACCGACCTGCCATGGGACGGCAGAAAGCCCGTGCCCCTCTCCGGCCCGTCTTTTGCTGTCACATTAGTAAAAGGGGGTCTGTCCTAACGAGTTCACATTGTTGACTTGAAATTCAGATGAGAGAATGGATGTGAAAGTTCTCTGCAAGTACGATGCTTTGTTTCATCTATTGAAGGGCCAGCCCCTTCCCATCTCATGATAACTTTTCTCGTTTGACTGCAGCCACTGTTTATAGGACCCACTCTTGGGGCGGTGGGGGGGATCCCCAGTAACTCTCCATCCTTATACTCAACTTCAGGTTGATGATTCCTACTAAGGTCTTGTAGCTAGCCCAGCAATTCTTTTATTTGAAATTTTATATCATTGTGGCTTTAAAGTTGTTAGCTTTCCTTCTTGAGATTCCCTTCTGAGTTCTTCCCCCCAAAATTAGATATCCCACCATTACCTACTTTCCTCCACGTGTTACTCAGCACATTTATTATGTAATAATCCATTGTTTTAGTAGAGACTGATAACGTATTAGAAACTCATCAGTGACCATATTTTGCACAAAACATCAAGAATGACATTCGTGTGTGTGTGTGTGTGTGTGTCTGTGTGTTTGTACACAAATACACATCTTTTGAAGAACAGGAAAATAACTGTGGGAGTTCAATTATTTAGACAGAGGGGGTTAAATGGACAGGTTTCCAATCGGGAGACTTGCAGATTTTGTGAAGAAAGAAATAAAATTAATCCCAAAAGGTACAAATTTACTTAGGTTATTTAAATATTACCTAGGAATTATTTTCTAATCTGTCTTTCAGTCAGTTCAAATTTCATATGAAATTTTACCAGAAAGCTTTGGAGAAGAATTTATTGCAAGTCACATCATAATTATAAAAGTTTAAAACTAAGATAGTTTTAAATTAAAAAAAAAAAAAAAAAAAAAAACCTACAGACTTACCAAAGCTTCAAACTATAGAGAAAGTTGCATGCATGTAATGGGCCTCACATATGTGCTTATGCTCCAATGTAAGCATTTCTCACTGCAAATGTAGGGTAGGGTGCCACTGTATGCCACCGTCACAATGAATGTAAGTGGTGCAGTGGTATAATTAATAGAAAGCCATTTTCTCTTTTGAAGTTCCAAAAGAGAATACATTGATAATACATTTTCATTCACAAAAATTCAAAATGTAATGCCAAAGTAAATTCTGAAAAATATAGCAATGTTATTTTACTTTAAGAAAACCAATATACAAAATTTTACACTTGAAAATTAATGTTACTGTTATCATGAGCAGATTCTTTGCTTTTATTTTCCTATATATACTTTTTTAATTGTGAGCTTACCTACTTCATTTAAAATGATTCATTTTGTAACCAATTTTCTTCTAGAATGTGGTATATATTCATTATACACCACTGAAAATATACTACAGAGTTTCACTAAATAAAAATATCAGTTGTTGCATAAAGTTTTCTGGCTTTTCCTCATTTCCTACTAACTTGCCTCCTACTTCCTTCCATAATAGAAAGATCAATAATAGCTAACACATAATACTTAGCATATTTCTAAGAACTTTGTTTACTTCTGACGAGAACAGCCTTATAAGGTAGATATTACTATTATCTCCTTTTCACTGATGGTGAAACCGAGTCATAGATGGAGTCTTGTGCTCATCTTACTAGTTAGTGCTGAGTGGGACATGAGCCTGGGGATCACTTCAGGAGTCCACGTTCTCAGTCACTCCTGTTAGTCAGGGCTCAACAAAATGGCCACTTTGCCATGGCGGTGACTGAGTCTGACAGAAAGAAAGGAGCTCTCTGGTACTCAAGTTTTGTCTGAAAACTGAGACGAAATACACAGGTGTGGTAGAATTTTCAGCAAGTCACTACAGCACTCTGAGGTGACTTTGTTAAGTTCCCCTGCTCTCTTGTCTGGAGCAGGCCTAGCAATGCGTCTAGACACTCAGTCCATGTGAATTAAGACACTAAAGGTACATATTCAGGGGCCATGAGTCAACACATGGTAACTCAAGCTATGGGAGGGACCCAACCACTTTCATGTAAATGGCTTCTGCGATCTAAGCTTAATTATCCTAGTAATAATTAAAACATGATATTGTAAATACGAGTATGCCCCGATATATGAAAAATGAATAGCAAGTATTACAGCTAGCAAAATTTAAAACACATCTTAAAATACAAGGTGGTTTTGCGATAAGTGCTATAGGACGACACAAGAAAATTAATCATCTGCTCTTTACCAAAATTCACTTGTACAGGATATCTATTCTTTATGTTTTGTTTTATACTTTAAATGCAATAAAGTGTTTACAAAGCATAAAGCACTGTGCTCATTTTTCATGTTTTACTTCAGCTTTTCCATTTATTTTTTTGCTCTCTAAACCACTTTTCATTGAAGATAAGTTTGCTGACATACGGCACAATTATATAGGTCTTTTTCCCTCAGTTACTCAACTCTGCTCTACAATTTTTGTGTATTAAAAATATGTTTTGTTTAGTTTATCCTTATTAATCACCTCAACATTTTTTATTGATTTAGCTCTGTCTTAGAAATAGGTGATTCTAAAACAAATAATTCAATTGTAACAAAATCTTTAGGTTTTTCCCTCCCTACCTCCCTCCTTCCCCTTCTTCCACAAATATTAAAGTTCTACCACACTGAGTGCTATGCTGTGGATACAAAGGAGTATGTCCACGTGCAGTGAGAACAGATTGTGTTATGTGTGTGTGCAGAGTGGGCCCGGGGGCTGGAGAGGGCTGACTTCCTGAGACAGGATTAGAAGCATGGAGGTGTGCAGGAAGGTCACACTGTGCAGGGAAGGCTGAGCAGAGAGAAGACATAAAGATGAAAAAGAGCGAGCGTGTGTGTGAGAAACCACAAGGCAGCGAGCAATTCACTGTAGTGAGAAATGGCAGCAAGAGGCACAAGACAAGATGGGGAAGACTGTATGGTTTCCAAATTTGAAAAGCACAGCGTAGCATATTTAAAATTTAAATTTTATTTGAAGGTTGAATAACGCTGGAAGGTGTAAAAGAGTCCAGTCATGAGAACAGAATAAAATAGATGTGTCATAGATGGAAAGATGGGGAAGAGCTTGAAGGATACTGAGAGAACATTAGAACTGAGTAGAGCTGAGGGGGAAGAAAGGCAGTTGAAGGTAGACTTCAGGCTTCCAGACCGAATGACTCGGTAGACGGTGGTGTCATGAACTATGTAGTGACTTAGGAGGAGAGCAGGTTGTGCACAAAGAGAATTCAGCTTTCAAACTGTTGAGATTGAACAGTGGTGAGGCAGCCAGATTAAGATATCGGGGCAAACCAGGTTAGCACGAGTCTGGAGGTGAGAAAGAGCCGGTTTGTCGATATGGAAACTACTGGTGTCTTAGGCAGCTCAGTCGACTGTAACAAATTACCATACGTGGGGTGGGGGCTTAAACAACAAACGTTTATTTCTCACGGTTCAGGAGGCTGGAAAGTCAAAGACCCTGGTGCCTACAGATCTGGTGTCTGGTGAGGCCCCTCTTTTGGTCTTCAGAGGTCCGCCTTCTTGCTCTGCCTTCACATGATGGAGAGCAAAGAGAGGAGGAAGCAATCTCTTGGGTCTCCTCATACAAGGCACTGATTCCACTCATGAGGGCCCCACCATCATGACCTCATCACCTCCCAAAGGCCCGTCTTCAAATGCCATCATGTTGAGGGTTAGGGTTGCAATATAAGAGTTGGGGGTGGGGGGGACACTAACCTTCTGTCCATAACAAGTGGCATGTAGACGTTAAGTGGAACCACAGGCAGTGAAGAGCTAGCTAGCTTCTTGGGGAAAGAGGGTCGAGGGTCAGTAAGAAGAGGAGACCAAGGACTGGTCTGAAGGATGGCCAAAATCTCCAATTCATAAAAAAGAGTAGGAACAATTGATCTAAATTGAGAAGAAGCAGTCAAGGAGGTGGAAAAACTTAACGATGCTTTTTTTCAGAAATGGAACAAGATATAAGCATCAAATACCTCAGGAAAATGAAGTATGATAGAAACAAACAAATACTTCTATTTAATAAAACCCAGTAAAAGTCAATTATTCACGATGAAGTAGTCATTGACACTAAAATTTGGACCAAGGCAAATATGTCTGCTTTCATTTCTATTATTTAGCATGATTTTAGAGACTAATAAGATAAGAAAATACAGTGTATGACATACATAATGAAAAGAGAAAATTATTTCATTATATAATTACATCATATAATAACAACAACAAAAACAACCCTAAAATATTCAATTATGTGCTATTAGAATTACCAAAAGAATTTTGGTAAGATGGATGGATATGAAATAAAAATATAAAACAAAAGTGCTTTTCTTTATATCAATAACCAGTTGGAAATAAAAATGAGGCAAAAAAATCACACACACACTATATATATATATAAAATATGGTGTGTATATATGTATACCATATTATATATGTATATACACATATATACACACACACACACATATATATATGTAATTTCTGAGAAAAATATGGCAAGAAAATTTCAGGACTTAGGTAAAGAAAACTAAAATTTATTGAATAAACATAAGTGTAATTGCACTTGGATTAAGAGATTATTTATTATATTAATATTAAAAGTTTGGTACAATTAAAGATACCCTAAACATAGATTGAAGGTAAAGGATAGACACAGATAATATATATTTGTAAGCATTTGACAAACAAGTATCAATAGCATACAAATAACTCCTTCAAATTGACAATAAAAATATAAATAGCACAAATAAAGATAGACACAAAATTTAAACAAGTAAAAGATAAACCAATGTAAATTGACATCTAAAAGCTGTTCTTTTAAACTAAAAGTTAAGGAAACAAATTTAAAATGCCAGTAAGATATTATTTTCTGTCATTATTTCCGCAAAATTTTTAAAAATCTAGTAATATCTAGTCCTAGCAGTGGCTGGGCTGATATTGACCTGGTAACTTCAGTATGGCCATTGAAATACTGACATCCCAGTTCATAAATCTTTCCTGCCCGGATCCCACTTCCTCTCCCAGAACCCATGCCACCTTCTTTGGCCAGATCCTTTCGCCTTCAAAGTGCAGTAATTGGAAGGTTAATGCGTGTCACGTGAATGTTCCTGACTGTTTCTGCCTTGCTTATAGTTAAATATTGGCAATATTAGCCCTGGGCAAGGGTGTAGACAAATGGCTATTTGTCTATATTACAGGCGGGAATATGAATTGCTACAAATTTTTTGAAAAGTTATGTGACTTATTTTTTTAACACTCCAATCACACTTTATTCTTTAATCTATAAAAATAAAAGCACTCACATATAATGATATATGTAAAAAGATGTTCCTAACAGCAGAGTTTAAATACCTAAAAACTATAAACAACATGAATGCTTATCAATTAGAAAAAGGCTGAATGAATTATAGTATATTTCTACAACAGAATATATAAAAGAATGAATTATATTTCTGTGTATTGACCTGGAAAGATGTCCACAGTGCATTGTTTAAAAGTTCAAACAGTAATGTGTAGAGTAATATGTACTTTTTGTTTAGAAGAATATTGGTTTCACTTTAGAGAAAGAAGAAATACCTATTTCTCTCTGTCTCTCTCACATACACGGGTGTGCACACATAACATAGGCATAAATCTGTATGGTGTGAGGATTAAAATGTAGGGACAAATGCATTCCCAATCATGGGGGGATGGGTATATAAAGAATATGCAGAATATTAACTTTCTCTTCATGCAACTTTGTATTTTCAGATTTATATAGTAAGCATTTTATTTTTGCCCTTCCAGAAAAAAAAAATAGGAAAACAAGACAAAGAGAAGTCAAGAGAGAATGACATTCTCTAGAGTGGAAGCAAAATGGTGATTATAATAGAGCATGACAAATTAAACATGAATTATATGATTTGGTAGGAAAAGAAAGTAATGAAAGTTTAGACAATACAATGTTTTGTTCTACTAACTGGTTTCCTCTAGAACATAGATTTTTAACATTTTTAAGGGTGAAGCACCCTTAGGAGAATCGGATGAAACTCCTCTCCCAGATAAACATTAAGTTCTCAAATCCATAAATCGCATGAAATTGCATAGGTTTTATAAACTCCTGTTCTTAAGTCTTCTGATTGATTTTTAAATTAAAAACAATGAAAAATAAATTTGAAACAAATATTCCTTGGTCATGTCCTGTTTTCTCATTGTTTTGATAATAATCTGTCTTTAGCATCACCTAATTTCTTAGGAAGAGTATGTTGATTTCACCATTAAAGGTTTTAAATGAATTCAACCCAATCCTACCAGTGTAAGATCCCTTTACTCTCCTCTTCAATTTTCCACTGTGACCTAAGCCGACTGTTAGCAATTCCTCAAACACAGTCTAAGTTCTGTGAGTTTATCTCTTTGATCACCTTTGCCTCTGCTTAAAATATCCCTCTCACTACACATTCCCCTGGCCACCTTGTTGCTTTCTGTTTAAATCCTACCCATTCTTCTAGTTCCACTTCCAATGCCGCCTCTTGAATTAAATCTTCCTCTATCTAGCCCATCATCTGGAATGAATCTTGCTATCTTTGTGACCCCACAGCAGTTTGTTTTTATTCCCATCATATTTTTTAGCACATGTATATAATATTGTGGTTAATTGTGTGGATGTCTTCTCTCATATACTGGGTATTAGGTCCTTGAAGGAAGAACTCATATCTTGAGCATTTTAAATCTGCCATGGCACCTAGTACAGGGCCCTGTAAATGTCCAATTGAATGGATTTCAAGCTAATTTTGGTGGGAACCTGAAGCAGAATGGTTTTTCTGGCTTTGGATTTTTATAATGCAATTTTGCTTCTTCTGTACAAATGTGTCAGAGTCAACCTACCCAAATCGTCTATAATTCTCATCTCTAGCTTTCAAATAGTACTCTACTTTAGTTGATTCTAGTAAATGATATCTATTCAATAAAAGAATAGTGAATGTTATTTTTTTCTGTTGTATTTATTTATTAAATAGCCCTCTTTGAAATGGTGTTAATAAGTTAACATTACTTTTAAATGGTTTGATGTACTTTCATCATTTAGATGTTTGAAGTTTTAATGTAATTTCATGTTACATGAATTTTTTTAACTTTATCTGTGTAGTGATTTTTTTTCTTTTTTTTTTTAGTTAATTCTATTGGAATAAGTAATGTGGGCAGCAAGGAATTCTAAAGATAACAATGCAGCTTTAATATCACTTATGTGCTTTCTATTTAACAGTAATTAGAAAGTTTACTTAAATAACATTAATTAAACGTTATTAAAATCTCACTGACCCAGGGCTTTTAAGGCCTAAAATTGGTAAGTAATATTCAGACCAGAAAAAATAAAACTTAAAAATTCACAGAAAAGGTTAAGAAACTGCCAGTAATTTATATTTAGAAAGAATAAAATTCTGAGAGTTTTAGAAATCTATGTAGTCTAATAGTGGCATTTAATAGATGGTCAATATAGAATAGTTTTGTTTTGTTTTTATTCAGCAAACTCATTAAGAATTAAGAAGGTTCAAGGTTTTCCCAATATTCTCATCAAAGTTATGTGAAATGCACACACAGTCACACACATACATTTCCAATGTAATTACTGCGTATTTTAATAATATTGCATACATATTCCGTGCTCTTAGGCCCCAGTCACAAGTCTATGCCTAATATTATCTAGTAAATTAGTAAATTTCACATTGTTTTACCTACTCTCTGACAAATAAACATGAAAAAATTTTATTCCTCTAGCTTTTCAATAAGGCAGATGTAATTGTTTGCTTGCCTTACATTAAGGAAACATTTAAATTAAATTTTTTAAAATCAGGATCAAATAACATAGGTTTAGAAGTAGATTATAAACTAGGGAGAATAATAATACCCTGGTTATATACATTCATTTGCTTGTTTGTTTAGAATCTCTAAGCATATTTATACATGAATTTTTTTTTTCATTTTTGAAGCATCCTATGGAATACAACAGGGAAATATTGTTTTATCTACTTAACTTACAGACAGAAAGCTAAATCCAGAAGGATACTTAGCTCATTTAAAATCTGACTTTGTTGAACTTGCATTGATTCAACTAAATATAGCTTTATAAATGTTGCTACACATTAACGGTTTGGAGGACACTAAGTCTGACCTAGATACTAGTAATATATGGTTCTACCTTTACAAAGTTCTCATTATGTTTTCCATAGTAAACTATACTACAAAAAACTGTAGTATTTGCTACAGTAGAAAATATATGTAAAGTATCATGAGGCTAGAAAGCAGGAATGGGAAGCAATTATTTTCAAATTAAAGAAGGATTTAGGGTAAATTTCACTAGGGGGACGGGTTGGGCTTTGAAGAAGAGATTTAACTGTAAAAATAGAGAAGGGAATAGCACCCCCAAAATTAAATACTTATGTCTAAATCTGACAAAATATGCGTAAGATCTACATGAAGGAAACTACAAAACGCTGATGAAAAGAATCAAAGAACTAAATAAATGAGAGAGATATTCCATATTCATGGATAGGAAGACTCAATATTGTCAAGATCTCAGTTCTCCCCAACTTGATCTATAAATGCAATGTAATTCCAGTCAAAATTCCAGCAAGTTATTTTATGTAAATTGACACACTGATTCTAAAATTTGTATAGAGAGGCAGAGACCCAGCATAGCCAACACAATATTGAAGGAGAAGAACAAAGTCAGAGGACTGATGCTACCCCACTTTAACTTAAAGCTGCAGTAATCAAAGCAGGGTGGTATTGGTGAAAGAATAGACAAACATATCAATGGAACAGAATGCAGAACCCAGAAATAGAGCCACATAAATATAGTCTATGGATTTTTCACAAAGGAGCAAAGGAATACAGTGGACAAAGATAGTCTCTTCAACTAATGGTGCTGAAACAACTAGACATCTACATGCAGAAAAAAAAAATAAATGAGATACTTACATCCTTCAAAAATTTATTCATAATGGACTAGTTACCTACATATGTAAAACGTAAATTTATGAAACTCCTAGAAAATAATGTAGGAGAAAACCCAGATGACTTTGGGTATGGCGATAACTTTTTAGATACAACACCAAAGGCACAGTCAACCAGAAGTAAATAATTTATATGGTGGACTCAGTTAAAATTAAAAACTTCTGCTCTGCTAAAGACAATGTCAAGATCATGAGGAAATAAGCCACAGATTGGGAGGAAAAAAAGATACATCTGACAAATGACTAGTATCCAAAATATACAAAGAATTCTTAAAACTCAACAATAAGAAAACAAACAACCTGATTACAAAATGGGTCAAAGGCCTGAACAGACACATTACCAAAAAAAGATACAGATAGCAAATAAGCATGTGAAAAGATGCCAGACGTCATACGTCATCAGAAAAATGCTAATTAAAATAAAACAAGGTGATATTACACACCTATTAGAATGGCCAAAATCCAAAACACCGGTAACACCAAATTCTAGCAAGGATGTGGAAATACAGGAACTCTAATTCATTCCTTGTGTGAACGTAGAATGGTTTGGCCACTTTGAAAGACAATTTGGCAGTTTCTTACAAACTAAATATAACTCTTACCAGCAATCTTTGGTATTTACCCAAAGGAGCTGAAAACTTACGTCCACTGGAAAACCTGCACATGGGTGTTTATAGCAGTTTTATTCATGACTGCCCAAACTTGGAAGCAGCCAAGATGTCCTTCGGTAGGCGAGTGGATGAATAAACTGTGGAACATTCAGATAATGGAATATTCAGCACTAAAAAGAAATGAAATATCAAGCCATGAAAAGACACGGAGGCACCTTAAATTAATATTACTAAGTGAAAGAAGCCAGTCTGAAAAGGCTGCATACTATGTGATTCCAAAGATACAACATTTTGGAAAAGATAAAACTATGGAAACAGTGAATGTATCAGTGATCACCAGGGGTGGAGGTGGGAGGAGGGATGAAGAGGAAGGGCACCAAGGAGTTTTAGGATGGCGAAAACACTCTGTATGACACTGTAATGGTGGATACGTGTCATTATACATTTGTCCAAACCCAAAGAATATACAACACCAAGAGTAAACCGTAAGGTGAACTGTGGTCTACGGGTAATTACGATTTGTCTATGTAGGCTCATCAGTTGTAAGAAATGTACCCTCTGGCGAGGTCTGGTAATAAGGGGGAGAGACTGTGGGTGTGTGGGCAGAGGAGAGATGAGAAATCTCTGTACCTTCTGCTCTACTTTGCTGTGAACCTAAAACTTCTCCCAAAAATAAAGTTTTAAAAGATAGAAAAAAACAAAACAGGAAAGGTCAGTCTAGGTGAAGATACCTAGAATTAGGAACGAAGTTACGGAGGTGTGTTTGAAGAATAAGGAAGAGTTTGGTATGGGTGGAAGCTGGGATGCTGAGGCTGAGAAGAAGACAGTGGAATGGGAGGACAGGTGGGATTTGCACGTGAAAGGCCTCAGAATGGCAGGCTGGGGGTTTTAGATTTAATTTACAGGGTACACGTGACCAGCCAAGTAGGAGTGAGAGAAGGGAAGTGACAGGGTCATCTGTGCTCTACAGAAAAGTATATGTCGCCATGATGCGGAGACTTGATAGAAATGGGTTACCTACAGAACGTTCATAGACTTTGATGTGGGAACCCCATTTCTGGGAGTCTACCTAAGGACACAGCTGAACTGGCCAAGAGACGTCTGCATCCTGGTATTCATTAAAATGCTGAACAGTTGGAGAATAGTTATATCAACTGTGGTACACTCACTTAATGGAATATTAGGAAAACATTATAAATGTAAAAGTTTACAAAGAGCTTTTAATAATATTAGAAAATTAATCAGGCTATAATCAGAGGAAAAGCAAAATAAAAACATATGACTATGGTTTGATTACACTAATTTAACAAATTGATCTGTTGAAAAAAAATCCTAGTTTAGTGGGAGCTACCGAATGGTGAGACCATTGGTGATTTTTTTTCTTTCTACATTACAGTGGTCAAGACTTTTCTCTAAGCATGTATTAGTTATGCAATGAAAAAAAAATTTAGAAACTTTTTAAATAGCCCAGTCAAGGGTAGATGAGTCCTTGAATCAAGCAGGGACAGCGTGAATTCAGAGGAAGGGACAGACTCAGATTCAAAGAAGGACATTGTTCTCTCGGGCATGGAAGGCAAGAAAGATCTGAGGCGATGAGGACCCCACCCACCTGACTTCTCAGCTGGTTGGATGACGACATTCTCAGTCATGATAACAAATGCAGGTGATGCAAAGACAGGAGAGCAGGAAGCGTACTAAGTTTCAATTGAGAGTGTTTATTTGGAGAGGAATCCTTAGGCTATCCAGCAGGTATATCCTAATGGCAGATGTCCCCGTGAAAGCATTTAGTACTGACGACAATACAGGAAGCCACCACATTGTGGTCCCGTGATGGAGGTGATGAGAAGTCAAACCAATTATGGAAGATTCATTATGTGCTTTGATCCAAAATAGACAAAACAATCATTATTTACAAAGATGTTCATTTCAGGCTGTTGCCTATAACCAAGAGAAAACAGAAGCAGAGGAAAACAAAACGTTTCCTTCCAAGTAAAGGAAGGTTAATTAAATAAGGATGAATCCAGTTAGTGGAATATTGTGTCACAATTAAAAGTAATATATTGACAGTAGAATACGTGTTCATTTTTCAAAATAACACATCAAATTATATACACAGGACTTTGACCTTGTAAAATGTGATACTAATAATACTGGTCTAATCTGTTAACAGTGGTTGTCTTGAGTCTTGGTGGTAGCATTAAGCGTGATCTTACTTCCCTTTCACTTTTCTTTATTTTTCAATTCTTTTCTACTGAGAGCACACATTCCTATTGGAATTAGAGGTTAAAAAGAAAAACAACTAAAGAGAAAGAGTATGTGCTGAGAGATCAGGAGTAACGTGTGCATTTGAGAATCACCCACATATAAGTAATGCTGGAAGTCACGAGTAGTTGTGACACCCCAGAGAGAGATTACATTGTCGCTCTTAATAACTCTTCAGTACATAGGTTGTATACAATAAAGTGAAACATTTTAATGATCCAGTCATATGTTTATCAAAAGTCAATTAGAGCCTGAGGCCTTTGTCATTTTGGGATGTTCAATAGAGTGAATAAGGTTTTTAAAACTGATTTGATAAAAATAAAACCTGACATTAGTGTACAATGATTCATTTTCTTACTTTTCTTCAGAAAATATGTCATGCTCACTTTTCATTTCAAGAAAATATAGAACAAAGCGACATAAGGCAAAAAAGCACTAAAACGTTGTTTGCCCTGAGATGTTCTGCTCACGATAATTGGGTTATCAAATGTGTCATGCATATGCCAAAATAGGGTTTTTTGTATTGCATTAGTCCTTTTTATAATCAAACCAGCAACATTTATTTAGCTCCTACTTCGATGCTAGGGATAAAAAATGATATAGCAGCCTCACCCTTAAGGTACATGAAAACTTCCAATGGAAGAGATTCCTGTGTTCCAGGGAGTAGTAGCATAACATTGGTCCTCTGAGGCCTGGACTGTCACTGTGAACCCATGCATTCAGGACAGAGGGACTTCATAAAGGAGCTGTGATCCTCATGGGCCTAGAAAGCAAAACAGTAGTGAAAAAAAGAGAACTTCAGATAAACTCAGTGGGCATTTCCAGAATGTTTTTCAAGTGGTTATTTCAGTTCACATCTTTTATTTCAGTTCACATCAGCCAGGAATGAGTCTCCATTGTTTCTCATGCTGGCCAGTATTTGACATTGTCAGACCTTTGATCTGCATCTGCCACATTAATTTGGCAATATATTAACAGTCTTCTGTTAATAGCCTGTTAATATCTTCTGTCCAATTTCTCTTGAGATGTTTGTTTACTTTTCAAATACAGTTGACATTCAATATTGTTTTATATTAGTTTCAGGTGCACAAGTAGCGGTCAGACATTTATATAATTTACAAGTGATCCCCCCCCCACCACCGATAAGTCTAGTACCCACCTGGCACTATGTATAGTTATTACAATATTATTGCCTATATTCCCTAAAACGTACTTTCCATCCCCGTGACTATTTTGTAACTACCAATTTGTACTTCTTAATACCTTCCACTGTTTTACCTTGCTCCAGTCCTCCTCCCATCTGACAACCATTAGCATGTTTCCTGTATCTATGAGCTGTTTCTGTTTTGTTTGTTCATTTATTTTTTTCTTACTATTCCACATATAAGTGGGATCATTTGGTATATGTCTTTCTCTGACTTACTCCACTCAGCTCAATACCCTCTAAGTCCATCCATGTTATCATTCTTTTTGCGGATGAGTAATATTCCATTGTACATATGCCACATCTTCTTTATCCACCTATCTATTGATGGGCGCATAGGTTGCTTCCATATCTTGGCTATTGTAAACAATGCTGCAGTGAACATAGGGGTGTATATATCTTTTCGAATTAGTGTTTTGCATTTCTTTGGATCAATACCCAGAAGTGGAATTTCTGAGTCATATGGTAGTTCTATTTTTAATTTTTTGAGGAACCTCCACACTGCCTTCCAGAGCGGCTGCACCAGTCTGCATTCCCACCAATAGTGTATGAGGGTTCCTTTTTCTCCACAGCCTCTCCAACACTTGTTATTACTTGTCTTGTTGATGATAGCCATTCTGACTGGGGTGAGGTGATATCTCATTGTGGTTTTAATTTGCATTTCTCTGATTATTAATGCCAAGCATCTTTTCATCTGTCTAGTGGCCATCTGTGTGTCCTCTTTGGACAAATGTCTATTCAGATCCTCTGCCCGTTTTTTAGTTGGATTATTTGGGGGTTTTTTGGTGAGTTCTTTATAAATTTTGATATTCATTCCTTACCGGATGTATCATTGGTGAATATCTTCTCCATTCAGTAGGTTGTCTTTTAGTTTTGTTGATGTGCGAAAACTTGTTAGTTTGATGTAGTCCCATTTGTTTACTTTTTCTTGTTTTACTTGCCCAAGAAGATATATCAGAAAAGTATTACTAAAAGCAATGTCAGAGTGTTTAGTGCCAATGTTTTCTTCTAGGAGTTTTAATGATTTTTGAGTCTTACTTTAAGTCTTTTTGAGTTTATTCTTATATGGTGTAAAAAGGTGGTCTAATTTCAGTGTTTTGCAGGTATCTGTCCAGTTTTTTAAATACCACTTAATGAAGAGACTGTCTTTACCCCCATTGTATATTCTTGCCTCCTTTGACATACATTAATGACCATATATAGGCATGAGTTTATTTCTGGGCTCTCTATTCTGTTCCATTGACCTATGTGTCAGTTTTTATGCTAGTACCATGCTGTTTTGATTACTATACACTTGTAGTATAGTTTGACATCAGGTAGTGTGAGACCTCCAACTTTTTTTGTTTTTAAGATTGCTGTGGCTATTTGGGGTCTTTAGTGGATCCATACAAATTTTAGGATTATTTGTTCTAGTTCTGTGAGAAATACTATTGGTATTTTCATAGGGATTGCATTGAATGTATAGATTGCTTTGAGTAGTATGGACATTTTAACAATGTTAATTCCTTCTATCGATGAGCACAGTAAATGCTTCCTTCATTTGTGTCTTCTTCAGTTTCTTTCTTCAATGTCTTATAATTTTCTGAGTACAGGTCTTTTACCTTCTTGGTTAAATTTATTCCTAGGCATTTTATTTTTAATGCAATTGTAAAATGGGATTGTTTTCTTAATTTCTCTTTCTGATAGTTTGTTATTGGTGTATAAAAATGAACCAATTTCTGAATATAATTTTTGTATCCTACTACTTTACTGAATTCATTCATTCTATACTTCTTTGGTGGAATCTTTAGGGTTCTCTCTATATAGTATCATGTCATCTACAAATAATTATTTCTTCCTTTCCAATTTGAGTGACTTTTACTTCTTTTTCTTGCCTGATTGCAGTGGCTAGGACTTCCAACACTATGTTGAATAAAAGTGGTAAGCGTGGGCATCCTTGTCTTGCTCCTGATCTTAAAATGCTTTTAACTTTTCCCCATTGAGTATGATGTTAGCTGTGGGTTTTTCGTATATGGCCTATATTATGTTGAGGTATGTTCCCTTTATTCCCATTTTGCTGAAAGCTTTTATCATAAATGGATGCTGGATTTTGTCAAACACGTTTTGTGCATCTACTGATATGATCATATAATGTTTACCCTTCATTTTGTTTATGTGGTACATCATGTTAATTGATTTGAGGATATTGAACCAACCTTGCATCCCAGGAATAAATCTTACTTGATTATGTTGTATGATAATTTTAATAAATTGCTGAATTCAGTTTGCTATGATTTTATTGAGGATTTTTGCGTCTGTGTTCATCAGGAATATTGGCCTATCATTTTCTCTTTTTTTGTAATATCTTTGTTTGTTTTTGGAATCAGGGTATCAGGGGACTTACTGCTGGCTTCATGAAATGAGCTTGGGAGTCTTCCCTACTCTTGAATTATTTGGAAGATTTTGAGAAAGATAGGTGTTAATTTTTCTTTGAATGTTTGGTAAAATTCATCTGTGAAGCCATCTGGTCCAGGACTTTTGTTTGTTTCATGTTTTTTGATTACTGATTCGATTTCATTAGTAGTAATCAGTCTGTTCCAATTTTCTTTTTCTCTTTAATTCAGTCTTAGAATTTTGTATATTTCTAGGAATTTATTTGTTTCTTCCAGATTTTCCAATTTGTTGGTATATACTGTTCATAGTATTTTTCTTACTATCCTTTGTATTTCTGTGGTGTCATTTGTCACTTCTCTTTCATTTCTCATTTTATTTATTTGGGTCCTCTCTCTTTTCTTCTTGATGAGTCTGGTTAAAGGCTCATCAATTTTGTCTATCTTTTCAAAGAACCAGTTCTTGGTTTCTTGGATCTTTTGTATTGATATTTTAGCTCTGTTTTGTTTATTTCCACTCTGATCGTTATTATTTCCTTTCTTCTACTCACTTTGGGCTTTGTTTGCTGCCGTTTTTCTAGTTCCTTTAGGTGTAAGTTTAAGTTGTTTATTTAAGATTTTTCTTGTTTCTTGATTGATGCCTGTATTGCTGTGAATTTGCCTCTTAGGACTGCTTTTGCTGTGTCCCAGAGACTTTGGGTTATTGTGTTTACATTTGCATTTGTCTCAAGGTACTTTTTGATTTCTTCCTTAATCTCATGGTTAACCCAATCATTGTTTAATAGCATTTTATTTAGCCTCCATGTATTTGTGTTTTTCTCAGGTTTTTTTCCTTGTAAATTATTTCTAATTTAATACTATTGTGGTCAGAGGAGACACTTGATATGATTTCAGCCTTTTTAAATTTACTGATATTAGTTTTGTGGTTTAACATGTGATCTATTTTGGAAAATGTCTCATGTGAAATGGTCTAAAAATATTAATTGACTCCTTTGGGTCTAATGTGTCATTTAAGACTGCTGTTATCTTGTCTGGAAGATTTATCCATTGATATCAATGGGGTGTTAAAGTCCCCTACTATGATTGTATTACTCTTGATCTCTCCATTTATGTCCATCAATATTTGTTTTATATATTTAGATGCTCCAACGAGTATGTTGGGTGCTAAATGTTTGCAAGGATTATATCCTGTTATTGAATTGACCCCTTTATCATTATGAAATGTTCTTTTTTTGTCTCTTATTATAGCCTTTGTTTTAAAGTCTGTTGTGGTCTAAAGCCAGTCACTGAATGTGTTGATTCTGGGCCTCTTAGGGATTCCAGTGCAGGCCCAGGCCACCCATTGCTAGTGACTGGCCTGGGGCTACCTGGTAGAAATTACAAAGTGATCTGCAGTAGGTAGCGGCCTGGGCTTGACCTGGAGGCATGTGGGAGAGGCCACTTTGCAAACAGAGGCCCGCTCCCACCAGTGTCAAGCCTGGGGCAGCTCAGCAAACAGCACAGTGCTCCCTGAGGAGTGCTGCCACCTGCTGACTGCCCACAAGGCTCAGCCACTGAAAGAACCTCAGATGGTATGCAAGTGGGTAAGGCGGGGTCTGTGGGAGTCACCAGGGTGGAGTAAGTACTGTTCAACAGGTTAATGCAGATTCAGGTTTGGTGCCACTGCTGAGCCTTTGCCCACTAAGCGAAAGGTACAGGGCACACCAAGGACAGCCGCCACCTGTCTGGGGCCTATGGAATTTGAGGAGTTTTTTAAGAAAGACTGAAGCATGGGCCAAGGCTGGCTGTCTGCCATGGAAAGAACCTCTGGTGGTGTGTGAATTGGTTGGGGCAGGGTCTCAGGGTGTCACCAGGGTGGAGCGAGTGGAGTTCACCAGGCCAGTGCAGTTTCAGATTTGGCTGTGTGTGGGGGGAGGCTCAACACAGGAAGAATGGTGCCTGCCTGCTGGCTGAGTGGAAGGAGGGCTCCATACAGGAACAATTGCGACTGTCCTTCCACTCCTCGTCCTGAAGCCACACAACTCAGTTTCTCCCCATATGTCTCTGGCACCTCCTTTGCCACTATTCCTCCAGTGGAGCCAAGAGTGAATGCCTCACTCACTGTGAGCGAGTGAGTCTGTGTGTGGGCTCTGTAAGAGGACATTTGGGTTTCTCACAGCCCTCCGTCTCATCTGGATGGATGGAATCCCCCCTGATTTTCACAGATGTTGTGGGGGCTCCTCTTCCTGGCAGTGGTGCTCTGGACTGGGGCGCCCAATATGAGGCTTGGACCCCTCTCTCCTCAGGGGAAAACTCTGCAGCTGAGATATCCCTCCTGATTCTTGACCACCACATGTGGGTGTGGGGCCAGCCCATTTTAGGTCTCCACCCCTCCTACCAGTCTCGACATGGCTTCTTCTTTATAATCCCATTTATAGGATTTCTGTTCAGCCAGACTTCAGATGATTCTCCAGGTTGCTTGCTCTATAATTTAGTTGTAATTTTGATGCGGTCATGAGAGGAGCAAGCACAGCTTTTACCTATTCTGCCATCTTGACCAAAACTTCTTCAGTTGTTTATTTTTTTCTTATTGATTTGGAGAAGTTCTCTATGTGTGCTGGATGCTAATTCCTTGCCAGGAGATTATGTTCTCACTCTTCTTGGAGCCAGATTTTCTGAATCCCACACTCACTAACAGTGTGTTCTTACATTACTGAACCTCTCTGGGCTTTAATTTTCTCAACAGTAAAATTGGTATAATATACCTATCTGAAAGGATCGTTGTAAAGATTAAATGAGTTAATATGTAAATCACTTGAAACTGTGTTCAGCACTTAGTAAGCCTGAATTAAATGTGGGCTGTTGTTGTTACACTGATTACTGTTATCTCCGTCGAAGGGGATTATTTCTACCCAACCTTTCCCTAATGGGTCTGTCTGTTGACAGTCCTGTCTTTAAGCAGGAGTTTTAATTTCAACTCCCCACTTAGTATGGACCCAAGAACTTTTCTTCTGTCCTTGTGCTATTTGTAACTGAGAACCCAAGTTCCTGGGATGAGAATGCTTCCAGAAGAGCTGTGGTTCAACTCTCACATGACGCGCCTTTCCTTGGTTCTCCTTCTTTCTGGCCCTTACTTTCTTAAGGGATGAATATGAACAGATCTTTGGGTATACTTTTGCAACATTTCTAGTTTAAAAAAAAATATTAAATGGAAGCTGTTTCTAAAGTATTTGGTATGTCATACTGATGGATGTAGAAGTCTTTGTCCATTTTTCCCTTGTAGTATGGCATTTCTTTTCCTTATATATAAGAAATCATTCTTTATTAAACATAGGAGGTATTTTTCTCTCATAATGCAGATATGCTTTTTATGTAGCAAAATTTAATAGTAAAATGTAGCAATCTTTGTGATTCCTGCTTTTGGAAGCATGTTTATTTAGGAAGGACTCTCTTGCCCCAACATTACATAAATATTGTTTATGTTATTTAAATTTTCTCCCTATACACTTATGATATTAAATATCATTTAGATAGATTTTGGCTTGTGAAGTCAGTTAGGGAATTGAACAATTTCCCTCCAAAGTGTTTAGCTAGTTGTCACAGTATCTCTTACTGAGTAATTATTCCTTCCTTAATAGACACAGCTCTAGATGTAGGAATTTGCATCAGTTCAGTTGCCAGCTCACTTTGCATTTCTTCTGTGGGGCCCTGACAAAAGTAAGACATACCAGTATACTTTTTCCCACACCCAAAATACTAAAGAATTTACATTATTTCCTTGAACAGAGATTCATATTGGCAGAAAAATAGAGAAAAAAAATGTTACTTGTATGATCAGCCCGAAACCACTTTGACCTGAAATATCCAAATAATGGGTGGAGGAGGGATTTTTCTGGAGTTGTTTGGAAATAAATAATAAGAGGATGCCGTGTAGTTGCTGAGAAGTCCATTTTTGTTGGTAGGAAGTAGTCAAGGTTTCATTCACCTCTCATGAGAACTAACATGTCTCAGAATGCAAATCCCAGCTCTGTCACCCACTGAGCCTAAATTGGACAATTTATTAACCTACCTTTATTAATTCATGAATACTTTTGAGGATGTCTTTTGTGCAAAGTGCTGTAAGACTCACAAGCTGTTTATCAGCCTATGAGGTTTAGGTTCCTTGATTGTAACCTGTACTAGACAAATGTGTTGCCAGAGCCCAACTCATAGTGGGAGCTCAATAAAAGATTGGCTATTCATTGCCAACATAACTCTTTAGGCCCTCAACAAACTTATATTGGTTTAAACAGAATACAAATTCAGAAACCGAATTGGCTTGGGCTTCTACGTATTTATTTAACATTTTAATGACACATAAAATTTCCTTAGAGAGGATTAGCATTCTATAAGGTAAAAGATGATAATTAGAAAGATTGTGTTTACTATAAGAAGACTGCTCTTCCCATGCAAGGTTTAACCCATTGAACATGACTAATTTTCCTGGGAGCTTTACTTTAACCTAAGCTTTTCAAAATTTCTAAGTGGGATATTATTAATCCTAGTGATCCATGGCCTGCCCTGGTATTTTGCAGCCTTTAGTATAAAATCTTTCATTTAGAAAACTGCAAATGGTGGCGTGAACCTAAAGTATTATTTAGGAACATTAATTATGAAACATAATTATAAACACAAATGTCTACATTAGTAATAATTTTACAACTTATAATTGTACCAGGAACCTGCAACTGGATGTATTTGTAATATCCTATGAGTGAATTCATTTAAACGCATTGCAAAAGACTAAGCTGCATTCTATTTAGATTAGTCTGATAATTAAGATCCTTGAACCGAGTTACAAATCTGAGATAGCAGCGAACTGAATAATTTTAGTCTAGGCCACCCAGGCTAGAT
Organism: Rhinolophus ferrumequinum; assembly: GCF_004115265.2. NCBI lineage: Eukaryota > Metazoa > Chordata > Mammalia > Chiroptera > Rhinolophidae > Rhinolophus > Rhinolophus ferrumequinum. Next base: position 103,286,121 of record NC_046286.1, read on the forward strand.
TCCTTCTTTTTCTTTCATGGTGGCCCTGGCTGATAGTCTCTAAATTAGGTCAGGCTTCATTAATCAGTGGGTAGTGCCCGGTCACGAAGGCAAATTACCCCCTGTATGTCCCCATGTGGATTCATGGAGGGCTCCAGTGTGCCCTCTTCATGTGCCCTTTCTTTGTGTGACAGATAAGGGCTTTCCCAGAAGTCCCTCTTGAGCGTGTCGATAAAGACCACTTCCCGAGGCTATTCAATAAATGGGACCCCCACTGGCACTTTCCACACTGCACTCATGCCAAACCCAACAGTGCGTGGTGAGCTCCTTACATGGTGATGTTTTGAGTCTTTGGAGATAAACTGATCTGGATTTACACTCTAGCTCTGGCGTTTTCTGGTGTCTCACCTTGGGTGTGTATACTGACTTTTCTTCATCTCAGTGTCTGTATCTGTGAAATGAGGACACTGCAGGTTATTGGGAGCACTGGGGCTGACTCATGTAAGGAAGCGTCTGGCTGAGCAGGAACTCAGGAAACTAGAATTCCCATTACTGTTATTACATGTCACCGTTCACTTAACTCTTTCGAGGGTTTACACTGAACATACTGCACTCCAGGAGCTGAGTGAGGTACTGAGGTTCCAGCAGTGAATAACACAGTCTGCCCTCGGAGAGCTTACAGTTTAGTGAGGAAACAAACAAGGAAACAGAAAATTACCTACCATTCAGTGAGATAAGTCTGAGGTGGGGGTGAGTAGTGGGCGCTCCTGGAACACGTGGGGGCTCTTATCTCAGCTTCCTGAGAAGCCGATGGTCCCGATTTCTGTAGAAGAAGGAAGAGTCTGAGTCTGGCCTAGGGAGCGGAAGAGCCTTCTTGGCAGAGGTGGTGGCGTATGCAGGGCCCAGGGGAGGGATCCGAGGCCTTTGTGGCCCCGCAAAGACTTCAGTGTGGTGGGAGAGCTGAGGCTGAAGGCTTTTACGTAGGTGGGATAGTCACAGTTCAGGAGCCGATTTCATGCATCGTCCAGAGATTTAACAAAATTCAACACGGAGGAAATGGGTCTCCATGAAAGGAATCGTGAACAACACTGATTCTCCCAAATCAAGTGAATGGTGCTACTAGTAGTGGCAATCTGGACTGTAGAAGTCAATAAACCTGTTTTCTCCCCCATACGTGCAATTTTAAATATCTCTCAAACCTAGTAGCTTCAGCGAACATAGTCTGAGAACTAGGGTAAACCAAGACTCTTTTCTTCCTTTTTTTTTTTTTTTTTTTTAAGTTGGGAGTCACAGCCAATAAACAGAAAGCAGAACTAACAGGTTTGAAAGCCCCCAGACCAAACCAAAGAGAAGAAAAGGAGGGGGAAACACAGGTCCCCCTGGATAACTTAATATGACTCATTCCCTGTTTTATAAATTGGAAACAAGCTGTTTCGCTAAGAGCCTGATACCCTGGTCTATTTCTGTGGCACAATTCCTACTGTGTTTGATTCTTTGTGGAATTTGATTCCATTCTATTATCTTGTTTATGGGTTGGGGGTTTAAGCAATAGACAGCATTCACTTATGCACACAAGACAATATAGAAAAAGTACTCTGCTAAGATTTTGTTGATAATTTTTTTATACAAGGTGATTATATTCTGGCCTAGTGTGCCAGGATAGAACTGTATAATATGCAGTATGGCATTTGTTTAGGCCATGAAAACTCACGCATCCAAGAAGCCCACTGATGGTGTACTCACTTAATATAATTACCCTATTATGCATAAAATGATTGTTTAAAGAGAGGTAGGCAATCTGCTTTAATCACTGCAGTAAATTGTAAATGAAATGAAGAAATCTTGGCTGTAATATTAAAAATATTGAAATCATTTTGTACCCTGTCTGCTATAATTGAATGAAGATTTTTTATTTTTTTTCAGAATGACATCAAAATATTGTAATTATTTATTTGGAAGTAAGAAATCTTAAGAACTGTTAGCTAAAAAGTCACGTAGGTTGATCGATATTACGCATCATAGGCCTATCGAGATGGTAAGAAATCAATGCTCTGGAGGGTGTTGTATATAATCATGGTGGTTTGGCGGCCACCCCCATCTGCTGACCATCAAGCATTTGTGTGTAGCCGATAAGATTTTCCACGGGAAAGATTCTTGACTGACTGCCCGTAAGATTCACTTGTTTGTCTTTGACTCCCTCCTTCCACCTGACCTTCAACAAGTTCTCTAATGCCATGCATACAAATATGGAGTGAAAGAAAGAGGGAGGTAAAGAAAAATTATTGGAACCAAACACCAGAGTGATTCAGGAAGTGGCTTTTTTGGGTTTAAAGAGAAAAAGACAGAAATGTAGAGAGCAGCAACTATATCTTACTTACCTTGGTATTGTTCTAGTGCCTTGGTCAGAATAGATGCTCAAAAAATGGTCATTGAATGAATGAATGAATGAACGGATTGATGAAAGAAATGTCTTTGCATTTTGTAAAATAGTTTGATTAAGTAATTGGGGGAAGTTCTCTTTATTGACAAATGAATAGAGAAGAATATTACTATAGACAATCAAGAGGCTAGTAATGGATACTCTTTGACAAAAGCTTGTTCTTGTAACCAGGCTCCATTTGATTTAATGGGTAGGCCTACCCCTCAGTGACGTTCAAATCGTGGGGAATCTTGCATCCTCTCTGATGAGGAGTTATAACCTGGAGGTCCATAAGCTGGATCCAGCTCTCAGATGTGTTTGATAAGTCTGGGCAATTGTTTTTTTGAGACATTTAAAAATGGAGAATTTCCATGTCCAAAGTTCTGGCTTCTCTTGACTACTGCAAGGTCTGGCAATACTGAACTCATGTTCCTGTGTGTCAGTAGATATCTGGAGTCAAGTAACACCTTTCTCTTCTAGATGGCATATGCACCCTGCTTTTCTCCCTTCTCACCAGTAGCTACTAACTCCAACGTAGTAGTCTGATATCAATCCTGTTTGCATTATTATTTTTCTTAAACTAGAAACATATTTCTGTGGGTCTGGATTGACTGGGTGAGCTGCACATTGCCAGAAAAATGGGAGAGAACAAACATTTGTGGAGGTGAATAATTGTCTCATTGATTAATACACAAATGAAGGGTATCTGTTGAGAAAGAATATGACACAGCTTGCTTCCATTATTCACTTTACTTGAATAATTACTATAAGCATTTGCATTTTAATTCTCGCTTTACAGATATTAATGATGAAGGGAAGAGAAAATTGAGTTTGCAATACAAGAATGGAGTTAGAAATGATATGAGCTGGAAATAGCTGGGGCAATAGAGATAGAAGGTGATAGAGGGAGAAAGGAACTACTGTTTCCAACTCAAATCTCCCTTTTTTTATATATCCACTTCTTGCCGGGTATTTTTTGTTTGTTTCTTAATCATTCTCTCTCTCTCCCTCCTCATCTTCGCTGCAGAATTATTTTGTTGATGAGCAATCAGAGGTAGGGTGTAAGCCGATGAAACCTAGCACCAACAGCAGTAACAATGACAACAACAGAAGTCACTTATTGTCCTTTTTTACTCTACTTGGCACGAGATTAGGCATTTTAAATGAATTAGCCCTAATCCTCCCAATAATTATGTAAGATAGCATGTCTGCCCCCATTTTTATACAGGACGTGATGCAGCTTAGAATGGTTAAGTAAATTTTCCCCGCGAATGAAAGCAGAACCAAGTTTCGAGTTAGGTCCATATGACTGCACTGTTCTTGCTCCTTCCACTTGGATTTGCTTAATGCTTGGCTAATCCTTCCACCTGGATCACTAACTCATGCTTAAAAATGATGTATCAGTCTGCGTCAGAGTTCATCGATCCTGAAGTACAACTTATGAAAAAAAAATTCTCTCGATTTAAGCCACAGTTGCTTTTTACTTTCCCAAACTAACACACAAAAAAATTAAATTTCAGAGTTTCTGTTGCAGTTTGCTAATATGTATATACACATATATAACATTATATATAAAGTATGTTAGTTATAATATATAGAATATATAAAATTCTAGTCTTTGTTTATACTTTTATATATATATGAAAATTTAATGTATATGGAATTTAAGTTGTGTCCTCATGCACATATTTATCTGTTCATTTGTCCATTCATTCAAAGTGACAGCATATAGATGAAAGCCTGCGCTATGAGTCAGTCAACCCTGGATATGAAATCTGACTGTAGCAATTGACTACTATAAGACCTAGCTCAAGTTACTTAACTTCGCGAACTTCAGAGTTTTTCTTTAAAATGGGACTAATGATGCCAGCTTTATTTGAAAACTAAAATGAGAATATACATCAGAATATTCAGGTTATCCATTTCTTCTTGAGTGTGCTTTGATAGTTTGTGTCTTTCAAGAAATTTGTCCATTTTGTTGTAGTATTTATTGGCATAAAATTTCATAATATAATAATTAAAGTATTATAGAATAAAAAGAATGATATAGAATAATAATGTAAAATCTGTACTGGTGATTCCACTCTCACTGCTGTAAGTGGTCATTTGTGTCTTCTCTCTTTTTTTGTGTGATCATTATGGTCAGAGATTTGTCAATATAATATAGATCTTCTCAAAGAACCAGTTTTAGGTTTCATCGATTTTTTTCCTATTACATTTCTGCTTTATGTTTTGTTAATTGCCACTCAGATATTTGTTATTTCCCTTTTTTCCCCCCTTGGTTTGCTTTTTCTGTTCTTTCTTTCTCTAGTTTCTTTAGGTAGAGCTGAGGTCATTGATTTGAGATAGTTTATCTCCTTTTCTAAAAAGGACTTTATTGTTATACATTTCCTCCGAAATACCGCTTCAGTTGTATCCCACAAATTGTGATAGAGTATATTTTCATTCAGTGAAAATACTTTTAAAATGTTTCTTTTGAGTTATTCTTTGATACATGGGGGTTGTTTAGTTCCAAATATTTGGGGATTTTTCCAGATATTAATTTCTAATTTAAATTCATATGGTTAGATAGCATACTTTATATAACTTGAATTCTTTCAAATTTGTTGAGGCTTGTGACCCAGAATATGGTCCATTTTAGTAAATATCCTGTGGGCTCATGAAAGAATGTGTGTGCTACCATTGTTGGCTGCAGTGCTGTATAAATGCCAATTAAGTCATTTGGTTAATAATGTCATTTGCATCAACTGGATAATAATATTGGCTTAGTTTTCTATATCTTTACAGATTTCTTTTTTGGGGGGTCTACTTGTTCTGTTAGTTATAGAGAAAATGGTGTTGAAATCTGTTATTGATGGCACCCCAGCCACAGGGAGAAGCCTTCTTTGCAGGTGTTTCCTAGCCTGCAATGGGGGGGAGGGGTCACCAGGTCTCAGGTATGACACCAGCTTTACCTCTTTTATTATCTATTTGTTCAGCCTGGAGTGAAGCACTTTACATGGGCTTGTTTCTGTTTCTTCACCTGCTAGTAAAGAAAAGGACGTGACAATATGATTTCTAAGATCCTTTCCAACTCCAAAAGTCTTTAATTGCTTATTTTTGTTTAGATAAAATAACTATAAGAATAGAATACTGTGTTTCATTCAGTAAATTCTGTGAAGAAGATGACTAGACAGTATGTGAATGGGCCCATATCCTGGGTCCATATGACAAGAACAACAAAATCCAAGTAACTGGCAAACTCTAAATCATTAACATAATTCCTCACAAGTTGAGGCTTAATTCATTTGGCAAACATTTTACTCACTGAGATATTTGATGTCATGTGACCATAAACACAGAATTAGTGGCAAAATTAGGAATAAAATCTTAAGATATCTCAAAGTCTTTTTTCCGGAATAAAAGTATCATTTTATGTATTATTGTACAAAATAAAATTATGCCATCTTAAAGAAAAGTGAACTTAGAATTGAAAATATAAAACTTTCCATCCTAGAATCTCAAATTTAACATTGTATTAATGTGGTTCATTACATTTAGTGATTCCAATAAAAATAAGGGCACAGTAGTCCTCAAAAAATAGTCCTCAAAAAATCACTTAGATCTTCTTCCTGTGGTCTTTAGAGAAAGAGTTTGCTTTCCTGTGCGGATCGTCTCCAGAATTTTTAATCTAAGCATGATTTCTTTGACAATGCAAATTATGAAAATTATTAGCACAGCTAGCCACTGGCTCCCTGAGGTGAACAGTGAGCTAATCAGCGAGGCTGCAACACGTTCCATCAGTGATTAACCAGCTGTGATGGACTTATTTATGCTTCTGGACACTGTGGCTAAATCATTCCTGGCAATAGAATTTGAAACTTATACTTAAAAAGCTGCTGGGAAACTTTAAGTTTTATTGTTGTTATAAAATTTCATTTTTATGAGATTTGTGTTCTTTTTCATTTATTAAGCGGTTACCATTTTTTAAAAAAAGGTTATGTTCAGTGAGTAGAATGCAGTGAAAGTTATAAATTCTCTGTTTTCAGTGATGAAACATAAGATATTAATATTTAAGTAAAATGAGATACATCTTCAGGTGTTCACGTATTTGTGTTCATTTATATAGCTGGTCTTGTTTTAGTAGGAAATATGGAAATATTCACATTCAAAAGAATTACAAATTGATACTAAACTTTGTGGTCTTGTTCATGTTCAGGATTCAAAGTCATTTTGAGGATCTCAGGTCTCAATAGCATTTCCTCCAGTTAAAAAAAAAAAAAATCAGATTCCCTTACCATTATGCTGTAAGACAGAGCTCATAAATTAAATTTGAAAACCAAAGGATAATAGATCTACTATAATCAAATCTGTTTTGTTATATGAGATGACATCAGCCTTTAATTGTTGTTTGTAGCGATAATAAAGCAAAATGCTAGGTTCTGATTTAGCTGGTGTTTTGCAAAATCCAATATTTTGTTGGTCTTTATATTTCATTCCCTCAGAAGCAGCTGAGAGAAATGAGGGCCGTGCTGATGTGTTTTATCAGCGTGCTGCACCCCAGGTGACCCTTCCTGTGACCAGCGGGGAGGAAAACAGACTGAAATGCAAACACCTCCAACTCAATTCCACACGTCCATCACCCCAAGGCCGCCTCCTCTATAAACCCCGCCCTTCCCAGCCATCTTCATTTTACACTTCTCCTTTTGTAGGCCAAGCAAATATTCTGAGTAGCACCCTCTTCCCCATCAGAATTGTGAATAAATTGTGAATTTACCCACTCAACAGTAAGCGTCTCCAACGTGCTGTTGTAGACAGGAGGAGACCCCAGTGATCGATACAGACGTAGCAAGCTTGTTCTCCTAGAGCTTACATTCTAACTGGAGTAGATAAAAAATAAACAATAGCATCAAAAAGTAAGTCACACAGTCTCTCAGGAGGAGCTAATTGCCATGTGACGACAAAATGGAGCAGAGTAAAAGGGATGAGAAAGACCATAGGTGCAGACAGTGCAGGGCCCCTGGACCAGCCGAGCGACCCTAGGGGGCATCTGCCCAGCAGGATGCATGGCCTGGAGGGGCAGCAGACAGGACTCTGCACTCAGGCGGCTCTCGGGTGGAAAAGTGGAGAAGTCAAGTCAGGAGTGAGCGGATTATGAGTCCCAAATTGACTGAGCAAGGAAGTGACTTCACCTCCCTAAGGAGTTGGTAAGGGGTGGAGAAAGGTACGAAAAGGGGCTGGGGCAGTGCATGTCCTCCCACGCGGAGGAAATCTCGGGAATAGTCTTCTCCCCACACTATTCCCACTCTTGCCCATAAGACTTAAATACCAGTCCATGGTCAGCCAAAAGTGTGGCTCCCATCTTGGGGAGAAGCTTAGCAGTCCACGTGGCGGGTCCTGCCTGACACCCCGGGCCTTGTGGGAAGCTGCAGCAGCCTGTGTTTCGAAGTTGCTCCCGAATGCTAAAAGCCATTGCACTCACGGAGACCCCCAGCAGCCCCACCAAGCCTTACCAAAGCCCGCACATGCCCGCCAGGGCCACTGTTCTGCCAGGATGCACCAGTATGGATGGCTAAAAGATGGAAGTACTTCCAAACCACCCTAAGTAGCCACCCTCAAGCTCCCCTCCCTCACCCCAGTCATGTCCGCGCTTCTTTGGCCCTTCCTCAGATCTCAGGGACTACTCCACAGTCCAGCAACTAGGAAGGAGGGCCCTGCACAGCGGGGTGCCCAGGACACAGACATGCTAGGTGTCTGAGCCCTTGTTGTGCAGAGTGTTAAATATCGTAACCATCACCCCTGGGCCCCACACTCCTACCAGCGCCCCCAAAAGTGCCCACACTTCCGTAGGAAGGTCACCACTCTGGGCAATGTTGCCATAATATGCCCAGGTAGTTAGTCCTTCCCACCTTCACCAGTAGCATCAATCATTCTGATCCATCACCTCTGGGGCAGTGATTTGAGACCAAGGGCCAGGGGTGTCACCCTAACTGAGCTCCTGTCACATGGCAGGAAACCTCAGGAGTATCAGAAAAGAGTTCCACTCTAATATGCACAAGTAGGTGTCCATTTCACGAGGGCAGGACCAAACCTTGTATTTCTTAGTATATAGACATGCTCAGTACTTGTTGTCCCAGTTAACATACTGTGCCCCTTTTATCTCAGCCCTAAGGTCTAAAAGAAATTTAGTCAATATGTTTTTCCTATAGTCAAAACAGAATTATGAGTGCATTTTTTGTTCTGACATTTCAGATTCATTCAGGTGGAGCTTAGCATCTGCAACGCTAGAAAAAGAAAGGTCTTGCTTTTTATTGTTCAATAAGAGCTAATGACATCCTGAACTAAATAGATTTGGAAAAGGGACCTGTACTGCCCAGATCGACAAATAATGAGGGGCATAAGAAGCGAAAAGCTAACAAGAAAGTCGGAAATTCAATATTGCAATTGACCAGTAATGTATCCATATATGTATACATTGCTTTATACAGTAGGCCTGAATCTGCTTCAAACCCACGTGTGTCGCCCCAGGGCTGACGCATAGCTCTGGAATGTGCATTCTCCTTGTTGTCTATTTGACTGGCTGTGAACAGCACAACTCCAGGGGCTGCTGTCACAACCCCAACATGTGTGTCTCCTCCAGAGCTGTGCCTCAGGCGCACCTGTCTATAACCCTACGTCATGCTAACTTCACAGGAAGAAAGGACTGGAATGGTTTGATGATCATTCTCTATCATGTAACTACTCATCCATTTTCTAACAAAAGTGGAAGAACCTGAGGGCAGGCGCATTCTCTTACCTCTGCACACTTCCAAATATGCAGCCCCTGTGCTAGGTATACAGAAGATGCTCAGTCAGTGTTCATTTAATGAACCAAAGCTGTTAGGAGTCGTTTGAACCTCTAAACCTGTACTTCCAGCACCATAGGCAATATGCACATATGGAATATGGGCGCGTAGGCTAACACGGTTCAATGTGATTAGTCCAAATTGTGAAACACACGCCAGACTTTGAAGAGTTTGTATGAAAGGAGGAATGCAAAGCATTAATTTCCGTATTGGTAACATGTTAAAATGGTAATATTGTGGCTATATTGAGGTAAATACAACATGAATAATATCAGTTTTACTTGTTTCTTTTTACTTCTTAATTTGGCTATGGGGAAAGTTTCAATGATGTGTGTGGTTTGCATTGATATCTCATATTCCATTTTTATGGACAATGTTGCTTTAGATGAAAACTTAGTGATTCAAGTTAAAGTTATTTTTCTTTGGTAACCATAGCACACAAGTAAGCTCTGTGATAAGAGAGTGTAAAAGTTTTTCTGTCATTGGACTTGACATAACATTTTCACTGTGGCATCTAAAGAATGTTTGTATTACCATAAGTGTCATGATTAAGGATTGCAATAGCAGCTATTACGTGGACTCCTGTTGACCTTAGGAGTCAATTGCAATTATCCTCTTTCTGAAGCTACCTTCAGATATATTTCAATACATTATGCATTGGAGGTTTGTCTAAGAGTGATCTCATGTCAGGTTGTGGATGAACTCAGATTTTCAGGACTCGTCTGTGTAAACCTGAATGTTAGACCCCGGAAGAAGCACGTGGGCCTGTGAACAAATATATTTGGGTGCTTCATTGGTATCAAAACCCTCCACATCTAACTCTTCACTCTATTTGAAAAGATATTACAATGAACATAAGCTATTTTAATTATTCACATTTAAATAATTGCATATAAAAATTAAAAAAGGTTCTTTAGATTAAAAAAGCAATTTTACCTTAAGGAATTGACTTATTCAAATAGAAGTGCCTTAAAATTAACTCTTTTTTTATTTGATCAAATCTTGACTTTGGATGAAAATAACATAATAACAGTATACTTAATGAAAAGTTGTTATGTGAAATGCTAACATCGCATGGGTAACTTTTCTGCTGTTTGTCATAGTCTCTGTTAAATTTTGTAATATATTCCACATAGGAACATCTTCCTTATAATTTTATGATATTTTGAAAAAACTCACTCAAATATTATTCAATAAGCATTTCTTTAATACGCTTTTTATTTCAAATAACCACAATGAGCTATGTTGTTTAAAATATTTGTAAACATTAGGTAGTGTCTATCAATAAAAGCCCTATCTTTTAAAAAAAAAAAGCCTTATCTTTTTATGGATAAATTATTTAGTTATCTTTTATGTTACAAGAAATGCAATGCAGTATTAGCTTTTTCTGAACTCAGATTCTAAAGTGGGAAAAAAAAAAACCCATATAGACAGCTGCACATCATGAATAAGCCAATAGTTTCTGAATAATGTCCTAATTATTAAGAATTATAATGACACATTTTCTAGACATACACACTGCACGTGAAAAGTTAAGTCATTTTCCAATATAGAAAATCTATATAGTACTATTTTAAAAGAATTTTACCTTCAGTGTACTTGAGTGATTAACAATTACATTATCGTTGTTACTTGCCACAGTAATTTTTTATAAACATTTGCTTGGTTGAATTGGCAGCAAAGATAGAGGGTGTAAACTATAGAGTACCTTGGGTTTCTTTTCTTTTCCTTTGATTTTCCTTGCCCCCTCTTATTAAATAAGTAAGATACAAAAGTAGATATCGCTTTGTGGTGTCAGATGGTACTCTGGGAAGATCTGGGGACAAGACTTCCTTGCCCCCAAGATGCAGCCTGCCGCCATTTCATCAGGCGAGCACAGCTTCTCAAGGGCGCCGTGTCCAGACTCTAATGGATCTTTCTTATTTTCTGTTGCCTGTTTCTTTCAAATATGACAATGTTATTTGACTTCTCCCTGCCGTATCTTTCTTTTTTTTTCTCTACAGTTTTTTTTAAAGAACTTCTCAGTGCAATAGCTGTGTGCAGAGGTTGTGGGGAGGTGTAGAAGTAGGAGGACTGGGAAAGAGCTACTCTTGGGAATCCAAAACACTCTCGTATTTTTGTTTTAGTGGCATTCAGAAGAAGCAAATGAGGAAAGGATCAATACCAGAGTCTAGATTTCTCTTTTAATTCCTCAATTCTGCCACGAGATTCAGCCACTTAATTTAGAAAATTGATGTTAGACCTATTTACAGAACTGGAAGTATTTTGTAATGGTAACAGATTCATAATATCCTTGAAAAAAATCTTTTGATTGATTTCCATTAGTTAATAATCCTCAAGATGAATATGGGGTTTAGATAAAACATACTACAGAAAGAATCCAGTGATTTTTTTTTTAATGAAATGATAAACATAGGAAAATTATAAAGTGGCAGTGTTTCCTTCTTTCAGTTAGTAACAGGAAAGCTCGAACTATCAAAACTTGTTTTTCATTGAGCCTCTGTATTAGCTATTCACTTTGACTTTCACAAATGTAAATTTTAGGAGTTCAAATATGTTAGATTTTCATGTTATTATAAGTTCTAGATCTTAATATACACTGGGTAATTTAAACTAATTTCAAACTTATTTAGGTCTGTCTCTTGTCTATTAAATTTAATATTTGGAAAGTGTTTCATAAAGTCAGTAGGACAAGGTCAATATACATTTCTTACTATTTTAGGTATATTGCCAAATATAGAACTGAAATCAGAAAATATGTTCAATCATAAAATATGTTCAAAATTTTTAGCACCTAGAAAACCATTCGTAGCCAGGGGAGCAATTTTCCTTCCTTAAATGGTTACTTCCAGTCTAGGTTTTGCTGTATTTACTCTATCAAACGTTCACTAGAATAAACTTTGAAATAAGGCAGACAACAGCATATAAAAGCATGAACTAACTACAAATCATGATTGAGCTATTTTGTACATAACTATGTACACAAAAATTTGTACTTAATGATAAAAACACAGCTTCTTGGAAAAGAAATTCTGAGAGCAGAGTTTGTAATCAGATTTCCACTAAACCTAAATTTTGTGCTCCCATAAAGATATTAAACAACACCAAGGATTTACAGAATTCATAAGTCCTAAGAACTGGTCTTAAAAAAAAATCACCAAAACATTAAGAACCTGTGTATCCTTCTGCAGTTCATATTTGCTATTAACAGGAGATTAAAGTTCCAAAAGAGAGAGATGAAATTTTAATATTTCTGTACTGGTCTGTCATAAGTAAAGCATGTCTTGCATCCTTTCCACCTGAATGTAAAAATGTAATGTAGAAAAATATAAAAAATGTGAGAAGACACTCTATTTAGGTCGTTGTTGAAGAAGTTGATGGGAACCTGATAGAGGGGATTTACCACCTTTTAAAATTCCTGATCTTTCTTGCATTTTATTTCTTCTTTTTCTGTTTGAGCTATTAGTGAGTTTTATTTTCACATCCACTTTTTTTTTAATTTATTGGGGTGACAATTGTTAGTAGAATTACATAGATTTCAGGTGTACAATTCTGTATTGCATCATCTATAAATCCCATTGTGTGTTCACCACCCGGAGTCAGTTCTCCTTCCATCACCATATATTTGCATCCACTTTTAAAATATCTGTTCTCCTCCTATTTTTACCTGATACTATATTTAGTATAAGAATGAGACTTGGATTCAAACTCCTCTACATAACTCCATACACACAGCATCTTTTTATTTCAGTCAACCACTTTCCTGGGAGCTCATCTTTGGATGGCTCTCCTTACAGAACAGAAACACCATTACTAACCCCAGTGTTCTGACAGTGAAAAGTATCACTTCCCTTTGATTCCCATCCCCTATAGGTGACTGGGCGACTGTTGTAAAATGATAGGAACTCTCCTGATTTTTCATATAGGCTTGTGTGTGTATTCATATCTCTTTTTAACAAAATGTTTCAGGAGTACTGAATTCCTTCATTCCCTCCTCCTACAGCATCTGAGTTGGAGGAATATCCCTTTATGTACTAGCCATATGCCAATCAGCAAACTTATTCTATTTTTCACATGCTTTCCCCAATTCTCCTTCCCCTTGTTTTTGATATTTCTACAGTATCTATATTGCCAAAGCAAACAGCCATTATATACCACCCTTTCTACCTTATAATCATCAGTTACTCTTACTTTAACAGGTAATTCTATACCTCATCCTCATCCTCAATCCTTATGGCAGTGTCTCTGCAGACATATATTTGCTTGGGTTCTCTCCAGTATAGTCCTTGTTCATGAGATAGATATTCTCTGAATTGTTGAATATGCCTAGCAGTTTGCCTGAGACTTTGTTTTGGAAAATTATTATAGCTAGGTATAAAATGTTTGGCTCACATATTTTTCTCCTGAGTTACCCCATTTCTTCTGGTGTAAAGCACTATTGTCAAAAAGTCTGATAACACGTTATAAGTGAATTTGTAATTTTTCCTGGATTTTATCCTTTATCTTTTAGCTTACTTTCAGTAATTTTATTAAAATATGGCCCAGTGTTGCTCTTTCAGGTTTAAATTTTCCAGGAAAATGATTTTCCCTTTCAATATGTACTTTGGAGTCATCTTTTTAAAACTTTTCTTGAACTATAATATTTTAATACATGTTCTATTACTTTTGGGGAGTTTATGTTTGTTGATTCTATTTTGCCTGCCTGCACCTGTCACTTTTTCTAAAATCCTTTTTATCACTCTTTGTTAATTTTTGATATTTAAAACTTTCTCTTTTTCATCTTCTCTTCCTCTTAAACTATTTTCTGTTGTGACTATTCTTTTGTGTGTTCCTTCCAATTAGGCTTTATTTCTAATTTTTTAAAATTATTTTGTGAATTCTATCACTTTATTTTTTTTAATTCTTTTTTTTTTAATGTTTTCTGTCTTTTCAAACGTATTTTATCTTGCTTTGAAACATTAGTTTACGGGTTCTTCTATTTGGGGGCACATCTTACTTAGCACGCTTTCATTATCTGTAGAAGCATTATTATGTTCCTTGTTCTCATTTTTCAATAATGATTTTGCATAAGATTTAACAACAGTTCTTTGCTATCTCCCTACCATTTTACAAAGGAGGGATTGGTCGGGCAGCTTTCCTAGCATCACAGATCTAGAACTTCTTCTCCTATTGTCTCTACAAAGTAGTAAAAAAGTGGCCTCATACTTTCTAGGCTCTGCCTTCTGTCTTTCCCTTCTTTTAGCTGGACATTCTTTCCTTTTCTCCTTTGACCTTCTGCTTCTCTGTGCAATTTGGTTTCTATCCCTGTGGGTTCTCTTCAGTGGAGAGCTTTGTACTGGAAGGGACTGGGAATATTGTAGGTTCAGGAGGAGCCCTTTCAGACCCATTTTTACTACCCATAAATTGGAGTGGCACAATCCTCTCCTAGCTTCATACACTGTCCTGCTTTGCTTGGGGCGTTGCTGGTGAAGTTTGTCTTCAGGTCAAGGGACACCCCCTCCCCCTCCTACATCTCCTCCTGAAGCTGCTGATGTCACACAGGTCTTAGCTGTTTGCCCACCCACACAGATTCCAAAGGCCATGGGCCATCTTGCATACAGGTTTACTGGAGTTTTTGTAGAGAGGCTTCAGTTCTTCTGTCCTAGTTTCTTTCTTCATCTGTTTTTATGAGGGGATTGGAAGAGCTTCAAAAACAATGCCACTGTCATATATCCTGAATTCTTCCCCTTTTGCCTACAGACACTGACTCTCAAGCTAAACACAGTAGCTAAGGAACTGCAAGTCTGAATGTTTTCAGGATAAACAAGACTTCAATTAGGGCTAAATGAAGACGACGGCCATTTCATAGCTTTGGTGCAGTGTCTTTTTATTGGCAAAAAAAAAAAAAGGAATATTCAGAGGATCCTAGTCATGGAAATACTCAGAGATAAATCGCCCTTCACTTAAACTGTCAGAATGACAATGTAAAGGCAACCTAATACCTCCAGTCTCTACCAGTTCGGGGAACAGTGCCCTGTGAAGACCCACTGCCAAGAGAGTGGCCAGCTGCTACAAAGTTAATTAAAACAGCTTTGATAATTAGCACAACTTGTTTGTGAATGTGAAAATATTCTTATGTGAATATACCGGTCACCTTGTCAGTTACGGAGGGAGGGGAGAAGTCCTACAACATATGGAGCTGGGAACCAATTATTTGAAAAAGCCCAACCTGGAAAATGCTCTATTCTTTGTCACCCACATAAAAAACAATAAAAATAAAGCCTATTGTGCATATATCCCCCCACCTGATTTCTGCATATAGTTTAAGAGGCAAATGACATTATGCTTCATTTAAAGTTCCTTTGGTTGAAATAAGTAGAAATGAACCCAAACCAGTTTAAGCAGTGGATGCTCTGCAGGGCCGTTGCCCAGAAGCCAGCAGCCTGCATGAGGTTCCACTCCCACTGCGGCCTCACTAGGACTCTCAGTAATCTTTCTTAATTTTGTCATATTTTAACTTTTGTTTACTAAAGAATAACCCAGGCAATCTTTTTTCCCCCTTTCAGTGTGTTTCATTCTGAGAGGTCCGTTGCTTTCCAATATTATTGTACAGTCCACACTTGGTATTAAACTGTTTTAAAAATGTCACATTTGGAAAGAAGGAGGAGAAAGAGGAAGAGGAAGAAAGGCAGGTCTGCTGTTAGCTGCCTCGTGCCTCTCATGGTCCTGCCATCATCAGGCAACAAAATGCTGACCACAGCTCCTGCTGTACTCTCCCAACCCTTGCTGCTGTCACCGCGTATGTCACCCTCCTGCTTGCACCCCTCTCTCAGTGGCTTCACAGTCTAATCATTTGACTGCCTTTCTCCTTTCTCAGGCTTCTACGAAGGGTTCATCCCCCATTTGTCCCATAGGGCTCTTGGTGTCTTTCATGCTCGCTGCAAACACTGTCCCTGGTGCTGTCACTTCAGCCCAGATTTCTCCCCTAAAGGCCAGGCCCACTTGTCGGATACCGCCTGGCCTTCTCCACTTCACTCCTGTGGCACATGGTAACCACTCAGAACTCGGTACTTCAACGATGGAAATCATGGCCTCATAACCCTCCACCCCTTCCCAGCCCCTTCACAGAGTTGCCTACCATCGTTGCCCCACCTAGATGACAGTTCCAGGCACATGGTACCCAAGACAGAAGCCAGGAGCTATCCTTGACCATGGACTCTTCCCCACTCCCACTTTTAAATCCTTTACTTGTACCTTTTACTTCTGTCTCCTAAATAGCTCTGGGATATGTCTGCCCCTTACCGTCCCAGCTGACTCACAAAAGGCTCAGACCACATAACTAATTCAACGTCGACTTGCAGTGATGTTTGCCTTAGCTCCAGATTTGTCTCTCCCAGACCAGCATCCACATGGCAGCCTAACTGTTCATTCTTAAAGTACAAATCCAATTTCTCATTCTCCTGATTCTTTCCATTTCCTCCTTAATAAAATGGAATCTCCTGACAAGGTCCTTTATAACCTAGTTTCTTCTCCATGTAGCTTCATCTCTCATAATTGACCCCTACCTCCTAGTCTAAGCCTTGGCCGCCTTGGACCCCACAGTCCCCCGCGGGCCAAACTCACAATCATTTCCATCTTTACTCCCCTGCCCTCTCTGCCCCAATGACCTACCTCTTCCTATCATTCTGAGGTAGGCATCCTTCTTGCACATGCCAAAAATTTGAGTTTCCTTTTCATAACTTCTAATTTTATCATAATATTATCTTATTTAAAAAATCCAACTTAATAACCCCCACATTTGAGTTCTTCTTGCAAGAATTCTTATTTTTCAAGAATGGTATGTGCAACCCACTACTGTCTGCTTGTAGGTTATGCCTGATGAGTTCACTGCTGTTCTTTGGAGCCATCCCAACTTCTGCTTGGCCGGCCAGATAAAGACCTGGGACTGGCCACAGGGAGGAAAATGGACTCAAACCATTTCAAGGAGAGTAGGGCCCGAAACCCATTTATTTGTTCCCACTTTCAATGAATATTTATGGCACACCTAAGTGTTCAATAATGTGCACTGTATTAGAAATTGGGAACTTACTGATAAGCAAGGCAGCCTCAGCCCTGCTCCTACAGAATCTGCAGTCTGGAGGGGGCGGGTAGACAGGTAATAAACACATAAGCACAATATTTAATCATTATAAGCTCTAAAATGTACCGTGTAGAGAATGCTCGCTGCCTCCCGTTGTGTTCCCTGGAGCCTCATGTTCCTGCTGTGTTTCACATGACGGAGGCAGAGGTGGCCCTTCCTCAGGTGAGAGTGGACGCCTCGTGGCCAGATTCTAAGGTGACCTGGAAGAAAGTTCAGCAGCCTCCTGGTTGAGAGGTGGAAACTGGAGGTTCTGGCTCCTCCTGGAGCACCTTTGGAGTACTTGCTTCTCACTGACGTGAGCGTCCCAGGAAACACCGACATCAGCTGAGGAGGCTGCGAGCTGAGTCCAATTACCTGCTCCAGTGACTCATCCATGATTCTATGTCACAGAATTAACTGTAGCAACAAACCCACACTTGGGGGGATTGTTTGCCATTTTCCTCCCAGTTTCCAATATTTTGAAAATCTGTGTCAAGTCAGAGGTTTAGGAATGATGAGTTTTCCTTAGATGTGGCCGGGTCATGATTTACTTAGGATAAATCAACACTGAATTTGTCCAGTTGCCTCACTTCTTTTCCTTGATGCTGTTGTCCCAGGAAGAGGGAAGGGTGACATTTTGTGTGTATCTGTCCTGAAGGGCTATCATGCTCGGCGAACTCCGCAGTTTTTCATATTTTCACTTTTACTTGCTGAAGAATTAGAGTCTAATCTTGTTCCCAAGTACGTGAACATGTGAATGGGTCTATTTAGCTCTCTAAGCAATCCTCTTTGTCTGCAGCAACTCTCGGACGCTCAGTACAAACCACTATTTGAAGCAAACCACTTTGTGTAATTTTGAGAGTAAAATACAGATGAAAACTTGCTGCAAGCATTAAAAATGAGCATAGTTAGAATTTATTTTCTTCTTGGATTTGAAATTTGGGGCTTTGTCTTTGGTTTGTACCAGGCGGTGCAGAGTCCAGTTCCCGTGGAAGGTTTGGGGGCCACTGGTTATTTCCTCCGCAGCCTCCAGGGCCGAGCTGGGGAACAGCCACTTCGGGAGGGGACCATGCCCGGGAGGGGTCCACCATGCTCACGCAAAGGGCCCAAGTTAAGAGCTCAGAGTCCGTTTGGGAATGTACATGAGTAGCCATTTTAGACAATAGAAAAAAAAGTTCATTTTAAAAATCAGTTTGATAAGGAAGTGCGAAATAAAACTTTATCTCACTGAAAGCCAGTGTAACAATCCAGAAATTGGAACCCCAAAGGGAAAAGTCACAGGTATTTAGCCAGTGAATGTCTTTCCACTTCAGACGGTAGTCAAATAAATCTTTCCTCCTCCCTGCTTGTTTCACACTTATACAATACAGAATACTTAAAATTGCAATTTTTAACTGTACCTGTCGCTCTCGTCCATTTTCACAGTTAGTGGAGTTTGTCTAATCACAGACACTATTGAATACGAGGCTCACAAATGATTCTGGTGCAGTTCAACTATTACTGCTGTATATAGTGTGAGCTTTACAATTATTACATTGCTTGGGTAGAAAATTTTCTAAATGATTAATAATGTGTAATAACATTAAGCAAGAAAATGCACAATAGTCAAATATGTGCTAGATTAGAAAAGAAATGTTTTTCTAAAAGTTGTTTAAATCATATCAGACTCCTACTGTTTCTGTTGTGTGGTGGCCAGAATTACATGTTGGCAGAAGAGCAGGCAAGGTTTCCCCATAGGTCACCTCCCTCACTCCCCACCCCCAGGCCCCTGTCTCACGTAAGCACCCATTAGCTTGTGTGTGTTCTCATTTGACTGTAAGCCCCTTGTGAGGAGGAATTGTGCCCCATTCTACCAAGAACACCGAGCTTACAGCACATGGAAGCATGCGGTAAATATTTGTTGAATGGCTGAAGTGTTACATAGCTAGAAACTTCAGGAAATAGTCATGTGTCAGAGCACATAAGGATTAGGTACAGAGATGTCACAGCATGTTTGGGGTAATCTAGAATCTTCTCCTCAGGATAAGTCTTCTTCAGGTTGTCTGTCGGGATTGTACGTCAGCGAGACGCCTTAGGGTGGGTGCATTTTTCATCAAAACTTCCTACAAAGGGGAGACTCCAGATTTAACGATGAGTCCACTAGGTTTGTCTGAAAGGTGCCTGGACGTTTTAAAAGCTATAGTAGATTTGGGTGGAAATGCACATAATTTGAGGATGAGAAATTTATTTTTTATCTCGGCTGGAAATAGAGTGTGACTCTGGCTGCATCTATTTGTTTCATTCAAAGTCTGCTTGTAGGCATGCTGCATTTATCTGAGGTCTGCAGAACATTTTTTCTCAAGGTTTTCGTCTGACTGCTCTTGCTTTTTTCATCTTTTAATACTGAGAAGATCTAATTTCTGTACAATATCATGTTCATTGCACTGAAAATTGTGCTATATTTAATGATGCAAGTAAATTGAAAAGTAGTGGCTAAAATCTGGAAACATTTTTCTCCTAAAATCACTGTTTCAAAATCTCAACTGAATTTCTAGAATTAATTTAATGCTTCTTGTGTATATTATGGGAACATTTCAAAGTGATTCTCAATGTATTTTTTTAAACCTCACATGAATAAAAGAAATCTGAATATAATATCTTAGAATGTCAGCTCCTTCATTCTCCCCATCATATAATAACCCAACCCCACAGTTAAAGAGGGGCCTGCCTCAATTTTCTCCTAGAAGATATCATCACGTTTGGCAGAGAGCAATTCAGAAGTAACTTCCATAAAGGTCCCTTTGTGTCTTTCGCACCAGTCAGGAAATAATGAAGCAAAAATGACAAAGAAGTAGGTGTTCATCTGATGCGTGGTTCCTTCACGTACATAAAACAAGCAAGGCGTAGTACTCATTCACATAAATGTGAGAAGAGGTGTTTCTGATTGGTGCTCCCACCAATCTCTGCTTCCACCATTTTCATCACTAGCCTCCATGGTTTCTGTGCCATGTTCCAGCCGGAGAGAAGGGAAAATGCGTGTGAACCACACAAGGGAGTCCACGGGCCAGCACTGGAGAGGGCTCGTCGTACCCATCGTACGTCACTTGCTCTTGTACCCATTTGTCTAGAGGTCAGTCACATGATCACAGCTAACACTCAAAAGAGTCCTGGAGAAGTAGTGCAGTGGTGAGCCCCAAAGGAAGGGAAATTAAATTTAGTGATAGCTGTCTAACTGCTGTCCCATTGTAATAAGCCAGGGAACTGTAGGTAGAAAAAAGTAAATTATACCTAATGGAAAAAGAAATCTGTCTTATACAATCATCTGTTGTAGGGTCCATTTCTAAATATCACAGGCTTGTAAGAATCTCTCTTGCTATATTTTGTTGTTGTTTGTTTGTTTTTGTTTTCTTTTATTATGCTTTTTTTTAAAAAATTTAAAAGCTGCTGTCTCAAACTCATGGAAAATTTCTAGGTATCTAGTGGCACTCTGGGTATTCTAGAGATCAACGTACGCCTTCCAAGGTTAGATTTTGATCATTTGGCCCCTCCATAGGTGGGCAGAGGGCAGTGTAACAGGCAAGTTATAATACAGCTGTTCCTTAGAATCGTGTAGCCCTGGGAAAGAGCTCGTGGTCCGTGACGGCCTGTTTTCATACCTCAGATTTCACTATTCTCTGTTCTGCTAATGAGCAAAACTGGCTTCAGAGCCACGATATTTTCAATTTAATTAACTGATGAAAATTCCATATTTTGTATGAACCATTTTGTATAAACTATTGAAAATGACATCATTAATTTGAAGATATCAGTAGTGCTTTGCTTAATGTAAAATTATGAGTCTTTATTGGGCCATGAACGGGCTAAGAGGAGGCAGTGCAATAATCTTAATTATTTTTGTTGTGTCTAGTTCAGTCACTCCAATTTCAAGTTTCTCTTTTGAAATAATCTAATAATTTTCTTATTGATGTGTTAGTGTTGTTTTAGAACCCTCAACTGTGGTAGACAGGATAAGGGCCTCCCCGAGGTGTCCAGGTCTAATCCCCAGAACTTGTGAGTGTGTCCCCCTACCTGGCAAAATGGACTCTGCAGATGTAATTAAGATAAGGATCTTGAGATGGGGAGATTGTCCTGGTTTATTCAGGTGACTCAGTGTGAACACACTGTTTGGTCCTTACAGAAAGGAGGCAAGAAGGTCAGTTAGAGAGAAGATACATGACAATGAGAGCAGAGGTTAAGGGGCATTCTTTGAAGATGGAGAATGGGGACGTGAGCCAAGAAATGCAGGCAACCTCTGGAAGCTGGAAAAGACAAGGAAACAGGTTCTTCTATAAAGCTTCCAGAACCAGTGCAGCTCGGCCAACACCCCAATTTTAGCCCAATAAGACCCCACTTTGAACTTCTGACCTCCAGAATTATAATGAATTTGTGTTGTTCCACTAAATTTGTGGAAGTGGTTACATTAATCGTAGGAAATTAGCACTCAAACTGTTCGAAGCCGGCTCCTTTGAGTATATCATGGTGTGTTTATTACTATCTTTCTAATTCCTCTAGGTTAGTCTCTGTGACAGACACTTAAAAGTTGGCCTTACCTGCCAGCTGTTGTCTCCGTTATCACCAGGGGATAAAGATAATATACAGCAGTCCTAGTAAATAGACTTGCATTGCCAGTGACTTGGATTACCTTGCTTAAGGAGATTTTGACGAAATTCCGAGGGTAAAAAGGAGAGGGGTTGTTTCTGAGAACTGTTTCTTAGCTGTTAAGAAGAGACAAAAGAAAAAATTAGTTTCTTTTTCTACCTGTGGATGTTTCTATATCTGGTTATGATTCCTGGAGCTTGTGCCGCCATTTTGTGACAGTCGGGCTGCCAGCTGACCCTCTGCAATGGGGCAGAGGAAAGTTGAAACAACCTGACGCCTCAAGGATAGTGTTAAACCAATCAATTAACTGACCAGCTGTGGACCTGCCCTAACCTGAGACTTCATGATGCTGCTGAACAAGCCTACTGGTATAACTGGCAGCTCCCGACCTTCCAGAAGTAAATGGGGAGCAGGAAGGAAGGAGTTGTGAACAAGAGAAGGAGGAAGGGAAAAGAATCACATACATGATAGATGCCAGAAAGTTTGTAAAACCAGGAGGAAAGTTAGTTTCAATAACTTCAGTAAAATAAACCATCTTATTCAGTTCTTGGTTTGCATTTTCCTGTTTCTTTTTATATTCAGTTCTTTTCTACTTCATTTAGAAGGAAGGAGATGAAATCTTGTTCTGATGTCAAATGCATGATCGGAAGCCCATGTGCTGTTATATTAAGTCATACCTGTGCATTAGGTCAGAGTGTCAGGGCAGTCAGGAGAGAGTGTGAGCACCTGGTGGCTTCACACAGCCAAGCAAGTTATGTGATGTACATGTATACGTGTGTATATGCAAGACCGGGTCTTATATAATGTGATATAAGATTGGGTCTTATATTGATTTTTGCTCCAAAAGACGCATTAATGCTGATTGTCCAGCTAGGTCTTATTTTGGGGGAAACGTGTGTGTGTGTGTGTGTGTGTGTGTGTGTGTGTTTATGCAGTGTATTTCTTCATATGTCTAGAATTAGTCGAAATCCTATTACAATGCAGTGAGTCACAACATAATTTTTCTTACAGCTTCTGAGAGCTGATGGTATGCTTCTCTTCCCACCTCCACCTTCCGTGGTTTCAAATTGGTGGCATGAAATTGGCCAAGGTGGGAGTTTTCACCACCAAAATCAACAAATGCTGCCAATCAGAGTTGCTGTCCCCCCGAGAGCCAGCCATTACACATTTAGGGCACCCACTGGGAGCAATGACAATAGAGTCATTGATAACTTTAATTTTAGTGACTCTGTGTGGTGCCATATCACGAGGTAATAACATGATTGATATTTTAATTAGCTAAGATAATCTCAAATTGCCGAATCCAACTACTAAAATTAGTTGCTAATGCTAATAGTACATTGAAAGATTGAAGGCTTAAGTATCTGAAGCATTTTCAAACTTATTTTGTTCAATCTTTTCTATTTTTCCTCTCTCTATATGTGAAAACTATGTAGGCTGTTGGGAAGTGTCACTAAGGGATTCCTTAGCTTTCCTGTTTCCCATAGTTGCCAGCCTTGAGAAGAGTTGTACTGTGACTATACACTGTGACGAACCAAACAAACAGTGGCATTCGGAAAACTGCCAGGCTGCATATTGTGGGTCATAACACATAACCCTGGAACGAGGCGGGATCTAATAGACCCAACAATCTGGGCCTGTTTGACACATTTCATGAACTAAAAGTGCCGGAGACTAAATGAAATCAAAGGCCCCTTTCAGTTGAAAAAAGAACAATGAGCCTAAATAACTTAGGATTGATGAGTGAGCAATTCAATCACTTTCTGCCTTTGGGCAAGTCATTTTACCCTAAATGGAATTCTGGCGCTCACTTGTGAATCAAAAGGGGATTGAAATGCATGATTTAAAGTCATGCAAAATGACGTGTTGCTCCCAGATGACTAAATCCAGGAGGTCTGAAACCAATACTTGCTTGACATATTTTGCAGAAATTCCCAGAAAAAACACACTAACAGAGAGGACATTTGATCCAGAGAAGGTGGAGTAGATTAACTAAAGAGCAATTTATTCATTCATTTGTTTTTTCATCCATCCATCCATCCATCCATCCATCCATCCATCCATCCATCCATCCAGAACTATGTAACAGACCCTGTGACATGCTAAGTTCTAGGCCACATATGAAGCAGACATAGAGACAGATCTACTGAGAAAGGCAAATTGTGAACAAGTGTGTGTGTTTGTGTGTGTGTGTATGTGTCTGTGTGTGTGTGTGTGTGCATGCACGTTCTGTGTGTACACGTGTGGTGAGGTAATGAGTGGTGATGGAAATAAACGCCTTCTATGAGCAAAGCACTGTAACCCTCTTTATAGTCGGCAATTGTTCTCTTCTTGCTTTGGAGATTCTGTTTCCACTCCTGGGGTCCGGGATGTAGGAGAGGAGGGGGAGTGAGGCATTTGGAACTGATCCTGTTTCTCTTCCCTTGCTCCTTCTTTCCCTTCCCATTTGGCATCACCTGGGTGCGGAAGGAAGCTTAGATGGGCTCGTACAAGCAGCGCGGAGTGTCTGGAATCAACCTCAAGTTGCCCTCGTCTCGCACCCACACATGCAGTTGGGCCTGTAGGCCATCTCCTGCCGTCCTGGGTGGGGTCTCTGTCCTCGTATCTGTTGTGGAGGTGTCCAAGGTTGGCACTGGTTCTCGGTCTATTCTTTTGGCAGTGACACTGCCTGACGACTGTTTCTGAAGCTAAGCCGCTGACTGGATCCCACAGCTGAGCTCAACGAATGCTGCTGGGATTCAGCCATGTCTGCGACCCTGCCCCTGGCTTTGAGCCATCTCCTTCAGTCTCTACTGTGACCGGAAACCTCCCTGGGCTGTGACCTGAGAAACCCAGTACAACAGGCAACCACTCTCCTCTTCCAATATACTTATGCCCCTAGGATGCCCTCAGCCCTCTCTTGTTGTTTACAACACACAGCAGTGCATGTACACAGATGTACACAGGCACTCGTGCCTACATGCGTGCACACACACACGCACACACACGCATGCACACAGGGCTTCGATCATGAGTCGGAGGCTCTGGGGCCCTAATGCTGCCCACGTGCTTTTCATCTCCCCTCTCCCCTACCTCTACCTCCCCTTCCCAGCTGGGAGGCACTTCCTCCTGTCCCTCTACTCCCACGGGAAAGGCAGCAGGAGATGTAGTTCCTATTTTTGAGTAGGTAAATATTTGGGCCCTCACGTGATAATCAATCATGTAGTTTTAATGCGCCTGATCCTGTTACAGTGGAGCGAAGTGGTAATAATAATGATTAACACGTACATGCTTCTGGATGGTTCGCATGCGTGAACTAATGGGTTATTTACAACGGACCATTGAAGTATATTCTGTTGTCATTCTTCATTTGATGAGGACACTGAGGTGACTCGCACAGGACATGCACGTACAGTGGTACCTCGGTTTTTGAACGCAATCCGTTCTGGAAGACCGTTCAAGTTCTGACATGTTTGAAAACCGAGGCGCGGTTTCCTCATAGAAAGTAATGCAAAATGGATTAATCCATTCCAGACCTTTAAAATCAACCCCTAAAACTGCAAATGTAGCATGAATTTTACTATCTGATAACACCACATATCCATAAAATTTACGGCATTCGTTAACCGAAATGTTGGTCAACGGAGATGTTCGAAAACCAAGGTACCACTGTATTAAGTGGCAGAGGCAGGAGAAGTGTTAGGATTGAGGATCCAAACTCTGTACTCCTCACTAGTATTATGTAGAAAGGACATGGTCTTGGTAAGACTTCATAAGAATGACTAGATCAACATCTAAATAGAAGGTGCTAGAGGCATATGGGAAGTGGGACATATCAGCAAAGAGTAAGCTGTTGGGTGTAGTTGGAACTTAGTTGTGAGAGCGAAATGTCAGACCGTGAGCTGGAAAGGCGCTGTGGGGACACTCTGACGGGGTACACCACAGCATGTGCCCTGTGCACGTCTGGGAAGGGCGTACTGGATCTGAATGACGTGGAGGGTCTGGCTGCAATCTGAGAGGGAATGAGAGAAGAGTGGGTAGGGAACCATCCAGAATGTGCTCATAGATTCATTCCGCAAACATGAGGCAGCCTGTTCCTCATGCACCTGCAGTTCATATGCAACGTTACAGATCAGAAAATGGAGGGGATATGGCCTCCAGTGCCCACAATTTAGTGAGGATGACAGAATGTAAGTTAATGTGTAAACAACAAATGCCCTAGTGGGCGCATGTACAAAGCGCACTGGTTCTGCCAGGCTCAGCTCTCCCTAGAAAGCACAGGGAGGCTCTGTGAGCCGGGTGCAAAGGAGTGTTCCATGCCAACTGACACACTTGAACACAGACTCCTTCAAGGTTGGCAATCCAATTATGAATCCCACATGCTTGAATACATTCCAAATTCTTACTGAAAATTAAATGTTTTGCATATGGGTATCTTAGTTGACCATATTTGTTGTACAATGAAATAAGTATTCAGCAATCTTTGCTTTAGAGTGTTTGCTTTACTCCCAAAGTAAAAAGAATCCATGTATTCAGCAGATTTTGACTCCTGGGTGGCAGGTGGTATCAGGTCTCAGTGGTGAACCAAACAGGTCCCTGCCCTCAGGGAGTGCACAGACTTTTCTTCTGAAACCTTTTGCGGCTGAACATGAAGGTATGGCACTATTTACACAAATGGCTGTGCCAAATTAGTAACAAAAGGCAGTAAGCACAAGGTCTAGGGACCCCAGGAGCAGAGAGAAAAGGTGATGCACGGAACTGAGAGATAGAAAGAGCAGAATTGTAGAGAACATCCTAATAGCAATGCTTGATCTCTAAAGAAACTGTCTTAACAGATGTGGAAAAGGCAGAGTTCATTTGAGGAAGAGAGATGCCAATTCCCCAAATTGCATAATGAGAAGAACAAGAATGACCCTTTCACTCTGTGTGATTTTGAAATTTCTCTGTAACCTTCACTGAGTTAAAGGAAACACTCTTTCTCTCAGGTACTAAGAAGTTCAAGTCTTTTCTTTTGATAAAGAAATCAGTAACATTTTTAAAACTCTGCTTGGAGATTGTGATTTCAGATGCTTGTTTCTGGAATTACAACCCAGTGCACAGATTGTATATTTTTTCCATGTGTCACTAGCATAAAATTCTAAAATGTCAAAATCACTTGATTGTAATACTCACGTTGACTGTAAAAGAACACTTAGTCATATGGTTCAAGGGTAAACTCTGAAGCAGAGACTTTACGAGGCCGATAATTTTTGTATTAAAAAACTGACAGGTTTTTGTTAATAAATGCAGTATTGATCATTTTATTTACTATTGTCTAACCAGCTTATATGCATATTTGTAGTTATTTTATTAACTTACTGTCTACACTCAAGATACATTAGTAAAGCATGCTTTACTAATAAAGACAAAATTTTCAGCATTTTGTGTTTTTGTCCTCTATATCTATTGTTAAAGCACACAAACCCAAAAAGATGGTGTCATTTTTATATAGAGATGTTCTGACCTACTTGGAAGTCCCCTGGATCGCTGGCAGGTGACATGTGCCGGGCCTTAACTTGTGAGCTCTCGGGGCTCAGCGTTCTGCGTCCTTCAAACGACTTCTGTTCTTCCATCACTTTAAACGAAACGACAGCAGGACCAGAATCGTTTAAGAAAATGGTGGCATACCCCAAAGACGATTTTTCTTCCCCTCAGCAAAGGGAACAGAGCAAACTTGAAAGAATAGAGTGAATGTGGAGGAACTAGGCTGACAATTGCAGCTTATAAAGAAGTGACTTGGTCATGAAAACAACAGGGGTCTTCTCCATGGCTCTTTCCCAGCTTCCATCTACTGACCCCTCTATTACTAGGCACTGTGCCAGCTTCCTCTGTACATTAACTCACAGCATTTTATGGGAGGTAGGTCCTGTTAGTGTCCAGTTTTACAGATGAGGGACTGAGTATTTTGCCTGTGATCATCTGCTGGGCACGGGGGAGCTGTGACTACTGTGGAACCCGTGCCCTTTGCACCCCTCCACCATGGCTCCGTCCTGACCCAGAAGCCACAGCACACGTGAACAGCTCCTCCTACACGTGCCCAAACACGATCAGGCTGGCGGACACACTTTTCAGTGCTTTGGTGGCATGTCCCCAAAACCTCTCACATTGGTTCCTTCGTCGATGGCTGAGTCTTTGAAATGTTCCATGCACCAAAATTACCTCCCCTTTCTTTTCACTTCCCCAGTTCCACAGTACAGTTCTTTCAGGACTTGGAGAGGAGGAATTAGATCTTCTGATTATAGCGTATAGTTACGCTATAAGGTATAAACAACATGTAAGCTGAGCCATACCCAAAGGCATTTTGTTTCTAAGAAGCAATGAACTGAAATCTCCATTGATAAATTGGTGGGGGTATTTTTAACTGCACGGTCTTCCGAGGCAGTCTCATTTGCTCACGACCACCCTCCCTACCCCCAGTGTTGAACAAATGAAGAAAGTGTGCCGGCTGTGCACAGGCCTAGAAGAACTCAAGGACGGGGACAGAGGGACTTTCTAAGTGGTAACAGTAGTTCTCTTCATGAGATGGTTCAAGTTCCTTTGGAAATATTCCTATCCCATTGAGAAAAATTGTTCTTATATTGCCACAAAATGATTCGTACCCTGACATGTCTTTCACAATTTCCACACCTAATTTCATATACTTTGTCAGTTTCCATATTTCCAGTAATTATCATTTGTTCCTTCTTCAAAAGGTTAGTGGGGCGTTCAGGCCGCATTTTTCTTTTGTGTAAAGCTCGTGAACGCTAGTTGTCCTGCACAATTCTTTTCACTCCTTGACCACCTCTTCTGTTCTCCAGGCTAATGACAGTCCCCACAGGTTCTCTGGAGTAGCTTCTTGCTTTGCACTTAAAAGACCATGATCAGTATGAAATGACTCTGAAACCTGTCACCCTAGTACTGACCCTTTTCCAAAACTGCAAATGCGTATTTTACGTCTTTGGCCACGTCCACCCACAGGTCCCATAGGCTACATCTCAAACTGACGTTACAGCCCGCGATGTCGGCCCTGCCTGAGCTCTCTCATTCTGACAACATCAGCGTCATTTCACCTGTCCCACGTGTTGGAAAACTAGCTCTTATATATGTTATGTCATGTCCTTTATTCCCCATGTCCAATTAATCATCCAACCCTGCAAAATAGCCTATAATTTTTCCTTACATATATATCCTTCTGTCATTTTCAGCCTAACTTCTGAGCCAATACCACAATTCATGCCCCTCTGCTGTCGCCTATTATCTGATGAGTCTTTCCCTAGACATTCACTCGTGTACCTTCGTTTTCCCTAGCATCCTTTACTCCACTGTGAGGTTGTTATTTCTTTTAAAAATTTATGTATAGAGGGAGGGACAGAGTACATCTATAGATAGATAGATAGATAGATAGATAGATAGATAGATAGATAGATAGATAGATAGATAGATAGACAGATGATAGATAGATACTGTGTTTCCTCGAAAAGAAGATCTAGCCAGACAATCAGCTCTAATGTATTTTTTGGAGCAAAAATTAATATAAGACCCGGTCTTATTTTACTATAACATAAGACCAGGTATAATATAATATAATATAATATAATATAATATAATATGTAATATAATACTGGGTCTTACATTAATTTTTGCTCCAAAAGACGCATTAGAGCTGATTGTCCAGCTAGGTCTTATTTTGGGGGAAACAGGGTAGATACATGCCTCAACTGAAAATAGATTAAACACTTAAAAATAAGACCTGAAATTGTAAAACTCCTAGAAGAAAACATGGGGGACAACTTCTTGACATGGCCTTGGCAATGATTTCTTGGATATGACACTAAGAGCACACGCAGCAAAAGCAGAAGTAGGCTAGTGGAACTACATCAAACTAAAAGCCTTCTGTACAGCAAAAGAGATAATCAATGAAATAAAAAGATCGTCTATGGAACAGAAGAAAATATGTGCAAACTCTGTATCTGATACTGGATCAATGTCCAAAATGTAAAAAGAACCCCTACAACTCAACAGCAAAGAAATGAATAGATAACCTAATTTTGAAATGGGCAAAGGACTTGAATAGTCATTTTTTTTTCAAAAAAAGACATGAAATGGCCAACAAGTATATGAAAAGGTGCTCAACATCACTAATCATCCGGGAAATGCAATGAGACATCACCTCACACTTGTTAAGACAGCTGTTATCAAAAGATAAGTGTCAGTAAGTATGTGGAGAAAAGGGAACCCTTGTAAACTTGAATCCAAGGAAATAAGTCATAATTCTCCAAACACACCTTCATCTTTCTTCCTACCCACTGACTCCCCTCCCCTCTCCCTGACATTCAACAAAGTACTGTAAGTAGTGTAGCACGTCAGCATACTTTTTGCTTTAGTTTCTTTGGTGAAATTTGACTAAGAAATAGAACAACTCCTGAGTATAAAGAACTTTAATGAATTTGTAACTAATCCCTGCAAAATAGATACATAACAAAATTACATGCTGACATAAGAGACAGTCAATACCGCTATCATAATTTCTTCTTAAAATTGCTTCATGGCATTAAACTTCACCTGAATTAATTCTTTCCCAACCTCTTTAATTGCACTTATTTGGTTGAGAGTATTAAAGTTCACAGTACATTATCTAATTCAGGGACAGTTTTTTATAAAATAATGCCGTGTTTTACAATTAACACTAATGGTAAAAGCCACAAATAATCTGTTTCTAACTCTGTTCCAATTCCTAAAACTCTGTCAGCACTTTTCAGACCTATCCTATGTTTCTAGTTTCTCCACTTTATGGACATTCCCCAAAATATAATTATTCCTCTCTACCTTTGACAAAAATTATACTATTTTTAGCATTATACAAAAATGTGATAAAGGAAAGAAAACCTTTGAAGATGTATTGCTCCTTTTTATCCCCCCTTGGTTAAGAAAAATGCTATTTTCAAAGTTTCAGAAAAATTATTTAAGTTTGTGACAGATGATGGAAGGTGGGAATGTTCAAAGCTATAGAACAAGGGATTATGTCTTCTTTATTTATTACACTTGAAAGTATCATTCATTGACTGCTGCAGTTAGGAACACACCGTTTCTGGGTATTAAAGGTTAAGTGTGCATAAATTCAAGATCTGCTTACAACTGACCTTTAGCAATCTTCTTAGCATTTTTGACAGAAACTGAAAATAAGGTTATTCCTTAAAAGAATTTGATTCTCCATTCACAAGTCCAGATTTTTAAAAAATTTTTTTTTAATTTATTGGGGTGACAATTGTTAGTAAAATTACATAGATTTCAGGTGTACAATTCTGTATTACATCATCTATAAATCCCATTGTGTGTTTACCACCCAGAGTCTGTTCTCCTTCCATCACTATATATTTGATCCCCTTTACCCTCATCTACCACCCCCCTCCCCCCTTACCCTCTGGTAACCCCTAAACTATTGTCTGTGTCTATGAGTTTTTGTTTCTCATTTGTTTGTCTTGTTCTTTTGTTGTTTTTGGATTATATACCACATATCAGTGAAATGGTTCTCTGCTTTTTCTGTCTGACTTATTTCGCTTAGCATTATAATCTCAAGATACATCCATGTTGTCACAAATGGTCCTATTTCATCTTTTCTTACCACTGAATAGTATTCCATTGTGTATATATACCATAACTTCTTTATCCGTTCATCTATCGAAGGACATTTTGGTTGTTTGCATGTCTTGGCCACTGACAAAAAACTTTAAAAATATATTCACAGTAATAAAAATACAAGTTGAAACAATGCTGAAATGTAGTGAAATATCATAAAATTTATTTTACCTATAATATTGTCAAAAATCATGGGCAATTCCCTTTGGATAGGCAATAAAAAAAACAGGTACTCTCATTTATTGTTACTAGGAATATAACTTGGTACCATCCCCATATAGCACCATTTGGAAATATCTATCAAAATTGTGAATATATGTACCCTTTGATAAAGCAATTTCTCTTCCAGGACTTCATCCAACATCATACTTATTGTTTCACTATACCTGTATTTTCTACCTGTTTCTGTCGTATTTTGAATGTGTCTCCCACAACAAGTATATTTCCCTCTTTTGAGAATCTTTTAAAAAGAAAATTTAATCCATTTATACTTACTATAATTATTTATATGTCTGAATTCATCCTACATAATTTCTCCTCTCCATGTGTTTTCTTGGAGGCAGGTGGGATGTTTAACCATCCTTCTGTTGGATCCATAAAGCTTCATTCAATCCTTCTACTACATTCTTTTCCCTTGGAAGTGGATCATATTTCTATGCTTTTAATGGATATCCTTGCATTTCAATATACTTAACTACTTAAGTCTAAAGTTAATCGATAACTCTGTCCTCATCCCTGTCAATGTAACGCACTTTGACTCAGCTCACCTTCCTCTCACCTTTTCTATTTTTCCTTTCTAGTATTATTGCTTCACTTTGTAAACCCACCAGAATTGATTATGAAAACTTTTATAGTCAATGTTTATTTAATCTTATCAATGTGTTCCACGTTGTGTTCACTATTACTTCATGCATCACTTCTTTTCCTGTGTTCAGCTTACTTTTTAATAAATTTTATCCTTTGATAAACACTACGCTCCATGGCCAAAAAGAAAAACAAAAACGTCTCAGTCTTGGTCAAATACATTTACCTTGTCTTGTTTTTTTGAGCGATGGTTTAGCTTAGTGCTGCATTGTAGATAAACAGTTTTTGTTCTTTCACCATGTTGAGAGAATTTGAGCCTGTCTCCTGGCCTCCATTTTGTTAATGAGACATGTCATTTCAGTTTAATTTTGATCCTTTATATGCAACCTGTCTTTTGTTTCTAGTTGCTTTGAAATATTTTCTTGACTTTGGAATCGTATAGTTTTTATGAAAAGATAAACATCTTCAATCTGAAGATACACATCTTTCTTCAATTATGAAAAATTCTTAACCATCATTTCTTCACATGCTGCCTTGGTGCACTCTCTGTGCTCGCTGAGTTCCCGTGAGTGACATGTGGGAGCATCTCAGGCCGGGATCTCTCTGCCATCTTTCCCGTCGCCTTACTTCCCTGTACTGCCTCTGCATGGCCTCTCAGCTCTTTGATCCAGGCCCTAATTCTCTTTGCAGCTCTGGTCAGTCTAATACTAGTCAACCTAGCAACTGGGTTTTTCAGTTAGTTATACTAGAATTTCTTTTCTGGAAGTTTTATTTGGTTCTTTTTTGAAGTAAAATAGATTTCTATGTTTTAAGCATTTTAAAAATGTTTCTTTTCAGATTTTATTCTGCTATTTCTAGTTGCTGGTTTCAGAGTTTATTCCCATGCTCACTGGTCTATTGAATCTTCTTATGTGACTCCGTTACAGGGTGTCTGGTAAGTCTTAGGTGGGGCGGCCTTTTCTGTGGTGTCCCATGTACCTGGATGACGCAAGTGGTAACATTTTCGCATTTGCTTTCGTCTGGGCTACAGAAGTTATTTTTCCATGGTCTGGGAACATTTTTTTGTCTCAGTTCCCTGACTTTACATTTGCTTTGGGTTTCTGTGTCTCACAGAAACCCTTAATGGGACCATTAAGAGCTTTGTCAAACATCAGCTTCTCTTTCTGTTTCCACAAACTCAAGGAGAGTGACTTTCTGTTCCCCTTGTCACAGG
The DNA here is from genome assembly GCF_004115265.2 of Rhinolophus ferrumequinum. Lineage (NCBI taxonomy): Eukaryota > Metazoa > Chordata > Mammalia > Chiroptera > Rhinolophidae > Rhinolophus > Rhinolophus ferrumequinum. The sequence goes on from NC_046286.1 coordinate 103,319,708, forward strand.
TGGGACAGCCCTTCACGGTCCCCGTTGTATGCAGGGCTTTAGTTTAACCCCCTTCGCCTGCCATCTGCCCTGTTTCCCTGAACTCCTGAGGTACTAAAGCCTCAGTCTCGGTCCTGCAATCTGATCTCTATCTGGTACTTTCTCGGGTCACTTGGCTTCACTCTTAGGTCCCTCTGTGACTCTGGGTTTTGTCTTTATCTCCAGCATCTGAAAATTTCCTGACCTCCACTTTACATTGAACACATTTTGGTGTTTTTTCAACTTTGTAGCAGTTCACAGATCCACATCAGCCTTGTCTATCATCCTGCCTGAAGTCACCACTTTGACACTAAAGTTCATTTTTATATTAAAAAGTCTTATTTTTTGCATCAGAAATCTCACGTACTGCTACATGATCTAGTTGTATGTTCGGTATCATTGAGAAAATGTAAAATGATATAAATTGTTTTCAGTTATTCATCACAACCACATCCATCCACATTTGAAAAATAGTATACTCATATTCGAAATGTGTTTTGTATACAATCTGCAGATAGTAAGTACTTAATACCTATATAATTTGTAAGTCCTCTTGCAATAACTTAACAGTTTCCTCAAGGGTTGGAATGCGATGAGTTAAAGCTTTATTTTGCAAACATCATAATAAGTCCAAATGAGGCCATAATATCTGAATAGATAATCTCACTTTTTCAGATTAGTTTGCAATCTAGGCAAGATCCTTGGAATGATTATAGGAAACATAATAACAGATACTGTCAATGATATGGTATTTGCTAATTGAAGCAAGGCTATGGGAAGTACAAGAGTAAGTTTCTAATGTGAGCTTTTTAAAAAATGAAAATCACTGGTCTCATTGTGTTTCTGACCTTTCATTACAGCATTACTACCTTATACATTTGTTATGGGGATAAAAAGGTTATATTGGGTAGGCTAGGTCACGTCAGAATTTTATTGCTTTTGATCAAAAATCACTGAAAGTGTTAGAGATCAACTTGTAGGTACTACATGATCTTTAAAAAGTTATAAAACATATTTTTTTAAAAGAGGAATTCTGTGAACAAAAGTACTTGATGCTTTTTGTAGTTACTCTCCAAGTAGTCACCAACCAGCATATTACCCTGTAATTTCAGTTGATGTGTCTAAAACAGCCCTTGTTCTGTGTCCCACTTTGCACAGTTTCCTTTTAGTTCTGGATTTCTTATATAAGCTTCAAAGAAATATTCCTATATTTTATAAAAGTTTGAAAACTACTATTCTATGGTAATAGTAAAGAAATATAAAGTGTAAGTAATATTTGTTATTAGAACAAGTTATCTTAAGAGCAAAATAATTTACAAAACTGAAAAAGGTTTATTGTTAAATAAACAGTAAAAATGACCTTTCATAAATCTAAGTGGACAAACGAAGCTAGCGATTCAAAAGAACATTAAAGGATAGTAGTCGTCACATGACAAATATGCACACAAAGATGAACAATGAATCTCCTAATGTATGTCTTCTTTCAATGTTGCTTTTAATCTTGAATTATTCTCAACATCTAGATTTTTTTAAAAGCAGATTTTCCAGCGTTATTACCAATATATTATTTATGGACATACATTCATAAGTTTGCTTTTGATGATAGTATGAAAAACAGAAACTTTCCTCCTGAAGTTTTAAAAGTAAACAGAATAGCAGATTGAATCCTCAGTGATTCTCAGTGAAATGGCTGTGAATAGAGGCATCAAGAAGCCCATCCTGATAATCTATTAAAATACTCATAAAATTCCTGAAATGTACATAATCACTATAATCCTAATGGATAAAAAATAGCATTATAGTTGTAGAATGCATAAAATTATAGAATACATAAATTTATAGAAACTTAGGTACTCCTTCATGCTACAGGGTCACTGTTCAACGCCCGGCCCTCTGCACACTCTGCCGTGGTCCCCAGCCTATGGTCTAGAGCTGGTCATGCATCATCTGCCATTGTTCCTTAGCTGGGTATGCCTCTCAAAGAGTTAACACAGGGTAGATTCAAAAGGTCAGGATGAAAATTCAACATGTGCTTACTGAGCATTCACCTATTGTGTGCCAAATACCTTTCTAGGCAATGACAAGCTCCCTGAACAACAGAACTAAAAAATAGCAATGAATAAATGATAAGGGCCACAAAGAAAATCAGACAGGGCAGGATGCAGTGGTAAGAGGGCCTCACTGAACTGAAATTTAGATGAAAGCAGTTGCCAGCAATGAAAAGGTCTAGCGAGGAAGGGAACAGTGTATTCACAGAAAGTCTTTAAGAAGGAATGAGTGAGGCTAGACTGGCCTGGGGAACGAAAAGCACCAGTGTCTGCAGAGAACAGTGCTTGCAGGAGGATGATGTAAAGCAAAGGGACCCGGGGGCCAGATCAGGGAGGCCCTGGTAGGACTTCAGTCAGGACCAGCAGCAGGGTGGGACCCAAGTGTATGGAGAATGGAAACAGGGAGGCGAAACTACAAGCAGGGAAATCAGTTAGGAGGCAGTGGTAGCAATCCAGGTAAGACAAGTTCGGTGGCTTGGACGAAGCTGGGAGTGAGCAAAATGGTGAAAAGGGAATGAAATAAAGACTTGTTTGGAGTGAGAATGAATGGGATTGCTGATGGACTGAACCCAGGATTTGAAGGAGGAAATCAAGGATGACCCCTAATTTGGGGACTGTGGTGTCAGAAGGCTGAGAAAAGTAAGCTTCACAAGGTCAACTGTGTCATGCTGATGAGCACAGAAAAGAGAATGGAGGACGAGGCAAAATGAAGGTCATGGTGACTTATGTAAAAGAAAGTGCAGTGAAATGGTAGAAAGAGGTTCAAGAGGGAATGGGATTGAGGAAGCACAACCAGCCTTACTATGGACAACGTGAAAATGGTACAGTGTCTAGAAGGAACTCGTGAAAAAAAAAATACATTAAAGAGAAGTCATATATAGTATTAAAAACAAAATACACACACACACACACATATACACACACAATCTCTTGATTGTAAATGGAATGTAAGAGGGTTTCCCAAGGCATAGGCCAAATTCATCAACTGAAACACTATTATTAAAAAAAGAGGAATCCTAGAAGGTATGCAAGCAGGAAAGAAACTTACATTTAAAAATGTCACCCTATATCAATTAGAACAACATTTATAGTGTTTAAAGAAGTTTGTGACCTCAAAATATAATGGCAACTTAGTCCATTGTTAAGGCAACAGATCTGCGTGATCGTAGGTTTGCCAGATAACTGATAAACAGGTCAGAAAAGGAACTCACAAAAAGACAATTTCTGGTAGGAAAAAACTGCTGTGGTCAGTGAGCTAGGAGGAGTTAAAGACACAAAGATAATATTTTTCTTTTTCAATCTCTCTCACTCAGTCTTTTATTCAATTCTGCTGTCTCTCAGACCTCCCTCTTTTTTCTCTTCATTCATCTTTTATTATAATGGTTTTTTTCTTTCTTTTAAAGTTTTGAGAATAAGAATCTTGTCTGTGCTCAGTATTTGTTTTTGAAGACATATTGTGAAATGGGAGGGGAAACAACATCTCTAGCTATCAGCCAATTAGAAGAGAGACTCTTAAAACATGATGTCAGAGGAAGAAAGTAAAAAGATTGAAAAAGATATGATGGACAAACAAGTTATAGCAATATTAATATTAGGTCGGGCTATTACAAACTGCGTTATAACGATAAACAGGAAAAGGACATGAGGATAAATGGAACAACTTACCAGACAATTATAACAATGTTGACTCTTGACGTGCCTAACAACATAGCTGAGAGGAAGTAGCATGCCTTGCAGTCAGACTGCTTCAGTTCAGAAGTTACTAGCTACAAACCATAGGCAAGTTAATTAAACCTCTCTGTGTTCGGTTTCCCCTTATTGAAAACTGGGACACTAATAATACTTATATCTTAGAGTTGTGATGAGGTTTAAGTGAACTAATGCATGTAAGTATTTATAACAGTGTCTGGTGTCTGTTGCTTTTATTATTGTTGTTAGTATTCTTGCCCCAAATTGTACAAAGAAAAAAATCAACAGAATTCTAAGAAAAATTTGACATATCAACAATCTTCGTAGATTTGTAACTTGCTTCTCAAAGCAAGATAAATATGTTTTAAAATATTTGAGACAGCTGTGAGATAGTTGCAATAAAACATTTAAACAGGCTGCCTTATCTTTCAAATCATTGCAAAATTGCAAAAAAGTAAATAAAACAATCAAAACTCAAATACAAAGTAAAAAAAATAAATGAAAAGCAACAACCATTGACCAAAAAATCAGATGACAGAAGTTAATCTACACATTGGCATAAATGTGAATGACTTAATATATTTAAAAACAGTCTTAAACATATTAAAGCATAAAATTTAGTGATTTGCTACTTATAAAAAGACATAAGTGTCGCACTAGGCAAAAAGAAAGAGAATTAGCAAAACATATCAACAATGTAAATAAAAATACAGTACAGATGACACATGTATTATGAGGTTAGGTTACAAGGTAAAGCTATAGATAACAACGTTGTATCTTTTGGAGCTGAATGATGTAGCAACAAATTATTTTTAAATTGTACAAAATAATACTCTGAAACATTTTTCAAATATACAAATATCCTAGAGAAAACTGGTACTAGACATATATCCCATAAACTTTTACTTTGAATAAAAAAAGTTTTATGAATATACATGGAATCTAAAATACAATTAATGTTTGTATGTACCTCCATTTGGGGTTCATTTTCCAAGCTCCACTTTCAAGAGGGCATGAGCATTTGACCCTTGACTGCTTATTTCCTTGGTTGGCTGGGAAGCTCATGAGCACGTGAACAGACCTCCTGCTTGGGGAACTGTAGGACATTTGATTCACTGAGACTCACAGTAAACATTCAGGAATGTGGTGGGGGTGTTACCCGTTAGTCACACCCAGGAACAGGCATGCATGTGGCAAGAGACTCCAGAACCTTCCGGCTGGGAGAGAGCTAGGTGGTATCAAAACTTCCTCATATAAAAGGGAGCGTCCTGTGATCTGAATGGGCTCCTCACTTCATTATAATATAAGGTGATAATTAGAATCTGGGTGCATTCATAAGGACTGGGAAATAAGGAAAATTTGCAACTCTTACTAAGAACGCTGCGTCCTTTGCTCTGCAGATGTGTTATATCTTCAATCTGAGTCTGTTGACTTCTTTCAGCCATGAGACTAACATCACCTCTGTCACCTTGCAGGTGATAAGTCAGGTCATGGATACTCTAGACAGTGGAGGACCTTGGTTGGAACAAATCTCAGACATGTGAACAGAACCCAAACACAGCATCTCTTGTCTGAACTCTGGAATTTTAGTTCCCATCCCCTGTTGGTGCTAAATACTGTTGCAAAGGTCAGGACAAGAGGTCATGGAGGCATCATGGAGGGTGAAGGGCATAGAAGTGAAGCAGGGTATGTCTCTGCTCCCAGAAGAAGCAGGAGAGAGATTAGGGATATTTTGATTTTGAGTTGTCAGTCATCCATTCAGGTTCAGCCCACTGTGTGTCTTCCCCATTTTGTCTTGATGGCACCAACATTCTGCTCGTCATCCAGCTCCAGGGAACAGCCATTTAATCATGTGTACCTGTCACTCTCAGATTCACAAGAATACATTATGTGCATTTTCTATTAGATTCTTGTTAGAAATCCAGATGCTGATCTCTTTTCAACAGTTTGTTTTGGTTTTTTCTCTTACATTTTATTCTTACATCTATCTTTTCAGCATACACACTATAGGATTCTTGAATTCTTTTCAACATTACGTTTGTGCCAAATGGGAAACATTAACCAAAAACAAACAAAAAAAAAACAACCTGAAACAAAGACTAAAATGCTTCCAGTGTAGGTTATTTATGATTATAATCTGTTGGTAGGTCAATGAGTTTAACGTCATTGCCAATAGACTGCAGACATGGTGACATATTTCAGGCCGTTAGAGGAATTGGTTCATACAGTCTTCCTGAAACCCTGAAGAACTGGCTCATCCTAAATTGGTGACATCTTCCCAGCTGGCCCAGCTGCATGCTGTCCCAGCCTTGTTTTCATGTGTCCTTTCTTCTCTCTCCTTTCAGGTAGAAATTGAGAAGCTGGACTACCACCATTACCTGCCTCTGTTTTTCGATGGGCTCTGTGAAATGACTTTTCCCTACGAGTTTTTTGCTCGGCAAGGAATCCACGACATGCTGGAGCACGGGGGGAACAAGATCCTTCCTGTTATTCCGCAGCTCATTATCCCGATAAAAAGTAAGTGAACAGGTGAAGACGCGTCACTCAGCTTCGGTGCTGCCGCTTTGTGACAACCTGCTAATTGAGCAATAAAACGCAACAGGCTGAGGCTTTTCTGCGGGTTCTGTGGGGGATTCTATGAATCGACTTACGGGACCAGACGCCATTTACCTGCAGTCCCATCACGGGTACTGCCTGCAGCTCTGCCACATCAGCAGACGAAACCGCACGGGGTCTGCACTGAGTTCAGATGCTCCGTGGTGACGACCCAGCCCACGCTAATTCCTACACACGGGAGTAAAGGACGTGTCTGTGGGGACGCGCGGCCTCTAACTTCTAAGTTCGTTTTTAATGACAGTCCTAACTTTAAAAGTGTGATATATAAACACAATTATAGTGATTTTCTGTCTTTTAAGTAGTAGGATTCAGAATTTTAAGAAACAAGAAACATCTGAAATGGAGAAAAGATTAATGTTATTGAATATTGCAGATTTTTAACCTGCTATAGGTTGGGGGGGGGGGGGGTTGGCGAGTCTCACCCTGTCACTGACTTTATCTATTTGTCTTTAAATGAGATTCTGCTTCCTCTCTGTGACCAGATTCTTCTGGCACGAGTCCTTGCGGACTAGCCGTCTGAAAGAGCCGCCTTCTGAACCGTTTCTGAGAATTTTCACTTTCCGGTGCGACGGCCTCTAATGGCTCCCATACCAGCCCCTTAGCTGTTCCAGTTCGGTCTCCTCACCTTGCTGCCACCACTGCTGACCTTTGTAATAGAGCCGCCCTACTGGGACAAGACTCCGGGAGGGGACAGCCAGCCTCCCCTCAAGGCCGAATGGCCAGGCCTGGCCCCTCTCCCCGCAGCCTCACGCCCCCAGATTCTGCAGCGCTGGAGTCACTGGACCTGCGCTACTGCTTCTGATTGAAAGCAGAGGGTCGGTGCCTCTGTGCGCCTCATGGGGGCAAGGGGAGGGGAGTTGGGGGGAGAAATCCCACCCATTCCAGCGAGAGCAGCCCCTGGCACTTCCCGGCTGGATCTGGGCCCATCTGCCCCTGGCTTCACAGGAATGAGCAGGTCCCCAGTGTCCTCACCCCAGGTTTGCCTCAGTCCCTGATCCAGAATGAACCACTTCCCAGGATGATTGACAGGACACCTGCGTAGTCTCCTAGATCTGGGGAACCCCACACGTTGTGTTTCAGGTGTGCTCTTGCCATGTGGTTTGACCACAACAAGAACAAAATAGTTCAACGTTGGGTTATTTCCCACAGTCTGGATAATTTAGTTTTATCTGTGGTCACCTGTTTATTGATTTCAATTAAGTATTGTTCGAATTCTAGATTTTTGGCAGCTCTGCTGTCCCTGTTTAAACTGAGTCGACTCTGGAACTTGCTCTCATGTCTTTGAGATCCTGTAAGAGGACTGTCTGTAACTGACCACTCCAGATTTCCCCCAAGACATCGCAAGTGAAACCAAAGGAAAGGATGGTGCTAGCTGCTGTGCAAAGTAACATGGAAAGAAAATACAACCCTGTAAAAGGGACTTCATTAAACAGCAATTCTCCTTTTCCCTCGTGCAGCAGCTGACTGAAGGGCTGATCTTCTGGAAGGATAGATAACACTGGGCTATATTAAAGCCACTTCCCAGTGTGATTTATTCTAGCAGGTCACAACTTTTGAATATATTAAATTCTAGTTGAAATAGTACATGTTCCGAAAGGTGATGTAGGAGTTTTATTGATAAACAGAAAAGGCCTAGAACATTCTCCCCCGGAACTGTCTGGAGAGCCATTGTACTTTTCCTCCTGCTCCATCAGAATAGCAGTGATACCCGTTAGTCTGTCCTTCTCCTTAAAATAAGCTACTCACATTGGAATGGCTGCCATCACAGGAGCCTCTCCTTCAGACCCCCATTGAAAACACCAAAGGGCAGCGGAGAGTTTCTAAGTAATATCTTGATTGGACTACTTACAATAAAAGCGTGCCAAATTAGAGTGCTGCAGGCCAAGGGGAATTGATTCTCAGTTTTGTTTGGTCTGTATTTTGAAGATACTTCAATGAGTTAAGGGAAAAGTAATGTGGGCAAAATTTACAGTAGACACATATTAGAGGTCGTTTGCTGATGACTGAAAACATTATTAAGAGCTCAGTAAATACGATTTGTCAGGGAATATTAACTATATATGAATTTGATAGTTTAAGGTTCCAGAAGGAATGAATTGTGTCCTGGCAGATATCACTGCTTGTCTGCACTTACATACTGATCCTGAATCTATGGAACTTGGCTTGCTTCTTTTCAGTCTATTTATGTCACTAAAAGCCATACTTCTCCCAGGAAGGGATAATGATTAACTATGCAAGGTCATGCCAAGGTCCAGCGCTGTGTTGGAAACATTATGTGCAGAAACTAAATCTTTCAGGTGGAATTCTGGAGCGAGGCTAATTGATCTAGAAGCAGGCTGATGCAAGTAATTGGCATAACATACAACAGCTGTGTGTACATTATTTTGAAACAGTCCTATTAGTATAACTGTGACTCTCTCCAGGGTCAAAAATTAACCTTATCATCACCAACTAGCCCGTTCTTCAACAGCTTTTCTCAAGTTCTAACCAATATCTAAGAAAGCAAAACAAGATGTGTAAACTCCCTACAAGGCGGAGAACTGGGCTTAGCTGCCTACCTATTTCTAGAATCCAGGGTTGAAATTCTAAGGTTGGTAAAGTCTAGAATGAGCGATGAATACATCCACTGGCCCTGGGGTTTCTAGATGATAAAGGTAAGAAGGAACTTCTCATTCTCCTTCTCTGCTTGATTCAGACCCCAATTTTCATAATTACCGGCTCAGTGAGCAGCTAATAGCTTGTTCCATTTTTGTTGTTTTCTGGCACAGCTACAGGTGCTCCCTTTCCTTCCCACCTTCTGATTTCCACCTTCTCGAGCTATTTTGTGTCAGAAACACCAAAAAATACCGGCATAAAGTGGTTAGGGTTGGCAGGGAGCGTTAATTGCTGAGAGCAATGGCAGGGCCAGTAAGGATAGGGGCGCACTCGGGTTGTAGATTTGCACTTACTCCATCCAGTTGGGAAAACATAAATCCACCAGATCCAGCAGAACAATCCCAACACAGAGCCTCTGAAGCCGTGAGCATCAAACTCAGAAGGAAATTGCAATAGAGGCCACAGGACAGAGAGTTCCCAAAAGCAGCCCACAGACTCTGAGTTTGGGAATGTCTTTCTGCTATGTAAATACTAGAACAATAATGACAACAACATAGCCAGCATCCAATCACATCGCTGCACAGGGAAGGAAATACCCCAAACAATGAGAGGAAAGGAACACCTCAACAATATTGAGTAGAGGATCCAGAAGAAATCTGTAGAGACCTGTTTGACATCTGCAGGATCCAGGAAGGGATGGCCTCTGTGACACAGAAGCAGAAATCACAAGAGGACACGAGACTCAAATGAAAATGAGCCAGTGCTGAGTGACAGAAGGGAAACTAAAAACGCCGCCGTAGACTTAACATCTCCACGGAGGTATAGCAAGTCATCAACAGCACACCATCAAATTGGGAATCCAGACGGCCCCCATCAGACTGTGTCTCAGGAAAGACACGTGTATAAAAATAAGGTGAGAACAGATTATAAACTGGGGGACACAGGACACAAACAGGAGCTAACCATCATAAGGATTCCCAGCAGGAAACATCAGAACCACAGGACTAGCAATGACGAGGACACAGGTGATTGAAAGACATTTTCTCAGATGAGAAATACCCCTTATTTTGCAGGTAGAAAAAGCTCATTGCAGTCTGAAGAAAACCAGTGAAAAAAGAATCCACACCTAGCCTAGATTGTCAAAATGTTTAAATGGTAAGATAAAGAAAAATCCTTCAAGCTTCTGGTCAGGACACACACACACACACACACACAGCTACACATCAAGAAATAAAAATAACTGGTGCCAGTACTTTTTGCAACAGTAAATTCCAGACAAGAGTGGAACAGTTTTTAGAGAACTAGAGGAGAAACCCCTTAGGTTTATTTCACCCTGGTCCCGTGAGTAAAGACTCATGGACTCAGTAAGCATAATGCCCACCTGCTCCTTAGACAAAGCATTAGCAAGGATGTGCTCCAACTCTCAGAAAGGAAAGCAAAGTTAAGAACCCCAAATTATTATAGGTCATAGCTTGAAAGCAGTTAGCATTAAGACCCACAATGCTTGGAGTGAAGTCTAAAAGAGTTGATGGGAAAGAGTTTGAAAATTGCATGATGATGTCAAACAATACTTTTGCAGTAATGTGTCTAAAAATTAAAGGAAATTAAGTCTAAGACTGCAAAGTCAATGGAGAAGATAAAAGTAGTTAAAACAGTCTGTATAAAAAGGATAAAAATTAAGTAGACAGCGAAGAATGCTAAGAGCCAAAAGCACAAAATAAAGTGAAAAATGTGAAATCAAATATATCAGCTATGAAAATTAACTTTCAAATTGGTTTGTGGAAAACAAAATCTGAATATAAACTCTCTATATATAGCAAAATAATACTTCAATGTTTAAAAAGTAAAGGTACTTTGGGACAAATGGAATAAAAGAAGGCAGGAGTAGTTATTTTAACTTTAGAAAGGTAGAATTTAATGTAGAAAAGCTTCAAGTGTGTAAAGAGGATCAATATATATTGATGAAAACATTTATAATGACTATGTAATTATCATGACATTTTATGCAAACCATGACATCACATTTAGAATAAACAATTAGTTGCTCATACTGATATTTTTGCCTCTGGAAGAAGAGTAAACCTCTTGCCTAAGAGACAGGAAGATGCCAGTCCTGCTTCCACTGCCTGACCCTCTAACACCCACCGTGTCCCCCAGCCCGGTGTGCACAGCCTGGGTCTACAGCCCTTTTTCCCAAAGCTCAGCTGCATGGGGCTCATCTGCAGACCCCAGCAGCAGGCAGGTCCACGCCGTAGGGGAGACGTGGACCCGAGATGCTGCCTTCCTCACAGGCCCCCGGTTGATGCTGCTGCTTGGGGGGTCACGGCAAGGCTGACGAGGGGGCCAAGATGGTGCTTGTTCCCCTCAGGCCCTCCCCCAAGATCCCACGAGCAAGGTGGGGGATGAGACGGGAGGAAAGAGATGAATGATCATTTCATCTGCTCTTCACGGAGTGGAGAGATGCTGCGTCATTCGCGATGGAAGTAATTACAGAAATATAACTTTAAGTGTTCAGGCCTTAAAAATAACCATTAATGGATTAGAATAGATGGTGTATCATGCGAAGTGCCAAGAAAAGAAAAATGAAACACTATCAAAAAGGAAATCGCTTTAAAAAGAAAAAAAAAAGGTGAGAAAATCAAACTAACTAATTTGTTATGACCACAGATAAATGGGAGAAATAATCAGTAATCACACACACAAAAAAAAGACTTGGTTTGGGAACTTGTCTGAGAGATTGTTCCCACTCGCTGTTCCCAGGCATGTGGTTTTGGTGGGGACTGGCAGTCACCGAGGAATGATGAGAATTTGGGTCTCTTGTCCAGACTTACCTTCTTTCCCGCTCCATCCTTTAACAGCTGTGTCACAGTGTTGGTTAAATCAATAATCAGTTGTTACACTGTTGTGATCACATAAATACTGTCCACTGCAAATCACACATCTACTGTAATTACAGGACTTTCCTCAGACAACTTGTTTTTCTCAGCATTCATGATTGTCTCTCATTTTATTGGCTTAATTTGTACATACTTACTATTTTTTTCCAAATATTTCAGGATCCAGCAAATGAATATTATTTTCTGAACATTCAGAACATCTATCATTCTGTTCCCATCTGGACTAAGTGGCCCAACACTTCTCATTTTTAAACACTTGTATTTAAAAAAACAAAAAAAAAAAAACTAAGAATAGAAGAGATATGATATGGCGAGTTTTATCAATCAGAATAGGCTAGGTTATGTTGAAATAACAACCAGTCTCCAAAGTCAAAAGCCTAACACAGTAAATGACTCAAAGGTCTGTTTCTCACCTTTGCTCGTGCTGTTGCATGTTGGCAGGGGGCCTCTGATCATTGTAGTTTCCTGGGGACCTGGCCTGATAAATGGCGTTGGTCAGAGCTGCAAAGGAAACTAGACCTCAGAAGGGTCTCTCTCTGCCCGTGAAACAGTCAGTCCTGGAAGTTAACATATTTCGCTGCTGGTCACTATTTATTGGTAAGACCTAGTCTAGGGCCCGTGTAATCTCAAGGGGACCAGACCATGCCATCATACCATAGATATTATGAACACTGGATTTTAGACTCTGAATTCTGTTACATTCTTTTGAAGAGTGTCGATTCTAATTCTGACAGACAGTTAACCTGTTAAACACCAAAATGCCAAACTTTGTCTCCCGTGTGGTGGTCAGTAGCCAAAGCTCTTTCATCTTCTAGCTTCTGTGCTTCATCTGGCCTACTGGTATCTCGCATGTGCATCTTCCTCAGGTCAGTTAAGGCAGGGTTTTCATGCGGAGGTCTAGTTTGCCTCCTCTGTGTGTGTCTGCCTTCCAGGACCCACCTGCTGATTTTCTACCTGCTCTGCCAGCTCAGAACTCTCTCCTCTGGCACCTTCTTCCATTTCCTTCCGCCCCAGAACTCACACTTTAGTTCTTACCGGCACAACCCTTTCAACTCACCAATCTTACCTGGTGTGCTCTCATCTTTCAAGGACAAGCTTCTCTCCAGTTTCTGCCTACTTTAAATACCTTGGCGTGATACTCAAGGATTCACTAAATATCTGGCTGCAGATGATGCTTTGGACTTTACTTCTTATTATTTCCCTTCATGCCCGCTGTGCTCTAGCCCAACTGTGCTGCAGAACCTGCTTTGCAGTTTTCTGATTCTGTACCTTTGTTCTCTTTTGGAAACGTCGGTTCTCATACCCCCAAAGGTCTGAACATTAAGGGACCTTCAAGCCCAGCTCCAATAGGAATTGTCTTGTGGAACCTCTTGTGATTCTCCTCTACCTGCCTACCCTCAACTCCAGTCCTCTCCCCAACACTTTCTTCCCTTGCCCACAGAACTTTAGATCTTCCTCTCATGTCATTTAGAGTATGATGTGAGAAACTAATGTATTCCACAGCGTCTAGTGTGCTGGCTAGTACACAGTAGATGCATCAAAATGTTTGCAAAATTAATTTAATCAGGTACATAACTGCCCTCCATACTGAAATTTATATAGGTATCATAATCGAAAGCATAAAGTGGCCATTTGGGCTTGCCATTCTACTGCGTATTCCATAAAAACTATCTTGAAAGAACTCCTAATATGATACAACAAATACAGAGTATAGTGATAAAGTGCTTTCCATTTATTGGAGAAATTATTTCAGTAGGGAGAGAAAATTTTATTCATCTACTTTCTGTCATGTGATTCTTTTCACGCGCAGCATCAGACCTTGGTGAGATGGGCTGCTCGGAGGCGGGGTGACCCCAGCTGCTAAGGATTTACAGAAACATCACTGACCTACAAATAGGCAGCACATAGGACAGTGGCCTCATTAGAGGAGCTCTAATGAGCTGAGGTCATCCAGCTATAAAGGACACATATGCCCAGACACAGCGGAAGCAACTCGAACAAACACTTTCAGAAGCAAAATATTCTTTTCAAAGAATTCCCAGTGGAAAAAATATACCAAAGAAGGATAAAATATGAGAATCCATATCACAAACAAAAGTTGTTCTGAGAATTCTAATTAATTAGAAAGGAACAAGTACAGTTTGAAATGCATGATCCTTTACTTGTGATCTAATAATTTTACTTATATGTCTTGAAATTTTCCAGGTAAATTCTTTTGAAAGTGATAATAACTATTTAAAAAGTAATGACGTCTAATTTAAGAAGAGAATATCTAAATTATTCTGAAAATATGGAAAAAGGTATATTCCTTAGGATTATTTTGGTTACAAAATGCAAAAAGAAAACTGATTCAAATTGTCATAAAGAGCTAGGCTTGCTTAATAAAACAGTCCAGAGATGGGTCTCATTTCAGGCACGGTGTACTCTGGTGGCTTGCCAGTGTCACTTACTGTTCTGTTGTATGCAAAGTCATCCTAAAGCTGGCTCTCTTCCTGGCCTCAGGATGCTGAGTAGATCCTGAGATGACGTGCTTGCTTATTTACACCTATATCAAAGAGTAAGTGTCATTGTCCCTGAATTTCCAGAAAAATTAAAAGTCAAAGTTTCACCACAGCTAGGGGCTTTTGCCAAGCTTTGAACTGTGTTCGAGGAGAATGGAACATACTGACTCGATTAACGTAGATCATGTCATGTACCCATAGTACAGGTTAGCAGGAGAGACAAGAGCTAGCTTCCCAAAATAACAGGAATTCTGTGGCAGAGACATTTACAGCACACCAAATATCCATGGCTCCCCCGCTATGCAGTTATGCAGACCCATGGGGCTACCTCTGCCCGTGAGCTATGAATGGAAAGTGTGAATGGAGCTGCCCGTGTGTGCTCTCTTCAAACGAAGCATTTAAGGCAATGCACTGTCGTCTCTCTTCTCCTCTACCTCACGTTGACCTGGAGTGGATATCTACCATGAACGAGAAATGGTCCTTTTCTGTGTGAAGCCACTGAGATTTCAGGGTTGATCTCTCCTGTGGCAAACTTAGGCTATACTGACCAATCAGTGAGAACCCACAGTTATTGAGGGAAACGGAATCTGCAACCTTAAAGCTTCTGTTTTCTGGGGAACCTTCAGTAGCTGATGCTAAAGCCCATTTATGTCTGTCCTCTTTGTGAATTGGTGTGGCCACTGGAAAGGCCGTGGACCTGGCCCTGCCTGCTAGCGCTGACTCGACCGTGCCATCTCCTTGGGCTCAGGGGGGAGTTCTCATCTCCAACGTAAGGAACTTAAGAGGCACGTTAGAAGAGTTGGTGTGACCTTTAAATGAAGTCATGTAGAAACGCCCAGGTGAGTGACAAGCAGCTCCTGATAAGTGACAGGTGTGGTGTTACGTATGAGCAGTCATAGGCAGGTGGGGTTGTACTCATCAAATCCCGCTGTTTGGTGGTCACGGTTCTCTCTCCCTTCCCCTCTGTCCATTTGTCTCATTTTTAATCTGCCCAGTACCTTCCCGCCTTTAGTCCCCCTTAGAGAAAGTCACGGTATGAAAACTGGTGTCGCGCTCTGTGAATTCCTGTACGGAACAATGGATGGGTAGGTGCAAGACGATCTCAGTCTGAGGCACAGCTCAGACATCCTCCAGGTAGTGGAACATTTACCCGGTCACTTTCCAGGGGAAGGGTCCCCGTACGGCCCCGGACCCGTGAGGGGAAATGAAATTTTGTATGAATCGGGAAAGTGGGTCAGAGTGATCCAGAACAAAACTAATGGGAATGGAGATGACAGCTGTTCAGGACAAAAAGGAATAATTGTAATTCAATTATTACAAAGGAGAAAGAGCTAAAAAGAGCAGTATTGCATTTTCACACGGAATTCGCCACGTATTGGCTATCCCTTTTCTATTCTCAAATAAACAAACTCGGTCACCCTTCCTATAAAGTGTGATGGGGAAGAACAAGGGTCCAGAAGTCAGACGACCTGGTCAAAATCTGCCCTGCACCACGTGCCAGCTATCAGACATGTTAACACATGGAGTCTCCACGCCTTTGTTTATAAAATTGCAACAATAATGTACCCATCTCATGGCTTATTGCAGTGGTTGAATGAGTTAATCTATTTCAAGCTCTTAGCAGATAGAGCACGTAGTGTATAATCAATGTTGTTACTGTCGTTGTTATATCGGCATCACCATCACCAACGATCGTCATTCTCTGTCTTCATTATGGCAGTAGTTTTTAGCCACACAGGCTAAAACCTCTTACTGGGAATTTCCATCCTGCCACAAGAAGTCGGGGGCAGAACACTTCTGCAGAGTGTCTCTGGCCTATTCAGAAGATGCAGGAAACCCACCTCCATCGCCATGACTTGTCTCTTAAGGACAAACCACTTAAGCTCAGGACCCAACAGATGTCTAGTTTGATTGTTCAAAGGCCACACTAGTTTCCGCTCCAACTCTGGTGGCGGGGTGCTGGGAGGAGCCTCACAGCTGAGCCTTGGGCTCATGCAGACCAGATCCCTGCTTGCCATTAGCCAACCGTGTGGTTTTGGCCAATTAATTCTTCCATCTCTCCCAGGGGATTATAGAACGACCCAAGTAGGATGTTTGGCATGGTGCCAAATGAAGGCCTTAATAATAGACCATTATTTTTACCCCTTTGGTGTTTCTTCATGGTCCCATCTCTGCAGACTTCCCAACTGTAGGTCACCTAAAAGTGGATAGATCTATATTCTTTAACTTTCATGTAAGTTACAATAAAATATTGAGAAATGAACTGTGTCAAGTACAGACCTCTCCAGGAGCCCAGTAGAGACTGAAGGTTGACACCAAGCCATCAGTGCAAGTTACTTGGGTTCAAGTGTTCACACAGTGAAAACGGAAAAAGGAAAAGCCTAACTCTTCCACCGTTTCTGTATCTTGCCTGCAGGGCAGGTCTTGCCTGATGCCTGGCTGATACTGTTTATGACCCATTATGAGTGAACTTATTAGAATATGTGAGGTAAGCCTGGCCTGGCTTATTCCAGAGAGCTCCCTCCGGCTGCTGACAATCACCGCTGCTTTCCTCCGCTCTCTCAAATCACTTGCCTAATCAATCCTAGAATTGGATCAGATTTTTGTCGTCAAGCTTGGCAGTGTGTAGTTTTTCAAAGTGTTTCTTTGGGGAGGAAAGGGCCTCTCCTTCTTAGAAACTGATGTATTTTTGCAGCAGAGCTCTCATGTTTCCCTTTTGCAGCAGAGCTCTCAACTTCCTTGTTTGGTGAAAGCCTGTGTTTTTTAGATCCTTCTTCATAGTCCACTTCTACTGTCTTAAAACTGTGGCAAATGCAGGCACCTTTTCTCAACCAGAGGAAGAAAAATAACCATAATTCTTAGACACGGTGTCATTTCGCTGCACTCTGAGAATGGTGCAAGGCTGGCCTTCTCCTTCCTCTGGTCGTGAGTCTGTCTGTCACCCCACACCACACAACCCCACACTTGGCTGCAACAAGACTGAAAAGGAGAGTGTTGGGTGACACTCTTCTTCAGGTTCCTTCTGGTCTAGAAAGTTGTGAGTTCTAAGTCGATTCCACTAATGACTGTATTTCTGAGACCATTTTGGTAACTGAGTCCTTTCATCCGTAAAACTAAGTACCATTTTTCCCCGAAAATAAGACCTAGTTGGACCATCAGCTCTAATGCGTCTTTTGGAGCAAAAATTAATATAAGACCAGGTAGTATATTTATAATTATATTGTATTATATCTGGTATTATATTATATCCGGTATTATATTATATCCAGTATTATATTATATTATATTATATTATATTATATCATACTCGGTCTTATATTATATTAAAATAAGACCAGGTATTATATTAATTTTTGCTCCAAAAGACACATTAGAGATGATGGTCCGGCTAGGTCTTATTTTCAGCGAACACGATAGTTCTTTCTGTATGGAATGAGAGAAAAATTGATGCTTTTTTTATGCAATACTAACTGGAAAACAATGAATTAAAGAAAATGTCGTAACCCTTATTATAGCCTTATCCATGTCCACAATAGCTGGGCTAATTCTCTGAGGCTTTAATTGCCCAAAGTGTGAGAACTCGGGCTACATCATACCTATTTGTATAGCAATTGAGTTCTGTTTTGGGAGGAGAAAATTTGCTGTAATTTTGAAACCTAAATTTGGTTTGAAAACATATTTTGGTTTATTCTATTCTGTAATTTAATAAATTATATACTTAGTGCCTCTAAATAAGCAAAATGAATATTCATTTCAGTCTACTTCAGCTAAATATCGAGCCCACAATCTCAAATAATAATGAAATATTTAACTTCAAAAAAATAACACTTAAAATACTTTTAGACATCTATGACAGGCAAATTCATAGAAACAGAAAAAAGATTAGAGTTTACTAGGGACTGGAAGGGAGGGAAATGGGGGACTTTTTGCTTAATGGGTATACGAGGTCTGACAATTACATTCGCAAATTTGTTGCTAACCGTTTCTTTTGATATCAGAGGCGTTATTCATTATGAATTTGTACCAACTGGACAAACAGTTAACCAAGTTTACTACTTGGAAGTGCTGAAAAGTCTGTGTGAAAAAGTTAGACGACCTGAACTTTTTGCCAACAATTCATGGCTCTTGCATCACGACAATGCACCAGCTCACATGGCGCTGTGTGTGAGGGAGTTTTTAGTCAGTAAACAAATACCTGTATTGGATCACCCTCCCTACTCACCTGATCTGGCCCCCAATGACTTCTTTCTTTATCCGAAGATAAAGGAAATATTGAAAGGAAGACATTTTGATGACATTCAGGACATCATGGGTAATACGACAACAGCTCTGATGGAAATTCCAGAAAAAAGAGTTCCCAAATTGTTTTGAAGGGTGGACTAGGCCCTGGCATCAGTGCATAGCTTCCCAGGGGGTGTACTTTGAAGGTGACCGTAATGATATTCAGCAATGTGGTATGTAGCACTTTGTCTAGGATGAGTTCGTGAGCTTAAATGTCAGGCCTTGTAAAATTTCTCCTTTGGATAATGGAAAAGTTTTGGAAATAGGTAGTGGTGATAATTGTACAACATTATGGATGTAATTAATCCACTGAAATGTACACTTAAAATGGTTAAATGACCGTTTATATTATATATTGTACACAATAAAAATAAATCATTTAAGATACAAAATAAATAAGAATGATTCAAAAGTTAGAATATCTACTCTCAGCATTATAACATTGTATTTTCTTTTAGACATTCTGGCCTCTGTCATACAATCAAAAATAAATATTAGAAAACAGATCAGTTTAGCAATGTTTTTGATATTACTTACAGAACCCAACTGAATTTGCTCAAAACAATTAGCACCAGTGTGAGATTAAGTTAACAGTTATAAATAAATACTCAAAATTCATGTGCTTTTATGTATTTATTATCATTTTAGAAAGAGCATATTGAGGTAAAATCATCCTATACAAATAGTTAACAAAATATAAAATTCCTTTGAGTAAACCTCAGAAAACTATGCAAAATCTACATGAAAAATACTGTAAAGCTTTCCCAAGGAGCTTAATTAAAAACAAGAAAATTTGAAGAGGTATATGTTTCTAGTGGAAAGATTCAGTAGCAAAGATGGTAATTTTCCCCAAAATTATTCTCTAAATTTATTGGAATTTTTATCAAAGTGCCACATGTAGTTTTTGACCTGACCAAATTATTTTAAATTTTGTCTGAAAGTATATTTGGTTAAGAATAATCAAGAAAATATTGATAAACAGTAAGAAGAGGCACTTAAATTCTGATACATTAAAACACATGAAGTTATAATCATAAAGAATAATATTTTTAGGGAAATATGCAAAGTATATTCATAATTTGTTTTAAAGTAATGTAACAAAGTAAGTTGTTTTTTTGTTTGGTTTGGTTTTTTTAGTGGAATAAAATCCTATGTCTACATAGGACTATGGAAAAGAGAGTCTCTACTGTTCACATTTGAAAATATAGATTGCCAGCGTGTTCTCTGTTTACATTTTATTCTATAAAACAAGATCATGGTGGAAATATACTTTATAACCTACTTCTTTACTTATCTGTATCTTACAAACATTTTCCTATTATTAACATATTTTTCTGTTAGATAACTTTGATAACTGCATAATTTTCTATTGTATGGATATACTAGGTATTAGTTAAAAAGGCCATTGTTTTTGAAACACTTCGATTGTTTCTAATTATAATTCAAAATAGTGATAGCATCCTTTCACATAACTCTTTCTGCACAGCTGCCTGCTTCTTTTGACTGACTGCCCAAAAGTGAAATTGCGGGTCAAGTATTATATGCTTATTGCTCTAGAAAGATTGTAATGGTTCATAATATGATATCTATGACAGTGCCTCTTTTCTCAACGCTGAAAACTTTTTGTTTATATGATATTCAAAACTGTAATGTAGTGCTTTACATCATTTGATTATCAATGAAGTTGAACATCTTAGTAATTGTTCATTTGTATTTATTAATTTGTGTACTGCCTAGTCATATCCTTTGCTCCTTTTTTAATTAGAAGATTCAATCTTTTATTTGCTTGTGATAGATATTTGCATATCAAGGATATTAACATTTATAGCATATGTCAAAAATATCTTTTGGACTTTAATGTTTGCTTCTGTGTTTTGTTTGCCATTTCTAGTTTTAAAAGAAGTAGAAATATTTCCATTTCTTTTATTCCACAGTAATGAATCATATCTAATAGTAGAAAATGTTCTCACTTTGCAAAAATTATAGCAATAGTGGATTTTGTGCTTGAGAAAATCATACATGTAACATAACAATCTAAGATGAATAAGTTTTACCACCTTGACTTTAAATTATATTTTCCTTATTCTTCAGCAATTTCTGTCTATCTGGAAGCTCTATTGTTGATTATACTTGAAGACAGTAAGCAGTACAATAGAAGCCAATTTTCGGAATAGAAAGGTTTCAGTCATTGATCTATAATGTCAGTAGATTTCTCATGTAAGATCCTTTTCAAAACCTTAAATCTTGAGTTCACAGTCCTCACTTCATGTCTTGACAGTAGCTTTCAGGGCCATCAAAACAAGAATAAACACATTTCTTCTTTTTCAAGCTACAGAATCATATTCTCTTTATATCTGTTAACATACTTTTTCAAAAGAGAAGAACTTTGTTTCAAAAAAAAAAAAGAAACCCTCTTTTTTACTTAATTCTACTGGGACATTAAGGACAAAAAGGCTTCCAGCTTAATGGTGTTCTTAATGCCCCAAGAGTGAGGAAGAAAAATAGAGGAACTGAAGTGGAAATGGGCAATATAAAAACTCTACCTTGGATGAAGTTAAGGGGCTTTTCCCGTGTACACCCTGCTTTACTTCATAGCAGCTGCAGAGGCATTAGAGCCAGTCCCTGGTCATTTAGGAAGTCTCAGCGTTCCATGTTAGATGCCTTTCAGAGTAACAGTTCATGCATTTTACTTGTCATTCACTGCCAATCCAATAACATTATCACAACCATGTCCATTCAATAGGGATTGCAATGAAATAAAATAATGATTTCCTCACAGCTATTATTATTATCCATGGTAAGAGAGATAATTAATTTATCCCCAAGTGATCAATTAACTCTACAAAAGTTTCATATACATATATATACATAAAGTTTAATCTTTAATCAATATATTCTATTTGGAAAAATTCTGACATTGGTCGTAGATGAGCAAGCTCTAGGCTGTTTTATTGTTCTATTGAAAGCTTTCGCATGCACACCCCAAAAGAAGACAACTGTGGTAAACCAGCACTCGGCAGCCACTATGGCTACCAGAATCTTTTCTGCATTCACCAGATGGGCTCTACCCATGCTCAGGTAGCTATCTTTTCTAATACCTTCAACAGGTTCTCCTACTTGTGATTTTACAGCATCAGAAAAACAAAACTCACAGTGTAATGACAATTGTATACACTCAATGATACATTGATTTGAAAATATCAACAGAATAAAAATAGCATACTCGTGTAGTTGTGTTTCAATGTTGCATTCTTTTTCACTAAGCAATTTATAAGCATGTAGCTGGATGTGGTTATGGCTATGTATCCTCTTTAGAAAGTGGGGTGAGAGAAAGGGATGAGTAAAGAGAAAAGGCAGAAACCCAGGATCTTAAACATCTGATTCTGTCTGCCTGATCAGGCAACAAGGGACCTAGGGATCATTTAGCTCCAAGAAAAAGTGCTACAGTGTCACTATCCTTTTACACATCTACACACACTACATACTTCTTCCCACCACTTCTAACTTATCCCAAGAAAAATATACACACAATGATAAAACCTTTTAGGAGACTGTTTCTATAGTACCTGGGTCTCTGGTTACACATCACTGTCTGAGCTGGAGCAGAACTCGCAGCAAAAGGGCTCCTTTATCCAAGAGGGGCCACTCCACGCTGTGCCCCCTTCTGGAATACCCGTCACCTGTGTGACCCCATCTCTCAGGCTCTCCCAGTGTCTGGGAGGCTTCTCTACTCTTGAGATCGGGCTGAATGCCCCTTGTGATTTGCTGTTTAAATGCCTTGTTCTTCTTATGAACATGTATCACACTTGCAGTATTTGTTCAGTATCTTCTTTCATACTATATGGAATCCCCAGAGGTACGAGGACCATTGTGGTCTCGTTCAAATCTGTGTTTCCAGTTCCTAAAATGGTGACATTCTCAATAAACCTTTGATGGATGAGGATTAAGTAAACTCATATATGCGAAGTGCTCACTTTAATTCCTGGCGTGTAGAGGTGCTCAGTACATGTCGGCTGCCAGTGTGTGAGCCATGACAGACCCGCACAGTCCTGACTCCTTAATATGGTTAGCTTCACAGGTCGACTTTTTGAATGAATTTGCGCTGCCCATAATCCTCAGAACTACCTTTCTGCAGGCTGCTAGTTCCCTTCTGTTGAACTGAGCTGCTCAGTAGGGAGGATTTGGTAACCCTTGTCTTCTGGAAAAGGCAAAATAACTTTTAGATCGGATAAGATCAAAAGAAGTGTCCTCGCTACTGGCTGTGACATACTCTACATGTCATTCCCCCTCTCCACTTGGCTGTTGAGTATCTCATTACAACAGCTTTTAAGCTAACTTATAGCATCCTACTTTTAGTTGTTTTTCGTAATATATGGTATGACCTACAATGTGTCTAAATGTTGTAGTATTGAGCCACCATGCAAACAAATTCCATAGTTATATTGAGATTGGATCTCTGCGTTAAAAATGAGCCATTTCCACTCGTTACATTTGTATTTACTTTCCAACCCAACAAGAATATAGTCTGAACTGCACTAGAAGTTGTGGGGCTGCCCTGAGGTGTTTTCATGCCTAATCCCCATTTTGTTGCAGGAGGGAATGAAACCGGCCACTTTATATTTTTAAAAACTTATTGTGATTCCAGAGGAAATAGCTGTGAACCCACTAAATGATACCTTATCGTCTTGAATTCGTAATTGAAAATTCGGTTTGGTTCAAACATATGCTAAGTGTCACCCTTATGACTGGCTAGTTTGTACTTTATTCTGTAGAAAATGGAATTGGGGGGACTCTGGACTTTTTGACCAGATGGTGTGATCATCAGATTTGCTCTATGAAGGTCAATCCAGCAGCCTGTGAAGAGTCAGGCTGGAAGAGTAGAGAAAGACAGAAAAGAGGTGTGTTAGGAGGGCCTGACAGTGCTCCAATGAGGAGACAGAACCAGAGGAAAGGCGGTAACAATGGAGACCCAGGACCGGAAAAATAAAGGGAGGAAGGAGACCCAGAACCAGAAGAGTAAAGGGAGGATGGAGTCCCAGAACCGGAAGAGTAAAGGGAGGATAGAGTCCTCCCATGTTTCCCCAAAAATAAGACCTAACCGGAAAATAAGCCCTAGCATGACTTTTCAGGATCACATCCCCTGAGCATAAGCCCTCATGCATCTTTTGGAGCAAAAATTAATATAAGACCTGATCTTATTTTCGGGGAAACATGGTAGTACCTAAGGATCGGGGTGAGGATGCAGAGACCAGAAGACTGTAGGTGAGGATGGGGAGGAGGACATAAATTCAAGAGATACTACAAAGAAAGAACAAGATGACTTTGCAACATGAGGGATGTGAGTGATGACAAACAGATTTTGACCCTGGGTGGCTGGGAACCTGGGTGTATCATCACTAAATATAGGGGACATAGGACAAAGAGAAAGCCTATGGGGGAAACTTATCCTTGGAACAAACTGAATTTGAGGTGCTGGCAAGAGCCAGGCTGTTGCAATTGTGACCTGGAGTTCAAGAATGATGTCAGACTGCCCACAGGTGTGCTGACGGTGGTGTCATCCCTTTTGACAGCCTGGTTCCTTTTGTCTCTCCATAAATGAAACACTTTAAAGTCATAATTGATCTTTCTTTTCAGAAGAAAAGAAGAACGTTTGACTTTGTCTTGGAAGAGTCTGGGGCATCGCCGTGGATCAGTCACCGCCTTTGATTATCTTCTATAACAGATGCTTTATATAGCTCTTCTATTTAAATCTGGGAACTCTCAGTCATTTTAGACAGTAGATAACAGGTTCTCATGATTAAGGAAACTGGGGCGAAGAAAGGGGGGTGGTGGCCGCTGGCCACGTTCATTCAGCCAGTGGTCAGTGTCCCGGCTTCTGGCCTCTGAATTCTCCACTCTGGAAGGAGCAAGTAAGGGAACAGCGGGGAACTTCCTGTCTCTGCAACACAGCTTGTTACTGTGCTTTCAGAAGTACTCTTTACAACCATTTTGTGTTTCTTTGGACTCTTGTAGTTATTTACTATTGAGTCCTTTTAAAGTTCTAAGCATTTAAAAATTTTGCTTTTCTTCCCTACGTTCTTGAGAGTCTACACACAGTCAGTTTATGTTCACTTCTACTGAGAACATGCTCCGTGTTTGTAACCAGCCTACCGTTTCCACTCACACATACCACACCCAGACCCCCTTTTCAAATCAAGGTTTGTGTCATGGTAATGGTTGTAAGACCAGCATGGATTGTTAACTGAAAAGGGACCGTTGCATAAAAGTGTATCTGTTGTCCGCCTTCACGGGATCCTTGAACTCCTGTGACCCTGACCGACCTTTTCTCTTTCATGCTACCTGTCCATCACCGCCTCTTCTGTGAGGGACAGTGAGCTGCTCCCTTAGGAATGGTGAGGGATCTGTACCAGTCAGGAACTCAGTAACACAGTGAGAGCCTGTTTATGGCTTCTAGGGCCTCCGCGCATCCTTCAAACCGGTAATGACAAAGGCTCGGCCCACTGGTGATCCCCAATAGAGTTCAGTTTAATTAAATGGTCTATGCGTCGATTCGCCTTGTAATTGTAGAAATGAATGCTTCCTATTTTTGACCTGTCCCTTTTCCTACCATTTAGATGCTTTGAACCTCCGAAACCGGCAGGTCATCTGCGTGACTCTCAAAGTTCTCCAGCACCTGGTGGTGTCAGCTGAGATGGTGGGAGAAGCTCTGGTGCCCTATTACCGTCAAATCCTCCCCATTCTGAACATATTTAAGAATATGAATGGTGAGTTATCCCGGGAGGCAAAATGCCTTTTAAGCCCTGAACAAAGGGAGCGGCTTGATGTAGAGTTCATAAGCAACACATTTAGGACTTATTATTGCAGATAAACTATGATCCATTTAGAGATCTAAGTATCATAACTCCCACTCCTCCTCCTGCCACCCCCGAGGGAAACAGTAAAACTATTTAACAGTAAAACCATTTATTACTCCTGACATGTGCAGCTTACTTACTTACTTGGTACAGAAACACTGACGCAGTTCTATAATCGTCCAATGAGTAAATTGTAAAATTTTTAAAATAGCTTTTTGAATACTTTAGTAGGAATTTGTTCTTTCTCTTGATAGAGTACTCCCTTTAGATCCTTCCAGTTAAAATTCCAGTTTTTATCGATTTAAGATGAGTTTTTAAAGCAATATTATTAAAATCTGGTACATGTGGTTTGGAGAGTTTTTATATATGTTCTCCCATATCTACAACACAAATAGAAAAATGGATAATATGTTGCTACTTTGTTGATGGTGAGTACTGTTTAAAATATGTGTATATATAAGTTTTGGAAAGCACTGAGGAGCTCAGACGAATCTGCTTTATACTGACAAGGGTATTAGCAAGTTGTGGCGATCTCTTGGCAGTAAGTACATTGAGAGTGCCAGTTTCCTTTCGTGCCTGTTGAAATGACGTGAAACTAATTTTCTTTTATGTTCCTAACTTTAAAGTTCTGTACTTCCCATGGTCTAAGTCAACATTTGAAGTTAATTCCTGGTAGCCATGTAAACAAATTAGTAATTTAGTGAAACACTGTATGAAATTTTTTCAACATGTTCTACAATGAGTACATTGTACATGCAAAAAAAAAAGAAAAAGAAAAAAATCAAGAAACTGAGTGTACAGCAGGTCCTACCACAAACAAGTCCTTTATTTGGAATCACTATTTTTTATACTATTCCTAAATTTCTTTAAGATGTCTAGTTAACCAGGCAGACTATTCAGGAAATCATGGAATCCTCAGAAAGTCTTGAGCTGTCTTTCTATAACACGAGGACCTACTTACATGTTTAACATTAAACATAGTGGAAAGGACTTCACCTGGGGTTATGGGAGCTTAAGAATACTTGTAATGGAGTGAGCCGATATCCATTCCAAAATATCTGAAGAGCTATGGAGTTAATGTGGGCATTCAGATAAGATGGTTACTCTTTCAGGAAAATGAAAATTGGGTGTTAGGAATTGAGTATCTTATGGTCTAAACTGAAAGTTTTAGTAACAGCATTTCTACTATACGGAAAACAATTTTTAAGCATTCTTGAGTCATAATCAAATTTTTTTCTGTATCCATTAAATTTAGATTCTAATTAACTTCAGAGAGAAAGATGATAGAGATAGAAATACAGAGGTAGAAGCCATAGAGAGAGATTAGAGAGCTGGAGTTATTAAAGACATAGAAGAATCAGGGAACAGCCACCCCCGAAAGTCTCAGATATAGTAAACATTTTTGAAGTGTGTGATTCGCAAGTGTTTTCCTCAATAATCCTCATAGAAACCTACAATATATGTACTATCACTATTTCCCTTTTTTCACTGTCAGAGTTGCCTCTCTGTAACTTTTCTCCCAAGTGCACATTTGCTTCTGTCCTTTGCCGTCGTGGAAGCTGGGTGCTAACACACGTCCCTCCCTTGCGTGGCTAGGTGTGGGTCCCTACTGCAACACTAAGCTAATGCTTTTGTCGTCCCACAGTAGAACCTGGTACTTCAATCTAAGCTTCATGTTGTATCTTGTATAAAAGAAGAAGCACAGTGATATGCAAGAGGCAGTTAGAATCTCCCTCATCCTCAGGGAAACCTGTAAGG
The DNA here is from genome assembly GCF_004115265.2 of Rhinolophus ferrumequinum. Taxonomy (NCBI): domain Eukaryota; kingdom Metazoa; phylum Chordata; class Mammalia; order Chiroptera; family Rhinolophidae; genus Rhinolophus; species Rhinolophus ferrumequinum. The sequence continues at coordinate 103,346,965 of NC_046286.1, forward strand.
AGGAGGACACCTGCCATGGTAGCAGGCAGGTCTCCTTGCGAGCATTAGACTACCACACAGAAGCAACTGGTTTCTCCATCTTCCTCAGATCCTTTTAGTACAATCTGTAGCTCACAAGTGTCCATATGCTTCACAAAATAAGTGATTGGCTTTAGGCATGTATCTCTAGTTAGATTTTATCAATGTGGGGAATTTGTAGTTTCTACCATAGCCTTCATTGGGCCCAAACATGGCTAATTCTTTTGCAACATTCCTGAATGGATTCATCAGGAAGTCTATAGTCAACCATTTTCTGCTTACTATCTTTCTGACATTTGAGACACAAAAAAATATTAGCCTCACCTTCATTTTCTACTTATCTTAGAAACCTATCAATCAGTACAATGCCAGAATGCAGTGTGCTGTATTTCCAGAGGGTCAAATTACAGAATTGGAGCATTCTAGCTAGAAAACTTAAAACCGCTCTTCAAAGTGGCTGTGTTGCTGTACATCGGTTCTATCAGAAGAAGCTTATCTCAGGATTTCCGATTACAGTGGTATTTTCACTATACAAATAATTTAGCTCTAATAGCATTTACTAAATCCTGCTTTATGATTGTAGATATCTTATTCATATTCACAGAACCTTAATACTTCATTTGAGCAGATGTCTTTGGTAACAGATATATTTCTTTACACTTAAAATTATACTGGAAATTTCCATCATGTAGCATTAGAAGAAAATTTCATCCTCAGTTCAATGTATTTGAAAAAAATTTTACACGTTTCTGTTTCCTCTTTTCTTTACATATCTTTCATGTAAATTCATGTCTTGTTAAATTCAAATATGTTTCTTTCAAGTCCCGCAACAAAATCTTTTTGAGAAGGAGACCAGATATAAATGACAGAAAGAAAGAAAAAAAATGAAAGACAGAATATTCCTTCTAATGTAATGACCTGTCTTTCTGTCGGTGTTCCCTTGAAGCACAAGCTTTGGTTTAATTCTACTGCCTGCTCCTTTTTGCAATTTCTGTCCTATTTAATGTCAGATGGACTTCCTCTGAAACGATCAGTGGCGCTGAGCAGCTAGGGACTGGACAAACATTTCCACAGTCGCCCAGGGTGAGGACCCCCAGGCCTGGAGTCTTCCCAGGGGACCAGTGGGAAGTAAAGAAGGGCGGTCAGGGGAGAGGGGAGAGCCAGTGGTGCTGGTGGCACTGTCCTACCTACATTTCTGTGGGTGTTAAAACTCGCAACCAGCCCCACAAGATCAATCCGGTCCTAGGGGAAAGAGTGGCTTTATAATTCCATTTATGGATAATATTCTCCACACGGTTTCATTAGGCTAAAGTTAAAAAGACAAGACAATAAATCTAAGGTATGAACTGTAATGTGGAATGAAGAGTAACATTGCGGAGCCAGGAGAGATGGGAGCTTAGGCAAATCATGTAACTTCTCTGAACTTAAAGTTCTTCATCCGTACAAAACAGTTGTAACCATGCCTTCTTTGTAGGGTTGGCGTGATACTTGGAGATAGTGTATCCACCCCCTTCATGCAGAGCCTGGCCTTGTCTGGGTATTAAAGGAGAGAGTCATTATCATTATACAACATTTTATACATATGCAATCTTATATAAGTACATTGCTATGTACTATATACAAATATACTAAGTTATGAACAGGCGAGGGAATGCGTCATGTGCCCCTGTTGGGGAACTCGTCCCCTCGTCCCCTCGGCCCTTCTGTGAGCCTGTAATTGAGGCATGGGTTTCCAGCTGTGACAATCCCTTTGTTTCATGGCTGATTGCCAAATTCTGGGTATGGAGCCAAAGAAATTAAGAACTCTGGGATTCATTCAACAATAACTGGTTTTCAGGTTCCTCCCTTCCTGGCATAATCTTTAAGCTCCATTATGTGACTGATGTTTTGGGGAATATCATATTTAGAAGCCTGAGTGTGACAAACAGAAGGCACCTGGGTCAGGGTCCATGCTGGGAGATCCAAAGTAGTACCTGTGTTTTGGGGCTTGTTTTCCTTAATTCTAAACAACAAATTTTGGGTGCCTAAAACGCGCTGTCTTTCTAGTAACTGCTTTGGGGTGAAAGAGAAAGAAGAGTTTCTAGAAGAGCAAATTTTTGTTTCCTGTGTTGTTTCACTAATGTTATTAATGGTAACATAAAATTAAGACAATACAAATGTTTAATTTATAGTCTTCAGAGATGAAACTGCAAAATTAATACTGTAGTGTATTGCATTTGAGAAGCATGAGCCAATAAATGGCATTAAAACATTTACAGCTAAAATATAGGGCTGGGCCGGCAGATTAGGGGTATCCAGCAACCCTGTTTTCTGGAGGCAATCCTTATTTTGGTTCCTTTGTTCTTAACTGCACCAATAGTCCTTAAATAGACTCTACCTGGAACCGTTCCGAGACTCCAGGTATCGGCAAGTCTGATGGTACCATAAGTTTATCTCATGGGATGTGCAAAAGGAAATGTAATTTCAATGAGGTGACATGTTCCCATGTGTGCAGAAATCAAACAGTCTTAGATTTATCCAGGCTAGTTCTGGGACATATGCCACTATAGGTTCATAAAAAGTCCATGAAAAAGAGGTTACATTTTTAAATTTAAGGTCAGACGAAGTAGAATACATCAAATTTACAAAACTTTAAAACGTTTGTACCAGGTCTTTGGTCCTGTAATGTAAGTAGTTTCTAAAAACTAGAAACAACTGTTTTACGCTGGCAGGCTTTTAAAAGAACTTCTGATTAGAACCTAAGCATTCTTTCTTAGTCAACCTGATTGAAACCCTCCGAGATATTTCTGTGAGCTTTATGGGACCCATTCTCATGGGTCATTAAAAATGTTGATGAGCTTTTGGGAACTGATTGTTGACCAAAAAAATATTTTGTTTTTCTGTCTCATAACTGATGTGTATAAAGTCTCTGTCACAGAGCTTTAAATTAAATTTTAGAATTAAGGTTTGTTCCCCATAGGATTCTACACAAGTTCGAGTCCATGGATTTATATTTTAGAAGTTATTTCAACTTTCCTTTGAAATCACTAGGTTTATGAGATTTGAAAGCATTCGGATGTTTATTCAAGGAATAAGTTCATTGAGGAAAGTGTTGGAACCACCGCTCCATAGTTTGTGAGAATTACATTTGGGATCACCACATGTGTTTCTCATCTCTTCGGAGCTCTTCTTCCTCTTAGATTGAACCAGGCGGTCTGAATCCCAGCATCATGACAAAGCTGGCCGATACACGTGACGCCACGGCTTGAGCCTCTATCCAATCCACTAAACTACGATGTGTTAGATTGTCAGTTCCATGAGGGCAAAATGTTTCTGTTGGGCTTTCTTTTTCCTGTGTGGAGGCTAGCACACCTCGGAGAAATAGACTCTTCGTATGTGTTTGTGTGGGATTTACTCACTCAACTGTCTGCATGGCCAGTACTTGTTTATTCAATGCTGTTCCAAGTAGCTTCGCTCTCTCATGACGGTGCCCATTATACTGCCAAAGGCACTTCCGGCACGAAACTGAAATCTACCCTAACAGGTCCATCTGGGCTGTCTCTCTAATCTAAACTACACAGAACAATGTCTACCCGCTGTTTCAAATAACGGGCCCTCAAAAAATTATATAAATCTTTCCTTCCCCCTCAATCTTTACTTCTCCAAATTCAATATTCCTTCATGTTCCAAGCAGTCTTTATAAGCAAAGCTTCCAGAGTTCGAAAATCTCAAGGGATGGGGACGGAGGCCCTGTGTATCTGTGAACACTGATGGCTGATAGGGCAGCCTGGGGACCGAGGGTCCTGGGAAAAGCCAGGGCTTCTGCGCCCTCATTCCATGCACCTCACACGGCGTCAGCCCCTAAAATGACCTCCTTACCATTAGGAAACCTACAAGTACGTACTAAATGAATTTCCTCTTCACTCAGACTGCTTCATTCAAGTTTATTTTCACCCTAAATTCACTTGTAGAGCCGTGCTGGGGGCAGAGACATAATGTAGGTTGCCTCTATCTGCTCTCCCTGTAGACAGATCTGGTTGCATCTGCCTAGAGAGAAAAATTAATCTCAGAGTTGTCTGTCTGGACCTAGAAACACAGGACCTGGTAGGATGATCACCAGGGAACTGAGAACCCGTCCTAAAGGCTGTGTGTGGGTGTCCTGGGGCCGCCATAACAAACACCACAGGCTGGGCGGCTTAGACAACAGACATATATTTTCTCCGAGTTCTGGAGGCCAGACGTCCCAAATCAAGGTGTCAGCAGGGTCGTTGCTCTCCAAAGTCTCTGGCAAGGATTTGTTCCAGGCTCCCTGGCTTCTGGTGGTGCCAGCCTGGCGACCCTCGGCTCACAACCGCCTCCCTCCGGTCTCTGCCTCCGTCTCCACGGGACGTTTCCCCTGTGTGCCAGTCTCTGCGTCTCTTCTCCTCTTCTTACACAGACACCAGTTCTTGTCATGACTGCGTTAGGGCCTGCCCTCTCCCAGGATGACCTCATCTTACCTTCCTAGTTACATTGGCAATAACTCTATTTGCAAATGTTGGCCACCTTTGGAGGTTCCAGGAAGTACATTAATTTAGGGGACACTGTTCAACCGGGACAGGTTGTGTAAGTCTCACCTCAGGTGTGTGCAGATCACATCCCATCCTTGATAAATAGTTAGAGCTTTCGTGTGCCTTCACTCCCTCCCATTGCCCTACCGTGTTTCCCAGAAAATAAGACTGAGCCGGACAATCCGCTCTAATGCATCTTTTGGAGCAAAAATTAATATAAGACCCGGTCTTATTCTACTATAATGTGAGACGGGGTATAATATAATATAATATAATATAATATAATATAATATAATATAATATAATATAATACTGGGTCTTATTTTAATTTTTGCTCCAAAAGACGCATCAGAGCTGATTGTCCAGCGAGGTCTTAGTTTCAGGGAAACACAGTAACTACTGAGAATGGACTTGCTCTGCGAAGCCTAACAAGAACTCCCTCTTTCAACAACAAAAAACCCTGCTCTTTCTCCTTTCAGCAGGAAGGGTTTGTTTAGTGAAGAAAGAAAGAGAATCCAGGTGTTCTGAGTAGAGGAGGTGGCAGGGACTTGATCTTCTGTCCTTCAGGGATGCTGTGCTCTGAGAAGTGAGCTAATGCCTTCACAGTCTCAGGTACTGCGCCTGACACGCCACAGACACCCACGTGTGCTGCTGCCACCAGCCCCCCGGAAGACCCTAGGGAGTCACTCAGGGTGGTGGACTGCATCGCCTGAACCTGTCCCTGCCCAACCAGCTGGGCAAGAGGGTCAGGCTACTGTGTACCTGAATGGGGTACAGACCGACACACAGGAGTTCACCTGGTGGGCAGGGATGGATGCAATGATAAGTGTAAAAACAAGAAATGGGAGAGTGTTTCAGAGCAAAGGCTTTCCTGGGTTTGAATCCTGGCTCGGAATTTATAAGCTGTGTGGCGTTTGATGAGTTACATAACTACTCTGTGCCTCAGTCTCCTTAATTCGAAAAGCAAGTGGTTGAGAAGATTAAAGAGAGCTCATGGAGCTGCAGGGAACTGCAACAAAATCGTTTTTGTAGGTGTGTCAGTGGTAAGAGGATGAGGGCAATGGATGATGGAATGTGAGTGAAATTGATTTGCAAATGAGCAGGTGGTAGGTAAATGTTACAAGTGTATTATCTGCCTGACAGGGGTTGCCTACATTTGTGGTTCTGTGGCAGCCCTTTCAAAATACGTAAGTGACATCTATTAGAATAAATATGATAATTTATTAAGGTGATTAGATGCAAAATATATGTTTAAGAGTCAGTATGTTTTTTGTATTCCGGCAGTCAGAAATACAATGCAAAATTTGTTTTTGAGATGCTAATAATTTCTCCTTGCAGAAACATTCCAATGTAGATAAACTTTTACTGTTCAACCCTCTCTCCCGCCGAAGAGTTTTCGCTCATTCTTTGGATCCCATACTTCATTTTAGAAGAGAGCTGAAGTCTTTATCTAATGAAAAGGCCTAATGGGGAGGTTTGCCTAGAATTGCACGCCATGATAGATTATTGAAATCCTAACCTCTTTCCAAGACAGACACAGCTTTCAATTTTCAAGTGGCTTTATATTTGCAGTTTTTCTGCGTGGATCTTTCCGAATCTTAGTGCCCCAGCCTTCATCCTGGGCACCCCAGGTTCATGGGCATAAGCTGCATCATTCTCGTTTTACCGCCCTTCCCATCATGTAAGTTTACCTAGAGATCAGACTGTCGAGAGAACACTGAATTGCAGACAAATTCGGTGCCCAGGCACCTACCTGTGTGTGCTCCCCACACCAGTGGCACGTTTGCTGTACCTGGAGCAACCCGCATAGGTAAACCTCATTAGTGTTTTCTAAAGAGACCACTGTGGTGTGGCATCGAGGCTTGAGGTGGGAATGGAACCGGCCGTCTGTACCCGGCTGCCTGCTTGTTGGAATGGGCCACGGGACCTACACCCCTGGTTCTTGACCTTGAGTGACCATCCTAGTCCCATCCCAAAGACTCCTGTGAGATAAGGCCTCCTTTTTCTCCAGAAGTCAACTCAAACGTCACGTTCTCTCAGGTCTCTCCAGGGGCACCAAACTTTGATCCCTCTCTGACTAGCAACACGCATCACTCTCTACCCTTGGTCTTCCCAGCATCTCACGTGCTATGTAGAGACTCCATTTCCTGCGTCCACCTCCTTGACTAGCCTGGGAAAGAGAGGGGACAGCTGGCCCCTGCTCAACCTGTGGGCACAGCCATGTTTGAAACGTGTGCTTTGTCCCCCTCCCTCCCGCTCCGAGGTCCACCAGAACAGTATCTCCAGACAAGATGGTTCGATTCCCACTGGTTCCCAGTCCTTGGCCAGTAACCTGCTGGCTTCCCTGCTGGCTGGGAAGTGGCATGTTTCTGAATAGGAGATTTCCACCCGTTCAGCGAAGGCCTTTAAGACCTGCTAAGAGAAATCTGTATAATGTGCTTCACTGTATTTAAAAGCTCAGGATGGGCCCCAGATGAGCACACATGGAGATATTCACCCAAAAGGAAACAGTGTTCTTTTCTATCTATACAAGAGTTTTACTTAATCTGCAAAAAAAAAAAAAAAAAGCAAATAGTGATTTCTAAAGTTTTCATTTAAGGAGGCTCCTGTATTTGGTCTGATTATAATTTGTACTTTTTCAGTCACCTAAACTATCAACCGTCTGGACTTGCTGGTAATGTAGATCTTGTTCTCATTTCCTTTATATGCAAATCTTTCAGGAACACAAGGCGACCTTCCTGCACTCTATATGTGGACATTGCAGAGTAAATAAAAATTCACCAAGTATAATTGTTATGTTGAATAATCACTACTTATGACATAATTACAAGATGAGTTTAAAAGGGGATCGGAGACCCAAAAAAAAAGAGCTTTATTCAGTGGGGGAGCTTTTCCCTGACAGTGCCTAAAACTTGAACGACCTTAATTGTTCTACTCACTGACTCACACACATAGTTCCAGTGCTTATTAGAATTCATTCTTCAACAGTTTGGTCAAAACTCCAAACAAGATTTACCCTCCAGGCTGGAAGCTTGTAGTGGGGAAAGGGGGCGTGATGGACTTTTCCTCCGTTTCTCTGCCTCCTATGTTATCACCGCCTTCCACCTTGACTACCCAGCTTCTGTCCCCCAGTGCTGTTGGGACGGGGGAGGCAGTCAGCGAGGAGCGGGGAGGTTCTCACGACCGGCTCCATCCTGAGCTGGCACCACATGCCCTGGGCCTGGCAGGCCGTTCCGGCTGATTCTGTCCCGTGGAGCGTGGGGAGGGCTACTAGTGACCCCCGCCACGGACCGGGCTCTCCATTCAGGATGTTTGTAACTCTTTCCTCAACTTCTTGTGTTCAGGATCCCCCTGCCCTTCTAGAAGCATCGTGGGGACACCTTGAGCTCTCCAGATGGTTCCACCTGCCGGGCAGGATTGGGAGCCGAGCACAGCCACAACACCTTGGGAGAAATCCCTCACTGTCTCCTCACACCACGTCCAGTTGTGGACATGGTCTTCTGACACTCCCACAGTCACCCCACTGGTGACACGCCAGCCCCACTCTCCCCTTGGCCCCACAAGTCACACAAGTCGGGAGCCCCATTTCAACTCCCTGCCACCCTGACTTTCCTGTGCTTGAGCCAAATACAAGAAGTAGGAACAATTATTCTACTTAGTATGAAATCAGCTTTCCATTTTTCTTTTCTTCAAAAATCTATATTTTTCACATTAACAGAATGGAATGTATGTAGCTCAGCATAAGCCTAACCACCATGGAAAGAGGATTTTTTTTTTTTTTAAGTTTATTGGGGTGACAGTTGTTAGTAAGGTTACATAGATTTCAGGTGGTACAATTCTGTATTACATCGTCTATAAATCACATTGTGTGTTCACCACCCAGAGTCAGTTCTCCTTCCATCACCATATATTTGATCCCCTTTACCCTCATCTCCCACCCCCCACCCCCCTTACCCTCTGGTAACCACTAAACTATTGTCTGCATCTGTGAGTTTTTGTTTCTTTGTCTTGTTCCTTTGTTGCTTTCAGTTTTATATACTAATATCAGTGAAATCATATGATTCTCGACATTTTCTGTCTGACTTATTTCACTCAGCATAATAATCTCAAGGTCTATTCATATTGTTGCAACTGTCACTATTCCATCTTTTCTTAGGGCAGAATAGCATTCCATTGTGTATATATACCACAACTTCTTTATCCATTCATCTATCGAAGGACACTTTGGTTGTTTCCATGTCTTGGCCACTGTAAGTAAAGCTCCAATGAACATCAGAGCACATATATCTTTATGGATAAATGTTTTCAGATTTTTTGGGTAGATACCCAGGAGAGGGATTGCTGGGTCATATGGTAATTCTATTAGTACTTTTTGAGGAACCTCCACACTGCCTTCCATAACGGCTGCACCAGTCTGCATTCCCACCAACAGAGTATGAGGGTTCCTTTTTCTCCACAGCCTCTCCAACACTTGTTACTATTTGTCTTGTTGATGATAGCCATTCTGACTGGGGTGAGGCGATATCTCATTGTGGTTTTTATTTGAATTTCTCTGGTGATTAGTGATGTTGAGCATCTTTTCATATGTCTATTGGCCATCTGTATGTTCTCTTTGGAGAAATGTCTGTTCAGGTCCTCTGCCCATATTTTGATTGGATTGTTTGTTTGTTGTTGAGTTGTATGAGTTCCTTACATATTTTGGATTAGGCCCTTTTTGGAGGCATTGTTTGCAAATATCTTAGCCCATTTGGTTGAAAATTCCAATGGACAGATTTCCTTAGAAAAACTGCAAGTATTATTGATATTTCTTTGCTTGCCTGCTTTCTGTATTGTATTTTCATGTATGTCTTGAATTAATGTTCCAAGTTATTACTTTATTAAGGAAAAAGTAATGGTGGCACTGTTATCATGACTAAGTTCTATTTGGATCCTTCCAAGATCAATTCACTTTTTTTCCTCTTAAATGCAGTACTTTAATATGAACTGTTGGTGAGCCTATTTATTTTCATTTGGCAGTGAACGAAAAATGACTCATCATTCAGTGACTTTTAGATTTTGCCTACCTATTACAGCCCTGCTTCTGCCTTCACCAAATGAACCCCATATTTTATCTTTAAATTTATTTCTTGAGCCTTGAAGTTATCTTAATCACACAGCAAAAATACTAATTAATGATACGATACTAACATTTTAAAAAACAAGATTGTAGTTGGGCCATAATCACAGAATGATTGCCTGTAATCCTCCTGCTATTTTAAGCTGTGGTTTTACCTTGAGGCCAGTTGGATATTTATTTATACACATCAAGGGTTTTGACGAGTTTGTAGTTCTTCTAACAGAAATCACGGGATATTATACGTGTTTGTGTGTGAGTGTATTTATTTATTGTCAGTATGGTAAATAACCACTAACTGGATGACTGAGATGTAGGTAGGTCTGTTTAGAAGCAGTGGAACATGTTATCCTTTCAAAGTTTCTCATGATCTGTGAATATACAATGATGTTATTCAAAGAGAAACGGTACAATATTTATATTTTTGTGAGGATCGACGCAAATTTCTAAAATAATTTCTGTTAGGATTTTAGGCGACAGTAGAATGAGGAGCTGGAATGTGATTCCAGGCCCATGGAAACCTTCTCACGTGTCCACCTTCCTTTGTGTACCTGCCGAGCTACCTGTTGCTGGTCGTGGGACCCTGGACCACCAGCTCTCCTCTGAAGACCGGTCTCACAACCTCCTGAAAGACAAAAGCGCCAGCTAAGTCCAAAGTCTTAGAGAGCACTGTGGTTTTTGCAGTTATTTAGGGGATGTCAAAGAGAGGACCACATAGTATATCATTCACTGATTCACTGAGAAAAAAATTGAATGCTTCCTATGTTCCAACACAGCAAATCCCCCTAAAATCCTTAAAACATTGGAAGCATGCTGCATGCAGTCACTTTCCACTTCCCAGATGCACAAAGACTTCCTCTCAGCCTTAACCTTGTACCAGAATCCACGGGTAACCCCACGGAAGAACTGAGGAGCGAAGGAAAGTTCCACCACCCTTCGGGAGAAAAACAAACTTTAGGTTCCTACACCCTCATCTGTTTCCTGCTCTTTTTGATAACTTGACCCTGATGTCAGGGCACAAATTTGGAAAAGTAAAATCCAGATTTGACTGAAGATTTGTTGAGGCTGTTCAATGAGAAGACGTGTGCCAATGAGACTTGACACATTTTCTTAGCAAATGAAATAGTGAGGAAACATAAAAACAGAGTTTACCACCATTACCATCATCGCCTCAGTCCTAGCTACACACTGTTCATTCCTGGGAAGATCCTGAGAAGAATCTCCCTATGAAGGCCACCTCAAATACCGGGTTCACCCGAAAATAAGACCTAGCCAGACAATCAGCTCTAATGCATCTTTCAGAGCAAAAATAGTAAAATAAGACTGTGTCTTATATGATATAATATAACATAACATAACACAACATAACATAACATAATATAATACCAGGTCTTATATTAATTTTTGCTCCAAAAGAAACATTAGAGCTGTTTGTCTGGCTAGGTCTTATTTTCAGGCAAACACGGTATTGTGAATATTTTTGTTTTTTTCCAGTTTTATTGCGATATAATTGACATGTAACATTGTATAAGTTTAAGGTATACAGCATAATGATTTGATACACATATGTATTGTGAAACAATTACCACACTAAGTTTAGTTACCATCTGTCACCTCACATAGTTACAAATTGGTTTCCTTGTGATGAGAACTTTTAGGATTAGAACTTTTAGAAGGAGCTGCTTTTAGGCCCATCCCAGTGATTGGCAGAAATCAGTTCTAGGCAGTTGTAGGGCGGAGGTCGTTGTTTCTTGGCTGGTTCTCAACAGTGGGTAGCTCTCACCTTCTGGAGGCTGCCCACCTTCCTAGGCTCCTGGGCGCCTTCATCTTCAAAGCCTCTCTGACGTGTCCCCTGCTGTACCTAATCTGCCTTCCTCTCCCGCTTTAAAAGCCCCTGTGATGACAGTGGGCCCATCCAGATAACCTCAGGTAACCTCCCTATTTTAAAGTCAGCAGCTCAGTAACCTCAATCCTATCTATAAAGTGCCTGGACTCATGTTTGATTGAACAACAAGAGGGCAGGGACCATGAGGAACACCTTTAGAACTATGACTTGGGATGAAGTCATCCAGAAGTGGATGCCTACCTGTCCATGACGGGACCTGGAAGTGTATGTTCCAGGGGCCACACAGTTAATCGTAAACACTCTGCAGAGGAAGCAGAGCTCTACACCCCGATGAGAAACTCAGAGAGGACTGAGGATATGAAAAACCTTGAGTGATGTGATGAGACACAGAGTTGAATGGCTTTCTCTGTCATTTCAGAGTTGAACCACATTATCTAAAGATTCAATAATTGATATATATATAATATTTTATAAATAAAAGTCAAGAAATGCAACATATCTTTCAAAAAATTAGCCAGTGATTAAAAAAATGGCACTCCCAGCAGAATTCATTTAGTCTGTTAGCCCCTGGGGTTCTCTGTTCTGCAGTATGGCTCCTTGTCAGAAACAGTAATATATTCCTGAGTAATTCCATCAGCATTACTAAAATTCCCACTGTCTAGCCATAGAAAAGACAGGGAAGTATAATTTTTGAAATTGTTGTAGTTGCTTTACAGATAAAGAAGCTAAGAATTGGATCAAATGACTTGCCCAAGGTCATATGACAGAAATGAACCACAGCCAAGACTTCAAAAATAAATAGATCACGTCCAAACCTGAGTGCCAAATACTCCGGAAATATAAATTGCTTTGCCAGAAATAGTGGTTCTGAGGCCATTCTCATCAACAGATTTCTTTTATTTAGTGTCCTGAAGTAAATGGAAGTTTTATTGATCCACTTTAACAATTATTACATGCTGTCAGATCAAAGCAGCTGTTGCTATCTTCTCTACAAATTCATATGCATTATGAAGCCAAAATGTATTCATTTCATCAATTTCTGCTGTGGAGTAGTGATCAATAATTGCTTGAGAAAAACTCTGAACACGGAAAAATAGCAGCAAGTTTCACCTGATTTAAAGCATCAAACATAGACTATAATTGACCCTGTAATGTTGTTCCACTCTTTTTTGCCAGAAGGCATTTAAATGTATATGTTTTTAATCCAGCAGCATTCCTTCTCACAATCAGTGAGAAAAAACATTGTACATAGTATAATCATCTTGTGGACCGGGTCTTCGTGGAAGAAAGTTATTCTCTAGAGTATATTTCAAAAAATACGTTTGAAAGCTTCTTACCATCTTCATCAAATTTGAGATGTAATCAAATGTTAAAGATACTTTATATTTTATACAGCCCTGAGAAAGAAAAAAAGTGTTGCCAACTAAACAAGGACACACTATCCTGTTTAAAAAATGTAAAAACTAGGACAATTAAATATATTGAGTCTCATTCAGCTTGCCAAGGGAGACATCAGCTGTCTCACAAATGGAAAAAAACTCATCATGAATGGAGCATCCATTCTCTTTGGGATTTCCCTGTACATCACCTAACCTAATCCTCACAACTGCCATGTGAAGCAGGTATTAGAACCAGTTTATCAAAAAGTGAATTCAACTCAAGGTTTGGTGCTGTCACTCAGGAGCAGTCAAGATTCAAATCTAAATTAGTTTCATTCAAAATGTATTTGTTTTGTTTTCTAAAAGGGTTTGAATCTCTTTCTTCCCTGCTTATGATTTCTTGGCCAGTGTGTCTGCCCATTTCTTGGGCATGGGACAAGATGATAAAGGGAGAAGAGGCCAGACAAAAGACTGTATTTCCGAATACTTGGTACATTATAAAACTAACCTCCATAAAAACATAGGCTAAATTGGATAACCTGGATCTGCATGGCCATGGACGGTGACACACATTTTTTTAAAATAAAGAAATTATTTGGGATACATTAGTGGATGCAAAAATATATATGTCTTAATTCCTATACAGCGTTCTCGACGAAACACTAGTCAATAAATGAATGTCGATATAATGAATTTGAAATTATAGCCCTAAATAAATAGTAGAACTTTAGTTCTTCTTTATGAAAGTAGAACAAAATAATGACAGCATTATAATAAAATTAGGAAAGTAGAATAAAATAGATATTACAAAAACAGTTTAACTGTATTTATTATAATAGACAAAGTAAAACAATTCAGTGTCCACATGACAGATTAAGGACACTGCAGTTGCTAAACTGAATATGCAACTGATAATGTTTTAAAATTCATAATTCAATAAATTTTCCTTGCCTGGTGAATTTGGGTTGTTTTTTATTGGCTAGTGATGTTTGTAGTTTATTTCAGAATTACTTGATGGGAAAGTTAAAGTAATGACTTCCATGTGATTAGTCTGGAAAAATTTTAATAAGATACAGAGCAAGTTTAAACCTTACTGTTAGGTAATTTAATGTTTTAATGTTTTTTATTTCCAAACACAATTCTTTAAGAAAATACCACATGTTTTAGGCGGAATGGCTTACAATTCTTTTATCCTAAACTAATCACATAGTTCCCCGAATAATTCTTCCAAATAACAGTAGGTAAATAGATTTTTAAAATGCTCTTGCCATTTATTCCTCACTTATTTTTCCAAATCAATATTTTCAGTTAAGCACAGTTGTAGATTACATAGAGAACAGTATTCTCCTAATTTTATAATAACTCAGAACAAGTGTTCTTATACTACCTATGAACTAGATATTTATTCACATTTATTAATGCATTATGGAGAGGTCTTCTATGAACCTATTTCTGAAAACCAGTCTATTTTTTCTTAGACTTTTCTGCCTACTTTTACTATTGCACTATTTCTCTCAGTTTCGCATATCTTAAAAAGAAAGCATAATCCATTTCAAATAAAAATTTTCCTGTGTAATAATCACTTAGCATATAAATGATCTTAGTATTGATATAGCTAAATTTCTCTAAATAAATAATTACCATGCTCGACACAATATACCAAGCATGCCTGTTAAATGATAGTTTTGTTGTGCAAGAATTTCCATTATAAAAACCTGTGAAATACAATCTAACACATTTGAAGAGTTAACACCCTTAAATTGTAATTGAAGACAAGTTCTAATTACTGTTTAATTTTTTGTTTGAAAATCTTGTGCATGTATAATATAAAATTGACTCTGAAATTATGTACTTAATATTATTAGCATATATTCCTTTTGTAGCAACAGTGGTTTGATTTGTTTGGCTCAAAAAATGCTCAACCAGAAAAAAAAAATGCTTAAAGTTTGGAAAGTTTAAAAAGTGGCCATTAATATACCGGGGGTGCCAAAAAAAATGTATATACGTGACTTGTATTCATCTTTTGTTATCGATATATATTATTACAATTTTAATACAGTTTTTTCCTTTCTTAAAATGTGTATACATATTTTTGACACCTTCTGTAGTTAAATCTATAATTTGCTATGTCAAGTGAACTGGTTCAATGCTGAGTCATTGAAAAAATGATAAGTTCTATAGAAAATATGCTATTTGAAGTATTTTATGCCAGGAAGATAAACTTTTTTAGAATTCTGTTATCAAGGCCATGAGTTAATATTTAATGTTGTCACCTGATCCCGTGATCTTTGTCAACTCAATTATGGAAAGTTAGAAATCTCTTAAAAATTAATATGTCCTTAGAATTGATTATTTGTTTAAACTGTTTCATTGATATAGATATCAGGGAATTGTTCTGCCAATTATATTTCTAGGGTGGATATTCCTAACTATTTTTTAATGGGATTACTTACTTGTTAATCTGTCCCAAGTTTTTGTGTTATTTAATTGTCTTAACAATAGCTAAGAGTATTTAGTGTTTTCTATGTGCCAGACACTAAGTTAGATGTTTTTTATGAATCATCTCATTTAATCCTCACCAAACCAGGAGGAAAAAAGTATCCTGAGTGTAATTTAACTGATGAGAAAATGAAGGCAGAAGGATTAAGGAATTTACACGCTGTCAGTCAGTTAGTAAAATGGCACTGATAGCATTATTCAAATGTAAAGAGGAAGAAAAAGTGGTATCTTGTATTGTTTTCTCATTTTCATGAATACTCAGAGCTTCAACTGCACTAATTGGGTATCTCATTATATTAGGTATATTGGGTATCACAGTATATTAGATAATCATTTCAATATATTGATGTCATCCTCCAGTGTTTAAACCATGTTTAGGTAATAATACTCCTAAACCTATGATTTGTTCCAAAGGGTTTTTTTCAATCTTTTTACTATATGCAAAGAAGTGTGTTCAATACTAATTATTTATTATGTATGTTTTAAATATCATCAGTGGCAATTGGTCCTGGACAAAAACTAGACCCAAGTTCAGTATTTATGCAATGGGATAGAATTTTTTTTACATGGGTATGAAAGAGTTTTAATAAACATAACATATGCAGTAAGAGATTTTTATCGTATGTGTGATATATTTATTAAAGCGTTTTCATAGTAGTTTGTAGAGCATGCAGAGACTTTGGCTGATTTAATAAACCCAACCTGAAGTGCCACTTGTACATGATAATATAAATAGCTTTGAAAGGGAGCCATTTTATCCGGAAGTGTACATCTCTTCATGTGAGGCAGCTTGTTCTTTGTGTAGAAAGACACTTCTGTTGACAGTGTTAGTTTCTGCCCAGAAGTCCTCATCGTCAGCAGGACTGAAGATGATTCAAGACAATTGTAAGAGATGAGCTTTCGAAAGGAGAGGTTATAAGATCTGTCCATTGAAAGATGGAAGTTGGAGAGAGGAAACAATCCTACCTTCACTTTTGTAAGTTTGGGGAAGATGAGTTGCTAAGAATTACCAAAAATAAGGTTATTCCATCTAGATTATGGCCTGGTAGCTCCTCAGTGTGAATGTTCAGTTATATTGAGAGAGAGGGAGGGAGGGAGAGAAGGCGAGAGAGGGAGAGAAGGGAAAGACAAGGGCAGGAATATGATAAAAGCACAGAAGGAAGTTTAGTCGATGGAGACATCTCGAACCACAAGGACTTTTTCATTTTTTTTTTTTAATCTAAGAAAACTATGATGAGAAATGGAAAGGCACCGAAAATGTACAGAAAGAATATCAAGTAGAGTTATGGGTTTTAACTGTAGAGATAGGGCAGGGATGTGTTGAAAATAAAGTCTTCAAAATGTAAATCACGGGAAATGCCCGGTATGTAATGATGATGACAAACAATAGGTTTCTTGAAAATATCAGACTTAGAAGGGCCTTATTTTATCTGTGGTGGGTCTCCCGATATCACACCCCTCAACAAGCAGTCATCCGACCTCTGTTTAGACCCCTGAGTCATGTGGTATTCGCAGCATCATACTGCAACTGTTTTTAGACAGAGTCATTGATAAAACTCTTTCCTATATGTAACTGAGATCTTCCTTCCTGTAGCTTTTCCACTTGGGTCTTCCTTGTGTATTTTTCACTCAATGCTCTCCTCGTATTCAGGCCCCTCTTTACTTCATGGGCTTCCACAGGTGTCTGGGTGTGTATTTTCCTGTGCACCCCTTTTTTGATTTATTGATTTTGAACAAAGTATACTTTTTCTTTGTCATATCCCAAATATACTATGACTCAGTCTTAACTATTTCCTCATGTTGGCATTTCAAGACAATATTTATTTGCTGTAATATTATTTTTCTCTTAGTTTTGCCTGTTCTCTATCAATTTCTCCAAAATCCTCATGCATTCTTTAAAATGTGGTCTTTCTTCTTACAAGGTGGCATTTCAAATTATACTATATCCTACGTATTTAGGAATGCCGTGTTTCTCAAAAGGTGAACAATTAAAAGTTGTTCATAGTCTTCTGTTACCTAAGTTTTAGATTTGGTGTCAGTGATACTGTTTGAGGTCAAAGTCATCCACACAAATTTAATAAACGTAGGAGGTCCCTTGTCTCCACAGGATGAAACTTAGATCATTGTGTTGGTCTGAAAGAAAAATATCACCTTGGCAGGACACTGGGTCAACACTTCAACAAACATGCTGACATCTTGATTGTTTTTCTACCTTTCTGCTTATTATTTTATTGGACAGCCCAGCAAGTGACATGTTTCAGTGACATGTTTCATATTGTCAAAGAAAATCTGTGATTGTATGTAGGATTTCTCTACCAGACAGCTTCTTTTAAAAAGTCAAGTGAAGTAATCTTTCAGTATTTTCTTTCCCTTGCACTCAAAAATTCAATCACTTGTCAATCGTATTACTTTTTCATTTGCCACTGTATTTCTGCCCCACTATTACCGGCCATTCTACTGCCACCATTCTAGTTCAGGGCAGGACTATTGTACTTTGTCTATTCTAGTAAATTCTTCCTTGTTCACCATGCAGTGAAAATCATATTGCCATTCCATCTCAAATTGCAAAACCTCCCTGTAATTCTAGGAACATATAGTTACCAGTCTAAAATAATGCTGGACAAGAATGTGCTAGTAGGTTTTGGGTTTCTCTTCTTTCTTTTAAAATATTTCTATCTTTATAATCTTGTGACATTATCTTAGTACTGTCTATCATGAAAAAGAGAAAATTCAGCTCCCTCAGCAATTCCTGTTCCCAGTGCTTTGAAGCTTCAGCACATATGCTCTTGGTACAAATGACACTTTTGTAAAAGAAGAAATATGACAACTCACTGAAAGCTGAGAGGTAAATGAGAAGGGATCTCTAATTTTTTTAAAAAAGTTTGCTTTGTTTACAATGTACATGGTTACTTTATCCGAGATTCTGTGGAAACTTCTGCTGAAGTATTCAAAGGAGGGAGCAAGAACCTGTCTCCCCAACAGTGATACCAAAGAAGTTGGGACCTGAGATGTCCCACAAAATCAAGTTTATGCTTGGCTTATTGGAGAGACATCAAAGATGAGTGTCAGTTTTATAGAAATGGCAGGAAAATCACAAGATGAGGCATGTTCGCTGAGATTTCTAGTGTGGAGGAAATTATGTGCTGGTCAGGGTGGTGAGAAGGTACATTTATGGAAATTTTTCAGGGAAACAAAAACAGCTAGGCCAGTGTTCACAGATTCAGGCTGAGAACGGGCAGAGGAAACCACAATCATTGTCTGTCAAAGGCTTCCAGGCATTGTTTTACCTCTTAATGTGAAGCCAGGCTGGGTGGACTTAGCTTTTGGTACTTACTGTGCCTGACACACATGCTGTAGAAAAAGCCATGCATGCATTCATTTTTTTCAGTAAGTTCATACTAAGTGTATGCCAGACACTGTTGCAAACTCCAAAAATAAAATAGTGAACTTAAACAAATAAAAGCAGAAATATAAGTTGAATCTTATGAGTTTGAAGCAGTGATGATGATGATGATGATGGTGATGGTAATGATGATGGTGATGATGACGATGGTGGTGATGATGGTGGTGATGATGGTGATGGTGATGATGATGATGATGATGGTGGTGATGATGGTGATGATGGTGATGATGATGGTGGTGATGATGGTTATGGTGGTGATGATGGTGATGGTGGTGATGGTGGTGATGATGGTGATGGTGGTGATTATGATGATGGTGATGGTGGTGATGATGATGATGGTGGTGATGGTGGTGATGATGGTGGTGATGATGGTGGTGGTGGTGATGGTGATGATGGTGGTGATGATGGTGGTGGTGATGATGACGATGGTGGTGATGATGGTAGTGATGATGGTGAGGGTGATGATTATGATGGTGATGGTGGTGATGATGGTGATGGTGATGGTGGTGATGATGGTGGTGATGATGGTGGTGGTGGTAATGGTGATGATGGTGGTGATGATGGCGGTGGTGGTGATGATGGTGATGATGGTGATGATGATGGTAATGATGGTGATGGTGATAATGGTGGTGATGGTGGTGATGATGATGATGATGGTGGTGGTAATGACAGCAGGCACCAGTACCTGGCACTCATGCACATGAGGCACAGCACTAAGGGCCTTTAATAGATTACCTTGAAATGTGCCAAGCTAGGCTGGACAGTACAGCCTGGTTTTGCTTTGTTCCTGCCTGCGACTCCTGGTGGTCACATTGCTCTCTTTACCCGGGAGTTCCTTGGGAGCCAAAACAGCATGAGGATAGGATATGTGTTGAGGGTGGAAGGGCCACAAGACATCAAGTTCACATTCACATCCTATCTGCACATCTTTCTTGAGCTGTCTATGGAAGCAGCATCTGGATTGACCTTGTGACGATAAAGAAAATGAAGAAAACACAATTTCTTGAAAGGGCTACTGTGTGATCAGAGCTGAGTTCAATTACTGCTCTGTCTTGCTGAGTTGTATGATCCTAAGTGAGTCATTCAATCTCTGTGTATTTCTTCAGTGAGCAAGTGGGAAGGATAAATGCTCATGTGTCCTTAAATATGTCAAACCAGAGTGGCTTCTCACTCTGGCTGATGACATTCTCTGTGACAGGTTCTCCTTCCACTTCCTACATGTGTCTTCTTTCTCTTCAGCCTCAGAGCCGGTTGTCATTTCTAGTCAGGAGTGTTCCCACCCTTTTCACCACTCACTTTATATGGAGACTTTTACTCCAGACCCCGAGAAAGAAGAGACCTGGTTCCCCCTGCAGATAACCGCTGCTTTCCCTTCCTTCTCCCACTGCCATTACTCCCAAGTGCCCAGCTCCATTTCTCACCAGAGCCGCTGAAATCCATAGGTTCTCAGTTCTAAGATCTTCTTGTAAACACTGGCAAAATCAATGAGATTTCATACCAAAGGGCGAGGAACCTTGATGTCGATGCTATTGATAATGAGTTTCTTTGCAGAAATGCGAAGGAAATACAGGGTGTTCCTGCCGCATTTATGCATAATGAGACGTTTATGCAAACAACATCCACACAGCTAGTCGAACTGCCTGGGGCAAAAGAATATTCAGCCTTCAAGCTTAATAACTCCATAAACTTAGAACTGATAGGAAGCATTGTGCTCTGGTTTAAAGTGCCTAATTAAGTGCATTCAAGGGGATTTTTCCAGCCCCTTCCCTTTGAAGCACATTTGTGGTGGGTGTCAGAGACTTGACGGCCGCCTTAATGTTTCATTGTTAAAGAACCTTCCCATGATTTCTGTATTTTTTAATGCAGCACCTGTGTTCCTTTGAAGTAATCTGTAAGATTTCATGCTAAGCCTTGCTCTTGCACCTTCTATTTTTATTCTAAGTGTATTAACCAATTCTCTTTGGAGAATGTGCTTGCAAGCTAAGGTGTATCTCATTTTATCTAATAAACGTGTTCCTGGCACGTAGTATGTAAATCGAATTTTAACAAATTGAATCATAAATTTAAATGCCTGAGGGGCACTCATTTTAGGAAATGAATCATATTCTGAATTTTAAGTGAATTTTTACAGCCTAATGTTTCTTTTCTGATAATCCAGGTTTTCACTTGGGTTTGCTTTATTTACGTAATACCTGTATCAAATTATTAACTTCATTGAGGAATTTTAAAAAGCAAGCAGTTGGAACTTACTTTTTAATGACCCTGGTGTTTGCATCCTGACTGACATAGCTAATGAACTGCAACTGGATACACATGGTCAAAACTTAAACCGCGTACAGGGCTTGATTGCTTGGGTAAGAGAGTTATGGGGAGAGTAATGGCAGTGGGTCACTAGATTTTAAAGTTCTGTAAGGATTCCTTTTAGGCATTGGTAAATTCCTTTTAGGCATTTAGAGAATGGTAGGCTAGCCAAGGTTTTCAAGGGCCTTTATCATACACTTATTTAAAGAAAATTCTTTAGAAAAGTAGTCTGTGACATCTCAATGACATGGACATTTTAGAATTGTAATCAACCTTTGAAATAATCAGTAAGTCAACTACATTCCTTATGTATAAATACAAGCCTTGCTTGGATCTGATAAAACCAATATTTAATGAATGCCTACTGTGTACTGGGTTCCAGAGCTACATAAAAAAGCAAGACACAGGCCTCGCTGTGTAGGGGTGGGTTCTGTGCTGGAGGTCAGCTCGGGGACCAAGTGGAGGATAGACACATTTTATCCTCCAGGGGACTGACCTAGACCTTGAGAAAAACAGAGGGATGCTTTATATTTTAATCAATACTAAATTTGCCCAGAGGCAAAGCTATATACACTATGCAAAGGGCAAATGTTTCTTAGTTCATCAGAAAAGCATCCTGAGAGTGATGGTTTCTGACTTGATTTTTACTGCACTAGAGGCGTGCAGTCTGTATGAGCTTGTAATTCCCCTTCTGCCCCCTAATCTGAGGGGTGGTTTGAGTGAAAGTTTACAAGTGGGGGAGAAAACAATAGGGGCAATGATTGAAGAAGCAAACTGATTTGACCAACGAGTTAAAAATAAAAATAAGCAGAAAGAGGGGACAATTTTATATCTTAGTCACCACATGTCTACATGTAACTTACTCAGATTCAACCAGGTCCAAAGAGCAGGACTCGTCCCTTCCACCTATCCCATATGTCATTCTAGTTTTGACTCATACTCTAGAGAGATCATGAGACTGGGAATAAAACTCACGTGTCCAGCACTCAGTTTCAGCTTCTCGTCTGACTAGTGAATAATCATTCCATCAGTGTTTCCATACCCTAAAACGCAAGCTGCCCGCTTCGGCTGCTGCGTAGCCCACGACACAACAGCCTGTTTCATGCTGGAAGGGAATCGACCTATGTCTGTGGATGTCTGGGGTCTTCCTCAAGGGCAGACTGACATGGGACCTTAGTCCCCACTGTCCCTCCCACCCTGAGAGTCAGGCAGACTTCTGTAGGTCGGGGGACATTCAGTGGGGTGATGTGTTTGGATGGGAGTTTGTCTTTTATGTATTTGGGATGATGAACCCTGTGAGTCAGAACCACACCGTGCGTGTGCAGCTTCTGGGATATTCTAAAGCCGAGAGTAGGATCAGAGTCCCAAGTATGAAGGGAAACAGATGTGAGCTGTGACTTGTTTGAAAGAAACAAGTGAGTAGATGTCTTCTCCTGTCGCCATTTCTATGATTGAGGTCAGAAGCAGGGTTTGCCCCAGGAAGATGGAGAGGAGGGAACGAGCCTGAGAGATGGCCCTTGATAAACCAACCCGACGGAACAGTGGCCCGAGTACGGGGTGCAGAGATGACGACGATGACACAGATGAGCTGTGGAAGGCTTGGGTGTCAGGGCGGTGATGCCATTCCCGGAAGTGGAGAACACGGGGAGAATCAGAGGGTGTTGAGCTCAGTCTTGGGTGTGGTGAGTTTGAGGTGCTGCTGGGACCCCCCCCCCCAAGGGAACGTGCTCAGCAGGGAGCTGGGAGAGCAGGTTCTCCATGCTGGCCGCGTCGTCTCTGCACTTCCTGTCACCCACCGTTGAATCTGGGGGATGGATGACAATGCCAAGGCAGAGCATGAAAAGTGATTTTACTCAAGAGGTAAAATCAGAACTGGGTGAAAGGAGGATGAACTCGGGGACACCCATCCAGGGCTTTCTAGAATCATCCGTCAGGGTCCCTCCAAAGCATCTAGGAAGCCAGCGCAGCCATCTAACCCCAGCTCACACCTGTGAGCGTGGAAGCCTTCCCAATGGCAAGGACAATAACGGGTTTCCTGAGGGGCCCCGTGCCATGACCCTGGCTCCCTGCTCCAGCCTAGGGAGAACCCGGAAGGGAGGTTTCTGTCACACAGAGGGGACTGGGCAGTGAGGGCCCTCGAGAAATCAGAAAGGTGGTGAAAAGAGATCGGAACGTTTGAAAGTTTCAAAAGAAAGTTACCAGTGAAAAAGGGAGGCGCGGGTAGGACATGGAGCCACAGACCACATCGTCTGCCTCTTAAGTCCTTCAGGGGTGAGGAAAACAAGACTATGGACAGGACAGTCCATGGATGTTTAGTCTCTCAATCTACAGGCGCAGAACCACCAGCATTTGTGATCTTAACATTAGAATGCGGTTGAAAAGAACTCAGCCCGTAAGAGTGATGAAGGCTAAGATAAATGTCCAGTCTTAAATGGGACACAGAAAACCTGAGGTCCGGTATTGACTCTGTCAGTAATTCATTACGTGGCATTAGATGGAGTCTCTGTGCATTAGGGCAGACAGTGGTGAGAAAAGCAATTATTCCTGGGAGCACGCTGACTGACCAGGTGTTTATACACCATGCAACAGAGAAAAATAACACTTGCCACCTACCTATCCATTAGACGTGACGTCTGGACCATGGATTCAGACTCCTGGATGAAAGAGTATGTGAATAGCCGTGTATCATCCACTTCCCATCTGTCCTATCTTTGCATAACTTAGCTTTCCCAAGCGACACTGTCAGTGGTGCAGTGTGTCCGCTGAGCTCCTGATTTCAAGCTTCCTCGTCAGGAGTGTGTGACGGAAAAGGCTTAGGGGAGTGTGAACCCATTTTTTGGGGTCCCATACAACATTGCTAATCTATGTTAATAAATGAAAGACAGAAATTTAAGAAGAAATAAGCGAGGTTGCTGCATGGCCAACTGTATTTTATTGATGGCATCTCATTTCTGAGTCCTTTAAAAGAAAATTGTTTGATATTTTTTCACCTTACCTATTGCATTGGCTAACTTAGTAAAGAAGAACTAGTTTTAAAAATTCGCAGGGAGTCATATTTATTTTCTATATATCTTGTCACTTACTATGTATGTTTATAAACAAATATGTTCCATTTTTTAGGAGACATATGGCTTCTAACTTGTTTGACTTAATAAGGTAACAGGAATTCCGTGTTAAATCTGCCTGTGAGGGTTGTATTCTCTTAGTGATTTCATGCTCCCTACAGTGTCTCGTTCAAGGACCGAGCGTGGCTCTCTGTGCCCGCTCCTCTCCACCTCGCTTTTTCTTCCCAAACATGTGACCCATGCAAAGAGACTCAGAGAAATGCTAAAAACAAAGCAGATAAAGCCTTTGGATATTTTTGGTGACCCACTCCTTTATTCTTTCCTTTGTTTGGAAAAGTTCACAAAGGCCAGTTTATTCTCTAGCACTCCCTGTAAGGTTGTCCAGCCTGAGTTATGAGAACCTGCAAGGAAATAAGTGCAGAGAAAGTGACCTCTCTTTGTCACCCTAGTCACGGTGGGTCCAGCTTCGGCAAAGCTCTCCAAGGTCCCTTTCAGGCATGGCCAGGGAGACACATGTCCAAGACGAGGCTGCAAGGCTCCCACCCTACAAGGATTTCTCAGAGAACGCTCACCACGGTCCTGGAGCTGGGAGGGCGAGAGGTGCAGGGGGCACAACTGCAGACTCCAGCCTCCTCGTCGCCAGATTCCTGGGATCCAGCGCCAACTGCGCCTCTTAGCAGCCGCGAGATACATGAGCAGGCTGATTACCTCACCTGTGCCTCCATGTTGTCATCTGCAAAAGGAGATATTAATAGTACTTACCCCACAAGTCTGTTTTAAGGATTCAGTCAACACGAGCAGAGCATTCAGAACATTGCCTGGCACTGGGTGAGTGCTATGTAAATGGTAAGGAGATGGCTCTGCCTGGCACCGTGACCAGGGATTGGTGCCCAAATGCTCAATGGAACGGTGCTGAGGCTGCAGAGGAGAGAGAAGAAACCCCACTCGGCTGTACCCACCTTGGAATAATGGGGATTTGATATGCTTTGTTTATTGTGAACTTTGCAAATATGAACGGATAGAGAAAGGTGATTGTAACCTACGCTTTTCGTTTATGAATCTTGTATCGAGACAAATTACTGAAGATGGTTAGGACAACTCAAAGGTGCCTAAGAGCCACTCCAGTAATATCTTAGTAGTGACAGTAGGAAGATAAAGGCAGGAAAAGTGCTAAGGAAACAAGTCCCCTCAAAAGAAGTTTCTCTTCCAATTGTAATTTCAACATCCTTTTGTATATTTTGGGATTTTTTGATCGCTTTATTTTATACTTTTAGATGCTGAGACTATATTTTGGGGCCCACAGTCCAACCAAATGGCTGCCCATTCACTTTATATCTCCATATTTGAAAGAACAAATGTTCATGATTTCTGATCAACCTCTGACTTTCTTTCTAAGACACATTTTGTAGAGTATTAGTTTTCCCTTCACGATAAAGTAATGATTGGAAATTGCTTTCAGAAGAGGTAAAGTTTTAAGGGAAAAGGCTAAGGTGTTTTGTGTGGCTCTGAAATGAATAACATTCGAAATCAGATAAGAGTGAAAGCTATACTGGGGACTGACTTAGCATTCAAGTATTTTTGGAAAGAAGTTCTGCTATGTTGTAACTCCTACTGGTCTTCCAATAGCATCAGCTGTGTCATACCACAAGGCTTAACAAATGTCCCTTTGTCCCACTGTGCACCTGCCCCTGTGAATAAACCAAGTACATGTGATGTGACCATTTCATCTTAGCTACTTTACCTTCTGTGTGTGAAATGTCCACTTTTAGTGGCTCCATCTGGGTGAAGCATTTTAGCTCTAGAAGATTCTGTTAGAGTGTGGGAGTCCTCAGACTAGACAGCTGCATGTCACAAAGACAGGTACCCTGTGCTAATGGGTCATGTGACAAGTTAATAACTGTTGACCAAGAAGCTGAGCAGAGATACACCACATTCACTTACTTAACATGTAAGCACCTACTATGTGCAAGGCAGAACTTTGTCCCTACGTTCTCATCCTCCACAACCAAAGTAGTTCTGCCTTCATGTTTGTTACACGTTGCGGACTTCTGTGAATTATACTGATTGTAGACAAAATTTTGCAACTGAAGTGTTTGAAAGAGGTGATCTCTGTGGCATCTGGATGAGTTCTGGTAATGAAGGAGCTCAAAGATCCCCATCCTGTGGGGGAGTGAGCTAGGCTCACCCTTCCCAGGCCTGGCCTCCTTCCTTTGTCAGGGGTGTCACATCGCACCTCACTAGAACCTGGCCATACATTCCTTCCACCAGATGCCTAGAGACATCTGCCGTTAGTCGTCAAGGCCAAAGTATTGCTTCAGTTCCAAAGAATAAAATGGTAACTGTTCTAAATTAAAAGCTGTTAGGTAAAGTCTTCCATTTTCCAAAGTCACAAAATGAAAACATTGTCACTACAAATTTAAGAAATGCTTACACTTATCCACACCTGACTCAGTAGACACCAGAAATGTGGATTTTTTGACTACATATTTAACCTCATTGAGCCTCAGTTTGTTCTTCAAAAATTAGAAATAATAATTATTTTGTTGTGAAGATCATATGTGATAAAGCACTTTGTAATCTATAAAGCACTATACACTGGTCGTCTTTTCTTTCTTTTTCATCCTTTGGGCAAGACTGGCCTGCCATAGTCTTCTATCTTACTCTCATTGAGTAACCGTATGTCTTCGCTAAATACTACAAACACTTTTACTTACAAATTAGCTCATATGGCATCTATTTGATGAATGTCTATCTATTCTAGGACTTCAGTGAGGCACAGAGTGATGGACCTTACTCCTGTTTCATGTTGTGGGTTTGATCATCTGTCTTGTAATTCTCACTTCCAGCTGAGCCTGAATTAAAGTGGTCCCTCTATGTTGCTTCAGTGCACCTACTGTGTGAATTTCCCCTCTCTGTTCAATCATATGGAACTCATTTTCCTGAGTTTGTTTTAACTTTATAGAGCATCCATTTCATTCTTCTTGGAATCTTTGTGTTGTTGTTAATCTATAAAATCAACAGGTTATTTGGGGGAAGAGGGTGGTACATTCGTGGTCATTTCTACTGATGCTGCTTTTAATTCTTTCGGATCCTATTGTAAACATTTAAATCAGTCTCTGTTTTCACTGGGAAGAATAGAAAAGCCTCCAGTATAAATATATTAAAAACATTTAGATAATATTCTAAGAGGAAAAAAGTAGACAAACTTAGAAGTTTTTCTTTCACTTAATGCTATAATTCTGACCCTTGCTTATTTGTTTTCACCATCTTCATCCTCCTTGAACTGTTATATTTTTTAAAAAAAAAGAAGGAAAAAAAACCTTTGGAAATACATCAAGTGAAAAGAAAGGGGGAAAGATAGGCCAACTTTTTAAAAATTAATTACCAGTTTGCTTTTTTTATTAGGAAAAAAAT
Source organism: Rhinolophus ferrumequinum (assembly GCF_004115265.2). NCBI lineage: Eukaryota > Metazoa > Chordata > Mammalia > Chiroptera > Rhinolophidae > Rhinolophus > Rhinolophus ferrumequinum. The sequence goes on from NC_046286.1 coordinate 103,374,532, forward strand.
GCTTAGAATAAATGTGACACTAGAAAACATAATTCCATTATCCAACACCTCTTCTCTTGGGTCTTCAGTTGAAAGTCCTACTTACTGGGGCCGACTTTGGGTGTGTGAACATAAATTAAGTCACAAAATAAAATTAGTTAACATGATATAAGGAAAACCTTGCTTTCTCGCAAAGATAACAAAATTAGAAAAATATATACACTGAATTTGATTTTTTGTGAGGAAAACATATTAAATTAGAGCAAAAGTTTTCTAATTGTAGAACTTGATGCCCAACTTTTTATGGAAATGGCCACAAATACTATCATTATTAAGTCTTTGAATTGACGACTATTTAAACCTTAATTTAATAGATCATAGTGTAACCAAGTATAAAATTATTTTATTTTTCTTAAGAACTCTTTGGAAAAGAGGTTGAGGAAGTTAGGAAGGAGGCTCTGACCCTATGAAGAAGAAATCCCCAGAGTTTCCGCAGGAATGGGATCCTGCACCACAACAGAAGCAGCAGCAGGGCAGAGACAAGTGGAGAAAGGAACCTGGGGCTCCCAAGTGCTGCTTCTTGGCCCGAGCTCAACAAAACCAGGACAGTCTTAGGATCCACTTGCACCGCCTTGTGTGGGCTCTACCGTCAATGATGTGCTTGTAGGTGGTGAACAACTTTTATTTGATACTCAAACGTACTCCCCTCTTTAGGCATCCTGTCAACTTTTTTCAAGTCTAACTTTCACGCACTCCAAAATGTACATTCTCATGAATTATATTCTCATGGGGGAAAAAAAGCAAAGAAATGTTTAGAAAATATTATGGAGGGAGGGAAGGAAGAGATGGAGGAGAGGAAAGTTTCTGTCCTCGTCAAAATAAGATAGTGCAGGAATTGAGAGAAAAATCAGTAGAATATAGTGGAGAGTCCAGAAATAAAGTATAGGGGAATCTAAAATTCAATAAGGGTGGCATTTCCAATCAGCAGGAAATGTCTGAATTATTCAATAAGTGGAATTGAGTACATTGCTCTCCAAGTAGTTTAAAGTTTTAAGTGTAAAATAATAAAAGTAAAAGTACTAGAAGAAAATATGATATTTTTAAAAATAATGTCAGAGTGGGAAAAGCATTTCTAACCATAGCACAAAATCTAGGAAGCACTGAGGAAAAGATTGATGGATCTGAGTATATAAACACAAAAAACTCATATATACTGAAAAACAACCCAGTGTAGAGCTATGACAAATGACAAATTGGGACAAAATAATTTCACTTCATAAACCAGTAAAGGCTTAATGCCCCCAACATACAAAACTTCTGAACAGCAATAAAACAAAGACAAACGCCTGATAGAAAGAAGCATTTAGAGAAGAAGCATAAATTTAAAAACAACAAGAAGTGATAAAACTCGTTAATAATTAACAAAGTTATTAAAACCACAATGAGATAGATCACTAGTTTTTATGAAATTCTTAGAAACAGACACTCTTTACAGTTGAGAAGGTAAATAAGCATCATATTTTGAAAGATCGTTTAATTCTTTCTATTCGTCTTAAGTTTGCATTCTATTCAACCCCTAAACTCTACTTCCAGAAAACTGTCGTACAGAAATGACAACACAGATGTCTTTACTATGTGAAACAGTAAAGATCTGTGAAGTGTCTAAGTGTTCACTAGACAGGAGAATGGAAGTCTGTGCAATGTTTTTATAAAATGAGATATACATTCTGCGATGGAAAAAAGGCCCACTGTTTATTGTAAGATAAAACATGCACACAAACACAGGGAAAAACGAAATGAAGGTATGATTCTATTTTTATTTGATAGGTAACACATGTGTATGTGTGTGTATACATACAAAAACATTTATGTATGTTCTAGTAAAAGCATAGGAGCAATTTAGATGAAGAGGGAAAGTAATTATCTTTTGGAGGGAGGGGTTTGGCTTGGTGAGAGACTTATTTTAATTAAGGTATGCCAAATGATGCTTTCATTTACAACCAGATGCCCACACAATGACATGCAATTTTACGCAAGTAGCATTTGTAAAGTATTGTCTCACTAATCCCTAGATTAGGCCTTACATCTTTTGCTAGAATGGTTGACCTTGACACAGGGCACCAGAACCACCACATGGCCATCTGCTGAATGCATTTAATTCCTCTAGATGACTCCTTCCACTTCTGTTCATTTTACAGAACTAATTTCTGTGACATTTTATTTTTACACAGCACTGAACCTGAGATTGTCTTCAGTATTTACGAGGGCATTTACAAAAAGAACAGAGCAAATGCAGTTTAGACAGGTCACAATAATTCTCCCAGTCTTTTTGACATCTCCTGTTTCAAACCTCACCTTTCTTCTGCACATACTCAATTAAATTAAAATACAGCCTATAAAACAGTGGCGAAAAGAATCTGAAAGGGCACAGCAGAGGTGAAATTAAAATAACTTCATAAAACCATTTTTGTTATGAGTGAACGTATTGAGATTTGGTTACAATAAAAACCCAGGATAATTTTCACAGCAAAGACAGAAAGGAGAAGAAAATGAGGGTGGTAGTTAGGTCAACAATGCCTGGGGTATTCACACTGACGTTGTTTCACTCAGACCTGAGCTGCTCACTTGGCACTGGTACTAGGTCGGGGAGAGTCCATTGGTCAGACCCACACGGGTCAGACACAGAGGAGAAGGTGCTCCTGAACCCCACCCCACCCACCTCTGAGTGGCTGGGAACTTACTGGGCAGCACCAGTTAGTTACATTAGTACAAGGCCAAGGAGTTGTAGACTCGCTGCATGATGGTACCATCCATGTTGTTATTAGAGTATGGAAACTAATACCAACAGAGGAAGTGAAATTGAGCAGAAGAAAAATGTTTTCCAAAGCTCTAACTGGCGTCTTTTTCCTGGGGGTCACAAAAAGAAAAATACTTTTATTGAAGGTATCATATTTCAGACAAATATTTTTCAATTGATACTTTGTCAAATTGTGAAGTTTAAAGAATTTGCCTACTGCTACTTGAGCCTTTTTAGGCCACTTATAAAAAAGTAACCTTTGTTTCAACTGGTATATTTGTCAATTCGTATTTCTATGGAGAGAGCGCTGGCTGTGACTTGATTCCCCTGAGATGTGAAGCTCATGAAGGAGGGATTGTCAGTTTTGTTTATCCCGTGTCCACAGCACCACCTGCACATAGTGGGTCCTCAATGAATGTTTGTGGTTGTAGAATAAGAATATTCAGATCACTTTATAACTATATATATATATATATATATATATACATATATATATATATATATATACACTCATTTTGGCTTATTTTTATTAGTTTTATTTCCCATGGCTATGAAATTAGGACAGTCATGGCATTTAACTAGCCAAAGGCTTGACCACACCCAGGAAAGTGTAGGTACCCTTTGTAATGAGTACAGAAGGAGTTGTCATCTTTCTAGAGTGCACAGAAAGGGCTTACCATCACAGTCTCGTCATTTGGGTTATGGGCTGTCACTTGAATACCACCTGCCCATTTTGAGGCCTATTTGTGTTTGAAATGCATAATAAGCCTGAGTAAAGCCCACTGATTGCTTTTAAATTAAGAGATCATGGTTAAGTATTATGTCTTGTTTTACTAGATGTATATATTTATTAGTGCCTCCCTTGCTTGTATATCCTGTCTTATAACATGAAGATAGAATGTGTGCTGTGTCTTTTTTAATATTCCTTTGTTCCTCGGTTGTGATTTGTTATTTTTCAAAGAGCTTTGAAATTTCCAATTTCCAGAAGGTTTTTGAATTTAAAGTGTAATTGTCTTAAAGTACCAAAATTGGTGAGATTATTTGAAGAAGATGGTTCTATATACCTAGAAAAGCCACTTAAAATTGGATAAAATTGAGGAATTAGAGCAATAGCTTAATTCCCACGATATTAATCTAATCTTTCTTTGGAACAAGAGGTTTGTTCCAAATGGAGAATGAGTTTAAATATCCTCGTAAAGAATTGTAATTTAGTTCTACTTGGGAGTGGCCGAGCAAGAAAAAACTTGGTTACTTAAAGGTACTAAGTATATGAGGAAGAAAAACACAAATACCGTCCACAAGGGCAGCCGTGACAGCCTAACTAACTATTTGAGGTCTGCTGTTCCGATAGAAACTGATGGACTCTGTGACAGATGTCCATCAAGGAGAAAATTAATTTAGCGCACCTTTGTCATTTCTCTTGTCTGTAGATTGAGCTTCTTTAAAAAAAAAAAAAAAGTTGAGCTAGAAGCATGAGCATTATATAATTTAATTTACTGCTGCAATGGAACATGAAGTGGTTAGTGCAGTGACACTCAGGCTGAGGCTTTCAAACCTGGCAGGTTGTGTAGGTGAATTGTGTGAATAGAAGACTCTCGTGTGATACATGCCATTAGAACGGTGGTGGACAAGGTCTCAGACTGTCAGTTAGCCAAAACTGTACAGATGCACGGAGAAACTTATCCCAAATTAATAACTAATGGGAAAATTTCCAAGTCAATGTAGAATTCGGGTACACTTCCCTTGTGGAAAGCTGTTTTGGTCCATATCATCAAGTTTCCAGAGGGAATAACTCTTTAAGTATGTTTTTAAAGCATTTATCATTTAAAACCCCAATGATAAAATTTGGTAGATATTTCATACTATTTGTTATTTTAGTAGGAACCTAGATGGTATGTAGTATTAAATGTTACATATGACAGTATTCTAAGTATTCTAAAAGTAATTCAAAATAGTGAGGAAAACACCTAAAATCTGTGGATGGCTCTGGTAGCTAGGCGCTATGGGTGTTGTAATAAAGTGTGCCCTTGGACAAACTGCTTTGGAATCCTGTGTTTGTTTAAATAGGAGCTTCCTAGGCCACACCCATTCCCTGAGTGGGAACCTGGAGGAAGAGAGGGAACGTGTCTGGAATTGGCACTTTAACAAATTCTTCAAGTGATTTTTACACACACCCAAATTTGAGAACCACTATTTTGAGATCCCAATATTAATAATTTGGGGGCCATATTTAGTCCTCTTTACAGTTTTCCATGTTTACTTTGTGAGATGATTTTTAAGGGAAAAAACATTTCAGATAACATTGACACCCCCCAGGGACCCTTTCTCTAATTATAATCCTCTACTTCTGTCCTCAGAGGTAAAGAGTTTCCTGAAGTAAGTATTTATCATTCACATGCATGTCTTTATACTATCAGTACGTATACCACAAACAATACATTTTTCACATTGTCAAATTTTTTTATATATGGTGTAACACTGTACATCATCATCCTGTAATGTGTTTTCTCATGCATCATTATTTTGTGATCTGTATTGCTACTTGTGATTCTAGCTAATTCACTCTAATTACCGAAGAGTGTGTATTGCATAAATGTAATAATTTATCCATTTTATTGATTGTCACTTAAAATGTTTCTAACTTATCTTGATTTTGAACACGTCCACATGTATCTTGGTACACATGAGCTAGAGATTTTTAGAGTGTATACATTAGAAATGGAAATGCTGACTTGAAAGTTACACGCATTGCATTTTTTATTCTATACACTATCAAAAATCACTCCAATTTACATGCTCTTGGGTAGTATATGAGAGAGGCATCCTTCCGTGTGCTCTCTGACACTTGCATATGTCAAACATTTTTATTTTTGATAAACAAATAGGTATAAGATGGTACCTTTCAATTTCCTTAATGAAATTACATTAGCTAATCAAGTTTCTCTTCCGTGAATTGCCTGCTTAAATGCTTAGCTCATTTTTTTTCTTTGGGTTGTTTATCTATTTCTTATCAATTTGTTGTATTTTACTTATTCGGAATACTACTGCTTGGTTATATGTATTTACAGACTTCATTTAATTTTCATCCTTATTTGTGATATCTTTTGCAAAAATAAAATTAAAATTTTAATGTGATCAGGTTTATTAATCCTCCCTGTGTGGTTTCAGGTTTTTGCCCCTGATTAAGACAACCTTCTCTTCCCTGAGTCTGTAGATATGCTTTTGTATATTTCTTCTAAAGATTCCAAGTTTTGTGTATCACATTTTGGTCTTTAACCCATTTCAAACTTCTTTGAATGGTGTGATGGGAAAGTGATCGTCCCAGTGTAGTGTCTTAAATGCTCCATCCCCGACCTCCTGATTTGTTCCATAGCCTCTGTCAGATGTTTCCTTTTATGCATGCATGTTTCCTTTTTCTCTTGTTTTAATCACCATAGGTTTACAATCCCTCCACCTCCTTCTTCAAGGTCATCTGACCCATTCTCAACCCTTTCTGCTTCTTTTTGAACTTGAGAGCCAGCTTGTCAGGACCCATGAAAACCCTTGCTGGGATCATTTTTTATAATTGCTCTGAATGTATTATAGAATAATTTGTGTGAGATTGATATGTTTAAGAGATTGAATTTTTCCATCCATTACATCTCTATTTATTCAGTTTGTTTTGTACTTCATTCATGTTTAATTTTTTTTTTCCCCTGTGAAGGTTTTGCCCAGCTTTGGTTAGAGTCTTTTTATTTTTTTTTTAAATTCTTTGCTGTTTACTAGAATCCTCAGGGTATTTTTTATAACACAATCTTTTCAACTTATATGTTTATAACTGAAACTGTTGTACTACACCTTGATTCTTCACCAATTTGGGAACTACTAATACAAAATCCATTTTAAGCCAATCTATACCCTTGATTTTGAATAAGTTATTCAAGTGAAATAGTTTTTAAAGAAAATCATATGCAATTAATTAAAATATCCGGAATACATTGGAAATGTTTCCGTTTTGTTTTCATTTAAAATGTACTCTAAATGGGCTAACAACAACGAAAGATTCTGAGTTATGACTATTAGATTCCTCAGATAGAAAGGTTTTGGCCACATCCCTGTTTCAAAAGACTGACAGTTGAAACAGTGCTTCTGTTTTTAGCCATGTTTCCAAATGCAAGGGGAGGGTGTGTTCTACTTGAAATATTTTGAGATAAAAATAATCATCATCATCATCATCATCAAAGAAATGTCATGAGAGCTTTGAAACCAGCAATAGGCTTGAAATGTGAAATAAGGTGGTTGTCTGTCACCCCACTGAACTCACCGTCGTTTAATGAGCTCCGTTTTACGTTGTGTACTTAGCCTCAGTCACGAGTCTCTGTATTCTGTGCAGCGCCGCCTAGATTTTGGAGGTGAATTTAATTCCATCACTCCCCTGATCTACCATATGTGCCTTGACCATAACGTAGTTGCCCTTTTTGGATATATTTCAAAAATCGTACCTCGCTGTTCTGGGTTATTGGTTGCTCGCCAGTCCTCTGTGTCATTTTATCCCCTGGCATTTTAAACACAGTAAAGATTCAGTCTTATTTCCAGGCAGTGTTAAGTTAATCCAGCAAGAGCCTCAGAAAAGTGCCACCGATTCAAAAGGCAGCCCCAAGGTTCTACTTGTGACAAGCAGAACGGACACTCCGACACCAGAGGGAGCTCTCAGTTCCCTATACTCCTCACGCCCCTCGACTTCCAGGAAAGCTGCCAGTCCTCCTTTAGTTATGGGATCTAAAGCTGTGCTGGTCACGCGTTGGTCTCCACCCAGCCATGCTATAGATAACAACTATGACAGCTAATGTCTTGAAAGTTCTCACAAAGCACCAGATGCTTTCCATGGTAGACTCATTCAGTCTTCCCAACAAGCCTAAGAGGCAGGATCAAGTTTTGGAGATGGCGAAACTGCTTATAAATGAGAGTGTGGATCCACACCCAGGCACCTGGCTCCATGACCCAGGGATCCACAACTGGGTGCTTGTCTCCATGACCCAGGGATCCACACCCGGGTGCTTGTCTCCATGACCCAGGGACTCTGCTGCACTGGGAAGAGATGTGAGCAGTTTCCTTACAAATGATCTCATACGTCTTGCCATGACCTGAGAGGTACATGAGACTTTGCCATTTGATAGATGAGGAAACCATGGCTCATTTCAAATGACGTTTCCAGCCTTGGAGCCCAGAGCTGCCTGCCTCCAGGCCTGATGCAGAGTCCCGGAGCCCAGGACAACTGCACAGATGAAGGGGACAGAGAGCTTGACAGGGAAGACAAATGAATTAGCATATCCAGTGCCAAATCCTGTGAGCTCAAAATAAATTGCACACCCGCCATTAGTTTGACAGTGTTTTTATGTTTACACATTACAAATCGTGTGTGGTACTTACCTGAATTATAAAGCAATTTAAATGTTATCTTGTTTAACACCTCAGTTTGGATGTGAAAGGTCAAAAATGAGCTCCTGAAGGATAAACTAAAATTACCTATTTACAATAATAGATGAAATCTAACAACTCTTCCCCAAAATGAAACAACTTATCAATATGATAAGCAAGGAATGTAATTAACACTGGAACATTTTTTTTCTTAATCCCCACCTGGTAATTGTACCACTGAACAAAAATTTAGCTGAAATGTTCATTATAATTCAAATACTTGGTTGTATTTGGGTGATTATCATAGTCTTTGAAATTATTTCCCAGCTCTAGTTTGGTCTTGCTTTGTTCAGTTCCATGTGTCATTTTTAGAATAATCATCCAAAGTGAGTGTTCTATTCCTAGAATATGGGTGAAAACATGAGTCTAGAGTCACAGCAACAGGTCATGTACTGACTCTACCTTACTCCTACCTGCCCCCCGCTACAGACAGATGCGTGCTAGATGCCAAGCGCAAGGCAATGTTGGATAAACCGAAGAGAGAGAATTCAAGGAAGTCAGATCTGGGCTCAAAGACTTGATTAACATGTTATCTCCTCAGACCAGAAACAGAATAGAAATACTAGACCGTGCTTGGTCCTAAAGCCACAGGCCTCCTGAGATCCCATTTATAAAGCAGGCAGTGGTGGCTGAGAGCCTGTCTTTTGTGGGGTGATGTGAAATAATAAGAATGTCTCTGTAGGATGGAGATCAGGGCCAGGTTTGATGCTCAGAGAGAGGCTAGACTGGATCTTTCACTACTAAAAAATAAGTAAAATAAAATCTGCAAATGTCTCCCTGATACTGGACAGGGCCTGAGGAGTTAAACAGAGACAACCACCAAACCACTAGACAGGAGACATGAACACAGATTGAGAAAAAGTAAGAGAAGTGGGAAAAGCCTTTCACTTAAGCCAGCAGATAAAAATTCCGTAACACATGAAGAAATCCAATGCTAAAATGACAGCCAACAAAATTTGAAAATTGGAACACGTATTCATTCCAGATTAAATTAACATTATAGAGTAGTATTAAAGTACTAAAGTAAGTATGTTCTGGATGTCTGAAGAAATAATCAAGATAAAAATTAAAAGGAAGTTATTTTTTTAAAGGATAGAAAAGCTGAAATAAGAATAGGATATGAAGAAGAACAAATGATAAATTTTGGTTGAAGAAAATGCAAAGCTTCAGAGAGATGATGAATTTTAAACTAGAATAGTCAAGGAAAGATTGGTGAGTTAAAAAGCTATTACTCAGATTGGAAATGTATCTCAAATTGAGAAAGATTAATTATAAAAATCCCACGTAGACACATCATGACAAAACTGGAAAACATTAAAGAAAAGAAAATTTTTAGGATTACCAGGGAGAAAGAATCTCTCCACAAAGCAGTAGTTGGGTTTTAAGTTGAATTATCAGCAGAAAGAGATACAAGACAATGCATCGATATCTCAAAAGTGCTAAGAAAAAATAAAACTGACAACCTAAAATTTTATACACAACTAAACTATCATTCAAGAATGAGAATGAAATAGACAGTTTCAGACATGCAAAGATTAAAAGAGTTGACCAACTTTACTTAACTCTTAAGTAAAATTACTGTTAAAGAAAGTACATTGGCAAGAAGAACAAACCCAAAGCTAAGACTGAGATACCAGAAATAATGGCAAATCCCAAAATTGATCAATTGTTAGTAAGATTTATTAACTGCTGGCTGCTTTTAAAAAGTCAAACTAAATTGCAGGCAACAATGCAGGATATGAGAGGAGCTTTTGATCCTCAGCTAAAGCTTTCTTTTATTAGGGAGATCATAAAAGTACTGAATCTGGACATTCCATACATAAAACCATGCTGAAACATGGGGGGAGAGGGAGTAGAAAATATATATGCTAGGCAAATACTAAGCTAAAGAGATCTTATGTAACAATAGCAGTATCAGACAAAGAAAAGATCAATAGAGAAAGGAGGGACATCATATGATGATAAGAAGCAAAATCCACCAAAATGACATTAAAATTACGATCTTGTACTGACTTTGCAATATAATCTGAAATATATAAAGGAAAAGTTAGCAGAATTACAAGAAAACATGACAAATCCATGAAGTGGGAGGTTATACTTCTAACAAACTAATATATCAAATAAGCAAAATTATTGAGAATATAGATGATTTTAAGGAGCAAAATTAACAGGCACGTTTTGCCATAGAGCTCAGAACTCTGCACCCAATGAAGACTATGCATTCTTTTCTAGTATCACAGAGCATTTACAAAACTGATCATGAAGAATATTAAAAGCTTGACAAATCACAAAGAATCTCATTATTCACACCATATTCTCTAGGTATAATATGACTAAACAGATAGTGTTTTAAATGAATGCATAATTCATAAATTAAAGCTAAAGAGATTGAAAATAAATGTAAACTATTCATTTAAGAATCAGAAAAAGAGTAGAGGAAACTCGACAAAAGCAGAAAGAAGGAAATACATAAAAGAGCAAAGAATAATGAATTAGAGTTGAAAGAAACAGTACAGGAGCCCTGCAAACTCCAAAAATGTTCTTTGAGATGGCTGATGAAATAGACAAAATATTCACTATGACTGGGCCCAGGAAAACGGCGCAAATACACAGTAATAGAAATAAAAAAGGGAGGAAAATAGACATTTTGTCATAAATATAAATCAAGTTTTGCGAACGATTTGAACTTTAATTCAAAGGAATGGCCCACTAGAAAATAATAGTAATTACTAAAATCATTCAGAAAATACGGGTGGGTTAGGCAGGTGCTGCAAGAGGCCATGGGGGACTGATGAGAGGGTGCAGGTGAGGACAGAGTAAAGGGATCCAATTTGAGTGACAAAAGGAGGCGGTACCAACAAGGCCTGGGTGACCCCTGCATGTGAAGATGAGAGAGAGAGAAGAGGTGCTGTGGAGTCAGGGCTGGGCCTGGGCTGAAGGGGGACGCGGGAGGAGGGATTCCGGGAGGAGAAGATGCAAAAGCCAGCTCGCAGTTTGGGGCATGCATTGAGTTTGAGCCAACTGAGATTTCTGAGTGGATGTTTCTAACAAGTGATTTGCATTTTTTTTTTTTAAGAAAAGTAGCTTTGAAGGCTTCTGGTTGATCATGCACTCTACCAGTTAAATAAAACTTGTGCGTGAAAAACCAACACACAACACATATGCATAATATGTATTATATATTATGAATTTTACTATAATAACATATAATAGTAATATATAATGGACTATATACATTACTGTACTAACATGGGCATAAAAAACAAAAAACTAAAAACTTTCAAGGGCGATGACAAAGAAAATATGAATATTAGTGTGTTTCTCCCTGCACCCTGTTGGTTTAGTGAGTTCAAGGCAGAAGCATTAGGTTCAGGTTCAAAGTCCAGAACTCACAGAGGTGTTGGTCTGCAAAGCATCTTTCCTACCAGGAAGCTGGAGCAGCTGCAGCGTGAGGAACCCCGCCCAGTCTCTCCTCTAACCCCTAGTGTCCTGTCCTGATCAAGGTCAAGGTAACAGATGCCTCCTATCTCAGCTCTAAGCTTTACTGCTGGTGAAGCTACATCTCAGGGCTTTGTGGCCTGGCAGCCACTGTCCCCTTCTCCCCACCCCCCACCCCACTTGCATGAGAGACAATTTGTGAGAACCTAGAATCTGGAGTCTGAAGGCTCCAGATTTAAATCTGGTCTGGATCTCTGTCACTGTGTGATCTGGGACAAATTACTCAACCATTCCAAGCCTAAGTTTTCTAACCCATAGCTACAGAGTATATACTTTTCACATGTAACTTTTCACATGTACATTATATGTAATATAATTATATATTAAGGATGAAATGAGGCAATGTGAATGAAAGTGATTTGTGACCTAACACTAGCATTTCCCATGATGCCAGGAACTGCACCAGCATTATTTGTTGTTGCTTTTGCAGAACAGGTCTTAGCCAGGCAGTCTACATTTTCTGTCTCCATCTCCCACCAACTGTAAATACCGTATGTCACTCTTCTGGCCCAGCACTGACCCTCTGCCCGTATTACGTTACATTGTCCTGTCCTGTCGACAGCACTGGTTTTCACCTGGGAGTGGGGTTCCCTCCCAAGGGACACTTGAAATGCCTGCAGACATTTGAGGTTGCTACTAGTGAGGGTGTGGGACGGTATTGGCATCTACTGGGTAGAGGCCAGGAATGGGACTACACACCCTGCAGTGCATGGGGGGGTCCCCCACAGAGGATAAAGTGTCCGTGGTGCCAAGGTTGAGACCCTTCCTTGACTTGTTCATCGGTCCTCCAAACCTAAGTTCTCGCTAAGAATCTGAATGTGCTTGTGTGAGAAACAGACAGAAAGTGACTGGCCTGAAGGGCATGGCACGGCCCTTTGGGTTGTTGAATTCCACCTTCTGTTGGAGGCCACTTACCTGCATGAGCAGAAGTCTCTGGCGAGTCGTGGGCGCTGTGTGGAGGAGATGCTGACACCTACCGGAGATGGGACCAGAAAGCTTGTCTTGCAGGGTGACATGATGGAGAAACAGAGGACAGCATGTGCTCTACTGTCACTTATTATTGTCACCTTTTTTTAATGGGCAGTAATTCTCTGGTGGTAAAAACCTTAAAACTGCTGAATTTCAATTTCATATAAATAACCCTAACATTTTACTGTTTCCCCTTCTACTGTTTTCTTCTCCCTTCTGTTTAGTTCTCTGATTCCACAAACATGATTAGACTCTGATATTTCTGTGAAGTCAAAAAAGCATCTGTATGTTCTTGTTCTTCCTCTTTTTTCCCTTAGGATTCTGTGTGTGCAGCGTCCATCAGTGACCTAGAGATGCCATCTATGTATAGCTTTGTCTCCATTTTTGGAATCTCAAGACTTGGTTTTTCCCACCATTTCCTGATCACAGCAGAATAATCAGTTACCAAAGGCAACTGGGATGTTTTTATTCCTCCCCTCGGTCATTTACCCGGATGCATTCTGTTGGTTTCCCAAAACAGAAATGGAGTTGATCATCTGAATTGTGAATTACTCAGTCTAATGGCATGGAAATTAATAAGACGAAGTGGTGAAACTACCATCTGTCTCAAAGTTCTTTACTTGGAGATATTTATCAAGCTAAGAAACCTGCCATATGCATCACATATTGTCTGAAGGAAAGGAAAATCTCTATGTTTTTCAAGAAAATCCTGACATTGTATGTTATGTTTTTGTTCCATCTTATTAGCTTGCCTTCTCTTCCCATCACAGGTGAATCAAATGGCTGTATCCCATTCATCTCTCTATTAGCTTTTCATAATAGAAATTCTGAATGGTTTCTGTTTACATAAGGTGTTCAACCTCATTCTACAAAGGGTCTACAAACATCTTTTAAGTCTTTGCCTTACAAACTAACCTGTTTTTAGAATGCTTCTTCAGAAATGATACACAGAAATTTTTCGCATAGGGCCTTTGTCCAAACGTTTCTACTTGCTTTGCAGATAATATCCCATTTATTTTCACAATATTCCTCTGAAAACGTAGACAATATTGTGTCACCTTGCAAATGGTCAAACTACCTCATGTGGGCATCAGCTCTTCACGATGCCTCTAAATCGTCCATCCCTTTTCTGTCCTGGCAGCCCATGGGATGTAGTTAATTCTCTTCCAAACGTCCTTTGCAGGTAGCTGAATAACTCTCTTCATGAGCCTCAGTCTCACCTCCCACGATAGTTACGTGAGACTGTCTTGTCTTCCTTCATTCGCCTGTAGGCTTAGTATCCTTGTCTGATTGATGATATGAATTCACATACTGAACTCAACACAGTTCAACGTATAGATTGTTAAGGGTATTTAGGATCCAAATAAAAAGAAGGACCATGAGTATTGCTAATGGATACATTGTTTAATATATCAAACACACTTGTAAATGTGGGGGCTAAAAATGTAAGACTTTTCCTCCCACCTTCTAAGTTCTTCTAGTTGGGCTAATCATCAAATTAACAGAGACAGATTAACAGCAGAAAATCAAATTTTAATATGTGTGCATGGGGAATTCACATAAGCATGAAAATTCCAAAGACAGTGAGGTAACTTTGGGTCTGTATGACAGTTCGGACAAAGGAGAAAAGGGGGGGATGGGATCTTACATTTCAGAAGTGAGAACGGGTGAGGAAGCTGGAACACACCTGGCAGGCAAACTCTTGCCTGGCAACGCATTAGCAAAGCTAACAGGCTCCTGCCTGAAACCCTATTTGCCAGATTTAATTCAAACCAGGCTGCTCGGGAGAGCATCGTAAGATTCCTTTCCTGGAGCAGCCTTTCTATCTGAATCTCTTGGGCAAGAAGAGGGGAGGGCCAAAGGTTCTTTCTGAGTCCTATTTCTCAATAACCAGCTTAAATCAGTACCCTAAAAGGCAAGACTTTTGGTCCCCTTAATATATTTATTTCTTGAATATAGAAAAAATGAAAATCTGGCATTTTTATAGGATGTTAGTGGTATGTTTGTTTTCACCACACTGCTTCATTATTTAATCTTCATGGCACTCACTATATAGGCAGGGTTGACCTCCCCAATTTAAAGATGAGTAAACTGACACTGGCAGAGGTTTGGGTGCTATCCCAGTGTCTTAAATCTCGGGAGGCACAGAGTACTTCCCACCAAATTACGCATGTGGCAATTTTCTCCATTGTCTCCTATGTTCATTCTTTCCTATGCACTATAACATTTTCTCTACTACTCCAGTCACCAAACTTGACTCCATAGCCACTTCCTATATTCAGGATGTCTGATTTCCCAGCTTTCACCATTTTTCTCCCTTACTTCAAAGTCACCAATAGTTAGCAGTTGCTCCTGTAAAATTATATATATAGTTTTCTGCCCCCAGTTCCTGACACAGAGCTTCTAAAACCCTTTTAATTTCCTAAGCAATAGGGGTGCAGGGAGCATCTTTTATTTTAAATATTTGGTCTTTGATACTGGTTTCTGACACAGAGCTCCTAACCCCTTGACATTTCCGGGGTGATCGGAGCATCTTTTGCTCTAATGAGGTGACTCTTTATGGGCTCCCAGAGAGCTTCAGGATGGGGGTGGGTCACCAGGAAGACAGGCCAAGATTAGGAGCTGAGAACTTTCAGCCCCATTCTCCAGAGAGAGGAAAAGAGCTGGAGACTGAGTTAATAATCAGTCATACCTACTACATGAGGGAGTCGCCATAAAAGTCCCTAGAGGACAGGGTTCAGAGAGCTTCTGAGTAGGTGGAAACATCCACGTGCTAGGAGGGTGGCATCCCACGTCCACGTGCACAGAAGCTCTTGTGCTTCAGTCCCCTTCCAGAACTTGCCCTCTTCATCTGGCTGTTCATTGTATTCTTGAAAATGTCTATTGTAATAAATCGGCAATAGTCAGTAAACTGTTTTCCTGGGTCCTATGAGCTGCTCTAGCATGTGGTCCCAAGGGGGCGGGGGGTTGTAGGAACAATCGATGTATCGCCAAGTGGACAGAAGTTGTGGGTAACCTGGGGATCCACTGCTTGCGATTAGCGTCTGAAGTGGGGGGAGGTCGGACGGGGTGTGCACTAACTCCCTTACTGTCAAAATTGAATTGAACTGTAGGACACCCAGGTGGTGGTAGAGAATTGGTCAGTGTGGGAAAAACCCACACATCTGGTGTCAGAAGGATTGTGGGCGTGAGAAGTAGAAGAGAAACGTGGGGGTTTTCACTCTTACAGCCTCTGAAAAGGAAACAAAAATATTTAGCATGTCTGTGAAGGCTTATTATAATATAATTTGTGAATTGTTCTCTAGCGTGTCCTCTCACACAAATGTCCTCCACACAGTGTGACATGTTCACTGTCCCTGATATGCGGTCCGCCCCCTCCCGCCATGCCCCACTCCCTGCCCAATAAAGCGAAGCCCCGTCCTCAAGGCCCAGCCAGCCCCACCGCCTCTCCACCCATGCCGTAGAGACGGTCTCACCTGCATTTAAGACCCATCACTGCCTGCTTCTCCAGCATTTCACATACCTACCTACCCCCCCTGAGGACAATGCACCATCTTCTACATGGGAGAGATGTAGTTAGTATTTCTCACTTGGCTGATACCATTGAAAACACGAAATTAAGCAGAAAAGTTACTCTTGAGGGGACAAATAAAAAGGATGCTTAACTATCGTCCACCTGCAGAAATGTCAGAAATTGTACTAAGTCGCAGGCTGTTATCGTGTGAGGGGTGTTATTTTTTCCAGACCTGTTTTTTAGTGCTGCCTGTTAGCAACGAGAGTGTTTTGGTGTCTGCAGCCACTCCGAGGCAGCCTTTGCAGGGCAGTGTTCATGTCCGTAGCCTTTGTAGCCTTCTACTGTGCTGAGGACAGTGTCTGAGAGAGATCGTGCACATTATGAATATTTAAAATTTTCATTATATAATTAATTTAAAGTTGATGTACTAGGGAACAGATCCAGTGCACATTTTCCTTTAAAAAGCAGTATCCTGGGCACGGTATAATGCAAGCAAGCCACATCAGGCATCATGGGCTGGCTAGAATCTCACACAGAAAATGTTTCAGGCCAGAAAACTGTATCTAGGCCCAGCCCCGCTCTCTCTAGAGCATACTTCCTAAAAGCACAGGGCAATAGCAACGCCTCAAAACCCACACGCTGCCTGAGGTTCAAATGGCAGCATTCCCAACGTTTAAATACAGTATGACATTCAGGAGAAGTCAATTCCCAGGGTGATGCAGCTTTTCTTTGCAAAGCAGCCATGCCCCCTTCAAGTGTTTTCTGTCTGGTTTCAGCTTTGCACGTTATTCGTGTTTGAGACAGAGTGTGAATGACCATATAGCACACACCACTCCAGGTGGTTGCTAACACGGAAAATATTTTATACTCTCATTGATTTGGTCTATCAATGCAATTATAATTAGGGATGAAATATGAAATTAAGATAGAAGGTAACCAGTTCGTCACCAAACTGTAATCTGCTGCTACAGTCGGTTGCACAGTCGGTTGATTGTGATTGTGCAGTGTTCCTGTGGAAGTGAATGAATGTTTTGTGGAAAATCCATGGCAGTAAAAAATGTCCTGATGTCATGTTGGAAAGTGCCAAGCTCAGCTGAAGGAAATTGTTCAGAAGGAATGATTTCCAAGCCCCCCTGGCCCGTGTGGCTTCCTTCCCCTCCCCAAAGATCCCACTCGGCAGCCTTCGGGCTCTGCGCCCCACTCGGGAAGCCCCCACCTGCCCCTCTCACACCTGGCCCCTCTCCCTGCCCCCATCAGAGGCAGCCAGGCCCACTTTCTCCAGGCCTGCTCAGCCCTGCAGCTCCCTGCTTGCTCACGCCTTCCGCCTACTGGTTCTTCTCCTAACTCCTGACCCTTCTGCACTCCTCCGGCAAGTGTCTGTTCCTAAAATTTAAAAAGTGAAAAGCCAGAGGCCTTCCCTGCTCAACTTCTCGAAAACGATCTTATTAGGAAACCTCAATTTCCTCACTTTCCATTCCTGCTCATTCCACCTCGAACTAAACATTTTCCTGCAAATTCTCTCGTACAGCAGCCAGGGGCCTCCTCCTTCCCACGCTCTCCTCAGCTTTCTGTTCCCAACTCCTTGACATCCTGTCACCTGTTGACACTCTCATTTCCTTCTGTCTGAGGAGCCCAGCGCCTGATCTGCCTGCTGTCTGCTCTTTCTCTTTCCCTTCACCTGCCCGTCCTCATCCCTCAGCCCCTGCCCTCAGGGCACTCAAGGTCATCAAACAGCTGATGACACCCAGACATGCTGGAGTTCTAGAAGGTTCCACACCTCCAGGCAGCCTGAAGGCACCTGTCCCAGCACATTCTAAATGTTCCCTCGCGTATTCCCATGTGGGCCCCATGTTGACAGAAGCCGCAGCGTCATTTCCATTTCTCTGGAAGACATGGGGCTGACTGCTTTGTCCCTGGGACACCCCACTTTCAGTTGCTTGCAATTAAATTACAGAGTTTTTCATTTCCCCTGAATCTCTCTAGTTATGCCTTAGTTCAATCCCTTGTAATTACCTGCCTGCTTCCATAGTTTTCTAACTGATATTCCCACCACGGGCCTTCACCCCCCTCTGCCCACACCTGGCTCGGGACCCACAAACCCTTCAGGATCCACACCGCTTTGTGACACTGGACACGTTCAGTCTCTCTGTGCCTCCCTTTTACCACCTATGCATTGGGGGACAATAATAGTGCCAACGTCATAGGGTTATTGGGAGGATTAAACACCTTACCTTCGGTCGTGCCCTGAGGACGAGGAGCTGAGCCAGAGCAAGCAGGGGTCCTGTGGTCACCGTGGCCAGTCCCCTGGGACTCCCGCTCCCAGAGCTGCCAGCTTCGGGTCCTTCCTAGCCACTTGCCCTCTTGCCTCCATGTCCTTGTCTTTGCCAGAGACGTCCTCCCTCTTGTCTCCCAACAGCTATACTTCTTTAAGGATTGTTCTGGGCTCAAGTCACCCTCCTTCCACCCGCAAAATGGGGGGAAACCAGCAGAATTATTAGCTCCCTCTGTGTTCCTACTAGCACAGAGGTCATGATTGTAACCTCGTACTTCTAACAAGACAGTGTGACCTCCCTGACTGTTAGAATCTGGGATCACCTGTCCTGAAATACCCTCGCACTTTAAATTCCCTAGCCCAGCAAATGGCATGCAGTAGAGGTAAATAAATGTTGGCTGAATTAATTTTTTCAATTATACATTTAGTGAAAATCATGGCAAAGGATAATGTTTTTGTGCTGGGTTTGGATTCTGTCATTATTGGCTTAGGGTGTTAGCTCTCCCCTAAACTTTAAAAACCAGTTTCAGATCTTTTCTTAAAATAATGATTTTTAAAGAAAAATCTGTTGTTTGAGATTTGAATATATCACATTGTTTTAATTGCTAAGAGAAATCTTAAGTAAATAACATAGGCATATTTGAAATTTCTATATCCCAAAAAAAGACATGAACACTGAAAAATGCTCAATTTGCTGTAACATAGCTGCAAATTGATAAATATTTTGGATGTCATTTGCAAAAGAAATGTGAAGAATCTTTATTTTGAAGACTTGTTTGGTGGAACTGAAGTATCTCCATTGTGCTCCACTAGAATGAAACATTTGTTGTCCTGGGTTTTTCGCTGTTGTTGTTTTTAATTCCTTGCTCTTTAGACTCTTGTTTAAATTTCATGTTTTTTTAATGTGTTACCAAGGAGAAAACGCAACAGCAAATTCCGTAGTGTAGACGGTATGTCGCCCCACTCCCCTCCCACCAACACACATAATGGTACCTGCGTAGGTTCTGATGCTTACCCACAGGGCTTTGTTCCAGGCTCAAAAAAGACAGCCTCCCGCTGAACAAATAAGCCCTCCAAAGGGTGTGTTTTTCTTTGGTGTTCCCGCAAATTAGCACATAGCTGCACTGCGTCGTGTGGTATTTCAGAAAGCATCGTATTATTTGTCCTAAAGAGGACAATGTGCAAAGGTACAGTGTGCTTATTCCAGAGGCAATTCTCTCACCTTTATTTGAATCAGCATCAGTTAGCATGAATTCAGTCACATAAATGACTTTACTTTGAAAATCATGAATAAAATTTAAGTTTATCCACTAAAACGTACCCTTGGGTCCAAGGAAAATGATATACGTAGCCTTAATTTTTTTTAACTGAGCTTAAATGTTATCAAAACTGCATTTCCAGCATGACGTATGAAATGCAATCAATCTGTTTGACATTTACAGATATGTTACATAACGATATTCTTCCTAATAAATGCTTAAAAAGTCATATTTTTGTTTTTGAGCCCTTAAAATCTACTCCCAAATATTTCTTCTAAAATCCATTGTTTTTCTTTTCACTTTAACTTTGATCTGTTTGGTTTAATGAACATAAATGCCATTCACAATGGCGCTTTCCAGCTGTGAGCGGAACTTTATATTTAAGTACCAATTTGTGATAAAAGAATGCTGCTAGTTCAGTTCTCATCAGCATTAGAGGTTTTAGCAATTGCCAATTATTTTTCCCAATTACCTATTTTAATTAAGTAAAATATTGTGAATTTAAGATTATGAAGTGTTCAAGTATTATTTCATCTCTAATTAGTTTTTTAAAAAAGAGGAAATAATATTTTGCGACAGTAAGTGGCTATTTATAGGAGAAAATACTTCTGTGGCTTCAATGCCTTAATTTAGGGGAAGTACACTCTTCCTGAAATCCTGTTGCATATGGATCATTGCTGGGGTATATCCTGAAGCGATCCTTTGTTTTAATATAATGTAAATCTGCATATTAATTAGCGTCAAAGAGCTCAGGATGTTGCGGGTGATATCTTCCTGGCCTCCTATGCCATCTGAATCTACACACTTAGGAGTTCCTGTTTACATTTCGCACTGTAGGGGCAAAAAAAGAATTAGTGCTTTTCCTCCCACCTTCTAAGTTCTTCTAGCTGGGCTAATAATCCAATGAACAGAGACAGATTAACAGCAGAAAGTCAAATTTTAACATGTGCACATGGGGAATTCATGGATGCATGAAGATTCCAAAGACACTGAGGTAACGGGTCTGTATGACAGTTCGAACAAAGGAGACAAGGGGGGATGGGGTCTTAGATTACAGAAGTGAGAACCGGGGATTTACAGGCAGTCGCCTAAGCTGGAACACACCTGAGAGGCAAACTCTTGCTGGGCAACTCAGAAGCAATGGGACAGGGGGCACCTAGCTAACAGGCCCCTGCCTGAAGCCCTGTTTACCAGACTTAATTCAAATCAGGCTGCTCAGGAGAACAGCCTCAGATTCCCTTCCTGGAGCAGCCTTTCTATCTGAATCTCTTGGGCAGGGACGGGGGAGGGCCACAGGTTCTTTCTGAGTCTTCTGTTTCTCAATAACCAGCTTAAATCAGTACCCCAAAGGCAGCATCGGGGTGGCTAAACTTGGGTTCCCCTCAACACTCATTGGACAAAAACAAGGCCTAGAACTCAGGAAGCACCCAATTATGACTGTGGGTATGATGGGATCCGTGGTTCTGTTTTGGAACTTCCAGCCCTAACTTAACCACTGGATGCACGTTCTACCCCTACAAGAGCCCCACAGGGGTGTGTGCTGACCAAGGAAAACTGATGCCCAAACCCTTCTGCCCAGCAGCTTATAGCAAGTTGGAAGGTGTCGAAGTACATTACTAACTGACCTTGGCGACCTGCTGTGGAAAATCGTTCTTTCATATTTCATTCAGACTATGACACACCCTAAACTATTGGTTCAAGGCAGAGATCACAAACTTGATGACAGCACATCCTGCCGCTTTGTCTCCACCCACATTCAGGGGGATGGTGGTGAGCCCCAGAGGGAAAGGGGGCTAGTCAAGAATTGTGCTTGGCTGCTTCAGGGCAAAGCCAGCAGTTGCAGACGAGTGAACTAATTATGCACCCTTGATGAGATCATTAGAGGGCAATAAAGGAAAATGGAAACAATTTGCAATATGTGTGGACAAATTTCCATATAGAATAATTTTTGTTTGTATTTAAGTGTTGGGTACTAACTTTCTATTATGAGAAAAGTTTGACAGCTTTTTAATCTTCAGATTGAAATTTATCGTTGAAAAACAGATGTGCAGTCAGGGGGTTTTATTCTTTCTGACCCGTAGGTGTTATTAATAATTTTGTATTTCCAACCTAAGAGGTGAGCACTTCCCTTATCATGGTACAGTACTCTGCCACAGGAAAAGGGGAGCTGAAACCTTGGATTCGCGTCTATGCATTTTCAGTGGGTTTGTTTCATTCATCCATCTGGATCTGAAAATAACTTGATTGGGCCATTTATACTTTACATGTATTTTATTAAATACTTTCAGATTTCTTGCCCAATGTATTCAACATGCAATGTTAGGTAATATATTTTAAAATACAAAAATATTCATTCTGTCATTGTTTCCAGTGTCATCATGTGAATTCTTGGCATTTCTAAAAGGGGAATTGTTTCCTTCAGTTTAGAGCCTGTGTCACTTGACTTAGGGTGTCATTTGAAGCATCCAAACTGAGAGGCAAACTGGACGGATGGCTCAGCTGAATACGATGGAAGTCGATAAAGACCATGCAGACCACAGTTTTGAGAAGCAATAATCCTATCAATACACAATAAGAAAGAAAGCCAACTGGGTTTAGTGGGGGGAAAGATGAAGAGGTTTGGATGAGTGAAAACTGAGTAGAGTCGGGAAAATAATCAATTATTTTGTGACTCATCAACACGCTTGCTATTGAGTATAAGATGCGTGGAGCCATTCTTCCTCCTAACGGAAAGCTTTCAGTGGCGGTGTCAGGCTCCACAGGATCAACACAGTTTGGAAAGAAGGAAGAATCGATTCCCAACAATGGTCAGAAACCAGAAGATGCCAGGCTCTAGGTTGAAGAACTGCAGTGGTTTTGCCCCAATGGTGCTGCATCTCTGAGGAAAGGTGGGCGTTTACAAGAGCCCCAGAAAAGAGCGTTTTTACATCTCCTCTGCCCAGTCGGAACGTCCCAGGACACAGGGAAGGTGGGAAGAGCTGAGTCTTCAGCCTTGGCTCTGGGACCCTGGGGTCAGTGATCTGTGGATAGCGGTGCCCTGAACAGCCGCCCTGCATAGTCTTGATGGAGATGACCTTGTAGATGCTGAAGCTGCATAAGCCCAGGGTCACTCAGCCAAACGGAAAGGTCACAGAGAGACCACGCTAAACACCTACAGCCTCGTTATAAATGGCTCTCGTTCACACTCTGTGGTCATTTGTTCTCCAGTGCCTCTGCAAGGATGAGGAGGAAAATGGTCAGCAGCCTAGATACTTAGGTTAAAGATTAGAAGGACCCTTCTGACAGCTCAGGGACTGCTTTGACAGCTCGTCTTAAAAGGTTATGGACTCTTCCTCATTTGTAGCATGTAATACTATGAGGGGTGGGCTTCTGGAGGAATCCTTACATCTTCAGGATTGAGGCAGACAAAAGGACCATAAAACTATAGAGGAAGAAAGCCACACTGATTTGCCGCAAGTCACGACACTGCATCTGGATATTACTTCCTGTTTATATGCAGTCTAGGCTTGTTAGATGTAGCAAGTAAAAATATGGGATGCGTAGGTAATCAGAATTTCAGATGAACAACAAATTTTTTTTTTTTTTTTAGTGTAAGTGTATGTCATGCAATATTTAGGACACACTTCTACTAAAACATTTTTTGTTATTTATCTGAAAGGTAAGTTAACTGGGCATCCTCTGTGTTGTCTGGCAGCCACAGCTATAGCCACACAGCTCATGCTTACGCGATCTATGTCCACTGCTTACCTATGTGTCGCATGCCATAATTACCATATCAATAAGCAACCCAAAGTCCCTATTTTGGAATACTGGAAGTTATGTTACTAAATGTAATTACTACCCTAGAGGAAATTAGCATAAGTTTGAAAACCTGAATGTGGAAAAAAACACATGGAATATATATGTATGTATTCCATATGTAATGTGCTGTGTGTTTTATTACATATTTATGTATCATAACTGATCATGCGAAGTGAGTCCTCCTTGCCCTCCAAAGTCCTTACACTTAGATTATGGAGTTAACTTCCCACCTAGTACCTCGTGCTTTACTGCTTTTCCCCATGCCTCTGTTCTGTAGAAAACTCCCAAATCAACTGGTGGAGAGGCTGTTCTCCTAATGTGACTTCCTTGCTTGAAAATGTCAGTGAATCCGTAAACTGGCATAAAGGACCCTCCCCAATACCCTTTGCCCCTGAGTCACGCCACGCACTGCGCTAGAAAGTGATAGACTCAGTTTGTGACAAAAGGCGTGCCTTACCTAACAAGCTGTCACATTAGTAAGGACCGGAGAGGGATCCAGGAACGGGGAGTGGGTGATTCCAACTCAAGGAATCGGAAACACTTTCGGAGGAAGGTGGTGTTGGACCTGTGCTTTGACGAATGACTAAAATTTGAATATAGGAAGATGGGGAATGAAAAGCATGGCGGGTGACGTATCCAGACCTGTAGACAGGGACGGGCCCTGTGTGTTGAAGGACAATGAGAGCAATCTGGCCCAGATTCAAGGAGGTACTGGCTTTTTTTGTAATCTATGGAAACTTTGACTTACGTGGCATAATTAGAGCCGTGCAATAGGAAAATTTATCTGCCAGTTATTTGTGCGCGTTAGAAACTAGGAAGTTAATTTATAATATCCCTGATCTGTGTCTTTAAACATTTATTTTTCATATTACTATAAATCCACTCAACTGACCTAACGCCCATGCCTGATTCCAACATCCCTTTTCGTGTTCTATTCTGTCCCCTCCCCACCCCCAATCGGCCTTTCTGTCTAAGCACATTCTCTCATTTCACTATCTAGCTTTGCCATGCTGTTTCTAGTCCGTATGGCTTGTCTGGTACTGTTTCTTTATCCCTTTCTTATTCAATTCCTCTCTCTGGAATGCCCCCTCCCCTCTTTTCTCCGAGTTCATCCTTTAGGATTCAGATTGGTTACTGCTTCCTTTAGGAACTCTTCCTGGAGCCCCTGAAGTGGGCTGTGTCCTTTTCCAGGCCCCTCTTATGGAATCCGTCCTTTCACTGTATGAAAACCCCCCTCATGCACCTGTCCTCTCTCAGGGCTGTCAGCCACTCTTCTGGGTTCAACCATCACCCAAAGGCTCATGACTCCAAAATTTCATTTCCCAGTTTCCTCCTAAACCACAGATTCAGGTATCAAACCACTTGTCTTCCTAAAAGTCTCAAAGGCACACCAAACTCAGCCTGTCTGAACTCATCTGTCCCTTTCCCTGGTCCTTCTCCCACGTTGCCTTCTACTCGGTCCCCAGAGGAAGCTGTGAACCATTTTGCTCTTCCTCTCTTCCTGAACCTTCATCCCTTGTCTGCTTACTCACAAATCCCATCTGTCCTGCCTCCTTACTGCCCTGTCTGTGCAGCAATGTCTTCCTTTCCGCGCTACTGCTTTGATTCACACTGAGAATCTCTCCTCCAGCCCTCCTCCAAACCATCGATGTTAGTTTGCTATTGCTGCTGTAACAAATTACCAAAGTTAGTGGCCCCAAACAGCACCGGTATATTGCTTTATGGCTCTGTGGTTCAGAAGTCCAGCACAGATCCCACGGGGCTAGCTAGTATCACGGTTTTGGCAAAGCTGCATTCCTTTCTGGAGAAAATAGGAGAAGCGATTCCCCTCCGTGTTCCAGCTTCCATTTTTTGGTGCATGGACCCTTTCGCCATCTTCAAAGCCAGCAGCAGTGCACCTTCCTGACTTTTCTTGCTGTCGCATTTTAATGCCCCTCTTTTAAGGACCGTTGTAATGACATGAGACCCACCAGATTATCCAGGAGAATCTCCCCTTCTCCAGGTCCTTAATTTAAGCACATCTGCAAAGTTCCTTTGCCGCGCAATGTGAAATAGTCACAGGTTCCAGGAATTAATTAGACATGGACATCCTCTGGGGGAAAGCAGGCATCATCTTGCTTACCCTGCCATTACCGGAGTGACCGTTCTAAAACACATCTCTTTCCGTACTCGTAATTACTAACTACTGCCTGTAACATAAAATCCAGACTTCCCAGTAGGGCATATAGAGTTCTCCGTCTCTGACCCATGTCAAGTAGCGCCTATATTCAAGACCCCGCACGGCGATGTCGTAGCCCCTGTGCCCTTGCTGCCGCTGCTCTCCCAGCCAAGAATGCCCTCCCTCCCTCTCCCACATCCATGAACACCCTCAGAGCCTTCCTGGACCCACCTCCCCAGTTAGAAATGCACACTCCTTCCTGTGGGTACCTGTTCTACCTGCACCTGTGCCTCTCATGTCACTGCTACTTCATTGTTTACTTACTGAGCCCCTGCCCCCACTAGAATGCAAGCCCACGGCGGGGAGGGGCAGGGAAGCGCCCTGGCTCACTGACGCACCCCAGGACTTTGCACACTGAGTTATAGTGTCCGTTGATGGCGTGAGAGGATGAGCTGAAGGAGGCAGAGCCCACGTCCTCCTGATGGCGCTCATGGTTGTTTCCAGTGTAAGAGGAGGACAGCTTTCCAGTGGGCTGAGAACAGAAATCATTCTCTCTGACAATAAACAAAAAAGGAAGGAAACAAACTAATTTTTCACTTTCCTACGAAACCGCCAGCACTGGCTTTGAGGAGTCCACCATTCCTTACGTCTGTTCCCCGTGGTTTTGGTCACTTAGTATTTTATTCATTCCAGCCCTTCCTGAGTGTTGAGTAACTCTTCTATGAAAAATGTCATTAGACCCCGAACAAATGGGGTAGAATTTACTCATCAGTTGACAACAAATAAATCATGGCAATCCAATGGGCTTGAGGTTTGACATTTGTGTTAGAACCCCAGCATCCATGGAAAAGACCTATAGTTCACAGAAAGAGATGGAAGACAAAAACATCTGTGGGTTCACCTACAGACCCTTTATGGGTAATATCTCTTTTCTTCCCCTCCATGACCTCGTGATACTAACACCTTCCGTTTTCAGAACTGCAACTCTGAGACATTGAGAAATTCTCCAAATTCTCCGGAGAGTGGAGGAGCCCAGATTGGGCCTTAGTCTGTGTTTTTCCACCACTAGTGAAGTAAGGCTGCCAACTGTGTTAAGACCTGTACCAGGAGGGACAGGCCACGTTCATTCGCGCTCCAGCTGGGGGCGCTGAGGTTGGCTTGAAAAGACCTACACTAGAAGCCGTGATGTGAGTGGCGGAGGGAGAGATGGGTTTAGTAACGTGTTTGTGCGTGCCTGGTTGAGCGGAACCACTAGACTCCTTTCACCCATCGTTCCTTGTGTCTTGGGGTGGAGAATGAGCTATTTGAGCTGATCAACCCTTAAAGAGCAAAGATTCCATTTTTATGCAAATAGCCAAGAGCTATAAAACCTGGGAAAGAGAAGTTGGGTATATAAATTACGGTAGGAGTTGTACCACTGACAGGTGCAGCAAACCAGGTTGTTATTCAGAATTTAACGCGTGGCAATGACAACTTTTTAAATTTGTGTTTTAAATTATTTTTTCAAATGAGAGGAGTAATGGTAAAATACAACCCTGAATGTCATTGCTTCCATAATACATCACGATCCTAAGATGACTTAAATATGCAGTTTTGAATTACACATTATTGGGAAGTTGTATTGCAAACTCCTGTCCCAGGCACCTCTCCACCCTGTAGCAGGTACAGGCTTGTGGTGCTGAATGCTGTTGGGGTGTGACGTCAGTATCATTCTCAAACTAAGTCAACATGCCTGCTTTCCCTGTAGAAACCCATTTCGTAATCCCAGTAGAAACATCCTATTATTTGCTGTGCTGCCATGTTACACGGTGGGTCTACCTAACGATTCGCCTTCACATCCTTCCTGACTGGAATATCGTCGTGCTGCTTAGAGGCAAAACATGCCGTTGAGAATAGGCTGCTTTGGATGGCAAGAGCATGGACGTTGAAGTAATAGCGAGCTGGTCCACTCACAGGTGATCTACTGGCCAGCTGTATGACTTCGAGCAACTTAGTTAACTTCTCTGAACTCCTTTAGTCATTGCATACAGTTGTTGTGAGGGTCACGTGATACAATATTTTTAAAGGATTTAAGTGCTACATCTATCTGGCGTTTGGTAAGTGTTTTAAAATGTCATTATTGTTTTTAGCTAAAACAAAGGAAATTGATGGGCTCTAAAGGAAAGGTTATTCTACCCTTATAACTGCATTCACACAATATATATTAAAAAAACAAAGCAACAACAAAAAGAAACAGTGTTGAATGTCTAATGGAAAGAGTACTGAACTGAGTCCCAAGTGACGGGTTTTAGTCCTGGCTCTATACTCTCTCCTGTTTTTCTTCCTTCCTCAACTACCATATTAAGTATTTAACAAAACAAGCATGCTGCTGAGTTGCTTTCATACATTCTCTTATTGACTGTTACAAGGCCATGCCTAATCTTGATCGAATTACTTATTTTTTCTAGATTCTTCCTCTGCATGATAAGAGTGTTGAACACTCTCTCAGGCCACTTCAGTAATAGGGCCCAAAAGGACGCCTCCGACTAATTATTTTCTCCTTCTGTGTGAATTACAGAGCCAACAATCTTAGAGTTTTCCTGACACTATTAACCCCTTCCCTTTCCCTCTGGGGGCCCGTCTTCATTATGAAGCCCCATTGCTGGGGCTTCTTCCAGCTTCCTCATCAAAGACCAACCCCCCACCCACCCTTCCCCCACACTCAGCCCTTCCCCCAGAAAGCCACGCTTTCTCCTGCAGGGTGCGGCCTCAGCATGTCCACAGCTTTCGTTATTTTTCATTTCAGTTAATTGTGTATGTGTCTAAACATCATTATCAGATTAAGAGACCCAAACTAAAGAAATCGCTCTGTATTATCTGTCCTCTCTCAAGTCCAAGGTACAGATTCATTGTCATCTCTTGTATTTCGTGGACACAGTAGCTTGATGAGATTTCTTAGTTATGACAGAGTTAATGCTTCCAGGAAACTTAGTAAAGATTCTATTAAAATTCTACATTTTAATAATCAGGAAACAATAGTGAAAATACATCTGTAAGTAGCATCTAGTTCAAAGCTGTCACCACAGACCAAATTGTTCCCAATGCAGCATCCTTTCTGTTCCTCAAGATGTCTTGTCAACTGTGTGTAATATCCAGCATATTTGATTTACCACAGTTAATTCAAATATATTTGTATCACTTTTCATACAGAGCTTCAAAAGTCACCAAGACTTAAAATAATGGAAGTGTGACCTGTAGGTGAATAATTACTTTTTTCTTTTCCCTGTATTGTACGCACTAAAATATACTGATGCATTAACATACAGCATAACTATTATCCCAAATTTTAACAAAATCGTTGTTTTACAAGAGCCTGAATTGCAGTGTGCACAGTATTGACACCACCACAGGGAAGTGAGGCACTTTTGTAATTAAGTGAAGCAGTTATTTTTGCCCCCACAACTCAATTTTCTTTCCAATTTTCCAACCCCAATTCAGAATTACTGAACCTGAAACTTGCTGAGAAGAAGATATGTACTCAGCTCAATTCCCCCTTCAATACACTCAAGGGAGCAAAACCCTCTCCTGTTGGAGGAATTCCCACTGCATCCCCATCCCTTCCCTCAGCCATCTGTCAAGCCGTTTATATCTTGGGAATTCTTCTAGGTCCGTCCTAAGTCGTATCTTATTTACTCATAGGCTTCTTCTGCGACGATGATGCAACGGTAGCCCAGATTTCTTATGTGCTCAGGGTTCCAGTGAGGAAGTGCAAATCCAGGGCCCTAACCTGTGAGGAAGCCTGTCCTCATACCCACCCACTCCTGAGTGCCTTCCATGGGGTGTCACCATCACCATGTGGACTGCACTCCCTGTTACCTTTTGCATCTTGTTAAATCTCCTAGCCTGAAGTTGTAGGTCCTCTGGGATTTGGTTCGTTCCTGATAGACCCTGTTGAGTTGTCATCACTCTTGAGTTTGAATCTTCATCAGTGAGGCTAATCTTTTTATACCCCGAGACGTGCCATATTAGCTTTCTTCTTGATAAAGTTCTCATCTAGAGGATTCATTTTCAAAAACAAGTAAACGTGCTGTTTCTTACATGTTATTTTTGTTTTCCCCGTTAAATGCAATGCCTTGCAGAACACTGCATATCAGGACATTTAAGATCTCCTCATTTACTCAAAGACAGAATGGATTCCTTTGCATGGCTCTACGTGTATATATAACTAAGGTTATATATGGACATTAAGATTATTTTGAGGATCTTGCTGTTAATAGCAATCTTATAACTACATTTTGTGCGCGCATATGTTTTGTGCACTTGTGTGAATACATCTGAAAAGCACATTCTTAAGAACAGAATGTGCATGTTTCATTTTGATAGATATCGACCTTGACCGCTCTGATCCTCCAGAAGTCTACAAGGTTGTTGGTCAAAGTCTAAGTCTTCTTCTTCATTTTGAGTTTTGCCTTTGGGTGTCCTGTAACAGCCAGACTGGGGTGAGTTCTTCCTGTGGCTGCGTGGATTAACTGCTTGTACTGTGTTTCCCTGAAAATAAGGCCTAGCCGGGCAATCAGCTCTAATATGTCTTTTGGAGCAACAATTAATATAAGACCTGGTCTTATTTTACTATAAGACTGGGAATATAATACAATACAATATACATAATACATAATATAATATAATATAGTATAATATAATAATATAATACCGGGTCTTATATTAATTGTTGCTCCAAAAGACGCATTAGAGCTGATTGTCCGGCTAGGTCTTATTTTCAAGGAAACACGGTACTACCAGTACCTAGTAACAATTACTAAAAGCTGCATGGACTTCTCAAAATGCAAGGGCTTCTGGTTTAGGTTTTAGAAAGGAATCAAAATTATAGACATTTACTAAAATTGTTTGCTTTAGCCACGATAGCAATATCTTCTCAAGTGGATTTGCATGGAATTTTAAAAAAGCCTGGATCTTTTGAGTGGAGCCTACTGACGTGTGCTTGCAAAGAGCATGTGGCCCAAAGGACCAAATACAGCTGATCAGAGGGGCAGAGCTCCATGTACCGTGTACAGCCTTGGGTCGGGGGCCTGCTGCAGCCTCTGAAGCATGGACTCTGCCAGAAGGAACCAGTGGGCATAAGCAGCCAGCTGGTGGGGCTCATCCCAGCCAGAGAGGCCAGGGCAGGTGGTGGTCTACAAAGAGGTCCATTCTGCTAAGTGGGGTGCAGCCAGGGAGAAGCAGCAGGTGACCTTGGAAGCCAGACGTCGTCATCAACATGGCTCCACATTTACTTGAGCCCTGGGAGGACCGTTGTTCCCAGTCTTGGCCGGATACTGAAATCACATGGGAAGCTTTAAAAGCCCTGCTACTGATTACCGTTCCCATTGGTGCTGCAATAACCCTCCCCCCAGTGCCTCTAAATAATCTGTCACGTGTGTTCACGAAACAGTCTTTGCAGCTTTCATTAGTTTCTTCCAATGCCTTCCTTTCCTGCTCTATCAGAACCACCAAGAGAAGATCCTTTGACGTGGCCCAGGCTGCTACCAGCATAAAGGCCTGTGGGATTTTCTCTGACTTCCTGGTCCCACAGCGTTTCGAGTCTGGGGCGCAGCCTGCGCATGGGCACCTTTTCAAGCTTCCAGGTAGAACTACACAGCCAAGGCTCAGATCGCAACCCCCAGAGCTGGCAAGAGCTAGTGGGGGTCAGGACTGCAGCAGAGCAGGGCATGGCCACTGCCTGTCCCCACTGTGACACTCGAGCAACAGGAAAGTGATGGAGGCAGGTCTGTAAGGGAGACTGGGTCAGCACAGCAGGACTGAAAAGGGCAGCGCTGTGCTGGGCTAAGAGGGGCTGCCTTAGGACTCACTGGAGACCTCGCAGCAAGTCTCCCGCAGATCTCATCAGCTCAGCCTGCGAATGTCACTCTGCTCTGACCAAGTTTCCCTAGCAAATGAGTACAGCAGTACCTGCGGCGGAGGGCATCGCAGCTCCAGCAGGATGGAACTGCAGGAAATCAGAACCTAACCTCCTTCTTTGGAAATAATTGGCTACTTCCTGTGTCTGTACTACACTATGTGACTAGCGGCCCCAACTTAGGGGGTTTTAACCCTTTCCACACCTACTGGCCAGTTCAAGCACTTGTCCTCAACTCCATTTTTAAGCCAGATTTAAATGCCGATGACTTTAATAGCATGAAATTGTTATTGTCCATTTTTTACATGTTTTTATTCTTGTCTCTAACTTTCTAATTGTATTTTATGAACTTAGAAATTGTCTATGAGTGGTTTTAAAAAGTTTTAAGTGGCATAGTAAATGTTGAAATCTATTAAGAGAGTTTACACCAAACTAGATTTAGACCATCGGCCTAAATTCCTTTTGGTGTGAGTAATAACTTTTATTGTGCACTATAAAGGTAAATAAATAATCGCAAAGATGACTTTTCAGGAGGAAACAGAATTTATAGTTCTGGATTATTATTTTAAATCTGTGACTAGTATATTTTAGAGGTAAATAGATATTGTGATTTATTTTATGAGTTGTCATGAATCAAAGAACAATCTTTCTCAGATAAGCAGAAATTGCTTAAATAGATATTATTTCAGATTTTTGTTTTTTTATTTTTCTGTTCTCATGCATAATTGTGAAATTCTACAAAGTTCCACAGTAAAAAACAAAAAAATCTGACCAAAAAAAACAAAGACATAAAGTATTTAGTTCTGAAAATTCTAAGGCTTTGAGGGAAAGTAATGGGAGGTAAAAATTGGGTCACAGTAAGAAACAAAATAGCTTTTGTTTGTTTCTATTGCCATTCCTTCTTCAGTAAGCCTAATCCTCCTCAAATTCCTCCAGATACCTGAATCATATGTGTTTATGACACGGTCTTTACAGCTTGTTATTGATTTCTGCCAATATTGTCCTCTTCTGCTCCATCCAACAAGAGAATATCTTTAAAACTAGCCCATGTAGGCATCCCAGCTCCTCCCCACATTCTGGTTATTACACTAAAGCCCTAATTAGGGACCTAGGACCCACCTTGCCCAGGTGGGAGTTCTCTCCTGCATCTGGACAAGCCCTGCCATGACTTCTGGTCCAGCCCCTATGTCCAATTCATGGGCTCCAGGGGTGATGGCCAGGAGTCCTCATGCTGGTCCCTTGCTTGGCTTACCAGGAGAAAAAGCAAGGCTACCCTACAGTCTCTTGAAACCTTTCATTACTGCAGGAATCCTGGGAGCCAGGTTGCAAAACTATCAGATTGACAAATATGGCAGCACTCAAATTTGTTCCACCTTTCATCCACTGGTGCATTGGGTTTGGACCTTAGGCTCAAGTTGCGGTTTGAATTTACCACATTCGATTTTAAAACCTTGCTGAACTATATAGGACACCTAGCTTAGAGACACAAACCTAGACTTAATCCCAGTAATCATGTTAGTTGAGTAGCCTTAGACAAGTCACTGAATCATTCTGAGGCCCATGGTGCTGACCCTAGATGTTGACCCTGTTCTTGGATAGCAGCTGTGGTCATTTGACAAGATAACGCAAGCTCAGGGGAGGGAAGGAGAGATAGAGGGAGGGAGGGAGTTAGGGAGGGAGGGAGGGAGGGAGGTATAGATGGATGGAAGGAAGGAAGGAAAGAAGGAAGGAAGGACAGATGGATGGATGGATGGATGGATGGATGGATGGATGGATGGATGGAAAGAAGGAAGAAGGACAGGTGGATGGATGGATGGATGGATGGATGGATGGATGGATGGATGGAAAGAAGGAAGGAAAGAAGAAGGACAGGTGGATGGATGGATGGATGAATGGATAGAAAGAAGGAAGGAAGGACAGGTGGATGGATGGATGGATGGATGGATGGATGGATGGATGGATGGAAAGAAAGAAAGAAGGAAGGAAGGACAGGTGAATGGATGGATGGATGGATGGATGGAAAGTACTAGTCAATGGTTTGCTCTTATGGTCTTAACAGAAGTTTGCTGCCGAAAGCACATATTAAGCATCTCCTAAGTGCCTTGCATGTATGCTAGGTTCTATGAGAATTAAAAAAGTGAAAAGACCCAGTTTCTATCCCCAGGGGCCAACATGTGTGACAAGCGCTACAGGGTTACAAACAAAATGCAAGGGAGTATGGTTTGATAAATTCCAGACAGGAGTCTTGAAAATGTCTAATGAAAAGCCCTAAAGAGGGCTTCAGTTTCATAGTTGAACATTAATGCATTCTAGGCAGAGGTACAGCACATCAAAGGCATAAAACCAGGAAGAACATGGCACCTATTCAGAAAACAGCCAAGTTTAATAGACCCAGAGTGCAAACAGGGACCAGAGCTGAGCATAGAGGGCACGATGGCCTTGAAATGCCATTGGACTGAGGCTTGAATGGACCCCAGTGGAGACTAGGAGATGATTTCACACCAAAATTCAAGGAAAACAACTGACAGGGCGTGACTTCATTCACTGATCACCTACCGCATATGCACTGTTGCCTGGGATGCTGGGTCCTGGGCATACACTGGTGAACAGGATACAGCCCTACCCTCAGGGAGCCTGCTGTGTTATGGGGGAAATGGGCAAACGCACCAGAAACCTCTATCCTCCTGACAAATGCTGTGAGAGGGTGAGCTCGGTGTACCAGGGCAGCCAGAGGAGACAGAGGCAGCTGCCCCAGGCTGGGGCGACCAAGGAGGGAGTTCGGATTCAAGGCTTCAGGACTTGCCCACTAGCCTCCAGAGAGGGAGAGAGTGGGGAATGGGGAAACTGGGAGGAGAGAGCATTTCGGAGCCGGCTGTCACAGTCCAGGAGAGAGGTCAGGAAGCTCGGTTAGGACAGTGGAGGTGAGAATGGGGGGCAAGTAGATGAATGAAAGGCACCACTGCATGGGCAGCACATTTGCTATTTTTTACCAACTGTATTAAATACAGAATCTATTGAAAAGCTTTATCATTCAGATATAACAGTTTTTCCTATTTGAAGTTTTCACTGGTTTTGCCAATGAGCTCCCTTAGTTCTACCCAAATACAAGTTTGACATGAGACAGATGCATTGTTTCAGGTAACACAGAGCCCGAATTCCTGGCCCGCCGTGGGTTGGAGCGGGTTTCTGGCAGAGCTGGGACACGTACAGACGGGTTCGTGCTCGTTTCCTGTCTCCAGCTGGAGGGCCACTGACTGGTCGGTCTTCTCTCCCCGCTTTTCTCTCTGACTGTTTTGCTCGGTTCCATTTGCCCTGCACAACAACAAAAATGTAGATGAGAATCAAGTCTTCATTTCAACAGCAGGGAAAGAATTATTTTGTTAATTGGTATATTGACATCCTAAGACCTGCTTACTGTGCCAAGTTATCAGGAATAAGTAGATGAGGGGCAAATTAAACTTTGAATTACCTGTTCCTTTGGGCAAAATACATAAACCAAATTGACTGCAACCAAATGTCATATTATTTACAGGGTGTGCCCAATTTATTTTCAAAAAGTGTGCTCAACAAAAGATTTGAATTTGCTCTTAAACATATAATGGATCCCACTTAATAGTGACGCTCTCTGTGTGCCCCTCTCTCTATAATTAAATCATATGGGAAAATGTCACAAAGCAAAATAAAATGTATTTATTTCAGCCATATCTTCCCACGGCATGGCATGAAGTCTGAAAAAAGAATTGCTAAGCGTTCTTATGCCATCTGTGCTGGTAGGGCATACGTTCACCAAGCACGGCACTATGAAAGATCCCATTTTGAATTAGGCGCAGTCTACTTGTTACTATTATTCACACCTGACACGCAGTATTCTTCTGATGTACTGTTTTGTAGCTCAACTAGCCCACCGTGATATCTTTTACTGGATTTCAGGAGTTCCAAAAGACAGGAATCATCCCCATGTTAAAAACCATACCCATGTTAAAATCGCCGTGCTTCTTCATCTGAATAGAGTTCTGAAAATATTTCCCCACAAGTGAAACGGTAGCTTCTCATGAGCAGAATCCGAACGCTGTGACATCCTGGACAATGACGCCATTGGGCGCCGATCATGCATCTTGCAGAAGGAGATCCACAACGTCTATACAATCAGAAAAGCTGTGGTTTCAGTTGACCTATGGAGCATCGAGGGGCAGCCATTAAAACTGCTGCTTTTCCAACAGAATACACCCACGGCTTATCCTCTGCCCTTATGATGTCTAGATTTCACAAATACTTACAGAAAATTGTATTTCCAAATACTCAGTGAGGCCCTTGCATAGTTTGTTCAGGAGATGTGCAAATCCTATAAACCTATCAGAGGGCCGTGATGGAGTCAGAGAAGCGCCCCGGGTTCTGGCCGTACACGGACTGTTAGCCCAGGCGGTGTCATCCTCCAGAGTTTTCTGCCAAGCTAGTCTACATCATAGTATTGCTTGGAGACACAAAGGAGTAATGAAACGTAGCGTTCTTTACAAGTGGAAAGTAGTTTAACTATGGTGAGCTCCTTCTAGTTATAAATCTTCCTGCGTCAGTAAGATTCATGTTGAAACTTTCAAACCTTGCTAAATCAAGAAGATACGATTTACTAAACATAGTTTAACATAAAATTATAATTTAACATAAAATTATGCCATTTTGATCAGGACTATACAGGAAAGCTACAATTTTTGTAAATTTATAAATCACGGTTTGTCGTTAAGTCACGTCCCTGTCTTGATTCTACTCAAAACGCTGAAGAGATTTAAAGTCCCATAGTTCTTAAAGCCCCACTTCCTTTAAAACCAACCCCACCATCTCCCTGAAGCCACTTTGACAATGATAATGTATGTGAAAGTGATTTGTAAACTATTAAATGAGACACGAAACTTAGTCTTTGTCACTAATAATATTATCATCATTGAAACTGTGGCAGTTACTTCCCAGTATTGGTCCCTCAGGTTTCCAAATGAACACAGTGCTTTTTCCTGTGGTGTTATATTTACCAGTTGGTTGTATTTCTCTTAGCATTCTTTTATACAAACTGCATTTGAAATAGACCTTAAATGTTTTCTGCCTATAGCTTATCCCTCACGTAACTGCTGTGCGAGGTCCAGATGAGAGCTGCCCCGTGGTCTGTGGGAAATAGGAGAGGAGGTGCAATAAACGGTTATCAAAGCATCCCATGAATTCTGCTTTCACCCCTCTTCTAGTCTAAACAAACAAAAAACAAACCCACCTGAAAAAGACTTTGACCACAATTAGTTGAAGATGTTACTTTCCTTGGGTCCAGCTACAATTCCTTATCATACTTACCTCTTAGGCTCAGCTTGGGTTTTCAACATAATGAAAGGGGAGACCACTTTTACCAGAAGAACAAATGAAACCATTTCAAAGTTCCAACTTTTATTTCTGTGAGCTCTATTTTCTGGTCACTTGCACTGAATATTTTTAAATGAGAATTTTTGAACTGTTTAATATTTATGACTGTGTTTTCCTTCCCTAACTTTTGTGGAGTACTGGAGGTTCTGGCCATAATATTCCAGCACAAAATTGGATTAACGTTCAGTTTGAAAGTTAACATACTGATTTTGCCAGCTGCGCAGGATGTCATATTTGAATAAAAACTGCCAGAACTGAAGTTACTACAATTCAATGGTATATACGTATGGTTATTTCCTCTTTATTATAAATCCATAGGGGTGGAGGGGTCTATGTGGTCTTATTGTTCTCATCAGTTAATTTTTCTCTAGGTGCTCTGCTAAACCTTCTTTGGACCAAATACCATGGAACCCCCAAAATGTGAAGCAGTATTGATTTGGATGAAAAGTTTATTGTAGTTGTACATTATTTTAGTTAATAAGAATAGAGAGAACCAGGATACACTACATTCTAGCAAATATGATAAATTCCTACAGTGCATAGGTTCCCACCTGATGTTCCAAAATCTCATTTGAGAAGTAAAGGAAGCACCCTTCTTCAGCCTGGAGAAAATTAGGTGATGGTCCGTGCAGCTGGTTGCGTTGCCATTAGGTCCCTATTAAATGTCTTTACCATAAGGGTCATGTGCCTGCAGTTTTCTCAAAATGCCACTAGAGGGTGAACTTCCGTTTTCAGTAATGACCCAGAATCCTCTCCCTCCACTGGTGTCAGGAATTACCTCACAGATCACTCAGTGACAAACCGCACTCTGTCGTACTACACAATCCACTACCATAGGGTTAACTCATCTTTTATTCTTATTATGCTTTTTATACCTGAGAACTTGGAAAGGAGCCTTGCATCAGATAAAAAAAAATACCTCTTAATTGGCCTAGACTCTTCCGCGATGTGCCTTTGTTCCCCACCTTGCATTGAATGGCCGGTCTCACTTACTGTCTGTCACAAACATCCCACGCAGCGGCCTTTCCTCCCTCCTTTTAAAGCCAGCTCTAAGCCTCTTCTCTGATCTTCTCAAGGGGTGTTCCAGTTCCTACTTCCTTTACCACTTAGACCTTTCTTTTTATTCCTTCTCTTCTCTTATTCTCCCATTCCTTTTCATCTGTGGTCTATACTTCAGTGGAAATCCCCATATTTCTTTATAACATAGCTTCTAACTGTCAACTCATCAAATGAACTATAACATGAAAGGATTTCATCTTGCGTTAGATCATAAGACTCTCAGAAATTATTAGGCTTGCTTTTTTTGTGAAACAGGAGCATGAGGAGTTTTGCATCAACTAGTAGTAATCTAGCTAATTTAATTTTGTCTTGACGGCTCAAAAGATGAAAAATGCAGCTTTAGCCATAATTTTAAAAGCGAAACAGGACATGTGGTGGCCACATTAAGAATCCATTCAGTAAAATGTAGTAGTGTTGAGAGGAAATGGTCTCTATAATATAATACTGACTGGGACAAATTCTGAAGAAACAGAAACAAGCTTACCACCTAGTAGGCAAGATGAGAGAAAAAAAGCAAATCAAGGGGAGGACCTCCCAGGGGAGGACCACCGCAATGCCCCTAGCTAGCAGTGGCATTGACTGGGCACTCAGCAATTTGTCTGCTGTGTCTCCTTTTATCTTCACCACCCTCTGAGGTAGGTGTTATTGCTTTTCCCAATTTACAGTTGAGGAAACTGAGGCTCAGAGGGGCTAAGCAATTTGCCCAAGATCACGCAGTGCTGGAAGTAGAACTCCAACCAGGACCTGTCTGCTCTAAAGCACAGAACCTTATCTACCCCCAATGATGTATCAACAACAGCACAGCAATTATAGCGTTCTTCAGGTGCAAAAAGGTTCCAAATTAATCTAGAGATGACTTTCCCCCAATTTCTCTCAGTTTCTAAGTCCATACGGGTCATCCGTGACCAGCTGGGTAGTGATAAGGCAATGGAAGTATGCGGAGGGGTGGGAAAAGCAGAAAGACTTACTGGTTGAAAGAGAACTGTTCTTTGTGTACCTTCAGCCATGGGTTAGGAGCTCCTCGCTGAAGGTGGACCTCAGGGGGCCCAGATGGGTAGCACGGCCCAGAGGACACCTCCTGAGAGCAGGGAAGAGCCAGCTCCCCCACCCCCGCCCGTGAGAGCAGGTGGGTGTGCAGGGGGCACTTGCCATCATAGACTCTGCCACTGGTTTATTTTTATACCAAAATCCATCACAAGGCGGTGGACTTGGCACACAAAGTTAATGGACCTGAGCCAAGTTAAGACCCTGTTTGTCCTTGGTCTTCTCCTCAGCAAGAGAACCAATAACTATGCAAATTGCTCAAGTGTCTCCCAAACATAGGAATGTCTTTCATTCCTGGGCAGCTCTCCCCTTCTACACTTTATGAAGGCACAGGTATTTTAGAACTAGCCCGTGTGCCTCTTGGTATCCACTCAAACTTGCACACCTCTTTTTAACGTCTTCAATGTGCAGGCAGCATGGGAAATCGGCGGTTACCACACCTTGGTCCACTCACAAGTGTCCGCCCCGCCGCCTAAGTGAACCAGTCTCAGCTTCACATGCACTCACTTCTCTAAATGGAAATCACCAAAAATACAACACAGATAACTGGGTTTTTTTTTTTACTTTTTGTTTTTTTTCCTACTTCAGTCATTTTAATTGCCACTAACTGTATTGTGCTCAGGCCTCAGGAAAGATACCATTTCACCCCAGAGAAAGCCTGTGTGACCCCAGTCATTGAATGATTTTTATTAGTGCACACACACACATACACACACACACACGCAATCTGAGAATACATAAACACTTATGCAGGTTTTTTCCCCCGGGAAAAAGAATGCAGCATGCATTCACACAATTTGTTGCTTCCTTTACTTCCACTAACTCCTGAAACACGTGTAAGACAGCTTGCCCTGGGGAGTCAGGAGACATGGCCTTAGGGCATGCTTTTGGCACTAAAGAACATTGTGATCTCCAGAATATTCCGGACTTCTGGACTCCAATTCATAATTCCTAAAACAGAACTTGCTATGCCAATTAGGTTTTTAAATATACATAAACTTTCACACTATTTTAATTCTAGGAATAAAACCTTAAGGAAGGAAAGATGAGAAGACACTTAAGTACCTAGGTAGTTTTAATGTGTTTTTAATAACAGTGAGTAAAAGGAAATAAGTTAAATGTCCACCTATATTGGAAATGGTTAAATAATGTTTTATTCCTATGATGGAATATTATGTGGCCATTTAAAGGAATGAAAACATTTTAAAGACATGATAAAATCATCATAACATAAAATTAAGTAAAAAGTCAAGGTGTAAAAACATATGTATGATATAATCTTAATTGTGTACTAACGTGTATGTTAAATTCATACACACATGCACACACACAAACACTCCAGGACACACACTTACATGACAATGACGGCTCTTGCTTGGTAGGGAGAGTAGAAATTATCGGTTTTTAGTTTTTATCATTCTCTTTGTTTACCATCTTTTCCCTAATGAACTATATAATGGGGGGGTGGTTATTTTAAAAATAAAAATATTGGACTGGTCTTGATTATCTTGAAATTTCTTTACAATTCTAAGCATCCATTCATTCCATTTACGAACCAATAAAAAGAATTCAGAACTCACAGATCATTTTGGAATTTCCAGAAACAGCCGCTCCTCAGAATAGAAACATCCTGTGCCGTGATGTCATCTCATCCAGGGCAAGATTATAAAGTTCCACGTGCCTGGATTATAAAGATGCCATAACTACTTTTAGAAACCAAAACGTTACTCTTCTCTGTGACATAAGTACATTCCTCCCCTTTATCTTGAGGCTTTGGAATCCCACAGTAAGGTGGGATCCTTCTAACTTATGCAAAAACCGTCATCAACTTGGCTCTCCTCTCTCCCCACACATTTCAAATGCTTTTTGCCTCCAGAACATGGGGTAGAAATATGTGTAAGGTCACTCTGTGCACACTGAAAAGCAGGGGAGTACTTCAGTGGGTGTCTTAAGTTCCCAAAGCAGCAGTGCCCACCCACACTCGGCCAACACTTCGTGAGTTCCTGAGCCTCTTGCACTCACAGTTGCTTCGAGAAAAGTTGTACAATCTGCAGGCTAAGTCACCAAAGGTGTAGCGTTCCTATCCCTTAACACTGACACTTTGTCCCAATAATGGAGAACACAGGAAGATATTCTTTGTTCACCTGCTCACGTGCACAGAGCACCAGTGGGCACCAGCCTTGTCATGTCTTTGACTCTTCTTTGGATGATCATTTGTTTATTCACTTAGTAAACATTTCTTGAACAGCCACCAGGTAAAAGGCACTGTGTAATGTGCTGAAAATAGAAAGAAGGAGAGAGAAAGAGAGGAAGGAGAAGGGGCTGGGGGAGGGAGAAGAAACTGGGACAAAACTCATGTCCTTAAGGAGACTGCAGTCAAGTTCAGGAGACAACTTGTTCAAGGTCTGTAGAGGATGAGATGAAATGCTGCTGGAGCCTGTCTTTGGAGATGAGAGAAGTTTTGATAAAACATTTCACTGGACCTCAAAAGCTGGCTGATGGGAGAAGCATGATTTACACTGGGGAGTAGCATGAGGAAAGGCTTTGAACTTGAGCAACATATTTGCAGCAGTGTTTGCATGGAAGGGGCTGGAGAGAGAGAGAGCAGAGGAGTCGTGGAAGATGTTTAACAATGCCCGGGAATCTGGACTTGGTGCCATAGGCAATAAGTCGTTGTTGAGTAACTGCAAATACATGGTGATGAAATTACCACTGTCTTCTGGCCAGAGGAGAACAGCAGCTGCTTGTAAGAAGGAGGTTAAGCTATTGTAAATTGTGCTGCAATAAACATAGGGGTGCATATATTTTTTCAAATTAGCGTTTTGGATTTCTCTGGATAGATACCTAAGAGTGTAATTGTTGGGTCAAAAGGTAGTTCCATTTCTAGTTTTTTGAGGTACCTCCATACTGTTTTCCATAGTGGCTGCACCAACCTGCAATCCCACCAGCAGTGCACGAGGGTTCCCTTTTCTCCACATCCTCTCCAGCACTTGTTGTTTGTTGATTTATTGATGATGGCCATTCTGACAGGTATAAGGTGGTATCTCATTGTGGTTTTTATTTGCATTTCTCTGATGATTAGTGATGTTGAGCATTTGTTTGTATGTCTGTTGGCCATGTGTATGTCCTCTTTAGAAAAGTGTCTCTTTATATCCTCTGCCCAGTTTTCAATTGGGTTGCTTGTTTTTTTGATGTTGAGCTGAATGAGTGTTTTATAAATTTTGGATAGTAACCATTTATACAATAGCCAAAACTTGGAAACAACCAAATGCCCATCAGTAGACAACTGGATTAAGAGACTGTGGTACATTTAACAATGGAGTATTACTCTGTCATAAAGAAGAATGAAATCTTACCATTTGCAACAATATGGATGGACCTAGAGAACATTATGCTAAGTGAAATAAGTCAGACAGAGAAAGACAAAGACCATATGATTTCACTTATATATGGAATCTAAAGAAATGAATAAATGAGCAAAGTAAACGGAAATAGTCTCAGATATATGTAGAGGAAAAACTGATGGTTGCTAGATGGGAGGGGGGTGGGGATGATGGAGAAGGTGAGGGGATTAGGCAGCATAAATTGGTAACTACAATATTGCCACGGGGATATGGAACACAGTTTGGGGAATATAATCAATAATGGTGTAAAGATTTTGTAGAGTGTCAGATGGACACTTGTCTTAGTAGGGAGACCCCTTCATGGACTGCGTAGATGCCTGACCACTGCACTGTACACCTGAAGCTGAAGCTGAATAATATTGTATGTCAACTGTAATTATATATATATGTATATGTATAGTCACAGGATGTGGAGTGCAGCACAGGGAATAGAGTCAATGGAATAGTAGCAGGTATATACGATGTCAGAGGGGCAATAGGTTGGGGGAGGGGGTTATGACTACGTGAGGGGTGAAATGTCTAGTGCACTGTTTTGCACACCTGAAGCTAATTTTTAAAAAAATGTATTGAAAAAAAAAACGGAGGAGGAGTTTAGGTAGTTGGACTGCGGGCAGCAGACAAGGGAGGTGAGGCCGCCCGCGACGCGGGCAGTAGGACTACAGGAGGGATTGGGGACAGTACACGGCCATCACACGTCACTTAGCAGTTCATCACGTGGAGGGCCAGTGGGGGAGAGGTTTGGGAGTGTCCGTGTGAAGCCAGTAACTGAAAATGTTGAACTGGATTAAATCACCAAAGTAAATCTCGTGGTAAAAGAAGCCAAGTGAGCCACGTACAGTTCTGACGACGAACAGCTGCACGTGAGGGGTGGCGGGAAGCAGAGGAGCCAGACGGTGACAGGTCAGAGGGTGGGGAAGGAAACCAGCCGTGCTCCAGGTCGGAGCATCTGTCCACAGTCAGGGTCTGCAGAGCGACGTAGAAGGTACAGAGAAAGGAACACAAGGGACCCAGCCTGAGGAAAGGCACCAGGCTCTGGTGTCTTGGGGCATGTGGCCTCCAAGAGAGAAGTCACAGCAGACCAGTGGGGACAGAAGCCGGGCTACAGCGGGCTGTGGAATGGACTGGTGGCGTTGAATGGTAAATCCCTCTTTGGAGAAACTGGTAAGGGAAGGGGAGAGTGAAAGAACTCCGGGGAAGAAAGGAGAAACGGGATGTTTTTGTGGAGGAAGTGTACCCGCTTTTTCCCGGCCAGAAGAGTCTCATGCGTGTACCCCAGGCGGGCTCGGGCCCCTGTCAGGGCTTCCAGGGGCTCACGACGTCTTCCCCACAGCACGCCCCACTCACGCTCATTCTGCAAAGGCTCCGTCTGCTCCCTCTTGTTCACCACCTGGCACTTAGAAGGGGCTCAAACATGGTCACTGACCAAATGACCCACAGGAGAGTCAAGACAGAGCAGGGCGCATTCGGGCGAGAAGGGGCTGGACCAGAAGGAACGGGAGAGATGGTGGGAAGGAGCGGTCTCCTACCCAATGGCATCAAGGCTACCGCCCGTGTTGAAGTGCGCACTGAGGCGGGGCTGGAAGTGTGCCCTCTCCCCTGCTGCCCTCATGCCAACCGCTGTGTTGTTCAGGGCTCTGCCCTCAGCAGCAGGACGAGATCCTCAGCCTCTCGTGCTGTTTGGTGTGGCCAGGTGGAGAAAGTCATGGCCAGCAGCAGAAGGGAAGTGTGTGGCCTTCAGCAGGGGAGGGCAGGTCTCGTCCTTCCTTCCTCCTTCCTGCAGCCTGGAACTCAGATGAGAAGGCTGAGGCTCAGCAGCTACCTTTGGCTATGAAGTCATCATACGATGGAAGACACTTGAAGAAATCTCATTACAGAAGTAGGGGAAGTCCAGTTTTTCTGTGATTTTGTGGAGCTCTTAGACACCGTGATAGCCAGGTTGTCTCTTTTCAGGCTTTTATTGACATGGGAAAGAATAACGTCTGTCTTGCCTAAGCCTGTGTTATGGCGGGTTTTCTGTCACATGCAGGCAAACCTAGCCTCTCCTGCTAGACACATGAATACAAGCTTGTGTACTGATAGGATGGGCTGTGTCTCCAGGCATCCGTGGGGCAGGTGCCCGAGGGACCCGATGCTCACCTTCTGTCTTCCCACATCTGCCCCTCAGACACAACAGACAAAAGGAGGAATTAGATAGTCTTTTCAGCATTCTATATCA
The DNA here is from genome assembly GCF_004115265.2 of Rhinolophus ferrumequinum. Lineage (NCBI taxonomy): Eukaryota > Metazoa > Chordata > Mammalia > Chiroptera > Rhinolophidae > Rhinolophus > Rhinolophus ferrumequinum. Next base: position 103,419,248 of record NC_046286.1, read on the forward strand.
TTGATGGCTTTGTGGAACTCAGTGTCTCTGGTGTGTTTCAAATTGCCATTCAACGATAAAGCACTCGTGTAATACAAGCAAATTTTGATGAAATTACATGTGACAATTCCTATTTGGGTTGACAGAGCTCTTTCTTTAAAAAGGCTGAATTTCTTCTGTTCTCATACAATTAAAGTTTATACTTTTCATTTGTTATGCGTTGGATTTTCAAGTTGATGAAGTAAGTCACGGAGGCTTACCACTCGGGACTTAATAAAATAGCTTCAGTTTTAAATTGGGGGTTTCTTTTTCAGAAACAGAAAGACATTTTACGGTGCAAAGCTTTGCAGCCTGGTGTGCGTCGATATCCTGTAATTCTTCGCTTATGGGCTTCCTCGCGGAGGTGAGGGAACCACAGGCCCCCCGACCCGGGAACTGAGAAGGAAGGGGAGAGTGGTGACTCTGTCGTCATTACCTCCTGTGCCATTTCCCCCTGCTGGGCCGCTCCGAAGGAAATGAGGCACAGAATCCCACAAGCATTCTGAGTTCAATCCACTCATTTAGTAGGTTCTTTTAGAAGGGCCACCTTACGTGGGTAGGTGTCCTCGCGTGCCATGTGTTTACGACTAGTTCCACCTAGACGGTTAGCTCCCTGAGGGCCGGCACCACACCCAACAGCACTTTATAACTGTCTGAGCGCTATCCAAAGTGAGTCCTGGAATGCAATCTAATTCCTCCCCAGCTGCTTACAAATGAAATTCCTGCAGGCTGGACGAGTGAGCTACTTGCCCAAGGCCACACAGCCAGGGACCACCAGGGAGGACTGCTCCACAGCCCCCCTGAAACACTCATGAGCATTAAATCCTGAAGCCCCTGACTCAAGACATCCAGAGACAATACTTACTTCAGCAGGTCTTCCTAAAGACAACACAGACTTTGATGTCACTTGTAGTATCCAGTCATAAGCTCCAACCATTGTACTCCTTTCTAAGCCATACACAATTTTTGGTTTTGTTCTGTTTTCCCTTATTCTTCACTTCTTATTCCATTTGATCTGCATTTCTGCTGAAGGGATTAAGCTTTTTGCTCAAGATTGAGTTTTTGCTGTCCATTTCCTGGATACATTTGTTTTCCCAATGGAAAGTTTTAAGTGAGACACTCACCTGACTGATAACTTTCTGAAAAATGAGAAGCTTGTAAAGATAAATGATTCTCTCCATTTGGGGAACATGCGGCTTTGGTTTATCAATGAGAATAGAATATCATGACATCTTCACAAGATTTTCTACTAACTAGGACCAGCCACAATAGCATTATTTACTTTTATATTCCCATAATGAATAATAAATTCACATCAGTTGTTACATAGATTGTAATAAATAGATCATGAAAATACTGCTAAAGAGTTTCATTGAGTTTCTGAGGGGTTTTTGCACAGTCACCATAAAGCAGTATGATTTCCCAAACTATCCCGAGCAACTCACGAGGTTGTTCAAGTTTATAGAGAAGCCCAAACTGTTTCTTAGGTTGAAATTGTGCAGAAAATCAGATTTTACTTTTCTTTTCTCAAAGATTATCCACAAAGTACTAACAACAATTGCTATCTCATGGAGTGAAAACTCCATGGTCACATGCCAAATGCTTCATGTATTTTGCCAGACTGATATATTAATTTCTATTTCATATTGAAAGTTGGGGCTCAAGCAGTTACGACATGTACCCAAGGGCACTCAAATTGTAAATAACAGAGCCAAGGTGTGGTCCGGATATGTCTGACTCCAAATCTGTGTCTCTATTCAGCTTTACAGCCTTCCCCAAAAGTGAAAGAAGTATTAAATCATTTAGTCACCTGCATTGGCACCTGTGTGACAGAAGCTGGGGCTGAGAGATGCTGGGCTCAGGCATAGTAGTCTCAGGGACGCCGGGCCCAGGGACGCCGGGCCCAGGGATGCCGGGTGTTCAGCTCAGGTATACTGGGCTGAGAACTCCATATTGCTAGTAGATGTTGGCATCAAGATTTGAAACCAGATCACCTGACTCTAATACCTGTGCATCACTTCACTACTGTAGGGGCTAAAAGAATTAAATACGCTTCTTCCTGCTTTTTAAGTTCTTCTTGCTGGGCTAATAATTAAATTAACCAAGACGGATTAGCAGGAGAAAATCAAATTTTAATACATGCACACAGAGAATTCACATATGCGTGCAAGTTCCAAGACAGTGAGGCAACACTGGGTATGTGTGACATATTGAACAAAGGAGGAAAGGGGGAGGGGATGGGGCATTAGATTGCAGAAGTGAGGCGGGTGATTCACAGGGAATTGAGGAAGCTGGAACACACACGTCAGGCAAATTCTTGCCAGGCAACCCCAGAAGCAATGGGACGGGGGGCATCTAACTAACCCTCTCTGAAGCCCTGTTTACCAGACTTAATTCAAATTAGGCTGCTCAGGAGAACAGCCTCAGATTCCCTTCCTGGAGCAGCCTTTCTATCTGAATCTCTTGGGCAGGAAGAGGGGGAGGGCCACAGGTTCTTTCTGAGTCTTGTTTCTCAATAACCAGCTTAAAATCAGTACCCCAAAGGCAGCATTGGAGTGGCTAAACTTGGGTTCCCTTTACTACCACACCGTGGGCTGTTTTGTGGACTAAGGGGTGGATAAAGAGTACGTGATGCAACCTTGTTAAACAGGAAGCCTTAGCAAACTTACCTGCACACATAGCATCTTGATGGTCACCTAAGTGATCCAGACGGCCACTTGGGGCCAGCAGAGACTCAGGGGCAGCAAAACGCTGAGCAGAGGCTGGAGATGAAAGAGCCAATTCTCAATTATTCTGTGGGTCCCTGGAGACAAACACTGAGAACTTGTTCCCAGTCTGTGTCTCATGCCAGCTGTCCTCCCCTCCCCCTTCCTTAGCTGCCACCCGAGGGCTTGTCCCTGGACAGTATCCGCATGTGTGGAGGAGAGAGCATTGGGCATGATTTGCTTGAGGTAGTAAAAAAATGTGCATGCACCTCCCACTAGCCCTTGCTATAGACACATTTTTGTTTTGTTTTACAAACTAGAGAGCAGCATTTCGTTATTAGTCAGTGACCTACATTGGTGGTATATTTTCTACTCAGTTACTGGAAGTGTGTTTTTAAGTCACTGAAGAAAGGTATGGTACACACTGTCACCGTCTGAGTTCCGCCCAGCCTGCGGAGACAGTGGAATCAGGACCCTGCCCCCCACCCCCATCCCCAGTCCGCTCGGAGCTACTCGGCTGTTGACAGTTCTTCCTTTTGCATGGGATCCAAAGCAAAGCTGCTGATCACTTAGCGATTCTTATAGCTTTACCGCTCCTAGGTGAGGTTTAACGATTCTTGGTCAAATTTCAACTCGAGTAGACGACCGAGGAACATTCTTCAGGCTTAACCTACTCACTTCCTCCTGTAGTTTCAATTGAGAGTGATAGACTGTTCTGGGCCCTTTGTGTTTCACGGCTGGGTCGTAAACTAGCTGCCACATCTCTCCTGTTGGAGGGCCCCTGTGCCCGCCATCCTGTCCCCAGTGAGTGAAGTTGTTGCTTTCACGTGTTGCTGAAAACTTGAGTTCCTAAACTCAGCTGATGAGTGAAAGGTACGGAAGGAACCCCGACACTTTTGGCTTTGCCTAAATTCATAGTTTGTTTCACTTTATTCTGGTTCTCAGTTAAAACACGGTGCAAGAATGGTCTCTGGAATATCCTTCTGTCCATGAAATGAATCCAAACAAGGCCGCTGTTGAGCTCATTGCCCTCCAGTGTGATAACAATCCCCACTGTTGTCTGTGCTGCTGAAACACTCGCTAGAGCCCTGATCCACCCAAACAGATGCTCGCTGTTTCATGTGGTCTCTTCCCTCAATATACAGCTCTTCTACATTCAGCTGGCTTCATTGCAAAGAAGAATTTTAAAGTACTTAATTAACAAAGTTAAGAAAATGCATATTTACATGTTGACCTAGCTAGGAAATCATAATTCCTTACATAAATAGAAAACATCCACCTCTATAATCTTATTTCATCTCCGTAAGTACATCTTGTGATGTAAATTTATCCCTATTGTATTGAAAAGAAAAACTGAATATCACAGATGCTCATTGATTTGTTCAGGCCACAGAGGTCACAGAAGTCATAATTTGCGGAGCACAGTCTTGCTTGATGGTTCTGACTCAAGTCCAAACAGGGGCCTTGCTTTGCCGAGCATGAGGAGACTCGTAGATGGGCCAAGTGCTGTGAGTCCGGAAGAGGGAGGATTCTGACAGAAGTTTGTAGAAGAAACATAAGTTGGAGAATGGGTAGGGTTTAAATAGTTTAGAAAATGCAGCCTTGAAACCATGTGGCTGGTCCAATAAAAAATGGCTGAACAAGTAAAGAATGAACGAATCAGGACAGAAGACATCTGAGAGAATCTAAGAAGGGTCAGAAGGCAAAGATTCCCAGGGCATGGTCAGAGGACACTGAGTAGGACGCTGGGTCCAGGAGAAGGTCCACTCGACAAGAGGGGGATGGGGGATGGGGGAGGGCCGCCGCTCTGGGACTGTGGCCGGCATTGGAGACCAGGCTGGAAAGAGCCAACCTTGTCAGAACCTCACGGCTTTTGGCCAAGGAGCTTGATCCTGCAGACAATAGGAAGTGATTGGCAACTTGGAGGGAAGTGATCTGACAAAAACCCAGTGTTTTAGGAAGAGGAGCAGGGAAATGCAAAATACACAGACAGCGAAAGACACTCCTGACTTTACAGGCCTCACCCTGCACCCCTTTAAAACCTGTCAGCTCTTCTTCCGTCAATGGGAAGCAGTCGATTTAAAGGTTAGAAGGGCTAGGGAAAATAGAAGAGAAGAGAAGGGAGGGGAAGGGAAGGGAGGGGAGGGGAGCAGAAGGAAAAGGAGGAGAGGTGAGGAGAGGCAAGGAGAGGGAGAGGAACCCCTTTAAAATTTCCCATTCTTCGTTTGTACCGAAAGAGACCTGTTATATGAGACTCTTTCCGTTAGGATTCTAACCTAATCAATAGGCCTTACTAAAGAACGACAAAGCTTTCCCAGCAAGAATAATTAAACGAAGTAACTCCCTATGCCTAAAATGATCAACTATGCTTCTGAAATTAGAAAAACGCAAGCTTATGATAAAAATGTAGCTGTAATGAAACTGTACGCCTCCTATTGATTTTATTATAAAAGATTTCCTTTTTTCATTCTTAAGTCAAAGCAATGAAATGCTGATTTGGTTCTAAATAAAATATGGAAAAATCCTTGTGCTGTAGGAAGCTTGTCACTCTAGTGGGTACCTCGCTCACTAGACCAGTATTTTGGCTGTATTGAAGCACATTGAAAGGAAGTAGATTTAGCTTTGCCAAACTCTCACTGTGAAAGAGTTTGCTATAACAGTGTTTTATTATATTCTTATTGAACTTCAGCCAGTTGAAAATAGAATCTCCTCACCATCCTTTTAAATTAGCCTTAAACTGCAGACAAAAGACAAAAATCAATGGGCAAATTTAGCCGCTTATGCTCCGATCCTTAAGAAATGTGCCCTGGTGGTAATATGCAAGAATCATAGATAACAGAACATGGAGAAAATGGAAATTTTAAAGGAGCGTTCCTTATTCAATTTAAGTCTATTTAAGTGTCTGGTAAGTCCTGTACGTAAATTGTTTCTTTAATGCTACAGATTGTACCGAGTGTCTACATATGCATCAGAGCTAGCTCAATAAAACTGTCCCCAATACATTTTCTGTGGCCATGACAAATTATGATGAAATTTCAAGTACCAAACTATAATGAAAAGTATTGGGAAAGAGTAGTGCCTAAATAATGCTACAATCAATGTAAATATTAATATTTATTTCATTAATAATTGCAAAGAGCTTGAATACCTAAATAGGAAAAAAAAGTGTGCACACCTGCACACACACACACAGACACATGCACACACACACAGGCACACACGTGCACACACGCACATGCACACATACACACATACAGGCACACGTGCACACATGCACACTCGTACACATGCACATACGCACACACCTACAAAAGTATTATTCCCATTGGTCACACGAGGTTTAATGCCTGTAATTGTTCTAAGTGGTACATATGTTGTGAGTTCCTAAATGAATCTTAGGAAAAAACAGTTATGAATCCCTTAAAACATCCTCTGGACCAAGCCTAGCAGAGTGTCACTATCTCACCATCCCCCAGCACTGTCCTGGAGGGGTCAGCAAGCTGAGGAAACACAACGTGGCCTGAGTCGGGGCCTTAGCATCAAGAAACCTACGTAAAGGCACCTAGAGGTACAAGGAGAGAGAACCCTGACCGCTCCTGAAAAAGACAGCGCTCCAGGCTCCCCAACCACCGGCCGGCGCGTGGGAAAGATAAGAGGGGAACAATTTGTTACGCTCAGAGACCTGCTGAGCACATGGCAAAGGAGCAAACAGTGCCAATGAAGCCAGATCACTAAAGATTTGTTTTGTTTTCTGGCCTGATACCTGAAAGGCTGGGCAGGCTAAAGCCAGAAAGGCCATGCATTGAGAGGAAACCAAAAAAGTAGTTAACTCAGCATGCATGGTCAATAACACAGACGCAGATACTGCCACCAGCAGCCAAGGCCGGGGAAAGGGGCCGCGCTCCCTGTCAGGTGCCCGCCCGGCGTGGCAGAGAGGGAGGTACAGGAGGGATGCAGTCACAGTGGATTTTTCCTGATAAAAGTGAGTAGGAACAATTGCCCAGAAGAAGCCTGGGTTGTAATAGAAAATGAAACTGAAAAAGAAAAATCACAGGATGCTGTTATGAAACAGTTCACACCTCTCCTGTAATGTGGGTCCATCCTCATGGATATTCTGAAACATGGATTTTAAGTTCCACCTGAAAGAGTCCTAGGGTAGTGTAGGGCGGTCATAGGTAATCTACATTTTTCAAATGAACAGGGCTTAATGATGTCAAACGCTGTTGCTTTAATAATCGATACATTCCACTGCAAAGATATTAGCCAATTTTTAGGAAAATACTAGATGATGAAAGTACTCCTTAAAGAAAGGAAGAAATCGTGTGCCCACGATATAAACTGATGGGCTTGGCACAGATTCATCATCTTTCCCTCCCAACCTGATAAAATCCTGGAAGAAATAATTAGGTCATCAGTTAAATCCCACCTAAAATATCACATAAAATTCAAAGCGACCACCCTAGCTTAGTTGCAGCCATAGTGGAAATGAACTTCACAGTCACAAAGCAGGAGGGCAAGATGAACTGTTCTTTATTTTTATGTCTCTCAACTCACTTTCCTGATTCTAAGACCCCAGACCACTTAACTAGGTCCAGTCAGTTGTTTGGCCTTCCCTTTTTTTCCCAAAATGGCATTCCCTTAATTCGATTTAGTTTGATAGGATTCAATTCAGCAAATACCCACGAAGCACCGCTCTGTTTCCTGCCTGGAGGTACCCTTCTGTCCAGTTCCTGGTTGGCACCGACGGGAAGTACTTAATCACCCCCAGTCCTCCACCCCCACTCCATGCTCACAGGATGGTCGAGGCATTCTCTCCCTGACGACTTGACCCCCCCTTTGATCTGAGCCCTACTTCCCCTTTCCTCCCCTCACTAGCATCCTCTGACTGATCCCCTCACCTGCTCTGTAGTCACTGACATGCCCCAGGATGTTAGCTGCACACTCGCTTGTGCAATTTCACTCGTTTCACTTCCAGGTCACTGATTTTCAAATCTATTTTCCTAAAAGTCCATTCTCCCCTGAATACCAAACTCACTTTAGACACCCTAAATGCAGTATGGCCCAAATTGAACTCATTGTCTCTTTCCATCTCTACCCCTCCTGTTGTATGCCCAATATTTATTAACAAATTGATCATTGAGCCACCTTGGCTAGAACCTCAGAGCCATGTTGGACGCCATTCCTTCCCCCACCACCGACACCCAGTCAGCACACTTGGCCCTGGGGGTTCCACCTGAGAAAGACACTCATGCTCTCCTTCTAACGCCTCCACCAGAGTTCAGACGCTTGCCATCTACCTCCTGGACAGCAGGTAAATGTCTCCTAACCAAGACCCCACAGCCCCTCCCCCATTAATGCACCCTCACACGGCCATAGAACTGCCTTTCCAGACTCTAAGTCTCATCCCGGGATTCCTTCGGTGAAGACAAACATTCCAGTTGTTTTTCAGTGAGGTTGGGTTGTGTGCGTTCAGATGAAAATCTTTTCCTGCATGGAATTATGTGATCTGTGCAAAGAGAGTCCTGGCTTGCTTCATACCATCAGGGAGATCGGCCCTAAATCAACCCCTCTTTGTGGAGAAAAAGCTCTCCCAAATCATTATGTTCTTTGGCGTGTACATAGTAGGCATTAACCAAATGTTTAGTCAATGTGGAACTGATTTGCTACTGCGTAAATTGTTTGGATGACAGTTGATGCCAAAACCCCGTGCCTGATCAAAATGATGATAAGTAACTCTGAATCAAGGAATATATGTTTTAAGCAGGCCCCACCTCAAAAAAAAAAAAAAAAAAAAAAAACAAACGAACTACAGTAGAAAACCCAATGTACTCTCTTTGGAGGTGACCTTGATAAAATTCTGATTTGATGCCATTTCCAGTCCACCCCTTTTATAGATGTGAGAGCCCCTCCCTTGGGAAGCAGGGCTCATACCACATGATTGGCCTGTGAGCTCAGAGGTCCCCTTGGCTTGGAAACGTGAAGAGTCTTTGATTCTATGGTTCTAAAGGGCAGCCTCACCCTTTTCTTTAAATAGCCCTTCTCACGCTTTATCTAGTTTCATTTTGGTTACATGATCTGCACCAAAATCCCCTCCATAGTTGCAATGGCGATTTACTTCCTGTCTAGCTTTGTATGTTGGTCTTGTATTGTGTCTGAGATCTGAAAATTAATCGTCATTGTCCATCCAGGTGTCATTCAGTAGTGGGGAAGGCATTCCTTAGTATAAGCAAGCATGGCGCTTAGCATCTTTCTAAATGCTACTCATTTGTACATATTTACTTACGAACAATTAAGGGCAGTATGCTAGAACTTGAAAAATGTCTTTTACATTTATATTCATCTTGTAAGCAATCAACATACCTTCCTTTGACATAGTAGAGACCGTCCCCTTTCAGCCTAACAAGATATGATCAGGTAATTGTAAAAACAACATCAAAACTGTGAAATGGAATGACACTGCAGAAAACATTTTGACCAAACAAATTACAATGAAGATTTATAATTCACGTACAAAGCCCCTTTGTGTGATTAAAGAGAGCATGCTCTGTACCACAAAGGTCTATGCCTGGCAATTTCTTCAGAGAGGAGTCAGGCACGAGATGAACTAATGGGACGTCTGCTCACAAGTGCACAAGAGCTGTAATGACGACTTCTGGTTTTAGGCGACACAGTTCTATGAGTGAGCATTTAGCCAGTGTGTTAACACGGTGTTTAAAGAGTCGCTCGTAGATCAATGGGGAAAAGAGAAGTGTCGTCGCTGGCCTGGCACTTATTATGTGATGTACTGGAGAACAACAGAAGAGAGTCGGATGCTTTGTGCCCTGCACGCTTATCATCTGACACCCCTAAAGGTGCACCGCCCTGAAAATCATTTCTCGGAGCAAGTGCTTCCGTCAACACTTTTGGTTCACAGACAGCCATTCTCTCCCACGTTCCCTTTTACGTGAAACAGCAACACATTCCATTTCGATTTCTGTTAGGAAGTTTGACATCCCAGCCTCCCAGCGAGCGAACTACATTTTGGTTCCTTTGCGGAAAAAACATACAAATGAGTTTTGTGAAAGTGTTTTGAACTGCAGCTGTCAAGCCATGCGCATCAATAGAAAGTCCGTGGCTCCCTGTGCCACGCGCCCCAAGCCGGTGACTGACAAGGGCTTCCATTCACGTCCCTGGTTTATGTAAATGGGGGTGCCTGTTCATCCAGGACGTGCTCCCCGACTGCCTGCATGGTCAGGCTCCCAGGTGGCCTGCCGCTATTTCTGTAAGTTAGACCAGGCGACACGACCCACGCAGTAGAATTCATGGACATAAAGTAGCGCTAACAAAAGCCAAATATAAGCAATATCAGTCCGAGTAGATAAGGTCAGCCAACAATAGGAGAAGGTTGGTTTCCAACGCAGGGCGTGATAATGCAACTGTCCTGATTGCATTAAATTGGCTTTCCCTTCTCAGTAATTGGAAAATGAGGAAAAACAGTTCACTGACACCCTAACAGATAGTTTTTAATCTGTAAACCTTCCCGGCAATGGCTCATGAGTGGCCTATTAGGAGCCAGAACACTTGCCCAAATGTAATACAAATAGAATTTCAAAGGAAAGTGTAAAACTTCTTCAACGAAACTCAAAGTCCCGAAATGTCTACAAATACATTGGTTTTTCTTAAGCGCAGTCATCGGGATGGGACCCCATCAGCACGAGTCTGCCCTGAGCCAAACATTTGCATGTGAGATTTCTCAGGTGAGATGCCGACTAAGGGACGCTCTGGTGGGAGCCAAGGGTAGCATCAGGCTGGAGTGTTCAGACAGGCCCCACAGGCGGGGACTCGGGCTCTGGAGCAAAGAGCCCAACGCACAGAAGTCATTCCGAAGGTTCGAGAGCTGGAAACCCGCTGAAGGCCCCACAGAACAGCACAAGGGACTCTGAAGGAAGGTGCTCTCTTTTGAAATCGAACTTCTGTTCTTAGAAAAGGCAAAAATGATCTATTTTCTACTGTTATTCTGATTGGACTTCCAAGGTCAAAACTGTCAACAGGAATAAAAGCTGATGAGAACAAGATTGCCCCTCTGTGTTTTACATCCTCAGCCAAATGCCCGTCAGAGCCTGGACCTAGAATTGGACAGAAGTGCGGGTTTTTCCTCTTGTGTTAGATGCACTCGTCTGTTCTCTTTGCCCACCGCAAAAGACAAAGACAAACCAACTTAACCTCTTCCCTGATGAGCTCCATCTGATTCTGCGTTTGGCTAAGGATGCCACATAGGCAATTACAAGTGGGCTTACCCGGGGCGCCCAGCCCACCTTCTCGGGCAAAGCCCTGATTGCCCAAACGATCTCTGGCAATTTCTTTGTGCTTCTGAAATTACCCAAATAGAAATTTCTTTATTTGACACTTATAAGAATATTGAATTTAAAATATGACTTTCATAGTATCATGTCAATGTTTTGAAGAAAGTGTTACTCAGATTCAAGTTAAAGAAGAAGGTGATTAATTGACTCTTAGTCCGGGGAAACAGCATAACATCTGAGCGCCTTCTCCAAAGCCATTCCATCTGGGTGGACACTCATACGTCAACTAAATACAATAATAAACAGACACACCATTGTGCCTTCGCACCCTCCAAACCAAATCCCCCCCATTCTCTGAAACAAATTTTTGGTAAACACCCTCCCTGGTCTCAGTGTCACGAGGCTCTTCCTTTCTCTGCTCGCCGTCTCCTGTTCGACCTCCTCACCCTGCCAGGTGTCCCTCCCACTCCACGTTTCCTTTCCCAGGGCTGGTGTCCTGGTCCGATCCCTGAGTATCCCCATCTGGACGCTACTATTCCACTCTGTCCTGCCATCTGCTGTTGGCCATCTCGTCCCATTATCTGCGGGAAGTCACTTCCCCTCTTTGGCAGAGGTGACTCCTCTCTACGGTGAAGACAGTCAGGCCGTATAGAAGGAGTTCTTAGCTCTAGGGTCTGTGAGTGAGCCAGACAGGTGCTCATTTGTGGACCACGCTCCACACTTCACTCTCACTCTGTCCATTGACAGAATACCACTTTGTCCCCACTCCCACCTGCAACCGCAACCCTCTGTGCCTCAGGGCTGTTCTCAGGTGACCCCGTCTCTGATCCAGCAGCAGTGCCATCCATCTCTTTTCCTCTAAACCGACGCAATACTTCATCGTCTCCCATATAAAAAATGCTTTTGGCCTCGCTGCCTTATGTTAGGCTTCTCTTATCCCCCCCAAATAGACTGTAAGCTTCTTGAAGACTATGTCCCACTCTTCCCGGTACCCCCGTCCCAAACCAGCAGTGCCTTCATCCCCGTAAGCACCGAGGGAGTATTTGTTGAATTGATTTCAATTAATTCAGTTTTTAACTGAATCAAGCAAAGGATGTCACAAGCTTGCTTTCATAACTAAAGAAAACACTGCATGCAGCTGTCCACAGAGTCTCTGGGGGTTGGAGGGAATAACACAGGGAGAATCCTCAGAAGCCAGCTGACTGGTCAAACCAGGTGCAAGTGGGGAAAAATTCTATAGTGAATGAAGGAAAATAAGATGCGCAGTGGGACAGAATACCAACATTCTTGCAAATGAATCTTAAAGTATTATTTTTACAAAGAATACAAGGATTGGTTCAGTTCCCTTGTTGACTACTTTGTATGTTCTTCCTACAGATACTTTCAGAAAAAGACCTATTGTTTGTTTTTCTCTATGCTGACACAGTACCCATTGTTTATAACTGTAATCATAGCACGCATAGTTGGAAATGTGGGATCGGGGACAGGCTGTATTTCCCCTTCTGGTTCTTTAGACAGTGAATACTGTGTTCTTTATCTCTTATCACAGCTCTTTTGTCAAACATTTAATGATTTTTTTTCCTCCAGACAAATTTGCAGTTTGTTATCAACCATAAAAATGTCTTTATGGCCTAGTTTTTAAACATTTAAACTTTGGTGTGTATGTCTCAAGATGAGCATGAATTAAGGTGTTTATTTCATTTTAAATACATTTTTTATTACAGTATATAAAGCTGGATTTCTCCAATCTGTATGGCCTATAGGGCACTATATTTAGACTTAATGAAAATATATTTTATTTTAGTATGTGTCTGTACCTTTTTAACAGGCTGCTTATGCCTGTTGGATCCCAGGTCAGGTGTGCTGGGAACATTTGTCAAATGTTGGACAGGAGCAGACGTCTGTAACTTTCTGCACCGCGTGGCTGTCACCAGGTTTTCTGCTGCAGAGAGGAGATGACACACGTCTCTGCTCCTGGGATCTCCGTTTTTCCAAATGCCCAGGACTTCTTAGTATTCTGCGATTCAAAACCTGATCCCAAAAGCCTGGGAGAGACACAAAACCTTTCTATTGTAACCTAATAAATAGCAATGCTTGGTTTTTTTCCTTGTTTAAAAAATTACAATATGTTGCTTGATATGGCTTTAACTCAAATGAATATTTATAACAAAGAAATAAATTTCAGAGACATTGCGCAGGTAACTTCAGGGCCATTTTAAAGTATTCATTTTTTTTAAGTTGGTGGTGGAATATACAAAGAGTCTCAAAAAAACACTTTGTATTTTTCTGGATATCAAATTATAGAACATTTTTGTTGCTCTAACCATTTCCACAAGGCTTCACTTAAGTGGAAGGGATAAAAATGATTGTCAGTCTTTCAGACACCTAGAGGAAAACCCTTTAGTTTTGTGTTTGATTTGTTTTCAAGGGCTGATTTAAACTTTTTAAGACAATGTGTGAGGAGTCAAGGTCAGAGTCCGTCCTTTCACCATTATTCAACTTGGGTTGCTCTAAACTCTCTTACAAAGTATGGGGACCTATTAACAAGGCAGTTCTTCTCTTCCTGGGGCTCTCAGGCCAGGAGCTTTGGGACAGACAATTCTTAAGAATCTAGATATTTTATGTGAAATGTGTGCAATGTGTAGTCTTCCCTGAGAACTGAGAGGAAATTCTAATGAGACGTGGACCCATCCATGGGCTTTTCACTGAAGTTTCATGGGTTTTTTGGTGTGTTTTCTTTTTTTAGCTTTTATTATTTAATTTGATGATTTTTTTCCTCAGGGATAATTTTTGAAGTTTTCATATTCAGTTAAAAGTTAAAAATTGTACCAGAATATCACATTTTGAAAGTATTGCTATTGCAAATAAGATGTATTTTAAATATTGTGCATACTTTAAACATGTCAGAAAACATATAGAATCAGAGACTTCTTTAAATTCATGTTGTATTAGGAGACTACTTCTTAATATTAGTAAGAGTAGAGATTCCAATTACTCGTTCCCTTTAAAGTTGTGAGACGCCGTTCTCCTTTCTATGGCAAAGGATTCCAACAGCCAGTGTCCCTTCCCTAGTGGGCTGTCTTTACTTTTGATGCCCCAGATCTTAGATTTCTAATATCTTTCTAGCTCTCTCCGTGCGTCTTTCCCTTCACATCTTTGTCTTTATTTCCATCTTTCTCTCCCGGCAGGGCCCCTGAGAACTCCCTGGCAGCCCGGGGCTGGCGGTCCGGTGGTTCCCGGATGCGTGCGGCCACATGCTGCCTGCCCATCAGGAATTAGGAAGGTGTCACAGGGGTCATCACTGCCAGTTGTCCTCTGGACGGAGGAGTCAGCCGGAGGTTACACAATGTTTGGTAGTCATGGTGGCATACCTATATTAAAGAGGTATTGTTTTTTACGCCATGGTTGCTTTACTCAGCCAAATAGCCTGTTTGTAAAGGCGTCAATGTCCAAGTATTGTAGAGCTACTAAAATTAGTCATGGAAATGAGGGTGTGCGCGTGCTTGGCCCCCGGGAATTATGCTGACTGTTCAGAATCCAGCAGGCTCTGCCTTTCTGTTCTTACTCCGCTCTCTCCTCTCTTTTCACCTCCTCTTCCTCGCCCCTCCTGCCCCTCCTCCCTCTGCACTGACCCTTCTTTGTCATCAGTACACGTGGGAGGCATCGGACATGCAGTGGTGGGGGGAGGCGTATCCCAAGCATTCTTCTCTACGTGAACGTCTGCAGGCTGTTGAGCAGTGTTCCCACCACTCACCTTCCCTCCTGGGACTGGTCCTCTTCGACTTGTGTCTGGCTTGGGAGTTGACCTCTGGGGGGGGTCCCCTTCTATGGACCCTCAGTGCTCACCGTGTTCAGAATGAGGCACTGTTTCTGAGGCAACAAAAGTCGAAGGGGTCTCTGCCCGCCCAATACAGCGTATTTAGGGTTGCATTGGTCCTCTCTACTCTAGACACATGATTGACATCAGATGGTTTTCATATTTTGTTATAATGGACTACAGATTGTGTTGGCTAATTGTTGATTTCCTTTGTAACTCCTTACATCTCAATCTAATCTTGAAGCCATTGAATCCAAAGAGAGTGTTGCTAGAGACAATTTTAACTGCACACCCACCCCACCCCACCCCCATCCCCACCACATTTCTAGACCGTCTCTGGAGCTGGGGTCTACTTATGTTATAAATTGGACCGTGAAATCGATTAGGACATGTATCCAGCAAAGAAGAGCATTGAATGGACCTCCTCTTCCCTTTCCACATGTCCTTAAAACACAGTGTTTTCAGTTCCTGTAACTTCCTTTTTCCTAGTCACAGACTATTCCCAGAAATACACATTAGAGACTCGTTTATGGTGACAGAAAACAGTAAGGGGTTCCACTTATACCAGTGTTCCATGAAGACTCAACTGCTGAGGAAAAATTCCTAAGAAGTGCCTCCCTGTCAAACATTAAGGCCGGCCCTCAGTGCGTTCCGTCGGCCGCCATTTCAACCTTACTGTGCTTCTTTAAATGATGATTGATAGCTAGCTAGCTAGATAGATAGATAGCTAGATGATAGACAGACAGATAGATAGCCTGTAGATAGGCAAACAGACAGATAGAAGATGGTTTGCCAACTGGATAAATGATAAGAAATATAAATGAGCAAGATATGATGGAGGGAGAAAACTGAGGTAGAAAAAAACAGTTGAATTTGTGGTTATTCCACTGAACTTTTAAAAACTTGAACCTAAAATCTTCAACATAGTTTCCTTTCCACCAGAATAAAATTACGTATCTAATTAGTGGGCATTTAGGGTTTTTCACAGGAAGAAATTTTCCTTCAAATACAGTTAGAACTGCTTCTCCAGTAGTGCTAATCAATTCTCATCTCTGTGGACATTTGCAGTGCTTTCAGGTATACGAATCTAGTTGAAATCACCCTTAGCTATAAAGGAGGAAGAAAATACCATCTGTAAGTGCTTTCGTCTAGAGGTCTATCATCAAAATAGGGTCCCGTTCACCTTCTGTCCTTAGGAAACTGGTGTCTATTATCTATTCTTATTTTAAATTTTCTCTCTTTCTTCCACTTTAAGGGAATTGTCAAGGGAAAGATTCAGAGCAAGGTCTGTCTTATCTTTCAAAGGAACATAGAATGATCCACATCCAAATGGAATGAAAAAGACTAGCTCCCCAGCCCCTGTCAGATGCACAGAGTGAAAAATGCAAAGTTATGATGTCGTATGAAGTATTTTGAACCCTATAAGTCACGGCATGAAGATAGGAGACTTTATTAATATTGCAGAGAAAGTGGTTTCTAGATATGTATTTATCTGTGACTCTCTCTGAGCTCCATACTATGTGCCAATGTCTTGAGGGAAATGAGAATTAATGGAAACACTTTTATCCAGGAATACACTTTCTTTATTGAAATAGCCATTTTTATCTGGTCTTTCAATGTAGTGCATGTTTTGACCAAATGAGAGGAATTATTTATTCATTAAAATGATTTTTAGTATTCTAGTATAATTCGTATTACCTGTTTTGATTGTGAGAAATGCCTTTTTGCTAATATAGGGAGTCAGGATAGCTCAGTACGTTAGAAAATATTATCTTCAGAGTTAGGTCATTCATTACTCATTTATTCAAAACACAGTAGCAAGTACCTAGGTTGTAATAAGAAAATAAGCTGTAGCACCATTTCCATGGTGGTGAGCATGCACAAACACTTGCTCTGAGCTCGCTTCCTCTTTTTTCATGTATTTACACCATGTATCACATGATCCTCACAGCTCCATCAGCTGGATGGTATTACTGTCCTCACCTTACAGATGGTAAAACTAAGGCACAGAGAGGTGAAGAAACTTGCCCCAGGACACACAGTGGGGACTGGAAGTGGGGGCCGGGATGCACGCCGAGCCCGTGCAGCCCCAGAGTCCACGTGCCTCAGCCCTGAGCTCACCAATGAGTGTGCCTCACTCATCAGTGACATCGCAGCACCTGCCGCCCGTCTGGCAGCAGGAAGGGCGTAATAACCACGTGTGGAATGAATACAGAAATGAGTACCAGTGATGTCAAATGCACTCAACTCGGTTCTGAGAGCTTAAAGGATGGCGGGATGAGAAGTTCCCTGCCCTCAGCTGAATTGCTGAATCCGGTGTTGGCAGTTGAATCACCTGGCAATTCTCATCCGCTTTCATCACAGGACCTTCAACTGGAATGAAGTCTCCTCAACGCGTTGTCAGCCACCGTCCTAAGAGAAAAGCTGTGATGTATGTGTTTTCACTCCTTTATAGCTCATAACAACCCTATAAAGGAGGTGCTATTATTATTCCCATTGGCTGATGAGGAAGCTGAAGCACTGAGCCCTCAAACATCTAGGTCATGGTCACAACGGATGCAAAGGGCAGACCCAGGACAGCAACCGAGCAGTGTAGCCCAGACGGCCTCCCCTTTAACCATAAGTCAGTGCCTCGCAGGCAGTGATACCTCCTTGGAGAAGAGGAGCAAACGGTGGAGCTGGGATAAATCATGTGGCCAGGTTGAAGTGTCCTCGCGAAAGAATGTGTGAGGACAGCGTCCTCTTCCTCGGAGCGCCTCCCAGACGCGTCACCTCCCTCCCCGACCCCAGAGCTGACCACTGTCTGTGTGGTTTTCAGCTTGTTCGGTCTGCAGGCACGCATGTACGTGTGTGTACACACATATGTATGTACGTATGTACACACGTATCGTACAGTTAGGGATATGTGTGTGTTACAGCTAGTATATACCGGTATTATTATGTTACTGTACATAGTAGTGTTTCTGACATTTTAAATGTTAAGTGGTATCATAGTGTGTGTGTATATATATATCTATATACATACATATGTATATGTACACACACACACACATACGGGGGTGCCAAAAATATGCACATTTTAAGAGATATTTCTGCGTATTACTTTTCAAAGTTGACTGGAATTACGGTAACAATTTGTCACGTGACATTCACGCAAAAGATGGAGTTAATCAAATGATTGCTAGCGTCACCATGCGACAGGCAGGACAAAGAAAATGGAGGAAGCACGGTTGTTGTTTGAGGAGCACAAGACCATTTTGAAGTAGTGTTTGAAATTCAAGAACGTTCTGCTGACTTAATACCCCTTGACTTCTACCATGTTTCCCCAAAAATAAGACCTAGCCAGATCATCAGCTCTAATGAGTCTGTTGGTGCAAAAATTATTTAAATATTAGACCGGGTCTTATATAAGACCAGATCGTATACTAATTTTTGCTCCAAAAGATGCATTAGAGCTGATGATCTGGCTAGGTCTTATTTTCGGGGAAACCCAGTACCTACGGGGGACCTAAAGGATGTGGTGTACCGCAGAAAACCAGATACACTGGCGGTACTTCGGGAAGAAATGGAAATGGCATGTGCTGTGATACAAGTGGACACTTTGGTCAATGTTGCTCAAGCAGTAGTTCGCCGTAATCAGAAATGTCTGGATGCCTATGGGAACCACATTGAGCCCCTCTTGTAATTGCAGAAGTCAAACATGACTTGTATTCATCTTTGTTATCGGTATAGATTGAGTATTACAATTTTAATACAGTTTTTTCCTTTCTCAAAATGTGTATATAATTTTTTGGCATCCTCTCTATATATATGTGTGTGTGTGTGTGTGTGTGTGTGTGTGTTACAAATAATATTATATATATATAGACTTGCCTAAGCATATAAAACATTTGACCATTAAAGAATGGAAAATGACAATGTTCATATTTTATTATTAAAATGTTATTAGAGATGTAACAGTTGGAAGGGCAGCAAAGGAAGAAATTTGCTTTTATAAAGACTGAGGACCAGGGGAATCTTCTACTTATCTTTACCTTGCCAGTTCTGAGTCTACATATAGTTTTAATTTTTAAAATAGAAAAAAATAAGACAGCTAATTTTGTTTTCTCTAATGCCAAAAAGACCCGCCAGTACACACACACACACATACACACACACACACACACACACACACACGCCGCTGTCCCGATGTCTATGTGTCTATGTGACGTTTGGTTCCATGATCTATAGCATTTGTGTGACCTCACTCTCAGGCAAATACTGTTAACCTTGGACTTTACCCACCAAGGGCATGAACGTGGGCACGTGTCACATACTTCTAAGTGCATGCATACTTTCCGAACAACACATAGCCATGAGTAGGAGAGGGGAAAGGATTGAATTTCATGAGCAGCATTCCAGATGTATTGGTAGGACTGGAGCAGGAGTCTTTTCTCCAAGTAAGGTCGGGTGTTAACCTTGTAATGTTCAAAGTGAGGGCACCTGATAATAATAATGGATAAGCCTCCGACTGCTAGAAGTCTTCAACAGTTTGAATGTCCTTTTACTATGCCTGTTTTGGGTTGCTTTGTAGTAGGATGGCCAGCTGTCCCTGTTTCTTTGGGACTGAGAAGTTTCCCAGGATGTAGGACTTCAAGGGCTAAATCTGGGAGCTGGATGGTTACTCTGTTCTTGTTGGTTACAGTGCCAGGATGATGGGGACTGCCGTGCTTCCCCTGCTGTCCTGAGTGCCCTGACACCCCGACACTGCACCACTGCCAGCTCCCAGAACCCACAGTCTGGGGGGATCAGCAAACACAGCCCACCGCTCTGCAGGTTCCTGTGCCTTGAGTCCCCTCTTCACAGTTCTAATACTCCCAGGACCAGGCTCTCAAACATTCTACAGAGTATGAATTTTCCGTATTTATTGTTTCTTACCTTGTAATTTGTAAAACAATTATAAGGAAAGTAAAAGAGACAGAAACGTATGGGGAAATATTTTTAAAAGCAACATTAAGAAAAAAAAAGAACACTTTAACAAAATTAGTAAAAATGTTTAATTTACAGAAAGGGTTTATCACAAACTCATTTTTCCACTTCATTAGAGTACCTGTATATTTTTAACTCTTAAATTTTAAAGGGAATCAGGAAATCTGTTTCACACCTGGATCTGTCTTAGTCCTGCCGCCGCAGGCATACACTTATGTCCAATTTTTCTGAGAAACAGAGTTGTGGAGGGATACTAGTGGAGAAGAGCCCCCCGTGGTCCTTGTAGCGGGGGCTCCTAGAGACCTAGCTGTGGAAGGAGACTCTCTTCACGACCTTCGGGCCTGAGGTGGAGTCAGACCACCCAGCTCACTCCCCCATTTCTTATCTATCTCCTGCCCAGTATTTCCCAAGGGCTACAGGTCCTTGGGGGAGACAGAAAGGAACAAGCCAAGGCCCCACATGCGGGGGATCTGGTGTCCCGGAGCTTGTCACACAGTCGCCCAGCCTCAGCTCGACCACATCACCTGTCAAGTGGGACCAGTTCTCTTCCTGTTTACACATGTGTCAGTTGGGATCTTAACTTCCTTGAGGGTGTCTGTGAGGGTCAAATGCGTGCAAAGGCCCCTGTGAACCCAAATCATATCACAGTTACTGTTTCTACTCCTTGATAACTAGGGGACGCTGGTCTACAAGGTCTGCCAAGTAAGTTCGCAAACTTGTTGCAATGATATCCTTTGATATCAGAGGGATTATTCATTATTAATTTGGACCAACTGGTCAAACAGTTAACCGAGTTGACTATTTGGGAGTGCTGAAAAGGCTGTGTGAAAAAGTTAGATGACCTGAACTTTTTGCCAACAATTCATGGCTCTTGCATCACGACAATGCACCAGCTCACACAGCACGGTCTGTGAGGGAGTTTTTAGCCAGTCAACAAATAACTGTATTGGAACACCCTCGGTACTCGCCTGATCTGGCCCCCAGTGACTTCTTTCTTCAAAGATAAAGGAAATATTGAAAGGAAGACATTTTGATGACATTCAGGACATCAAGGGTAATACGATGACAGCTCTGATGGCCATTCCAGAAAAAGAGTTCCAAAATTGCTTTGAAGGGTGGACTAGGTGCTGGCATCGGTGCATAGCTTCCCCAGGGAAGTACTTCAAAGGTGATCGTAGTGATATTCAGCAATGCGGGATGTAGCACTTTTTCTAGGACGAGTTCACGAACTTAATTGTCAGACCTCGTATGTGGGGAGACAGGTGGTGTCTTCATGGCATGGGGAGGGCCACAGAGTCAGAAGCAGAGTTTAGAGATGGGCCAGCCCTCACTGGGAACCTCCCTGAGGTGGGTGGCAAGCGGGACTTAGAAGTCACTGCAGAGTGTGAGTCGCTAGCCAAGGCAGACGCATTTTGGAGGGGACGAACAGTGCGAGCAGACAGCCTCTGGAAAGTGTCAGCAAACAGGGGCGGAGCAGGCCATGGGGGGCTAGTGAGGGGAGTGTCCCCCTGACACCATGGCCAAGGGAGTGGGTGAGCGGGCAGAGAGGACAGAGGGCGGGAGGCAAGTGTTTCCTGGGACCCCTTGATAGTCAGAAACTAATTAGTAACGAAGGGCAAAACAGTAAGTCTCTCTGGGGGGAAAGCCTCAGAGAGTGGTGAATGTTCTCTGAGTCCCTCTGCAGTGTCAACACTCTGCCATTCCTCTCTTTTACTGCTGTTAAAAAATTATATAAATATATATGTATATGTGTGTGTCTATATATTACTGATTCAGATTTTCACTCCTATGTTTTCCCACATTCTGCCAACAGTAATAGAACAAGTTACATAAATTGCCACCAACTGTCAAATTTTCAGGCTTCTCCATTCTGAGTTCAAAGAGAAGTAGTTGTAATGATGGTTTTCATATTGAAATGAGAATAGGAAGCTCAGCTAACCTAGAGAGGCTTCTAGCAAATAGACCTTGGATTGATTCCTTGCCTGCAATTTAAGCAATGCATACCAAAAAAAAAAAAAAAAGGAACGGAAGAAAGAAAAAATGAAATTTTTCCTAAGTCTCACGAATAATTGGGAAAAAGTCAGATTCCCTTGGCCTCAGTAAGTACACTTGTGTAGCGTTATGAATAAAGAATACGGAAGAAGTGGTTAGGAGGCCAGGGTTCCAAATCAGACCATGAGAGTTCAATGTGTGGGCACCTTTTCGTTTCCAGTCTGTTTGGTGGGCGGTGGAGGCAAATCTCCAAAGTAAGAGTTTGGGGGGCGGGGCGGGCGGTGTCACAAACTCTTGAGGTGCCTGTGGGGATAAGCACCTCCTGATGCCTGTTTTTCACAGCAGCTTGTCATGGAGTGGATAGATAACTTTCATTCCTTGTCTGCTGACCCACAATTGTCACTCACTCAAAACCAGGTAAAATAAACAATTTGAGATAAATGAAACAGCCGCACTGTGGATGAAATGCATCATTTCTGAAGATTTACTTTGATAAGGAAGGAAACTTTGTTTGCCTCAGATTTCTGGTCGGTGCTTTTCCTCCTCCTGTTCATTAGCTCGTGTAACAGCCGTTTCCGTGCACACCACACTTCCAATGCCCTGAAGGCAAAAGATAGTTCTGCTCCTCCCGGATCCATAGGGCTGTGGAGGCAAACCCTGGGTTTATTAATATACATGGTGTCACCAGCTCATCAGAAAGGACCGCAGGCAGTGTACTAACACTTGTGGTCTTGTAGCTTCATCAGACTAATTACTTTGAAAATAAAACGAAGGTACCTGTCAATTAGCTGTTGCGTGTAAGACCTCTTCCTCGTTAATGCAGAATGCAACAAATGACTCGTTTTATGCAATGTTTCACAAATCATATTGGGGTGCTGTTGTCTGCGGCATTTCTTAACTGAGTGAGTGGTGATCGTGTTTAAATTAGTCCCCTGTAAGGTGAAAATAGGCTGGTCCATGCGAATAGTTAGAACCAAATGTCTATTTTCATGGCAAATAGTGATTTCTACGAAAATCATGATTAAGCTTTAAGCAAACTGAAATTATGGAGTAATATCCAATTTGAAGCTTTGGGGGGGGGGTCCCTCATCCTTAAAGGGCAGTGTCTTTGCTGTTCTGTTCCTAGGCAACCATGAACACAGACAATAAGTGAGTTTGCACATATTTGTAAAAAAGTGTGAGATAGGATTGTTAACATTAGGTTGGCCTCAAGATGCTTTTCTTCTGGAAGTATTTCTATATTTCAATAGATAATTGATAGACTTAGGGTTCCAAGTTCTTCCATTGTGAATTCTAATCCATCTTTGTGTTCTCACAGTATTCAGTTTTCTCTAAGATTATACAAATCAATACAAAAAGTCTCACCTTTTCTTCTTGGTTTAATATTTTTCTGCATGCACATGTTTTTATATGTATAGGTGAAAACACTGCCAAAGATAAAATCACCCCGTTTCCCACTCCCCCTTTGCTTCTCCCTTAACCTTACCAATCACACGTGGGAAACTGGAAGCCTGGGACCATAGTGCACAAAAGATCTACGAACTAGGAGATACTGCACCAGGTAATAGGCAGATCCTGAAGCCAAAACCGCAGCAGGTTATCAGGTGCTGAGAAAGGAGGAAAGAAAAGATTAAGCCATGCTTTGCAGTGGGTGTGAGGAGGAGGAAAGAGTAGATAGAGGGATGCATAAGGAAACGCATGTTTTTGTAAACTCTGAGGGCTGAAAAAAAAAGGAATACTTTTACTCCCACCTTCTAAGTTCGTTTAGCTGGGCTAATAACCCAATGAACAGAGACAGACTAGCAGAAAATCAAATTTTAATACATGTGTACGGGGAATTCACATATGCATGAAAATTCAAAAGGCAGTGGGGCAACATTGAGTATATATGACATTTTGTCCAAAAGAGGAAAGTGGGGTGGTGTATTAGATTTCAGAAGTGAGGATAGATAGTTGAGGAATTGCAGAACACACCTGAGAGACAAATTCTTGCCCAGGCAACCCCAGAAGCAAGGGGACTGGGGGCACCTAGCTAACAGACCCCTGTCTGAAGCCCTATTTACCAGACTTAATTCAAATCCAGCTGCTCAGGAGAACATCCTAAGATTCCCTTCCTGGAGCAGCCATTGTATCTGAATCTCTTGGGCAGGAAAAGGGTAGGGCCACAGGTTTTTCTGAGTCTTCTGTTTCTCAATAACCAGCTTAAAATCAATATCCCAAAAGGCATAGCTTTTGGGGTGGCAAAGCTTTGCTCCCCTTCAAGACCCTTGGAGAGGAATGTAAGTGAGGGAGTAGACTAAAGGAAAAAGTTATGTTTCACTGTCCCTTCAGTTTTCGCAAAAATAGCTATGTCACAAGTAATCCCAAATCCAGATCTGGCTGATTCATGAAGAGAGAAATAAATGCAAAATCAATTCTTACGAAGTTACATTAGGAGAAGGTGCTAATATTTGTTTTTGTTATTTCTGAGCTGTGAAATGTCACACTCCTTTTTTTTGTATTATTTTACCCACGATGTTATGTATTTTCAGTTTGTTCTTAGCTCAATTAGGTTTGTGTTCAATGTTCTGACTTTCTGGTTTTTTGTTTTTTGGTGTTTTTTTAAGTTTCATAGAAAGAGATAAATTTCTTCAAGTGAAAAAAGTGTTTAGTAACATAAGAACAGACATTTCTTTGTAGTTTATTGTCCAAGTAGTAGTAATCTCCTACTAAAAAAGCAGCCCCACCTTTTAAAAAGTATTTTGTGCTCTTACCCTTCATTTATAATTTAGATTATGGTTTCTCTCTCTGCTGAAATGAAAATAATGACCACTGCCTATGAAGTCTTTGCCAAATGGAACAGGTGATGCCAGTGTCAAAATCTAAAAACAACAAATGTTTAATGAGCAAAGAAGTGAATGTGTAAGGCCTAACATTTGCAACAAATAAATAAACCTCGAGAAATAACTGAAACAATTATCATTCTCAGAAATATCCTGTGTTCACTTTTTTGTTCATTACGTGTCCCACATTTCCACAGAATTCAACTCCCTTCTGTTTATATGTGAAGCTAGCATGTTGAAACAATAGCATGCAAGCCCAGTTATGTATTTTTTTTCTTCTTCTCTGGCTCTTCATTATATAATGCATAGCTGGTAACCCGATCCATCTTAATAGTAGATTAAAATGCATGCAACTAATTTCTCTCTATAAAATTAAAGTATAAGACTGTCAGGATCCATAACTGCTTCTTTCAAGAAAGTGGAAGAACCTTAATTCATAATCTTATTTTTGTAATAAAGTTATGAATCATTGTGCACCGATATTCAGTGCAACAGAATACCACGTGAGACTCGACTCTTGGAAAAGGCAAGCTGTCAATCTGTGAGCACCATCTGGATGTCACCGAGAAGGACTTGGGACTTGGGTTGCAAAGCTGTCAGGCGTTGGAAAACATATGGAAGTGGCCTGTTTGGGGCCACCGACTGTCATGGTGCTTCCTTTTCTCTTCACAGTTGTCTAGCATATTGCCACTGTCTGCACGAGCGTAACTTCATTGTCACTCTTGAATCCCATTGTAGTTAAGCCGGTGTCACTCTGTTAGTAAGCTACCTTATTTCGCCTAATTGAGCCCAAAGTTTATTTTTACTTTATTAATCAAGCAAATACTCTGTAAAGAATTGAAGTCACTTCTATGCATAGGCTATACCAGAGCTTTTTCCTTCTATTATTTTCTTTTCCTAAGAGGAAAGAATCTTCCTATAAAATCCATTCTGTCCAGACAGGATGATGGTGACGATAGCACAACTCAAAATTGAAGCTAAGCATTGCTTTAAAAAAATTGTTAGATTGCTATGTTAAAATTAGAATCCTCTCTACTTTGATCAGTTGTGTCAAGAAAAGTATAGAAATGAAATGACAAATAAATATGCATTTTTACTTAGCTATTTTTGTCACGTTGTACACGTTTAAGCTGCTTTGACTGATCATACCTTTGGTTTCCATCTTTTTGGTATAGCTTCCGAGGATTTTAATGCAACAGCTCCCAAAAAGAATGCTAAATTATTAATTATAATCCAAAAAATATATATCTTCTTTGTGTGGAATAAAATGTAAACTAATTTGGAGAAAGGAAAAATTCTAGATATGTATTTCCTTACTATAAATATCCGTCTCCACTGTGTGAATTGACATCTCGTAGAATTGGTGTTACAGAGCAAGTAAGAGAAAAAGAAAACAAAGTACTGTTGACAAAAAAAAACCATCCAGCCTAAGAAAAAGCTTCTAAGAGTTTATGTGAGCCAAACTGACAACTATTGCCGGGAAGCAAAATCTCAACAGATTGAGAAAATGCTCAGAAAAACGGCGGTTTTGCAACTTATTTTATACATTAGAATCAAAGGAGGAGGGTCCCATGAAATCCACTGGTGGTAGATTATAGGGGTAGGAGAAAGCAAAGCGGGGAAATCTCTAGGATTGGAAAGAAAGTAAATTGGAGAGACAGGTACTTTTTTCACGTTGGTGGGTAGAGGATAGTTAATAATTAGCCTTTTACAGCCCAGAGAGATGGTAGTCGGGTCAATAACAATGAGGGATTCTGTAGCTTCTCGCTCCTGTGCGGGAGGGCTGCACCCTGAGGACTCAGGAAAAAGGGCTGACTCTGACATTCCAAGGGTATGCTATCGTAGATGCAAAAAAGACAACAGACAGGCTCACTTAAGGTAAAGACTGACCTTTGTCAAGGAAGCTACAGACCAAGGATGTGAGTACGGGCCATGACCCGCTTTTAGTTAAGAATTTTCATGTTCAGACCATCCTGTGTGGTTGCTTTCAGTCTCTGAGTTTGTAGGCTCCGCCATGCTGGCCTCCCCTGAGCTCATCAGGTTTAGTGTGTGGCCTCTTTTTTTCATGCCCAGTACCTTTCTGCCAAAATATTTGTCTAATGTCTAGTGTTAGATTATTAAGCAGAAAAGTGCATTAACTAATGTGAAAGGGTATTTTTTTGCTAATTTGTTGCAATTTTCCCCTTCATATTAGACTTTCTTTAAAAGAAGATTGAATAGGCATGGGTAGACCAGCTATATCTGTGAGGAGCTATAAATAGAAGCACAAGTCACTGTAATCTATAGCTAGCGCTCAAATTCATTTACTAAATAAGGTTGTGAGCAATATTAGGTATGTTTTTCTGACACCTTTCCCTGTTGACAAGGACTTGGGTGGATTTAGTAAAGGAAATACACAGGGAACTATTGTTAGCATTTATCAGCACATGTGATGAGTGGCCCTGAAATAGAGCACTTTATCATCCAAGTTTCTCAGTAGCCTTTTTAAGGGGGAGCGGGAGTTGATCTAAACAGTATGAATGTGACAACCCACCTCACTGTGAGAGTGGGACTTTGAGAAGTAACCAGAAGATGGATTTTGGTGGGTAAGGTTGAAAGTAATTGTAAGTTGATCTAGCATTTTATGTTTCATTCATCATTTCCTAAATCTATAATAAAAAAATCATAACGACAGTGGGTGGTTGGGTATAAAGTAGAGATTGAATGGCGCAAACAACAAATAGTTGTTAATATTGACAGGTTATGGTACAAGGATTACCCAATTTCACAGATGAGGATAGCACAAAATGAGACGACTACCACATAATGTTTATTCTAAAGGAATAATATGACTTTACTGCATTTTTTAATTCCTTCATATTGATTTTTTTTCGTAATGTGTGAAATAAACATACATCAACCTCCTTAATACTTGAACAAGGTCCCAACACATTGAAACCATAATTTGATGTGACACAAAAGAAGTACTGTATTGTAAATTAACAACTGAAAACTGTTTGAGGCCATTTCACACATCTAAAACACACAAACATACCTTCACGTTCTTTATTTTTCTTGAAACAGCCATTGTGACTCAGAAGTAAAGCAGGTGTAAGACAGTCTATTAAAATCAACATTCCAGTCCACAGTCAGTGTATGCAGTCCTTGAGCCAAGCCACCTAGAAATCTCTGTGAATGTCAAACTGTGCCTGTTGGGGGATCTCTGGTCTCCTGATGTTCTATGTCCTATTTAATCAGACCATGAGCAGACCTACAGTTTCCTACAATGTAAAAATGTCTTCCTTCAAGTGATAGTGACTTAATAAAAGTCTTCATCACTTCACTGTAGCTTTACTTGATGATACTCAATTATTTTCTCTTAGGCTTGCGTGACAGGTTCTAATCACAGAAACTCTCTTCTCTTTAAAAAAAAATTCCCTTTGGCTCATAACACTGTGATTACGACAGCAACACTTAAAGCTGACTTTTTACTGACAGTGTTAGAAATTCTTCTCCAGGCAATGTGGTGATTCTTTGATGCTATGTACGAATTATGCAACTACTTCACATCTCCCAGGAACGTTTCATACGGTAGTTCCATGTACTATTCCATCATTGGTTTTATAAAAACACTGATGCTTGATTTTAGTAATATTTTCCACATGGTAGAACCACTGTTTTATAGATTAAAGGAGCAGACCTCTGAGGTCAGCCTAAATAATTGTTTTAAAACTTACCATAATGAACAAAGTATTTTCCCAATCGTGGGAGTTAAAAAAATTAATACTTTTCCTACCACCTTCTAAGTTCTTCTAGCTGGAGTAATAATCAAATTAGTAGAGACAAATTAGCAGGAGAAAATCAAATTTTAATATGTGTGCATGGGGAATTCACATATGCATGAAAATTCCAAAGACAAGTGAAGCAGCATTGGGTATATATGACATTTTGGACTAAGACAGAAAGGTTTGGGATGGAGTATTAGATTTCAGAAGTGAGAACGGGTGATTTACTGGTACTTGAGGAAGAGAGGAACAGATGTAATAGGCAAATTCTTGCTGGGCAACCCAGAAACAATGGGGGGAGGGGGTGGGGGTGACCTAGTGAACATGCTTGGAGTCTTCCTAATTCTAGGGTGAAAATGCTGAAGGTGATTATGCCAAGTTTCCCTTCCTGAAGCAGGTTTTTCTATCTGAATTTCCTGAAGAAAAGGAGAAGTAAAAACTCTTCCTGAGTTTGTTGGGCATTAATTAATTTCAGTTCAAACTAATCTGCACACCAGGGTGGCACATTCCGGGGACACTCGCCCCGACACCCACACTGTCCACCAGTAACACAGAATGTAAAGCGTACGTATACAGGTTGCTTTTTTCATGAGAAGTTAGACCTTTGCCATATTTGGTTAAGTATTTTCCTAGCTTAAATCTTGGCATATGTCTATATGTATAATGGAACTTAAAAAGCCAAGCCTCGGAACAAGAATGAATCTGCCATGATTCTCAGTGTTCAAATCAGTTGCACGTAATAAAATGACTCATGAAAGCATTTTGCTCAGTATGGGTACAGTAAAAGGAGGCTTCCTAGTTCCTTTCCCCCAGAAATAGTTACTATGTCTAACCAGACGGCTGTCCTCTCAGGGTGGCTGAGAACAAGGAGATAAGCACAGGAGGTGTGGGATGGGGCGGTTCCTGCTCTTCCAGCAGTTCTGTCCAAGCCACTAGGCGGGCACAGCAGTCGGTGTGCACCTGCCAGCAGGGAGCCAAGGTCCAGAGCAGGGTATTCACCGGTGAGGAGGACGGGACCTGCTGGGAGCAGCACGGATGGCCCTGCAGTGGGGGCTGGAACGCAGAGTGGTGACGGGGAGTGTGCACCGTTGTTAGTTTCCTGATTTCAGGGCTAGTCTTCTGGTTTAGAGGAGAATGTCCTTGTTTGCAGAAAATACACACTAAAATATCGGGCTGCGGGAGGGAGAGTGGGGGGAGGGGTTCATGGTGAGTGAAGCTGAATGGCATTTCATAGGATTACCACCATGTGTGTTTCTTTTCTTATTAAGTCCCTATTAACATCCTTTTTTCTATTGTTGCGGTTGCTTTTTCATATTGATTGGTACAAGCTTTTTGAAAATAAGGGAAAATAGCCCTTTGTCAGTTATATGCATTGCAAATATCCCCTCTTCAAGTTTATAAATAAATTCACTCATTCTTTTCTTCTAGAATAGTAAGGGAGTTTGCTTAGTTCTGTTTCTACCTTTTAAATCTTTCTCGTATCTGGAATTTATATTGGTTTAAATAAAGAGATAAAGATACAGCTGTATATTTTTTCAAATGGTTAGTCAATGGTTCCAGCATCATATAAAACATAGCCTCTCTTTTCTGCATCTTTGAAACACAGCTTTTTATCACGATCTATAAATTCCCACATTATTTGGGTCTAATTCTGGTCTCTGTTCTGTTCTTAACTATTTCCTCTTCAGAACCAAACTGAAGAGGTTCATTATTAAAGTTTAATAACACGTGTTACTAGAGCACTGTCTGATAGAACCTTCTGCAGTGGTGAAAATGGTCTGTTTCTCTGCCCACTAGTCACACTGCGTCCTTGGAATAAATCTTTATTTTATTTATATTTTATTAATTTATATTTCAAAAAAGCCACATGTGTCTAGTGACTATCATATTGGATGGCAGAGTTTCAATATCTTGTGGGGCTATTCCTTACTCGCTAATCTTCTTTCCAGAATTTGCCCGGCTACTATTCTCACGTGTTTCTTTTTCATCTTCTTCTTTTTTTTTCTTCTCATAAGAAAACTAGATTTTCTGGTTGCCCAGAAAAAAATCCCATTGAATTTGTAAAACACTTCAAGTAGAAGGGTTATACCTATAGTATTATGTCTTCAAGCCTTCTTTTAAGTCCTTTTCAATAGAGTTTTACAGTTTTCTTTACATAATTTATACATCTCCTTTTAAGATCATCCATAGGTATTTTATCTTTTTTGTTTCATTTTGTTTTGCTATAATAAATCAGTTGCTTCCTTCAGTTTCTTTCACTGTGTTTTCCCATTGCTTATTATTTATAGATCTATAGATATAATACAGCTCTGGTATGTATATTTATAATCTTAACTGGATTCTCTTATTTATAGTTTTTTGGGTGATTCACTTTGTATTTTCTGGTTGTTAGTCATAAAATCTACACAAAGTAGCATAGCTCTTCCAGTATTTATACATCTCATTTATTTCTCTTGTTTAACATCATTGCTTACTATTTCAACCGCAATTTTGAATAGTTGTAGCAATGGTCAACATCCTTGTGTTGTTCCAGATTTTAATAGGAAGATTTTTAGTGTTTTATTATTAAGTCGAATGGTGGCTTTAAAAAGCTCTTACCTTACCAACAGTTTTTAACATTAGAAATGAATGTTGATGTTTGTCAAAATGCCTCTTTTGGTATCAACTACATGAGTTACATAATTTGCCTCCTTAACCTTTGCAATTATATATTAATTTGACCCATTTAAATTTTTTCTATCAGCTCACCTTACATATTCAGGATATAAATGCAACTTGGTTGGGGTGTATTTTTCTTTTAATGTGATGCTAAATCTCTTTAATAATTACTTTAAGATTTTGTGCTATGCAGAAGAATTCTCTAATTTAGAACCATTTCTGTCAGGTATTGGTGTCAGTGGTGTGCCATCATTTTGAAAAAGGATTGTGGAGGTTTCTTTCTTTTAACGGAGTTTGAATAGGTGTAAATATGGAGACAGTTCTGTAGACAGTTGACTTGATTCACTCCTAAAGCCAACTGGGTATGGTATATTTTTAAAGGTAATTTATTAATAGTTTTAATGGTATCATTCGTTGTTATTAGTCTGTTTTCTGTCTCTTCTGGAGTCAGTTTGAATAGATTCCATTTTTCTTGACTAGGCAAATATTGATGACATTAACGTAATGTGAATTCAGGAAAAGAGTGTTTAGGGGAAATATGATGATCTAAGGTTTTCATATGCTGAGCGTAGGATGCTGACGGGACATCAAGGAGGACATGGCCAATAAGCAAGCAGAATAAGTGTCTTAGAGATATTTCTGAGACATCCTGGCTCGCAAGGTTGCCACCTGCATGGCTGTGTGGGTTCATAAGATCACCCAGGAAAAACAAAGAAAAATGGTCATTTGTGGAACCCTGGAAACCCCAATATTTACCTGGGTAGGAGACAGCTGGCTCTTATAAGAAGTCCATGGAGCCACTTTCCTTACCATTTGCACTGAAGGAACAGGAACGCTGAAGACCATGTAAAGACACACAGTGAGAGCCGCAAAGGGGTATCTTCCCCAAAGGAGAGAATACAAGGGAAAGACAGCTGGAAACTGAGGGACTTTCACAATTTCAAGGAAACTGAAGGAGAAGAACTCAGACCAAAACCTGATGGAGGATGGGGCAGAAGAGAATCACGGGACCACCGGGTTCACGAGACTGCCATCAAGAGAAAAGGGGAAGAAAACAAAGAGGAACAAAAACTCACGGCAGGAGTTTTAGAGAAATAGTTATAAATGCCTGGAAACTCTATAATTAACAGAGCTGTGCTAGATGAGAAATTAACAAACAAATGTAAAACGCAAGTTGGACCTTGATGCTTTAAGAAAATCAAAGTTGAGTCTATTTCAAATTTCCTTCCACAAACACCATCCGCCCACCTCCATTCTCCCCAGCACATGTGCATACACACACACACACACACACACACACACGTACACACACACACACACACACACACACACGCTCACACTATGCAGCAATACAACTTTATAATAATGTGAAACTCATGACCTGTGACATTGCTATGTTTTACCCCCATTTGCAGTCCAATTTATGTTAATCATTTTTACTCAGGGCACCATCTTCCAGGAACAAAACCACCTGTTATTAAGCTTTGGCCATCATTAACTAGCAACTTTACACTATTCAATCAGCTGGCTTTCAACTTTCATCCTATAATTAGAACCTTCCATAATCCATATTAAAACTGACAATCATCTATATTTACTGTTTCTGCAGGATTTTGTTCCCCATGAGGACCTTTGAAATACCCACGAGCATTCTAGCAACATGCCTTTGCCAATGCGTCTTCCCAATTTTCATTCAAAATCTTCTTTGAGTCCTGAAAGGACTGGGGTCGGGACGTAGGTGTGATGGCGCTGCCACAGGGCTTGGCGGTGGAGAGTGAGCAGACAGGGGTTAGAGTGCCACTCTGTGATTCAGATACAAAGCCTAAAAAGGTAAGCCAGCTCCAGGTGGAAGCTCAGACTCAGGGAGCCCCCGCCCCCGACCACAACAGAAGCCCAGCTGTCAGAGTGGGGACTGGCAGTGGGTGGACGCGGCAGGTGCCCTGGGTATCAGGGCCCAGGTGGGCTCCCTGGGTACAGGGAGAGCATACAGCTCAGACAGGCAACACTCTTTCCACATATCCCTGGGAGATTCGTATTTGCCCCCTCTTAGGGAACTGTTTCATTCCTCATTCTTTGCTAATAAATTAGCTTCCTGTTGTCCTAGGAAATAAGAAGTACCACATCTCCTACCAAAAAACATCAACTTACCTACTGCGCCTGTAGCCACAAGTCCTGCTTTCCTTCCTCCTACAAAGGAGACTGTATCCACTGTGCCATGGCACATAGCCAGCCCCCAAGCTCTACTGAATCCCATCCTCTCTCACCTAGAACTTCGTTTCTAGAATGATCCCACTTTTTACTCATGTCACATTAAAAAGATTCCTTCCTATCCCCTCGCTCTTTTACATTTGTCACACCATTTCTGTTTTTCTCAACAGTTCTCATCCAGGTTACCCATGCCTTCTGCGCCCACTCCTCCACCCGGCCCCTTCTTTCCACGGCCCACTCAATGGGTCTTTCATGCCCTCACCCATTAGGATACGTCTTGTCAAGTCCCCGAGAGCCTTCCTTTTGCCAAACCCAGCAGTCAGTTCCTTGTTCCCATCTTTCTCAAGCTCTCAGCGGCTCTACACGGTCCACCCACCTTGACCTTGACCGCAGCCTTCTTGGATTCCACACTTCAGGCTCTCGCACTCCTCCTGGCTCATCGGCCACCCGCCCCCACGCACCCTGAGGCTCTCACAGCTCTGCAGGCCGCAGGGCTCAGGGCTCAGGCCATCCCTGTTTCAGCTGCAGTCTCCTAACACCTATGCCAGCAAGGGTCACTTGGCAGGGTCTGGGGACACATGTGTCACAACTGAGGGAAATTCTGTAGGCATCTATTGTGTCGAAGGTGGGTACAGATGTTGCTGTAAACATCCCACAATGCGTAGGACAGCCATTACCTGGTTAAAAAAACTAGTGCCTGTTCTGCTGAGAAACGCTGTCCTAGGCCACGGTTTGAGCCATTTTATACACAGACGCTGAGTCCAAGGCCCATGTGCTCCTGACTTGTGTGTCCTGTTGCCTATTCCACGTGCCCGTTTGGGCATTTAAGTAGGTGACACACCACCCTGTTTCTCCCCAGAGTCCACTCTTCTTTGGTCATCATTTGCCTCTCAGTCAATGATGCCAGTGACTCAGGCCAAAATCCTAAATGTCATCCTTGACCTTACCCTCACGTGACACACCCTTCCATCAGCGGGTTGTGGGCTCTACCCTGGACCCAATCACTTCTCACTAAATGCAGGGGCTGACTTTCCAAGCCTCCACTGTCCTTAATTAGACGTCCACAATAGCCTTGTACTTCTCTCCTCGCTTCCACTCTCACTGTCTCAAGGTCTCTTCTCCATGCGATATGCATTCAGCATTATCTTCTTACTGTGGAAATACTTCCCAGGGGCTTCTTGTCACACTTAGGATCAAACCCGCATTCCCAGCAGGCACATCCAGGTCTTTGGCCGGTGCAGCCTCCCTCCGGCCTGTGCAGCCTCCCTCCTGCCTGTGGATCCTCCCTCCTGCCTGGGCGGCCTCCCTCCTGCCTGTGCGGCCTCCCTCCTGCCTATGGATCCTCCCTCCTGCCTGTGCGGCCTCCCTCCTGCCTGTGGATCCTCCCTCCTGCCTGTGGAGCCTCCCTCCTGCCTGTGCTCCCTCCCTCCTGCGTGTGCTCCCTCCCTCCTGCCTGTGCTCCCTCCCTCCTGCCTGTGCGGCCTCCCTCCTGCCTGTGGATCCTCCCTCCTGCCTGTGGATCCTCCCTCCTGCCTGTGCGGCCTCCCTCCTGCCTGTGGATCCTCCCTCCTGCCTGTGCACCCTCCCTCCTGCCTGGGCGGCCTCCCTCCTGCCTGGGCGGCCTCCCTCCTGCCTGTGCAGCCTCCCTCCTGCCTGTGGAGCCTCCCTCCTGCCTGGGCGGCCTCCCTCCTGCCTGTGCACCCTCCCTCCTGCCTGTGCGGCCTCCCTCCTGCCTGTGCACCCTCCCTCCTGCCTGTGCGGCCTCCCTCCTGCCTGTGCACCCTCCCTCCTGCCTGTGCGGCCTCCCTCCTGCCTGTGCACCCTCCCTCCTGCCTGTGCGGCCTCCCTCCTGCCTGGGCGGCCTCCCTCCTGCCTGTGCACCCTCCCTCCTGCCTGTGCGGCCTCCCTCCTGCCTGTGCACCCTCCCTCCTGCCTGGGCGGCCTCCCTTCTGCCTGGGCGGCCTCCCTCCTGCCTGGGCGGCCTCCCTCCTGCCTGTGGATCCTCCCTCCTGCCTGGGCGGCCTCCCTCCTGCCTGGGCGGCCTCCGTCCTGCCTGGGCGGCCTCCCTCCTGCCTGTGCAGCCTCCCTCCTGCCTGTGCGGCCTCCCTCCTGCCTGGGCGGCCTCCCTCCTGCCTGTGGAGCCTCCCTCCTGCCTGGGCGGCCTCCCTCCTGCCTGTGCGGCCTCCCTCCTGCCTGTGCACCCTCCCTCCTGCCTGTGCGGCCTCCCTCCTGCCTGTGCGGCCTCCCTCCTGCCTGTGCAGCCTCCCTCCCGCTGCTCTCTGCCTCACTCCCTTACAACTGGCCCATACCAGCCTTTTCCATGTTCCTCAGAAGCACCAGGTAATTTCCTACTCGAGGCCTTTAAGGTTTCTGTTCTTTGCCTGGAACCTTCCCCCCCGCCACCCTCCCCAGCGTGCAGACCATCATTCAGGTCTGTTCAGATGCCCTCCACAAAAGGCCTGCGCTGACCCCGTAATCCTACAGCTGACCCTGTAGAAAAGCTGCACACCCCTCTCCCCAGTGACTATCTTTTTACCTCGCTTTATTTTCTTCCATGGAACACATGGCTGTTTAAAATCAAATCATCACCGACTATTAGCGTATTAGCTCTCTTTCCCATTCCAACGTGAGTTCCATTCTGGGCAAAGACCCTGCCTTTTCACTGTGATATGCAATGAAATCTAGAAGAGAGATATACACAGCCGGAAGTCAGAATGGGCGCAGGGTAAATTGTGCGTCTTCTGTTACAGGTGGAGCCAGTACAGTACAGAGGACTGCGGTGGGGGGCTCAGGAAAGAGAGGGACCACCCCATCTTTGTGATAACACCTCCCACTTTCCCAGGGCACTTTCTGTGAGTTTCCCATACATTGTGTCATTTAGCAAGGAGCTGTAGAGCCAGAGCATGCTGGGACAACGAGCAGACGGGTACGCTGTTAGTTGGCACCTGGTCTGAGATTCACCTTACGCCCTCCTCCTGCCCCCACAGTAGACTTGTGGACAGGAGTGGGATGCAGGCTTGAGAGCCCTGCTTCAAGGCAGAAGAAATAATGCAGGAAAAGATGTGGTTATGGAAACTCACAGAGCACCGTAGATTTCTCCATAATGTATCATAAACTGAATTAAATAAGAAAGTTACAATCCAGCACCTAAAACTATACCGTTGTTTGAAACTTCCAGACATACACTGATTCAGAGAGGCATTTGTGTATCTTTTCTTTATATTTCTTAAGAGAGTATCTAGAGAAGTTAAGTGTGGATGAGCTCATGTAAATGTTTAAGAAGTATCTGGAATGTCATTATTATCTTTGCTAATAATGATTAAAATGTACTGAATGTTTACCAACGGCCAGATACCATCCTGAGGGCTTCCATGGATTATTTTATGGAATCCTCACAGCATCCCTAAGAAGTAAGGTTCATCATTATCCCCATTTTTGAGAAAGGCAAGTTTAGGCTTAGAGATGGTATTTGACTTGGGGCAGGTCACACAAGTGAGGGGCAGCACTCAGCTGACACCAGGGTGGGGACTCTGAACCACTTCATTATTCTAACAACTGTGCATTAGAGACAAGGCAAAGTTAGAGGAAATAATACAGTCCAAGAATAAAACAAGCCTTGCTGTCAGCACATTGCTATTGAAAAAGTCAAGCAGGCATTTTGGAGACAAAATCCGTAAGAAAATATGGAGCTGGTCAGCCCCAGCTGTCTAGAAAACATTTTATTATCTTGTAAGTAAATGTTACGTAATCAAATAAATATTCTTTAGATATATATGCCCAGAAATGGAATTGCTGGGTCATAAGGTAGTTCTACTTTTAGTTTTTTTCAGGAACCTCCATACTATTTTCCATAGTGGCTGCACCAATTTGAAATCCCACCAATAGTGCATGAGGGTTCGCTTTTCTCCACATCCTCAATAACACTTGTTATTTGTTGCCTTTTGACAATAGCCATTCTAACAGGTGTGAGGTGATATCGCAGTGTGGTTTTGATTTCCATTTCCCTGATGATTAGTGATGTTCAGCATCTTTTCAAAATTAACTTATGGTTAAGGATCATACAGAGAGGCTGAAAGAAAAAAAAAACATATCAAAATGAGCATTAGTTCAGAGTTTGGAAATGTAACCAAAAGGATTGTTTAAAAAAAAAATATATATATATATATATACACACACACACACACACACACACACACACACACACACACACTCACACACAAACACATACACACACATAATTGTTTATTGTTTCTAATGTTGGTTAGGTGAAAAGGAGATTTTTTTTTTCCAATCTACTAGTAATAATTATGACAAAATTCCATGCCCACCCAGGGATTTGACTGGTTCTCAGACAATGAATTCTTCAAGTGAGAGCTAGTAGAAAGATTTGCAGAATCAGGAAGTATAGGCAGAGTTCTGGAGTATAGAGGGTGCTTATAATCAGCTTATGAAAAGTACTGAAACAGATGGGCCTGGTGATGGCAGAGGAGTGTTGGAGGGCCTCTTTAAAACAGACCAGTCTTTAAAGAAAAGAAAGAAGGAAACAAGGAAGGAAGGAAGGAAGGAAGACAAAGTGCTAAAAGCAGACCTAGAGGAGCCTAGCCGCACAATGGAAGCCCCACACTTGCCAAATTGATTAATTAATTCAAAATTAGGTTGGTGGCCAGTTTATCACAAAAGGATTAATGTAGTGCATCTTTCTCTGACTGTGCGATATGATTAGTAAGCCGATTTTATACCAAAGATTTCCTTTTTATGGAAAACATACAATCCTTTTTTAAAAAACAGTTTGGTTTGCTGGAGAAATAAAGAAATGGCATAATTATTTTTATAAAAGACATAATTATGTTTATAAAGTGTCTGAAAGTAAAAATTTCACCTGAAAATGAAAGATATATTTATAAATTAGAATAAACGCAGACTGGGACGATCCTCTAGTAAAGTGGCCTACATGTGGACATGTCAAATAAGTCTTACAGGTCATGAAATGGGTCTAGTTATTTTTCCATCCTAAATGGGTTGAAATTTAAGGTCTATTCAAACGTTCAAAACTATAAAACCCTGTGTAAAAGAAGTTTTCCAAATGGCTAGTTCACTTTCTCCCTGGAACATTAAAAAAAAGAGCAGGGGAAGGGATATCTAATTCGGAGAAAGGAGATATCATTTGGAGTTTTGTTTATTAAAATATTAAATCTCACCATACTAAAAAGTGACAAATTTTATGTCAGTGTAAATGTCCTTGCAAAATCATGTTCAAACACCAATTCTGCTGCTTCTCAAAGCGCTCAGATTGCAGCTGACAGTTTGCTTGCCAGAATCATCGTTTCATGACTTAGTGAGGAGTCGTCTGTGGGCCTTGCCCCAGCCAGAGTTCCAAAGGATTTCCGCTTAGGCTTGAATTTCCAGAGCCTCGGCAGCACCACCGTTTTAACAGTCAAATACCATCGTTTTCCCCTTTCATCAAT
Organism: Rhinolophus ferrumequinum; assembly: GCF_004115265.2. Taxonomy (NCBI): domain Eukaryota; kingdom Metazoa; phylum Chordata; class Mammalia; order Chiroptera; family Rhinolophidae; genus Rhinolophus; species Rhinolophus ferrumequinum. Next base: position 103,457,947 of record NC_046286.1, read on the forward strand.
TTCATGACTGTTTAAAAATAGTAACCTGTATCTGCCAAATGCTATTGGGAAAGACTGTTAAAAAGAAGGAGAAACCTTCTCTGAAGAAATTTGGGCCAGAGAGGAATTTTTCTTAAGAAAGAAGAGAAGATGAGGAGAAAAGTGCTGACTTTGTCTTAGGAGGACCAAAGAATCTATAGTGCTCCCAGTTTCTACGTCAGTGAGCCTCTACACGGTCTCCAGGTGACATTTCCAATTTCAGGCCCCAAGATTCATACTAAGTTCCCCTAATTAACAACCTAATTCACTTCTGACCCCATAATGAAACTCTTCAGCAGTTTGCTTCTGGGCGTTGAAACAAAATAAAAACGGCGAATTTCAGGTCACCATCATTGACCTTCTCTCCAGGGGCCTCAGAAATCCCCGTGTCCCACTGAGTGGCTGTCTTCAGGAGTGGATTGTGCCCCTCTCGGAAAGCTGTTGGCAGAGAAGACTTTATGCCCGTATATGTCCTCCTTGTGTCATGCTAACGCATGAAGAACTCCGCAAATACGAATCTTCTTTACTCCACAGCCCTCCTTTGAGACCAAGCGTTTCACCACCAATTTTTAACCTCTCCGTAGCAGCACAAATAGCTGTGTTCTTTCCATTAGGAACATATGCCTTTGGAATAGCAGCTAAGCAGTTTATGAGCCACAAGTATTCCTGGGTGCTTGCTACAACTGTCTACACATCTGCTTGTTGCTACTGAGAATACCAAAGAGGCAGTCACCACAAAAACCCTAAAACATGGTTGAAGATACATGTACAGAACACAAGATGGTACATAACTGGATGCTAAGTCACCATCAGTGCAGTAGGAGTTGCGGGAGGTTCGGGGGACGGGGGTGACTAAAATGTCATCATAGCCTTAAGGGATCAGAAAAAGTTTCCTGAAGGACCTAGGCCTTGAATTTGGTTCTGAAAGGCAGTTCTTGGAGAGAGGAGGAGGAGGGGAAGGATAGAGAAGCATCTCTTTGTCAGGAAAAGCAACCCCAGTAGAGAGGTCTGGAAATCAGTCATGAATGTGGCAGGTAGGATGGAGAAGGGGGAGGAGAAGTGGGGATAAATATGCTGCAATTTGCAGGCCCAGCCAGGCAAAGGCAAGTTTCTCCCCCAGCCCAGAGAACAGAAACCCCGGACTGGGGCTGCCACGACAGGACCCGCGGCGGCTGGCAAAGGCTGTCCCATGGACTTCAGGAAGCCAAGATCACGGGCAAACCCGCAACAGACCACTGGGCAGAGTTTTCTACCTGCCGTGCTGCGATCTTGCTACTTACTGCTTTTCTTATCTCTTGCCTCCAGCCGCCAACTTTTTTCCTGTCCTATTGACCACTCACTGCCATGCCACTGAATACGCTCACAGAACAAAAAGGACAGAAGTCCCTGTCATTTCGTTAACAGCCTGCCTGATCCTGATCAGGTTTTCCTGGCCACACCCTCTGTGGGCCGTGGACAGTCTGCACCCGTACACGGCACAGGAGGGTCACGCTGCGGTGACGACGACACCCCAGCCTGCTTCGTGCCCCTGCGTGGGGGACACAATTCAGGACAGATGTATTAGCTGCTCTGCCAAGTCACGACAACCGTAAGCCCAGCTCAACTGAGTCTGTTCACCTCGGTAAAAAGTGACTTCACAAAGTGCGTCTGGCAGAGGCTAGAAATCCTTGACTTACTTCATCCTTCCACCAGACCAGCATCCAGCGGCATGACTCAGTTGCCTTCCTTCTGACTTGATTTTATTTTTATCCTCAATACCCTCTTCCCTGCCTGAAAGTACCCGCATCCCCTTCTCTGCTCCCCAGATCGATCCAAGGATTGGGGAGATGAGAGAAGCGGGCACAGAGGAGAGAAAAAATCGGCATAGCCATGCTTGCTCAAGCCCTCAAGAGGACTTGGGAGGAATGGGTCCCTGAGATTCCATAAATGAGACAGCCTGTGCCCGAGCAGCAGTTCGTGCTGAGAGGCGCCTGGATCAGAGGAGAGGACATGCCCGCAGTTCTCTACTTGAGCACACTGCCACCTCCCTGCCTTTACCTTCAGCAGAAACCATGCATCCGTCTCCGCCCCGTACCACGAGCTGGCATAGTTCAGAATCATTGGACAATTGTCCGCTTGCTGCCTCTGAGCTGGCACTACGGGTTCGGGAGCCGCCCTAGACCACGGCCCGGCCCAGACCGCTGAGCTCCCATCACTGCGTGAGACCAAGTCCTGCTTCGCTCGGCCGCAGCTGGCAGGCCGTGGCTTTACGGAATGCGCGTTTGCAGACATTTCCTCTGCGGCGTGTGCTGAACGGCGGCGCTGAGGCTGGTCGAGAACAAATCAACCATCCCTTGTGTAGGTGACTTGAAGAGGACCAATTATTGCCCAGGCTGCAGGTCAGCTCTGTTCTCACAGTCAAACCCCCTAACGGAAGTCACATTCTCCCACTCAGACTGTGGCAGGTGTGACCTGAGGCTAGTGACTAACGACAGACCAATGCAGTTAGACTCGTTTTAAAAATACTTGTGACCAGGAGAAAACATAAGGAAATGAGATTAGGGTCACGTTTTTGTAACAGAGGAATGCTCCCTGCCCGGGTGTGATGCCGGCAGCTCCGGGGGCCCCTCAGCTGCTCTGACACAGCGGCCCACGTCTGCATCTGAGGGTTCTGATGTGCTGGCTCTTAGCTCCTGCCTGGGGGTGCAGAGGAAACCCCGTGCCTTATCTACCTCCGCAGCAAGAAGGGAAGGACATGCCGGGCAAAGGAGGAAGGAGGAAGAAGGGACAAGAACAGGGAGGGGAGGAAACAAGGTGGGAAAGGCGAGGGAATAGGAGCAGGGGCGAGACAAGCAGAAGGAAGAGGCTCTGTGTTCCTGGCATTGTTACTGGAAGTACACACTTAAAAGTTTGAATGCTACATGCTTCCTGAAGGTACAGCAGGGAAAATGAGTTGTTCCCTGTGGACCGGAGAGACGAGGAGCCCTGGTCAGGAATAGCTGCCAGTAGGAAGAGACAGACAATTCCCTGGAGGTGGCAGAGCAGGAGAACAGTCCAACCTGACCTGGGCACAGTTAATGATGTTTCTCACTCAGGAGGTTACTCCCAGCTGGAGGCCCTGGGCCCTTCCCCGCCGCACGGGCGCGCACACAGGCACACACACAGACACACACACACACAGACACACACACAGGCACACACACAGACACACACACAGGCACACACAGGCACACACACAGACACACACAGGCACACACACAGACACACACACACACACAGACATACATACAGACACACACAGGCACACACACACAGACACACACACAGACACACACACAAGCACACACAGACACACACACAGACACACACACACAGACACACACACAGATACACACAGACACACACACAGACACACACACAGGCACACACAGGCACACACACAGGCACACACACAGGCACACACAGGCACACACAGACACACACACAGGCACACACAGACGCACACAGACGCACACACAGGCGCACAAACAGGCGCACACACAGACACACACACAGACACACACACATCCCTTGCCTGCCTCCAGGAGCCTCCACTGCTCCACCAGCCCTCAGCCTTTCCTGATCTGTTCTTCCAGCTGAAACCCTGCCCCGAGCCACTGGGCCACATCCCTCCAGAGTTGTAGCTGGGGCGTCCCTGTGTGTATAGCCCAACCAGGACAGCGAAAGACATCTCTTGGGAGGAGATGGTCTCAGCAACAAAGCTGGGACACCAGATGCATTTTCCTGCTAAAATTTATGAGGTAAAGTGATATTGCATAATATAATCAGGAGAGCTTTTGGTCCCCCATGAAAGTGTCCTTTGGAACAATTGGCTCCATCACCCTTTTTTCACAAACAATATCATCATATATCCTCTCAAATTTTCATCTTAACTGACTCATGGTAGGAATAGCCTGTTTACTGTCATTAATGTCTTTCTCACCTATTGTGTTTTATACATGCTTCTTAGGAGATGTAAATAATTTAGGAACAAAGATGGAAATGGATGGAAAGATGGATAGAAGTATGGATGGGTGGATGGATGGATGGATGGATGGATGGACTGATGAAGAAAGAGTATACCTGCCAGTACAAACAGGGAAATAGTGAAGGAATCCAGGAGTGAAAGGCTTGCAAAAGTCATTTTACAGTTTACATAGACATTAATTTAGAGAGAGAGAGAGAGAGAGAGAGAGAGAGAGAGAGAGAGAGAAATGACAACAACCTTGAACTTGAGATCCATTACTTTCTAAATTACACTGAGTAGGTTAAATGACTTTTGTGTACTAGCGCAAAGAAATAAATACCTTGTATTTCACTGTGTGAGAAAATACAGTATGAGTTTAAGAAAAACAGAAAAATGTTAATGTAGAGATGATGAGGGATAGGCTAGTCAGAGAGACCACGGAGGAGGCTGGAGACAGCACTCCAAGTAAGAAATGGCAGTGGCTTCAATGTGTTGGTGGCAGAGGAGACGGAGAGAAATGAAAAAAATCTTTGAAAAATGTTTAAGAACTGTAAAGGACCATCCTAATAATAATTATAGGTGAGAGAGAGAGGGGGGAGTGGCTAAAAGATGAAAACAAAGTTCTGAAATGGGAAACACAGAATGAGAAGCAACTTTGTGGAAAGAAGAGAAAGAGTAAGTTGTGCTTTTTTTTAATGAGGATTTCATCACCTGGAGGACGTCCAATGGGAATGTTCCCTAAATAATTCGACATTTGGTCTTGGGACTCAATTTTTTAAATGCCTGGTAGGAAATAAGAGATTTAAGAGTCACTGGGTTTTAGAGGATAACCGGGGTCACTGATGGAGGAGATGGACCCTCGAAAATAGTAAAGTCGAAGGGAGGAGTGCAGTCTAGGGTGAGGTCCTGAGTAACAGCTACATCTAAGGGACCGACAGCTCCCGAAGGGGACCAAGATGACATAGCCAGTGATGTGGGAGAGAAACCAGGGAAGTTCACTCTGTGGAAACCAAAACAAGAATGTATTTAAAGAAAGGGGGTGTGGTCAAAAATTTCTCTTAGAGGCCACGTGAGATAAGGAATGAAAACTGGATGGTACAGCCGTTCTCGCTCTTGGAGAAAAGAGGCCAGATCACAATGGGTGGAAAAATAAATAAAGAAATGAGAGCGGAGGAAAGGAGCAAGTGTAGGCAACTCTTTCAAGAAACTTGGTTGTGAAGGTGTTAAAGTGGAGGCAAATTTTGGTAGAGTTTTGGGTACAGAGAGAGATTTGTTTATTTTAAAATGAAAAAGACATGCCATGTTAAAGTAAAGAAAGATATAAGCTCCATGAAACTGAAGATACAAAAGAGAAAGGAAGTAATCTATTGGATGAAGCCCCTGAGAAGGTGGGAAGGCATAGCTGGAAGTACATAGTTGGAAGAAATTGCCCGAGATTATAAAGTGAAAGACCTGGACTCTGACAACTATAGGACATCGAAGAAAGAAATGGAACAAGATACAAATAAATGGAAGGATAGACCTTGCTCATGGACTGAAAGAATTAATATTGTCAAAATGTCCTTACTACTTAAAGCAATATACACATTCAGTGCAATCCCTATTAAAATACCAATGGCATGCTTCTCAGAATTAGACCAACTAATACTAAAAATTATATGGAACCACTAAATGCCACGAACAGCTAAAGAAATTTTGAGAAAGAACAAAGTGGGAGGTATCATGCTTCCTAAGAGAAAAAATATACTGCAAAGCTCCAATAATCATAAAAACGTAGATATATAGCTCAATGGAATATATAATAATAGAGAGCCCAGAAATAAACCCTCACTTATACAGTCAATTGATCAAAGGAAACAAGGATATACAATGGGGTAAAGACAGTCTCCTCAATGTGGTGTTGGGAAAACTGGACAGAAACATGCAAAAAATGAAACTGAACCACTTTCTTCCACCATGTACAAAAATAAAGATGGATTAAAGACTTAAATATAAGACATGAGACCATAAAACTCCTAGAAGAAAACATAGGCACTAAACTCTCTGACATCACTCTTAACAATATCTTTTTGGATATGTCTCCTCAGGCAACAGCAACAAAACCAAAAATAAACAAATGAGATTATATCAAACTAAAAAGCTTTTACGCTGTGAAAGAAACCATCAACAAAACAGAAAGAATGGGAGACAATGTTTGCAAATGAAGCATCAAATAGAGGGTTAATAATCCAAAATACATAAGGAACTCATACGCTTAACACCAAAAAACCAAACAACCCGTTTTTTGAAATGGACAGAGGACCTAAATAGACATTTCTCCAAAGAGGACATACAGATGGCCAACAGAATACGAGTATGAAAAAGATGCTCAACGTCACTAATCATCAGGGAAATGCAAATTAAAACCGCAGTGAGATATTACCTCACCCCTGTCAGAAGGGCTGTCATCAATAAATCAACAAACAAGTTCTGGCGAGGATGTGGAGAAAAGGGAACCCTCGTGCACTGTTGGTGGGATTGCAGATTGGTGCAGCCACTATGGAAAACAGTATGGAAGTTCCTCTAAAAACTAAAAATAGAGCTGCCATACAATCCAGCAATTCTACTTCTGGGTATTTATCCAGAGAAAACAAAAACACCAATTCAAAAAGACACACGCAGCCCTATGTTCATTACAGCATTATTTATAATAGCCAAGATATGGAAGCAACCTAGGTTTCCACTGATAGACAAATGGCTAAAGAAGATGTAATATATGTACATACAATGGAATGTTACTGAGCCATACACAAGAACGAAATCTTGCCATTTGTGATAACATCGATGGACCTAGAGACTCTTATGCTAAATGAAGTCAGTCAGACAGAGATAGATAAATACCGTATGATTTTACTTATATGTGGAATCTGAAAAAAAAAATGAATAAAGAAAATAAAATAGAAAGAGACTTATAGAGAACTAGTTGATGGTTGCCCAAGTGGGGGATGGGATTTTTATGAATTCAGGAGTAAATAAATCGGGGGGGCAGGGGGAAGCTACCACAGGGGATGATCACTTTTATTACTATAGATGAGTAAGAGAATTTAAGACAGGATTCTGCTGGATGTTTATCACCTGAGGTAAACTCAGTTATGTCAGCTGAATCTGAGCTTACAATAAACCCATTAGTTACTTTGAACTGGTTAAATGTTTAATGGAAGACTTCATGAAATGTTTTACTGATTTATTCTAATACTCACTACAACCTTCTAAATTACTCATTTAATAAATCCTATATAATTAAAAATAAGGATAGAAGTTTCCGGCATGGTCTGAGCATTTTAGAAGTACCGCATTCCCTGTTGCCATCTAATATACCCAAGACCCATAATATTTTCCCTTTTGCATGTTATATTCTACTGATAATCCCGAAGCGTGTAAGAGTGTATTCCAGTTCTATTAATTAAGCATAGTGGAACCTTCCGGAGACAAAGGCTCAATTAAAATAATTTCCCAGTTTCTCCATTGTACATAGCTGCCCTCCATGAAGGTAAGCCATTTGAATAAGTGGAGGTGGTTTTTGTGATTCGAGAATTTATGTCTCAAGTGTATAGTTCTCGTTTATTTATATAACATGAAATATCTGCTTCCAAATTCCTCAAGAGCCTTCCCCTTTGAGAAGGGGTTTCCTCGTGGCCATCCCATGCTGTTTGTCCTGTGTCAGTATCCACACACCAGCAAGGAAATGGCGTGCCTAAAGTTCAATAGCTGACCAGAACTGAAGAGAAATGAGCAAAAGTCGTGTTCACTTCCTCTTCTATATTTCTCTCTGGAATGTTTCATTAGGTTTTATAAGGTTTTAATATCTATATTATAGAGAATTGCTTTCGACTTTTCAAAATTTCCTTACTATCCTCCACGGGGATCCTTAAAGGATTGGTTTCTTTTTTAAATTCTGCTCTTGGCAAGCCAGTTTATAGTTTAGCTTGGTGTTTTATTATGGTCAAATATTGCTTTTAAGGAAGAGGCTTTGGGAAAACCTGCAAACTTTCTGCTTTCCCAAAGGTTACTTGTAGAACTGATCTCCAAGCACTAATTTATCTACAAATAGCTGTTTGTAATTCTTCCTGTCAGGGCAACGGTGGCCGCAAGATACTTTGGAACTGTGATGGCATACACCATACAGATGTCAACGCTTAACACGTAACAGTGGAACCACTGTTCTCCTCCCGTCTGCCAGAGCACATGCATTTTTCTTAATACCAAAATGTAGTTCACCTCCAAGTGGGTTTCCTAACAACCCTGCCCTCCCTTCTCCATCCCGCCAAGCGCCATCTTGAGCTCACCTGCTCCTGCCAGGGACTCTCTCAGTTATCTACAATTGTGATTTATTTATGTGTATTTATGCTTTTCCAGCTTCTTTCCCCTTTTGGAAATTAATCTTTGTGACAGAAGAAACTGAGTTGAATTTCCTCTCTGTATCCCTCAGCCCAGGTATTTTTTGAGCACTTCATAAATATTTGTCTACTGACTAGTTGAAGAAGATTTAGTCTGCCATAGATGCAAATGAAATTCCTCTCATTTTCTAAGTCAGATTGATTGGTGGAATGGCCATGGTACACAAGATTCTGAGTCTTTCTCCACCCCCAGATTAATGAAGAGCCATAATCAATTAAAACTGTCTGCCACAGAGACTGCCAGAGGAGGTGGAGAGAATGCAAACTCAGGCCAGGCATTTGCCGTTAAGGGGGTATTGAATGGTTGGTGAGTTATAGATAAAATGGTTTTGAGATCCGATGATGTGGAGATGTTTCCTTTATTTAGTATGATGAATTTCATCGGCCGTAAATATATATATATATATATATATATATATATATATATATATATATATATATATTTACACACTATATATATATATACACACACACTATATATATATACTATATATATATATATATACACACACACACACACACTATATATATATATATATAGTGTGTGTGTGTGTTTGGTTAGTTGATTGGTGAGTTGTTTTGGATTTTTAGGGGGGTTAGCTTCCATCTCTTTATTCTGACACTATAATTTTTGGTCATGTGATTGTTTCATAAAATTGTGTTGAGATTGTATGCGTCCTGGTTTACAGTAGCTTTATTCTCTTGATGGATACAACCTTACATAAATGGATTTCTGTCTTGGTGAATATTTTCCATATAAACATTTTCTACCGATGTAGCTAATTTGACTAAATGTTATTAAATAGGTAGAAAATCTAGCTTCAGTTCCTCTTTTTCTTCTGCTTGAGCTCAACAAAAATGCTCGACTTTTGTTGAGAATGAATGTAAGGCCAACAGTAACATTATTCAAAATCTAATAATGTTCTTTTAAGACAAAGTAAGTTGAAGTGGTCTCTTTGTCACCCCAGTTACTGTCTGTAAAGCCATGTTTCTGTTCTCATAAGATAGTTTCTGTGAAAAGAAATTGAAACGCCGTTAATCGCATTAGTTTAAGGTCACAAATTAATCACTTTATTACCTATTTTCTCTTGAAAACACTTTCTTTGTAGAAATTGTGCCACAAAAAGGCTCGTACTATTCAATTTAATGGGGTATTACTGCCTGTTTTACTTGGTATTCTAAGCCACGTCATAAGGAAAAGATTGTAATTGCCCGCCACCATTGTTCTGCTTGACATCAATGAGAAAATCCTTTTTTTATATTTTCAACTGCTATTTATTTCTGCCACAAGATATGTGCACTTATATGCTGCTAAAATCCTTTCATTGATCACTGAAATAAAGGATATGCCTTAAGGAACAGCTGTGGAAAGTAGTCTTACGAAACCTTTTATGTAAGATTGCAATTATAATTCCTTTTTGGTTAACTGAGAAAGAAAATGTTTAATGATGGCACAGACTAACATAAGAGTTAATTATACTCTACAATTGAATTTCTGACCAAAATTTTCATATTCCTACTATTTAGCAATGTATTGTATTTTAAATGAAACAAAGATTCTCCATTGCTGCTTCTTTATTCCGTTATACTACACACACACACACACACACACACACACACACACACACAAATGTATTGATTTAGGAAAATATTCCAGTAGGTGAGTTTTATATAAAAGAATAAATAATGAAATCCATTCACTCCCAGAACTCAAAGCTCACCTCTTGCATAGAGACAAATACTGGCGCTGGTTTGATTGACTCTCACAACAGCATTACACTACACGGGGAGGATTTAAACCCAGGGCAGCACATGTGAGAGGAAATCTTTGTAAAGTGCTGGTGTCACGAAGGAAGAGGGGATTGGAATTCTTTCTGCGGTCACTCTGACCTGAAGACACCTCTTCGCCCGTTACCACACTGGACATTGTAGCCAGCTGACTGCTGGTGGTCTCAGAGTAAAGAAGAAACACTTTCAACACACCCATCATCCAGGATTTTCACAGTCTCTATTCTTATACTTTGAGTAGCTCTTCTTTGACTCCTATTGACTTTAATCTAAATTTTTCTCATATCATAGAGTAAAATATATACATTTCCCAGAAAATTTCTCTTGTGTACAAAGCTCCTGAAAATATTGTCTCTCCTATATTTCTATCAGTCACTCTTTCTTCTTTGTCCTTCATACTTGAATTTACTCATTTCCTACTTTAGCACCACCTTTGATGTGGTAACATTTTGTGCTGTCTCTGCTGGCAGATGATGGTGTGTGTCTGTGTCTGTTTCCCGCCACTGGCCTAGTGGTTAGCACATAGCAGCTGGTAAGTCTACATTTAGCAAATGAGTTGAAAGAAAGCTTTTCAAATTTCAAATCTGAACCTCACCCCCTTGATAATTGACTTTAAGCACGGCACTTATTCTTCCCGAATATTTTCCTCATTTATAAAACGAGACGGTACCATCTCTCCAGATTGTTGTGATGACCAACTAAAGCAATGGTGAAATGTAAGATATTGTTTTTCTGGCTTTCAAGGTTGTCACTCACAGTCACAACTACACTCACACCCACTCATACCACACGCACACCCACACCCACACTCACACTCGCACACACTAAGGACGTGGTTGTGAGATAGTAATGCTTCCAATCTGGCTAAATTCCGGGCTTTCCCAGCCTTTGGTTTGATGGAGAGTGCTGTCTGCGAGGAGGAAGACTTGGAAGATTTGGGGTGGGGCGGGGGTGCGTTAAGGAAGAGACCCGTGGGAAAGGGAAGATGTGGTGGGGAGAAGAAATTTAAGAAAAGAACGGACATGTTTTTAAAAGGTTTAGGAGAAGTTTGGCTGTACAAGGTAGAACATTCTACTGCCCTCTTCGTGAAGCCCTCCATAAATTCCATAATAGTTAATGCTGCTTTCTGTGTTGAATTTTGGGGTCTGTAAATGAGGGCAAAATGAGACCAGGGGTGACCAAGGAGCCTGGGTCAAGAATGTCAGGTTGCCTTTCTAGCGACTTCCCTTGGTTATCTGACCTGTGAGATGTCTTTTGAACCATTTGCGATTCCCCGCTGCCCTCTGACTCCATCCCTACCCGGCACCACAGGCCTTTCTGCCACTGTGATATTGCTCACAACCCCCATGGGCCCCATCTCAGTTTGATTCAGATTAATAATTCTCAACACCTCTTTTTCTCATTTTTGCTCCTCTGTTGCTTTTAGGCCCTTTCAAGGTCAGGTTTCTTTAGATGTAAAAGCCATACAGCCTAGAACTCTTTCTTCATTTCTCTGACACTTCTCATGGGCACTCCTGGTGGGTGGTGCCAGGGGAAGGTGCCCAGTGCACAGGAGAGACCTTGGGTGAGAGCCAGCAGTCCTGCTCCCACATCCCAGCTCTGCCCTGCTGGGTGACCTTGAGCAAGTGACTTCCCTTAGATAAACTGGTGCATGAACAAGGTTTCTTCACAGCCTGTGAATCTGTGTCTTCTCCTTTTGTTCCTTTATCCTGTAAGTATTCATATTCCAGACAGATCTCTCATGACATCTATTTGAAATTTTACAAAAGAGAAAGTTAGATTTTTTTTAATGCTTTTTAACTCCCCATGAAAGGCAACTTAAGAATGTCTTTGATATATTTCTCTGCCAATATTTCTTTAATTCTTAAAGGAAATTACATAGAAAAATTGATGTTTGATACTTTGAAGCATGCTTTCTAGTCAAAAATAAAAAAAAATATTTTACATACCATGTCAATTTCATTAACTCAATCAGGGAGAAGAAAAGGAGACAGCTAGTGTTGAAACAACAATAAATTGAAAACTTCTCATTGAAATATATATGTTCTCATTAGGAGGAAATCAGTAAAATATCAACTGGACAGTTATATTTTTGACACAATCTTACTTTATCTTCTCAAACCTTTATTAGATTTTCACACAAATAAAACCAGAAAGGATTACAGGTTAAAATACAAAACAAAACAAATTCTTAAACTTGATTATCATTCCAACTTTTAACAGGAAAAAGAAAGTGTGTATATGTGTATCACGTCAAGTCCCTCTGTGATAATTTGGCCAGTCCTATCCGGGATGACATAGCCATGCTGACTTCCTCATGGGGCTCCCAGCCTGATATGACACGAGGGGGGACTGTGGGGGTGTCGGGTAAGGCACAAAGAGGGACAAGCCAGCAGCTGGACAGCCAGGGTAGTCAGGGCATCACCCCAGAATGGGCCTGAGCCGGGGAAAGAGCTAGGGACCACGATAGGATTGGGTCAGGGTGGCTGCTTGGGCAGTAATCTGAGTTAAGGCGCATGTTGACAGCCTTTGAATTAGCATGACGTGAGAGCTTGGATTCCTGGCGCCACTCAGAAACCAGGAAGCAGGGTAAATGGTGGGTAAAAGGTTAGAGACTGCACATAAACCTAAAGAGGGGGGCAGTGGGGTAATAAGAGCAGAAAATCTTAATTCTAAGGCAAAGCTCAGCCCCATCAGGGATTTCTGACATTCATATCATTTTGTGAATAAATATGGCAGGAAAGGCGGTGCAGGGGGGAGGCGAGACTGCATTCCAAATCAGAAACAACAGTGTTATTGCCTAATTGGTTAACTCAAGTTAAAATGTTGTTTTTGGTGTTTGTGTGGCTTTTTTGACCAATTATGTTAGCCAAAGCTCTAAAAAAAATTTTTGACCTTATCCTTGAGCTATAATATGTGACTGATTTCATCCATGCAACAAAAGACATGGAGCGAAAGTCAGAAAACTAAATTAGGTTTATTCACAGCTACAGATCTTTCCTCCCGCCCTCTGGGAACTGCTGAGTGGAAATTTCATCTTCCTTCTCCTTACAGCGTTTTTAGGTAAAGGATAATCATCGGATGAATTGCACTAAAAGCTAATCACTAGCAGATATATCAGCACCATTATTCTATTAATTAATGCCACTGTGTGTTGTGTGTATAACAAATGAAAATTACTTATTAGGGCAGTATTGATTTTGTCCCCCCATGTATTCATTCCGCAGTGCAATTCAGCGGCATTTGGAAAGTGCCCCTTGGTGACTGGTACGTTGTAATCATTGTAGTGTTTTCCTCTTGATCAGCAGGGCTCAATTATCTTTCTTCAGTTACATAAATTGTCTCTTCTAATCAAAGACCGAAGAGACAATATTTTTAGCATCAGACGCAGAAGGGTGATGTGATAATATCACATTTTCCTATGGCTTAGCAAACATTTATAAATAAGGAAAATTAGGATTGCTCATCCTAGATGTTTTGGCCTCAGTGGATTCAATTAATAAACTGAAAAATTAAATATGGATAAGTCACAGCACCTTTAGAATACTTAACAGATTACCGAGTTGTGTCATTTATAGTAACAAACGTGTTCAGGCTTCAAGCACAAAGAAATTTTCTCATCTTACTTGAGAAGAAGATGATGTCTCTGAATATTACAGAAAATTACTTTTCTTGTGTTCAGATGAGTTCAGACCTAAACCAACATTTAAATGGGTTTCAATCATGAATTGCAAATTGCAGTTGAAATGAGCATTGTTTTGCTGGTAGTTTAGTCTGAAAACAATTGTCTTTTCTTCCCTATCAATACAGCGAATACTTGATTAAGTAGGTTTTTTGGTTGGATCGATATTTGTTAGAATCGGTGAATTAACGCAGGGAGGCCAGCCATGGCCCGTAGTTTCTGTGTCTGGAACTGTGGTCCAGAGCCCACGTTAGAGAACATGTTAGTGGTTGGTGCCACTGATCCGCTCCTGGCCCTGTTACTAAACAAACATCCCTAACACTTCGCTCGCTCGGCAGCTGGCTGGAGCTGACACTGCCACACACACTCACTGTGAGATCCTCAGATCCGTGGGGAAAGGCAGCTGGCACGTGCCTGGCACCAAGTTACGCCTCCAGTAACAACCTGTTAAGTGTGTGACTGTCCATGTAGACTCTGTATTTATCTTCGAGACATATCGAGGGTGGGCGTGCCCCCACAAGGAGCTTTGCAGGTGGTTTTTTAATGCTACTTTCAAGCTCTCAAGTCTCTGTCAGAAGAAGTAGGTTTTCTCATCTCTAAGAGTTGGAGTCCACGTGCACCGCATGGGGGCAGGTGGTATGGTGGGCTACCACCTCAAGTCCTCCTACCTGGGGACCCAGGCACCAGCTCACCCATCCCATTGGCTCCTCTGAGTTCTGTACCTGGCCGTGTCTGTTCACCCTCTAGAATAGCTGAAGATGTTTAGGGACCAAGAAAACTTGAGTCAAACCCTGAAGTGCTAACTTAATTGACATCCTGTTATATCTAATTTAGAAGATAAATAATTCTCTTCATTGTTGATATTTGTTTTGTTTTTGGTTTTGTTTTTAAAGAGAAAGAGGGAGAGAAACTGATTTAATCTGGTCTCCCAAGTCCCAGCTGTTGAGAACTGGTAACTGAAGCTGTAAGGCCCATGTCACAGGAGTTAAATAAACGGGGCCCGACTGGTGTTAAAGTCAATGCGTCAGAGTAAAGCAGAGACGGAGCGAACATCTACTGACCTGTGCGCGTCTCACAAAGCGTTCTCACACTCACAGTCTCTCACTTGACTATAGTTTTTGTCTGTGATGTTTCGGCCATTCTTGTGTGCTCACTCACTGATTCACAAAGACGAAAGCTTTTAACACCGTGGAGGAGTGTATTTTAAATGAGGCCAAAGTGTCCTAATCTGCAATGGATTCTTCATTTTATAGAACAAGATGGGCCATTTCATTTAGTGCCATTCATTTCAATTGTTTTCAGTATTTTTGTTTGTTTGTTTTTTTGTTTTGTTTTCTTTTCTTTTCTAAAAGAAAAACTCCTTTCTTAGATTGCTCCTTACTTTTTTTCAGTTACATTTAGTTTTGGTAGAGCTGATTTATAGCGCTTTTCTATATGGGTTTAACCAAGGATCTATCCTTGAATCATCTAGTATTTTCTGTAATATTCTGTAATATTGGGCCAGAGGGATGTAAAATGTGTACTCTATGTGCACATTTTAGACATTGAAAATACAGTGCAGTGTTTGCTCTTGTACAAATAATTTAAGAGTCCTGTGTCACAGCAGTGACCTACCTTCCTTTGGCATGTGCTTCCATTTACGAAAGAAATTCCTTGTTGTTTATGATGCGGATTTTAGAAAAGAAAGCCCAGCACTGACTATATTTCATCCCATAAGACCTCATCTGATCAGTTCAAGAGCTGTGAGGCTGGAGGAAGCCCCAGAAATTAGACGTCCAACAGACTATTGTGACTTTAAGTATCTAATTTAGGACTACATGAAATATTGCTTTGCCTCTTGATACATCTATGGTACCCTCTCAAGATACCAACTCATTCAACTGCCAAACTAATTCTTTGTTTTGATGTAATCTTTTGGGAGAGTAAAAGTAGACAGTGCTAAAATGAAAGTATTTCTCAAACAATAATGGTGCCAGAAAAGGAAATTTTAACATTGGCAAACAAAATATTTTAGACACTAAAAAATTGCAGAGCTATAAAAAATTGCAGAGGTTTTAATAGAGGAAAATTAATTCTCAGTTACATTTCTCTTTTTACTAACCCACCTACAAAGAAGCTCATTGCCCCCGTAAGGGAGTCAGTCCAGACTTCTCCCTCGCTTTCTGCCATTTTCTACCATCAGCATTTTTTTGACTCTGATCTTTAAGTCAGCTTCTATTTCCCACATTAAATTCTCCAGCAAATAATATTAATTTTGAACATGTCATACATTTATAATTAATTCAAAACAAAGCAAAAAAAGTAGTTATAAAAGTTATTTTTACCTGAGGATGTCACACATGCTTTCAGTAGCCGATTGTTATGGGTTTATCTTCTAGAATCTACTTTGGGAGCACTTTTTAACATAAATCAACCCTATACTATAAACTATTGCTCTTTCAGAAACATACAATTCTATCTGAATTATAATTATAGCCTAAATCTAAATTTCATTTAGCAGATTATCAAACTGGGGGTGCTTTTCATATTAGTCAGGGAAGACTCTAGCTAAGTATAACTTTGTTCATTCAAAAAATAGTCAGTCTGCCCAGACCCAGCACCTCTGTACAGGTTGGGACAGCCACATGTAAATATGCTTGGGACGGTCACTAAGGGAAAAGAAGGAATCAGAGTCTTCATGGAGTTCTCCCCTCAGTCTCTTCTGTTCCTTCTCTGTATTCATTCCCTCAGGATCTCATTCAGTCCCGAGCCTTCACTACGACTTATGCACTGATGGCTCCCACACTGACCCTGCCCCACCTTCTGCTCTGTGTCCAGCTTCCTAATCAGCAGCTGCTCTTGGCTGCCCAGTAGGCATTTCAAACCGAACCTATTCAAGACAACTCTTGACTTGGCTCCTGGACATTTTCTGCCGCCATCGAAGTAACTGGGGCCACCATACCCCCACTCACCAAGAACTGTCGGGTTATCCTGAAGCCTTCATTTCCTTCACCTCCTACTTCCAAATTCTACAGTAACAAGCCAGTGTTCTCCTTTTCATCTTGATGAAGCTGATCCCTCTTCAGGCCTCCCACCCCAGCCTCTCCCCTGGATTGCTGCAACAGTTTCTAAGAAGACCCTCTCTTTCCGCTACACTCCATTCTCTATTTAGTAGTCAGAATGGTCTTTCTCCAAGTTAAATGAGATTTTGTCACTCCCTTGCTTAAAATCCTCCAATGACATCCAGTACATTTAGAATAAATTTTAATGTCCTTACCATTGCATACAAGACATGCCATCAACTAGCCCTTATCTGTTCTTTGGCTCCATCTCCCCCCTTTCTTATTCCGTCATGACTATTCAGCATCCTTCAGTCCCACTGGACACCTTAGTGTTCTCCAGCCACACCAAGTTTGCTCCGACCTCAGGACCTTTGCACTTGTTCTTCCCTCTGCCTGGACCACTCTCACCCTGGTTCTTCCAGACACAGCTCCTTTCTCCTCTTCAGTCAGATTGCTGCTCAAATGCCATCTCCTCACAGAGGCATTCTCTGACATTCCTAATTAAAATAGTGATCCAGACCTCCAGGCTCCAACACTCTCTGTCCCCTTACCCTGTTTTATTCTCTTCATAATATCCACTACCATCTGAAATGGTAGTGTGTATGTATTTGTAATGCATACATACACAATATTTATAGCTGTTTGCTGGAAAATTGGAAGAGTCAGCCAATTAGAATGGCAGCATTCTGAGGACAGGGGCTTAGCCTTGTTCAGAGTTGGTTGAAGCCCTTATTCCCAAGAAGGGTTCCATAAATATTCTTTAATAATTAAATAAAGTTAGAAGCCATCACTTACCTAAAAATTACTCAGTATTTATACACACGTATTTCTCCTCTTCTTTTCACAAAGGATTTGAAACAGCTTGAAGCAAACACATCTACAATAAAGGTCAAAATAGAAACCTAGCACCAAAGGGAAAAAATAAAGGTTAAAAAAAAAAAGAAGAAGATGGTCAGTTACAACATTATCATGAAAAAGTAGAAAGTACACTGTGCTTTAAGAGAATAAAACCGTTCCTAAGATTCAGTTCTAAATGACTTAGACAGTGAAGGGCAGTGTCTGTGGCCATATTTGTAAAGCAGATGCAGTGGTCCTTTGCTAATGGCTGTTTCTTTCATAATGGACAAGAGCCCACATTAAAATGCATCGGAATGAAGGGGCATCATTAAGGAACTTAGTTAATATGCTCCAAGAATATAGAATTCTGGTGTCCTTGCTTTAACCAAGAAGTAGCTGTCATCTAATAGAAGATTCACCTAATAACACAGTCAGCATTGTTTATTGCAAGAAATCGGGGGGATTTCAGTAATTTGATGAAAATATTGCATGAAAGAATGCTAGTACAAACAGGCTTCTATTCACATTGCTGCCCCTGAAAACTCTCCCCCTGCCAGGCGGTGTCATATTACCACATGCCTGGGAAAATGCTCATTATTTCCCTCTTGTAATACTCTTCCATAGATTTTCTATTTTCTCTTTGAAAGCTTAAACCTGGGATCTTTTTTTTTTCCATCAACCCCTTTTACTCCATTCTGCTCTCTAGTCTCAGTTTACTTACCTGTACAATAAAAGAACAAGCTACTATTACAAAAAAGATTTAAGAAATATCATAAGCCACAATGTACTTTACCTCCTAAAAACTAATGTGCTAATTATGATCACTGTGGATATTCTGTCACATATATTGGGACATTCAGGAGTTGACGTAGAGCTGAACCAGAATGCTGTGTGGAACAGTGTTGAGCGTTCCTGTGACGACAGTTTGATCACGTCCCGTGAGCACTCTCTAATCCTAAGGCATCACTTAGAAAGTACTTCCGGGAAGTCTGCAGTGAGCCTCAGCTGAAAGGGCCCCCTTCGAATCACCCATCTTTAACCAACATGGACACGCGGCTGTCACCACACCATTGCACTAACTGGCTCTTGCCATTGTCCCAGCTCATCAGGAAATAAGCAAGTAGTTGTCACCTTTCCCACAGAGGCCCTTGTCCCCAACTCCAGTCAGAGTCAAGGCAAAGTTTTCCTTCCTTGTGTCCAATGAAGTTGGTTTCTCTTTGACATGTTAAATCCTGACTCCTTTGAAAGAGGAGCTTCTCAGGTGGGAACAATTCTCATTGTTTACAGAGCCCATCATCGCTCCTTCCAGCAACACCATGCTTTCTGGAAAAGCCAAGACCCCTTTTCCTGTGCCGAGAAACCATCTCTAAGATACGTTACATCTGCCCCACACAGAGGGTGGCAGCCAGTGTCCTCACCACTCCTCCCTGCTTTGCAAAGGGCAGCGAAAGAGTGGCAAGAAAGACACATGCGGTGCCAGGCAGAGAGGTTTGGAATGGTGCAAGGATGGGGTGAGGACACTGTCACAGTCATGTGCTCCCCAAGAAAAGTGTTCCCTTTTATGTTCCGTTCGGCTGTCACTGAGGACCAAAGCATGCATTGGTAATTGCTATTGTTTGTAGAATTTCTTGTGGTTCACAGCCAGATGACCACTCTTTACTGAAAAGCTTATTGTACCGGCTTTACTCAGCATCCATTCAGGATACCTAGTGTTTTGTTTTGTTATTACACACAGTTAGTGCAAAAAAAAAAAATAATAATTGCTTTTTTGCTAGCACATTTCTCAATTATTCTAGTCTTTGCAATTAATAGAAATAGTGATTCATCTCGTAAACATACTATTCCGAGAAGCGAAGTGCTTTCCGTAGTGTAAGTTGTCCAGGGGCTGGTCTGAGTGACGTGCGGTGTCATACTTACCGATTCCCCTCCTATTAAGCCACAGAATTCCCAATTTCCTACAGAATACCGAATCTAACCCAAAAATCTATTTGACATCTTACAGCCATTAGGCTTTCTAATAGTCTTGAATAAGCAATGGCATGTACCTCCTTCTAGAAAAAGTGCATGGCCATGTGCCAGTTTAAAACAAAAGCGAAAATCTGGCTTATTCTCCAAGAGACCAGTACCTAGGAAGTCACTTGAGTTTTCCTTTTATAGTGTTTTCTTAGCCATAATAGAAAGAAGAAGCACATTTAGAAAAGAAAACAATTTTCTCCAGACACTTCCTTTCTGAAAATTGATAATGTCTAGTGGCCTATACGCTTCGACACGTAGAGTCATTATAGTTTTGCCTACAGAATGGAAGTGGCCTCTGACTCAAATTCCTCCTTATATGCCAACACCGTGTAAATGACATGATTAATAGTTTCAAAAGATCTGAACACATTAACAATATTTCAAATGTAGACATTGTCCATTTGAAAAAACCAACATGTGTGCATTAGCCACCAAATATTGTTATATTCATTTGTTATATTTATTCCATTTGTTTCGGGCCAAAGTAGCTGGTAAGCTCATATTTCCAATGGGAATCTTAAATGTGTGGTCATAACTGAGAAGGTCACAAATAAATTTTGGTTACGGGCATGAGCCTTTTAGAAGAAGGATTCTGAGAAGCCCTCCCGCCCTCCAAAGCACGCAGTGGCACATTCACATTCCTGGTTTTGAGCAGATTCAATCCTCTGGGGCCAGGTGGTCTCTGTGTGCTGTGGAGAAAGCGTTGAAAGCTGGGCATGCAGACCTAGCAACCCGCAGACGTTCCTGCAGTTTCCTGGCAGCGAGGTTTACTGTGCGGTGTCAGCTTCTGTGGGTCAACAGGGCGCCCGCTCGAAGGTGGGGAGGGGGGAACCTGCCTCTGGGTTGGCTCCTCGGTGCAAACTGAAGTTTGAGTCAGAAAAGGCTGCTGTTTAAATGGAAGAGAATCCTTTCATGCCAAACCACCATCCATCCCCTTTTGTTCTTCTGGAAAGGGAAGTGATGCCAGCTGGCGGGTTTGGGGCGAGTAATCGGTACAAATGCTGGTCAGATGACACTTCCTTTCCTTCCCCGTGTGCAGTTTCGACCACAGGGATGTTAATGGCAAGCCCCCTAGAGCTCATCATCTTGGAACCACCACTCCTTTGAGCAATTGGTGGCATTCTTCCAAGAGTCCATAAGGTGATAAACACATCTTTCATCCTTGCTTTGTCCATCACAGAAAACTAGGTACCCCACGTTTGCCCGCTTGTGATAAATCTACAGTTTTATGTACATTTACATGACAGCTAATGACACAAGACCAAGTTCTGATAGATAAAAACAGAGAGACAGCAACACAACGGGCTGCCCACTCAGTGGCTTCACCAAAATGTGCCATTAGGTTGATAACCATTTAAACACAAGAAGTACATCATAACCATTCAAACACAAGAAATACAAACTAGGAGGTTTCTGTTTGCCCACTGACTGCCTGGTAATGAGACAGCCTGTAACAGTGCTGGAAACGAATCAGCCGCTGAAATGCTCAGGGGCCTCGTCACGGTAGCTCCCCAGGTCCCAGCATTCTCCTGCCGCCTCCATTTCATTGGGGAAAAGCATTGCATTGTACTACTTTTAAAAATCATACATATTAGCAAAGAACTGGAATAATAACGCTTTTATTAGAACTGCTGAAACTTTACCTGTGCATTTTTTCGGGCTGGTGCATATTCTACGCTTCTACCGAGAAACCATCCATGACCTTGTGAATCACTGTGATTTGGCATTTTAGTGGCTCCTCAACTGGTTTGCCAATATTGAATCGACATCTCTGACAACCTAAGTAGAAGAACATCTGTTTCCGGGGGGTCCTCGGTTTTAACAATATCTTGGGTACCCTCTTAGATTGCATTAATTTCCCTCCGCAGCCCTCTGTGTCTTTGGCTAAATAGTTCAAGAGGTTAGGCAATGGAAGGGTGTGACTAGTCCCCACTAGCGGCCCAGCCCACGTTGCCCTCTGGACCTCCATAGACATACAGGTACCGAGTACAAGTGCAAGCTCATTGTTGGCATGTGATGTAAAAACCAAAGCATAAATATGCCATGTTCAGACTTCCAGGTAGGTTTGTAATTGGAGTTACTTATGACTGAGGGAGATAGTGAGACTCTGAGTCGGATTGTTTATAATTCACCACCTGTGTGACCTTGGCTAAATTACTACTTGGTGCTTCTTAACATGGAATGATAATAATGTCAACTATTATTAATGTTGTTATTATTAAATTGATAAAGATTTAATGAGACGAAGCATATACCTGGTATGATACCGCTAAGCACCGTTCATAGGAAAACCTCACAGCCGTTATGGTCATTAGCGTTACTTGTCCGAATGACAAAATGCTTCCACGTGTATTTTCTCCCTTGCCTTGTCATGGCCCCATGAGACAGCAAGTGTCCACCTTCCAGATGAAGGACCATAGTTCAGAGCAACAAGCAACTTATCTGTGCTGAAGGCCTTCCTTGTGTGAGATGAGCCATCCCCTGCTCTTATTAGCAAGTATTGTGCTCATTACTGACTATTTCACAAGCGTGTATCAATTACTGTCCCCGGTGCCAGACAAAAACCCTGTCTTCCAGAGATAGATCATAAGTGGGTCACCCCAGAGAGTGGTAACCGTGATGCAGCAGGAAGGGGACAGAAGTGAGCAACGGTAGGTGAAGCTCTTCTGGGAGCTGACACTGGAGGTGAGCACTGAACAATGGCAAGAACCCAGCCCTGAGGTGTCCTGAGTCACAGCGTTCCAGGCAGAGGACCGCCATGGAAAGGCCGGGCAGAAACCAGTCTGCACTGTTTAGGGAAAGCAAGAGGCCAGTGCAGGTGGAGGCTATAGGGCAAAGGCGACACCGGAGTGAAAGCGTGTGGAGTTGGAGAAGATGGGAGAACAGAGGGTTTGAGAGAGAAAAACAAGGGTTCTCTTTTGGGCCAGACCTAACTGACGTGTTGAGTTGGCACCTGAATGTATGAGCCTGGAGCTAAGGGGTCAAGGAAGGAAACAAAAACGTTTGACATCATCGGCCTATAGACAGTGGAGGATTAAGAGGTCTGAGCCTCACCAAACACGTCAAACTCAGAGGGCATCTGTGCAATCGATGGGCCACTGGACCCAAAGGTGCATCTTACCGTTTTTGTTTTTTTTTTAATTGGAAGTACCCAGGAGAAATGTTATGTGCTAGCATTTTGTCGTTAGTAATTATGTAAAAATAATTATACTTTTAAGTCCTCAAAATGTAGGGGATAATGACTAAAGAAGTAAAAGATGTTTACTGTCATGAAGAAGTACAGATGTAATGACAGGACAGGGACAGGTGGAGGCTTGCTGGAGGGTGGGAGTGCAGGGAGGGGGCGTGGGGGTCAGTGAGAGTGGACTCTCCAGTCTACAGACGCTCTCCCACCGGGTCAGTGCACTGGCCGGGCCCCCGTCCTGCGGGGTCTCCATGGAGGAAGGTGGAAGAGTTGGTCTTAGAAGAGTCCCTTATCTTCTGCTTTGGTCATTTAAGGCTGTCAAGATAATATAGCCCACAGCTCTGCCCTAGGAGGTCTGCACCCAGCTTTAGGAGGTTCAGCAAAGCATCACAGACGTTGTCGGGGATAGGGTGAGGGGGAGCACGTAGGCCGGACCCTCTCCCTTTCACACAGGGAAACCGAGTACAAGTCAGTACAGCTGGTTCATGGCCAAGCCAGGATAAGAACACAACTCTCTCAAACACAACATGTTTGAGACAATGGAGGAAACACAAGCTTCTCTTCAAGAAGTAGAGGTCCATTTTGAAGTCTATGTAGGCAAATACTGAGAACCAGATAAACATAAATATGGAGAAATTTAAATAATGCCCCTAATACCTTTTGTACATGAGTTGCTCTAGATGAGATTTGTTGTTTTCCTCCAGGCAATCCTTGCCCAGTTCTCCTGTGAGCCGTAATATTTGTGGAATGGTTGACAGGCTCAGAGGTCAGATGCCAACTGGTCTATGCTGAGACTGGACCGTTTCTCTGGCCCTACAACTCCAGGCTACTCCCTGCAAAGCCAATCACACAGGCAATGCCAGGACACGCACACAGCCAGGACCAGGAAAGGGAGGGAGACAAGGAACCCTTCACTAGTGCCATGATGACCCTCCAGAAGGTCACGCCTTGGTACCAGTGACTTCAGTGGCCATGTTTCTGCTTTCAATTCTTCCAGAACTTCATAATTCACTTATTGTCAGTGCACTGTGTTAGCACTTTATCCAAAGTCCCACTCTATCTTTCTCATGCATTTACTTTGTTAGTTAAAAACTCATGGATTAGAGGTTACATAGCATTTTTAGCACCAAATGTTTCAAAATGTAAAACATGAAAATCACTTAGAAGAAGATTCAATTAAGTTCTTATAAATTAATGGCGTGAGAAAAGGATGGGAAACTGCCAGATACCTATTTTTCTGTTTTTCTCATAGTGCAACTAGACAGGTCAGAGAAATAAGCCACCCATGTAAATTCCACTACTGCTATCTTTCTGCTCCTAAATTTGGCTTTGACATTGTTAACCAGATGCTCTATTTTTCAAACTGTCAGCTAGTTTATCTCCTACGGGGCAATTTACCAGTGCTTCCCTCAAATGTTCACAGTCGTTTTTAACCTGTTGACAAGAGGCAGGTGTAATTGGAAAAGGGTCTGGCTCTTAAGAAAACAAAAGACGTATAGTTACCATGTTACAATATTGAGAGTCACTTAAAAAACCAGTCTGGGTCACAAAGGGAAGAGTGAGTAAGGTTTGAAACTATGAGTGAGTAAATTGTGAGAGAAGTATTTCCAGTGATGGTGTGTGTGTGTGTGTGTGTTTCTTCTCCATGCCTGGTTTAGCCTATTCAGATTTCAAGAGCTACAAGAAAATAAGATGCTAAAAGAAATCAGAAAATATGGAAAATAGGTGTGCTCTTGTGATATTTCTAAGAAATAAAGTTGTATTAATAAAATCAAATTGATTGGAATCCAAAAGCATTTTAAAGTTCTAGAACCAATGTCTATACAAAAAGTAGAGGATTTTAGGAGTATGAGGGAAATCAGATAATGTCTGTCTATACACTCATAGTTTACGAGAGGACACGGAGTGTCCCCACGCTGTGTCTCAGGTCACACAGACCTGCAGTAGTTCCTCCGCTCTCCCGGCCCAGTACCCCTACCTGCATTCTCTATTTATAAATATAATGCAGTGCGGGTCAGCAGGGCCAGAGTAACGTTAGAAGCGATTAAGCAGCGCACCGCTATCTTCCCTCAGCAGGTGCCTTCCTAAGTCTGACATCCCACTGTTAAGAGAATCATCTCTGGGCACATATACTTCCTAGTCGGTGTGCTCTCGAAATGGCAGGAAATGCCCCTGCTGGCACGGCTGGGGCCCAGAAGAGGCTCTCCCCTGTTCCTGCAGCCCAGCCCCCACCCCACCGATGTTAACCGGGCTGGGGGCTGCAGCAGATAAAGAGGGGCCCAGGAGAAAGGGCAGGGGCGCAAGGAGAAGGCGAAGCAGAGCGCCCATGTGTTCCCCGCCCCTGGTTTTCCTGGGTTCTGCCGCGCTACCCTGCAGGCTGCAACAGGCCGCAATTGCAATATAGCCGTGGGCAAACTTAAAATGCACGTTTTCAAAAGAAATCTCATTTATCATGTAATATTTCTAATCTTAAGACTGACATCTGATTCCTTAGGAGCCTGCTGTGGAGAGAATTTTCTGTTGGTCACAAAAGAATCTGAACCCTCATTAATGACCAGAAGTAGTATGTGCCCAAAAGAGAAAGAAAGCTGATGAAGGGGGGGCGGGGGGTAAGAAAAGAAGGCCCTGAAACTGTTTCTTACTTTAGGAAAAAGGCACAGCGATCCAAACAAGCAGCCCCATTGAAGCAGAACTTCACATTTCACCCCCAAAGAACCCCAACAAACTGCCCCATTGTTGTTTGTTGTTTTGCGACCATGAATAGACAAAGCAATGGTTAGGCAAGACCAGAGCTGCCCTTTGAGCATGAGGCCCAGGTCCTCGGCTTAGGAGTGGGCTCCTAGGGGCCGAGGGCGTGCGGTTGGGTCACCCCTTTCAGGTCATTCGCAAGGAACAGGTGAGGTACGGTGAGGTCCCCGCTAGGTGAGCCTCGGGTTATTTCCGGGGGCGACTGACTGATCAGAGTCGGACAGTGGGAGGGGGACTGCTCTGTGTGGCAGTGCAAAGCCACTGCCACCCCTGGGACCCGCCCCTCCCTGCTCCCTGGTTCCCACCCCAAGGCCAGCGGTGTGCGTAAGAAGAGAGGCAGTTAGAACTACAACCCCGCGCCGCGCCTGCTGTCTGCTGAGGTCTTTAAAACATGAAATAGAAAAGCACGGATCTTCTGCCTCATTCCTTCCTGAGGTCTATTGTTAGCTTAATGTCTTCTTTTCCTAATCGACTGTTTAATTATGCAAACCACAGGCTTCCGAAGGCAGGTTCTCCATTACATGTCAGAAGGGGGCTTATGCAGCACAAAAGCAAGAACCTATCACACTGCGAAGTTAACAGTTAACCTGGACTTAACCCATCATCAAGCCCACGTCCATGGCAACACGCAACTAAAATAGCACCTCTCCCTAAGACCGGAGTTCGCCTGCCTGCAGATGTCACATGCTGCACATGTGACAGCTGTGGAATTGTTACCACAGTTTGGGGGGTGGCTGAGGGCAAGAGCCTGGCAGGAGGTAGAAGGGGCTGGGGTCTAGGTGCTGGAGGACAGGCCAGGCCTAGGTAATCAGCCTGGCCAGGCTTGGGGTCAAAGAGTGCTGCAAGGGCTTCCCAGCTGGTGACCTGAGTCCAGGGACCTTCCATACTCCGGAAGTGGCCGAAGAGCAGTGGCCATTCAGGTGTTTGCCTCTCGGCAACTAGATGTGGTCCTCCCAGCCAGGAGGAGGTCTGGACCCTGAGCAGGAATACAGCATCTAAAGAAGCAGCCAACGTGATGGCTGAAGTTCAGGCTGAAGGTCGTCCAGGGAAGGAGAGACCTGGGACTCGGGGGCGACTTGATCCCCCAGGCATTGTCTCCAATAACAGCAGATCCTGGCTCTTGTTGGAACCAAGGAGGCACTCTTTAATTTTTGAATAGTTGAGTCTATCACTATGAGCTGTGTGGCTTCCTCAATTGCTTCAATTCTTTAAAAGTTATTATCCTTCCAGAGACTCATGTACTATTCTACTTTCTGCTAATTTTTCTATGAATTTTTAAACATATTTGACTTTAATTTTCTTTTAGTACACAGGGTAAGATGTGTATCTAAGTGAATTTTTCTCTAATGTGCTATATCTCAAAATTGTGTATCAATTAATCCTCCCCCGCTGTTTTGTAATGCTCGCTTTACTGTGTATTAAATTCCTACTCATAATTCGATCCATTTGAATTTATTTAACAAATGCACATTGAGGCCTCACCATGTGCCAGGCATTGTTTTGGGTGCTAGAAATACAACAATGAATAACCCAGCCGAAATATCTGAGCCATTTTAGTTGGAGGCGAGAACAAACAAATAAGCTATGTAATCTATCAGATGATGATGCATTTTATGAAGAAAAATAAAACACAGAAGGGGAATAGAGAATTCCAGCCAGGGTAGGTGAGGAGCAATTTAAAATTGGGTCATCAGGGAAGACCTCACCAAGATAGAGACAGGGGACAAGAACCAAAAGGGGTGAGGGGCACGTGAGGGAACCATGTTTGGATGACAGAAAGCAGGAGCCAGACCCTGGGAAGGTGGTGTGTTGGTGTGCTCCCAGAGGCCAGCGCAGCTGACACAGATGAGGGAAGTGGGAGGGGACGAGATCAGAGGGGAGGTGCTCAGCAGAGCAGGGCACTGACTGCTACCCTGAGTGAGCGGCCACCTTGGTCATTCCGGAGGCTGAGGGAGCGTCTGCCCCACCGCCTCCTCCCAGCGCCTGGTGCTTTCTGGCAGTCGCGGACACGCCTCAGCTTGTAGACTCATCACTCCTGTCTGCCTCCATCCTCAGTGGCCTCCTCCCGTGCGTCTCTCAGTGTATTTTCTGTCTCTTCTAAGGACACTGGGGCCCACTTTAAATCCAGATGGTCTCATATCCAGATCCTTAACTTGGTTGCTTCTGCAAAGATGCTATTTCCACATACACAGGTACACGGGTTAGCACGCAGACGCGTCTTTGGGGGACACAATTCAACCCACTGCAGATGGCCAGCCATTGGAGGGTCTTTCAATTCAAGAGTGAAAAGAGGTGACAGGAGTTACAGGGATCGCTCTGGCTGCTGTGTGGTTAGGGGCAGGGGGTGAGGGTTGAAGCTGAGGCCGGTTGGGAGACCACCCTGGTTAATCCGGCAGAGAGTCGATTGGAAGTGGTGGAAGTAATAGTTCCATGAGAGGCGGATTCTAATCCCTTAGTCAGTTCTACTGGTTTACATTGCGATTTTGGGCTACCACCAAACTGATTGCTCTTTCTCTATGTTTTTAAATATCTGAGAATGAATCCTTCCTTCTTCCTTTTCCTAGTAAAATTATATAAACCTGTTAAATGGCTTGAGAGAATATTTTGTCTTCTCATTCAGGAATATGTATGCGTTGATGGATGGCTAGATAGATAGATAATAGACAGACAGACATACATGTGTCTGTCAACTTATTTGTCTTTTATCACCTTTTTAAAGATATATATTTTTTAATGTTCTTTGCAACAACTACAGATGCCTCAATAGGTTTAGCCCCAAGGGTTTCTTGTGGGGAAGGGATCAGGGTCTATATTTTTATTGTGTTGGCTGGTGGCTGCTGATAACTCGCAAAGCTATTAATTTTGCTATGTTTATTTCAGATCTAGCATTTTATTGAGTCATTTTATTAAACATAATTATTTTTGCTGGTTCCTCTGCATATTCTGGTTTTCCATTATGTTAAGTGCAAGTAATGATCTTTTCTCTCTTCCCATTCTCGTACCTCTTTATTTCTTCATGTCTCATTGCATTAACCAGAGTTTTCAGACACTATTAAGGGACCATCCTTGTTCTAATTTTTAAGCAGAATTTGATTTGTCTATCCATTAAGCACAATATGATAGGCTCTTGCTTTCCACAACTTTATTATGGTAAAGAAGTAGCACTATTCCTGATATTTTGAGGAGCCTTATGAAAAGTTATCGGTTGTCTTTTACATGTGTTACTCATTTTAATTGAACCTGTTGAGGTTGTGTATTGGATCAGGAAATGCTCTTATGTCAAATCCTTCATGCACTGTATCACACACCTTCCAGCAGGCTCCGTCATACTGGCTTCGAGAAAGATTTCAGGATGTTTGCTTTTGTGTTTCTTTGTTTCTTTTTTATAATTAGGGATCTGCTTTATTTTGGTGACATCCTCATTAAAATCAATATTCTCACATCATATTACAATATTAACAATACTTATGGCACCTCGGGAGAGGATCTTGGAGAACTGCCTACCAATTATTTTTGTTAACACTTCTGCAAAAAGCACGAACTTTCTGAATCAACATCATTATCATAAAAATGTATTTGTGAAATGTGTCTAATGATTCCTAATGCTTTGGTGTAATGCAGAATAGTTCTTGTCTCCCAGGAGCTAACAACAATTTGTGGATCGCATAGCATCTTGCAGTTTATAAGCCATCTCCACATAGATTATCACAGGGCAGCATTATTATGACCATTTTTACAAATGAGGAATCCACTGGAACCTGAGAGGATTGGAGTTTGCATAAGGTCACCTAATCAACCAAGACAGGCGAAGACAAAACTTGAACTGAAGTGTCCTGCCCCAACACAGGGCCTGTCCCAGTGTGCCACACTGAGGCCCACCAGCCACTATGTTATTTACAGCATTGAACAAAGCACAGAGGACATCGTGTTCCATAGTAAGGCTGGAGCAATAGCTTCTTAGGGGAGAGATGGAGCGGGGTCCCCTAGGATCCCCTGCTCCCTGGTGCCACCTCCCACCCTCAGCCCATCCTCCTGGGTGTAACTCATTGCTCCCTTAACATTCAAGCCTGTTAGAGGCATCACCCTGTGCCCTTCTGACCCCTGTCAACGGACCCCTCAGTCACTGTCCCACACTGATTTTAGCATCTGGTTCCCAAGCTTCCTCTCCGCCCCAGGTCCTCATCACCTGAGGTGCTCTCCAATCCCAATGGGAGGCCCATCGAAGGCACTGCTCCTCCCCCATCTTTCAGCTCTATCCATCCTTTTGGCATCACTGCAGCCCCCCAGGCCCATGGCCTCACTTTGAACCTAGTGAGCTCCTCTCCTCTCCCCTGTCGTCATCCACATTGCCCGTCTTGTCCCATCTGTCCCCGCCCTTCCCTACCCAGGCCAGGCCACATGGCTGCTCATTCACACTGTGTGAGACTTTTTAATGGTCTCTCATCCGCCTCCACAGCAGCTCTCGGTTGAGGGCTGGGGTGGGGACAGTGAAGTTGGGGGAGGAAGGAGAACAAGGAATCTGAGGCGCTATTTCACGCTGAGGTCCCATTACCTGGAGGAGACAGCAGAGTCTCAGGTTGGAAGAGGGGTCTGCCTGTGTGTTTCTGATGAGTGTGTATCCTCAGAGCACAGGGCAGTAGCCACCAGGCCGTGTCCCATAACCCTTGGTTCACCCTCATGATCTCGCTCCACCCTCCACTTTAGAGCTCACTTCCCCTTCCATTCGTCAGGGACCCTAAGTGGCATTCTCCAGCCCCAGCATTTCCATGGCACTCTGCTCACTGCCATCGCAGGCCATCATCCAGAACCTCAGTGGATCCCTTGGCTAGCACTGCCCTGGACCTGGGCTCTGTCTTGGCCTGGCCTCCTGCCGTCGGATGTCACCTCATTTCCTGCCATGGAAGCCCTCTTCAGCTCCCACATTGGTCCAAATTGGTCTGGTCCCTACTTGGCTTCAGAGCCAGCTCACAAAGAACAAAGGCCAGTTAGTCTCTAACTCTGCAATCATTCAAAGTTCAGTCTTTAAAACACAGAGATTTTTCTGCTTCATCCACCCACAGCTCAGCAACTGTATTTCTACCGCTATTGTTATTCTATTTCTGTTCCTAATTGCCATTATAGAAAACCGAGCCTAGCTGAGGCTTCTGGAGTTGCCAATCTGTGAGCTCCCTTCAAATGTAAATGTGTTATGCAAATGTCTTCTGTGGCTGGGAGTTGGATTCTGTGGTCTTCCCTGGTTTGAGACAGGAAACGAATGCTTTTTGGGACGGCTGAGAAATAGAAGACCATCCACAACCCCCTGATTTCAATGCACACTGTTCGGACATGGCTTTCTGTCTCGCACTTCCTCTCCCACTCTAGCAGCTGAATTTCAAATACTTACTACCAAATGCTGCTTCTTGGGGACACTGCTGCTTAACTGTTTCATGGCCACTCCCCTGCGGAGACATGTGTTAGCCAGCTGACCTCCCTTTCCTGACTGACCTTTTCAGGGTGGTATCCATGAGATACAGAGTAGAACCTCGGAACGTCATTTTCTTAAATATGGAAAATCGCCTCTCCAGATACTGCACTGAAGTGGGCCAGTGACTGTGTTGTTAGCAAAACCGTAAAACTTGGGGACTGATGGAGACGTCACCATTCACCATTCAGAGCAGTGACAAGCCTTTGCGAAGCAGCTACTGAGAGGCAATGCAATTGTTCTCTTCCCTGGAGGCCATTGACAAGTGAGAGCTTTGGTCCCACCCCCAGGACCTCCTTCCTCCTTCCTGTCCCCCAGGGGTCTCCCTGCCTTCTGCTACCCTCCCCCTCCATTGTGCTGGGCAGGCTCTTCCCTGTCACCCCCTGTACACATCTTTCCTGCTTCCTGTCATCACCAGCAGCAATGTGGCCCAAAGGAAGCTTCTGGGCTCCTGAGTGAATAAGCCCTCAAAGCCCTTAGGTGCTTGGCTAAATACTCCTCACTGTACCAGGCACTCTTCTACGCACGTGACAGATGTCATTGATGTACCTCCTTGGAATGTATCAGCAGCTGCTCCACTCAACATTGTATACTGCTGACATTTCCAAAATGTGAGCAAGGACTTGCCACACATGTGTAGGAAAGCATTCTGTACATTTTCAGATAGTAAATTCTAAAGTCTCTGAAAGTACAGGCAAAGCAGAAAATAGTGGGAAGCGGGCCCCAGCCCCTGAGGTTTAGCCGTTTGTCTGTCGCTGTTCACACTGTCACATTAATACTCCCCACAGCTGCGCTGCAACTTAGAGAGAAAGGGGGACTGTCTCCTCCCTGGGATGGCATTTCTGTTCTAAAGTGCTAACAATCCTTTAAAGTACAATTAGCTTGTTTAGGAGGCAGAGATGATATGGTTCTCTGCCTGCCTCATAGGGTTGCGGGGAGGATAACGGGGGGTGGGTGATGTATGTTTGTGCTTTGAGCCCAGTGGGAAGAACATTTTTGTGTAAGCTCGAGGTGGCTGTGTAATTGTCTAGCAAAAGCAGAATGTCTGATCAAAGGGAATTGCTCTGATGCAGTCAGTTACAGCATGGTGTCCTTCTCTGGTTTCATAATGGATCACAATTGACAGGTGTCTGTGAACACGATCTGCGGTTCAGTTAGATCACTCAGACGCTGCCATATGAACGTCAGCTGTGCTCTGTCTGCCCTTCACCGATTTTCATGACAGATTTGCCTAATAGCTCCCGTGACAGTAACAGTCTCTATCACATTTTTCTTGGGGAAGAAAGGGATCACTGACTCACAGAAAGTATAAATTTGCCCCAAATTGAGAAAAACAAAAGCACTTACATGCTTAGACTGAAAGTCCGGCTTTTTAACCTTATTCGTAGAGCTGGGCACTTTGTCCCTATTGGGCTCTCTGGGGCCTTGCGGACACGTAACTTGCCTCAGCCTGGCAGTTGTGCCAAGGCCCCAGGGAGCCCAGGAAGAATTCTGCAATAGCCTGTGAGCCAACCAGGTTCTAACAGCGTGGCTGACCTCGCTCCCCGAGAGAGACGTTAGCTTGCAAGCGCAGTCCTTAAAAGCTTGCTACGTCATGGGCAAAGGCACATTTGACTCCTGCCTCTGGTGTCCAGGGCACACTGTGTCCCAGGGACCAGACCCCACTCCAGGGACAGCCCCAGTGAAAGGTCCATTATCTTCAGCAATATGTGACGATTGCAAACCCTCCTCATTTGGGTCACAAAACCTCTTTGATAGTTTCTCCTACACAGGCAAAAAAGAAGAAACTGTGGGAAACTTTCTTACATTAGACACACCATTTTTTCTGGCTCTATCTGGAACTAGAGATTTGGAGTAAGGTTAAAAATGACATTCTCACTGACACAATTTATGAAAAGCCTATTACTAGCAATTTCATATTTGAATGCAATTATGTTAATGTTATTAGCACATTATGAATGGCACAAATGTGATTATTGTTTTGTGTGGTATTGCAGGAAATTAATTTAAATGGATTTACATATTTTGAGATACCGGGTAACACGGATAAATAAGGCTGACGTTACTTTGAAAAAAAAGAAAACAGACACTAAAAGAAAGCTGGGTTGTGACTTCATTTGCAATACTAATATGCCATTATTGGGGTGCTTTTTTGTTAAGGTAAACATTTTGTGATTTCAAAAGTGTTTTTCTCTTTAAAGGAAAATCTGAATTAATCTCCCAGCCCCCCTGAGGTGTTCTCTCACTTCATTTTATACGAGTAGTTGAGGGAGTTGACAATCAAGAAAATGAGACAACTTGTCCCAAATTATACCCAGAGTCGCAGATAGTGCACTATTGAAACTCAAATTGCCTGGAAGTCAACTCCTGCCCGTAGAGCACCCGGGAATGCAGCTTTTTACAGCAAGTCGTGTAGAGTTCCACTTAAATAAGGCTGGGCCTCTGACAATTGTCCTTCCCAGGATTTAGTGAAAGGAAATGCCCCCCGAAGAACCGGGGCTGGTTTCTGGGTCCGGAGAGGCCAACCTCCATCCCAGAGCGTGTGTCCTCGTGTTTCCTCCACATGCAGACAGGTCCTCAGCCTCATGGAGCAGCTGACGGCTGCTGGGACCATGTGTGAAGGAGACCAGGGCACACTGTCATGCTGGCTGAGGTCATTCGAGGGCAGAGAGAGGTCGCTGCGGGCGGTGGGAGAAGCTGCCCAGGGGCAGGATTTGGGCTGGGCCTGGACAGATGAGCACAGCAGGCCAACAGGGAAACCTAGGGCATGTGAGGTCAGGAAGTTATGGGCACAACAAGCAGAGGTGGGAATAACAAGGCACGTGCAAGGCGTTCAAGCCGGGTTAAGAGTGGATGGTAACAAGCTGCACGTGGCCTGTAGACAAATGGTGGTGGGTGAGGGAGGGAGGAGAGTTGCCTCGGGCTTTTAAAAGCAAGCAATTGACACAGGGAGAAGCTGCATTTGCGAAAATGAATCTGGCAGCAGCCGGAAAGAATTGGAGAAGGAAGAAGTGGAGGCGGTTAGGAAACAAGAGTCTTTTGCAAGTTATCTAGGCCTGGGGTGATAAGGGCCTGACGTCTGGACCATAAGGCCGTTGCCCCAGGCCAAGGAACAGTACCTCATCTGATAAAGTAAGCCCAGCTTCGAATCCACATTTCTGTGGTGACAGTGCTGACAATGGGTGATTGACTTATAAACGGGAAGTTCTTTGAGGACCAGTACTCTAACTTATGTGTCCCTGTATCTTCAGCACAAAGTAAATAGCAGGGCCCCAATAAATGCTTGCGGAACGAATAAATGAATGAATGAACGAATGAATGAATGAATGAATGAATTCCTGCAGGCGCGTGTGAATGAATGAAGTCGGAGGAGGGTCTGGTCGAGATACTCTCTGAGTGACAGAGGCGGTCCAGGCATCCTGACAAGCTTGCGAGGAAGCAGCTTGGGGATTTGTCCTGGTCCGCGGCGACTGCTTTGCCACGTACAGGACCCAGCTGGTCCACGCTCTGCCCTGGACAAGGGAAGCCCCGTGGCTAGTGGTTCCAGATGTTTCCTGTGGACCTTTCAGGGACTTGCCGGCTTCCTTTCCATGCGTGAAGACTGTAGCAGCTTCTCCCCACAGTGCAGCCGAGGAGGACTCCCTTTGGCCCACGGGTATTTTTTCGTTCGTAGTCTGAAGAAATGTGAATAGTCTCCAAGCACAGAATGAAATGAAAGTGATACGATTAATTCCTACTTGACATGGCTGTTGTGTGGATTAAACGAGTTAAGAGACAGAAATAGGGCAGTCCGTGTAGGGCAGATAGTTTAGGGCAGTCACTGATGTGTAAGAAGCATACCTGAGTGTTAGCTGCTATTATCATTAACCTAACAGGTTGTCCCACCTATTACATTCTAAATGTCTCCATTCTAGATACAGGCTACATAAAAAGAATTCCTTAGTGTTTTTCAGCAGTGCAGACTTTGCTATTTTCCCTTAAAGCGATAGCTGATCTTCCAAGTAGCTAGTGGGTATGTTGGTGACCGAGGTGAAATAATTCCCCAGGGTTTTATTTTAGAGGTTAAAAGAAAAAAAAACCTCAATTTTTATATTTAGCATTTACTGTGTAGAATGTTCCTCCCGTCTGAATCAAAGATTAATTAATATCATAGTATTTTGACTCCGTACAGTTCACTTCTGTAAATAATAACTTGGTCCATAAATTTAAATGGATACTGGTGTATCTCTAATTATTTAGCATTAAACTCCTTCTGTCATCATTTTCCAATTATCTTTTCATGAAAAAAATAGTAATAGACAACTCCTATAAAGTCATTTGTGTTTAATTGAATTAAGGCATCTTTGATTAGAATATTCTAAAGCCATTATAAAATTAACTTCTTACATATCTCATATTGGTGAATGTTTTTTCTTACCTGTGCTATCAAGATGGCTAGAAATATCAATTATCAGTTTTATAAATGGGAAATGGAAATAGGTCCATTCTAGCCTTTCAGAACAGCAGATAAAAGTACTATATAGATTTCACAGATTAGAGGTAAATCTAATACAGGCTATTTACTAAAGAGGAAATGCACTGTAGTTTAGGAACTTAATGCAATACGAATGGAGGGGTAATTTGGGTCCGTTTGATGTTTTAGCCCCTTGCTATGCAACTAGACAGAACGGAGCAAGTTACTTATTTCCTGTGAAACTGAACGTTCTGGTCAGTGTTATAAGGATGGCGACGGAACTCTAGGGAAATCAGTTGGACCATTGGGAGAAGTCAGAGGGGATAGGAGGCGAGGTCAGACGTATGCAGGGCCAGAGGCCAGGGACCAGGGGCCGGGGCTGGACAAGCACCCTGGGTCTCAGAGAGCATTCTGTAAGCTCTACACTCCCGTGTTCACCCGACCTGAGCCCCTCCCATATGGCTGGCTTAGCTTGAAACAGAAAATGTCTGTAACATATGAGGTTGAATGCCTAGAACTTGGCCAGAGACCCGGAGGAACAAGGTCATGGAAATCAGAAAAATAGAAGGTGCTGATGACCAAAGCCTGTGGCCATGGGAATCCTGGCCAGCCAGGAGAATGCTTTGGATAAGTCACCACCAGGGGGATTGCTTCATACACTCATCTTCCTGAGCCTTTTACCGGCAGAGGCTGGGTCTGCCTCCTGGAGATGCCCCTTGGCAGAAGCCTTTAGCCAGGAGAACATCATTGCATCCCTGGGACCGCAAATGGCCACTGCATCTTTCCATGAGCTTGATGGCTTCACTCTTCTGATGCTCCAGTCAATTTCTGCCTCGGCATGGGGCATTTCTGCTCTGAGAATGTCGTACAGACCCATCAGTGTAAGCAGCTCAGCCTCTTTGTAACTGAATGGTTTATCTTGGTTCAATTATTTACCGAATAACCATGGAACGCCTCCCATGTGCCAAGTAGTTGGTAGCTGCTTAGTCAAGTACTCAGCCAACGTATGAGACTAGAAGCTGTTCTGCTTCTAAGTCCCAATTTTGAAAAGTATTTTTAAGACCTTATGTATCCAGTGGGGCCATCATATTTCACACCAATTCTCCAAAAAACTATTTTCAGCTAGTGGGAAGATTAGATCATCACACATTTGAAAGGCATAGTTTGTTCCTTTGAAGTATCTACCACAACCCGAATTTTATTAATAAGATAGTACACAGTACCTGCTTCAGAAGTGAGATTATGAAGCAAATTTCTTGTATATCAATTCTACTTATATGTGCAGACCTTCTAAACTACCAAGTATTTTAAAATAATTTATTCCTGGAAGATACCATGTAAATCTGCTGTCCTATTTAAACTATTCTGTGAGTAAAAGCTTTTTGTTAAGCAAACAAACTTCA
This sequence comes from Rhinolophus ferrumequinum, assembly GCF_004115265.2. Lineage (NCBI taxonomy): Eukaryota > Metazoa > Chordata > Mammalia > Chiroptera > Rhinolophidae > Rhinolophus > Rhinolophus ferrumequinum. Next base: position 103,494,999 of record NC_046286.1, read on the forward strand.
ACACACAATCCTGAACAAATTATTGCTGATTCCAAATTAATGCAGCCTGTGTTTCTTTCTCTTCGATTGCTCGCTTTCAATGCTTTGTCGGGATTGGCAGGTGTAGGAGAGAAAGCTAACGTTCCGGTCAGTTATGTCTACTCTTGAGAAGAAGAGTTTATAATTAAGAGATTAGATGTTGGTATTTTCAACATGCTGCTTTGGCAAGTATTAAAGTAATTTAAAAAGAAATGTCATTGAGAAATTTCATGAGGCAATGCAGATTATTAATTTTAAATGAATGACTTTGATGGAAAAGCAAGAGTAAACTGCATGATACTTTGAAAATAGGAAAATAGTATAGGTCATAATCTTCCAAAGAACCTGCATTTAAAATCTCAACAATCAAAATCTTTTATTTACCTGATAGAATTTATGATTTCACGTTACTGATAAAGTAGAAATATTTGCTTTGTTTCTTTCTCAAGAAAGTATTAATTCAATTTGCTGTTCATATTTTTTTCTGACAGCTAAGTCCTTACTTTTAAAAAAAATGTTTTATGGTTCTATCAGATTTGCCAAATTTCATCCTCAATCTTCCAGGGTCATGGTTTTACCTGCTTCTATATAATATTCATTTGTGTTTTATTTTTATCCACACCTCCTTAAAAAGCAGGAAATTAGATTTGGGTCGCTGTCATATATCTCTCTCTTTAAATTTCCAAACCCTGCCTCCCCTCTAGCTTTCTTCTCACACTTGCTGCGTTTCTCCTACACCATGGAACCTGTTGTATGTTTCCAGTCTGGGCAGATAGACCAAAATGATGTGCTTCTCATTTTTCCCTAGTTGCTATTTAGAATTTTTCAAACTGCATTCAACTTTCTATATAGTAGCCTTCTCATCTGTCAAGTGAATTAAAATATTTACTGATCTTTCCTAGATCCTAGCAACAGCCAGCTGGAAATTTCAGTTTTTAAACTTAATAGTTCAGAAGGTCTGCACACATAAGTGGAATTGATATACAAAAAAAGTGCTTCTTAATCTAACCTTTAAGGCAGGTACTCTGTACTCTCTCATTAATAATTATGAGCGACAATCAAAACTGTATAATTCCTTGTAGTAAATTTAATAAGAAATCTGCAGGACTTCTATGAAAACCCACTTGGGAATACAAAAGACTGAAATGAATGGAGAGACATATACAGAGGTGCCAAAAAATTGTATATGCATTTTAAGAAAGAAAAAACCTGTATTAAAATCACGCTGATGGTAACCACTTTGAGCATCTCAAACATGACTTGTATTCATCTTTTGTTATAGGTATATATTGAGTATTACAATTTTAATACAGCTTTTTCCTGTCTTAAAATGTGTATACTTTTTTCGGCACCTTCTGTATATCTTCCTAGTTGGAACTACTTACACGGTGATGGTCATCGTTTTTGCCCGACTGGCCCTTGGTTTTCTTTGGAGATCTAACATTGCCCCTAAGAGGCCATTCCCTCGTGCCCTGCAAGCCACATGTGCCGGACTTGCCTGAGGATTTGAAGCTTGACTGAGGGTCTAAAGCAGGGGTGTCCATACTGCGGCCCGTGGGCCAACTGCGGCCCGCAATCCATTGTTACTTGGCCCACAGCAGATTCCAAAAATATATTTCGTTTACTTAAATAAACCAGGTGAGGCAATCCGTACTTCACCTCGAGTGAGTGGCCCGGCTGTTGGTGTATTTTACCGCATAGGGCCCTTGGTAAAAAACGTTGAAAAAAGTTTGGACACCCCTGGTCTAAAGGATTGAAAAAGCTTCTGATGATCCTTCAGATGGTGAGTCCTAAAAAGGTCGTCCTTACTTTATGCCGCCTACATCCCCAGAGCTTCCCAAATTACTGCCTCCTTTCTGAAACCTGGTTCTTCACTTTTTTCTTCGATTCTATAAGCTACCTCAGACCTTTCCAGTTAAGTTCTTTTTTTTTTTTTTTTTGGAGTGGTTTTAGATTTATAGAAAACCTGTACAGAAAGTAGAGTTTCTATACACCTTCTCCCATCCTACCCTCTGCCACATTTTCCCTTATTATTAATAGCTTCCATTAGTGTGGTACATTTGTTATCATTGATGAACCATTATTGAATGTTGTTATTAGCTAAAGTCCATGATTTACATTAGGGTTCACTCTTGGTGTTACAGAGTTTTATGGGTGTTGATAAAGCATAGTATCATGTACACACCCTTACAGGTTTTTTTAATTTATTTTTAATTATAGCTGACATGCAATACTATATTTGTTTCAGGTGTACAACATAGTGATTCGACAATTGTTTTCCTTATAAAGTGATCACCACAATAAGTCTGGTCCCCATCTGTCACCATACATAGTTATTATGGTATTATTGACTGTATTCCCTGTACTGTACATTACATCCCTGTCGCTGATTTTATAACTGGAAGTTTTCAGTGCTTAATTCCCTTCCCTTTTTCCTCTCATCCATCCACCCCCTTCCCCTTGGCAACCATCAGTTTATTTTCTGTATCTGTGGGTTTCTTTCTGTTTTGTTTTGATTGTTCGTTTGTTTTGTCTTTGAGATTCCACAGATAAGTGAGATCACATGGCGTTTGTCTTTGTCTGACTTAGTTCACTTAGCGTAATACACTCTAGGTCCATCCATGTTGTTGGAAATGGTAAGATTTCATTCATTTTTATGGCCGAGTAATATTCCATTGTACATATGGACCACATTTTTATCCTATCGTCTGTTGATGGGCACTTATGTTACCTCCATATCTTGGCTATTATAAATAATGCTACATTCAACGTAGGGGTGCATATATCTTTTCAAATCATTGTTTTTGTTTAGTTGGGATAAATACCCAGAAGTGGAATTGCTGGATCCTACATTAGTTCCAGTTTTAATTTTTTTGAGGAATCTCTGCTGTTTTCCCTGATGGCTGCACCAATTTACAATCCCACCAACAGTGTACGAGGGTTCCATTTTCCCCACATACTCTCCTCTTGTTGTCTTTTTGATAATAGCCATTCTGATAGTTGTGAGATGATATCTCATTGTGGTTTTGATTTGCATTTCCCTGATAATTAATGATGTTGATTACCTTTTCATGTATATGTTGGCCATTCCAGTAAGTTCTTTTTAAGTTTAAGTTATCTAAAGTTAGTTTTTCACTTCTTGTGAGCAAAGAACTCAATTATTTTTCAACGCTAATGCTCCAGCTCACCAAGTTAATGAGTCAGTGAGAGGCTTTTATGGATTTTGAAAGAAGTGACTCGTGTATTCACATGGAAGAATAAATGGGTGACAAAACCAAGTAAGTGTGGAGGAAAAGAAAAGAGAGAAAAGAATGGGACATTTGCTCTACCAGATATTAAAATTAACAGTGACTAAAAATCTGTGGCCCTAACAATAGTGTAGCTAGATCAGTATAACAGAAGTAAATCCAAGAGTATATTTAAAGTACTTAATATCTTCTAAAGATGGCATTCCAAATCAGTGGGGAAATAAAAGATTATCTAATAAGGCGTGCTAGGTTATCAGTCTAACTCCCAGGGGGAAATGTTTTCAAAGAGTAGGCCCATGTCACGTTATCACAAAAACTTAAAAGTGCAGGTCACTTAAATGTAAAACGTAAAGTGAAAGTATAAAATAAAGCCAAAACACAATATGGGCAAATATAACATCAAAGGAAAAAAAAACAAAGAAAAAGATAAATTTGATTACATAAAAATGAAAACCTTCTGTCTGTCGAAAACACTACAAATAAAAATAACACACAAATGATTACAAGAGTGACTGTTTCCCTAAAGCATCCCCAACAAAAAATGTCATCAAACTTCTGGAACTGTGTAAATCAATCTCTTTTTCTCCTTCTGGAAATTAGTCATAGTTAGATGGGCCCCCCAATTTATATTTATAAAGGAATTTGCTGAGGTCTTTTATGACTTTATTTTCATATTTAAATCTTTGATACATTTGGAATTTATTCTGGTGTAGAGTACGAAGTATGGTTTTAAATCTGTTTTCCAGATGGCTACTCTGTTGTCCCAACATTGTGTATTATATTTATATTTATTAGTTCATGTTTTAACTATCGGTCAGACATGATACCTCATATAAAGTCCTGTATGCATTTATGTATACGTGCCTGTACACGAAACATAATATAGGATATGTATATTAATATCTGCTAGTTCTTTACTGCCCCACACACCAATTGCTGCTCTTTTAAAGAGTGTTCCTAGCAGTTATTGCTTGTGTATTTTTGCATATGAAATTTGGGATCCATATGTCTAGTTAAAATTAAAAACCTATTGGCATTTCTATTGGAATCTCTTTAAATTTAAAAATAAACACAAGTAGAACTGACATCTCAATGACCTTTCAGTTTTCAACTCCCAGAACGTGGGACGTCTTTCATTTGTTACTGTCTTATGGGTCCTTACAATGTTTTAAAGTTTTCTTCATATAAGTCATATCAGAGCTATTGAAGTCTGTACATTAATTTTCAACCCCACCACCTTTATTGATCGATTTTGTTTATTCAGTTGATTCCCTTGGGTTGTCCAGGTGGAAAAATATGTATCCTCCAAAAAGTGGTTACCTACTCTTCTCCTTTCCAATTTTTGACCTCTGTTTTCATTTTCTCATGTAATAGCATTGGCTATTTTCTATAGTAAAATGTTAAATAATAGTGATGATAATAGTGACAGTTGAAGTTTAGTGAGAATTCTTGTGATATGTCTCCAGTAAGCACGGTGCTGGCTTTTGGATTGAGATAGATATATTTCAACTTATACAGAAAGAATTTCACTCTTTTTTTTTTATTTTGCTTTTATCAATAATGTTTGTCGAATATTATCCAGTGCCTTATCAGCATCTATGGACATGATCATAAATATGTTTTACTTAACCCTTAATATGATAATTTTTATCAATAGAATTCTTAATAATGAATCATCCTTACATTTCTGAAATAAACTACATTTGGTAATGATGCATCCTTCTTTTAATCTGCTGCTGGATTTAGTTTGCTAATATTTTATGTTCATGAGCTGTATAATGGTGTTTTGGTCAGTGACAGACCTGCATATTACAGTGGTCCCATACGGTTATAATAGAGCTGAAATTTTTCTATCACCTACTTATGCCATAGCCTCATAAGCTCGTTGTACAACATATTCCTCACGTGTTTGTGGTGAAGCTGGTGTACACAAACCTACTGCACTGCCAGTCATACAGTACATCGCACTTGATAACGATAATAAATGACTCTGTTGCTGGTTTATGTACTTACTACACTGTAATTTTCAACCCTGTTTTAGAGCGTACTCTTTCTACTTATAAAAAATAAAAAGTTTGCTGTAAAACAGCATGCCCTGTTATGCTGGCAGCAGCCTCCTACAGCTCATGTTTACAGCATTTCTGGGTTGCATCATTTCCTCTTGTGCTTGATTTAATCTCACGTTGTTTTGTATAGTAACATGTATAGCTTGTAGCCCAGGAGCAATAGACTATACCACATAGCCTGGGTGTGTAGTAGGCTAGACCATCCAGGTTTGTGTAAGGGCACTCTGTGATGTTCGCACACAACAAAATCACCTCAGGAGGCATTTCTCAGAACCTGTCGCCGTCATTAAGGGACACCTGACTATATTTAAGATTTATGCTTTGATATTCATAAGTGATATTGGTTTATTGTTTACTTTCTCTACAATTTTTGTGTTTTGGTATAATGGTATACTTCTTCTAGAGAAAAAAATTGGAAGTTTCTTTTATTTTTTGACCCTAAGCTCTGGAAAAAAACCCACTGGATTTGTGGAATTCACATGTTTGGGCTTAGTGGTAATTTTTTCTTTTTGGTCAGGGGACAGTAGCTCTTTGAGAGCTGTCTTTACTTATCCCATAGAAATCAAGGCTTTTTAGATTTTCTGTCTCTTCTGGGGTCAGTTTTGACAAATTGGATTTTCCTAGAAAATATCTCAATGTATCCAAATTTCAAATTGATTTTCATAGAGTGGACAAATTAATGTCTTGCATTTCTTTTAATTCCCTCTATTTTCTGTTATTCTCCACCTCCCCTCACACCACCCTGCTTATTATTTCTTGTTTGCACATTCTCCATTATTGTTATTAGATTAGCTATTAGGTGATATCTTTTGTTGGTTTATTTTTCTTTCAAAAACCATTCTTTCGGATTTATTTTGTATTTCTGCTGTTTTGGTGTTCTAATTAATAAATTCAGCTTTTCCTTTTAAAAATTTCATCTGATTCTATTCACTTTATTTTGTTGCCCCTTTCCTAACTTTTTGAGTTAGTTTAATTCTTTTTTGATTCTTTATTCTTAATTAATGTAAAGATTTAAAGTAACGCTTTTTTTTCTCTGAGCATTTTAGTGACCTCATATCATAGCTTCTGACATGCAGTAGTTTTATTATGTTGTTTTCTATTTATTTTGTAATTTGGGATTGCATTTCCTCTTTGACCTAAAAAGTTGTTTAAATAAAATCAAGTTACTCAGTTTTTACCTTTGCTTCTATTAGATGCACTTGTCTCTCACTTGATCTATATCAGCTTCAAATGATGTTCTCTAACTCCCATCTGTTGCCCATGAAGCAATCAACAAATTAACTCTACTTCCCAGATTCTTGTTAGTTGTCTCATTTCTACGTTGTCAGAGCACTGAATACATCTATTCTGTTTTGCCACATTAATCTCCACTTGGTTTCACTCTTAGTTCTTTGGTTAACTCTAATCACTACCCAGCTCTGATCATGTTCGTCATCTCTGAGCTGAATTAGGAGTGATCTCAAGTAGTTTCCTCATAAAAGGTAGAAACAATATTCCTTAATGGCACATTTTCAAAATTGTTTGGCTTTGGCCTTTGTATTTAAAGACTGGTTCAACTGAGTCTAAAATCTCTGACATATTTTATTTCCTTTAGGTTTTGTAGGTATGTCTCTACTGTCTTCCAACCTTGGTGGTAGCTATGGAGACTTCTGAGATCGACATGAGTTTTCCCTTTCATGAGTGACTTCATCCTTTTGTCTGGCTGCCCAATTATTTTTCTTTATATTTACAACTCAGTAGCATAGGATATGTCTTGGTGAGATAATACACAGGGTTGGATTTTCAAATCAGGCTCACAAGAACCAGAGATCTTGCCTCTTTATTAATAATTCTAAGGGTACAGTAACTACAAAACACAGGGAAAGCACGAAGTCAAACTGTCAGAGTGGTTCCCAATCTACTTCCTGACACATTAGGGTATACTCTTCTGATTTAATGTCTCAGGTCTCCAGGTAACATGTGGGGAGATTTACTTTTAATCATGAAATGTCTAAACTTTATATTCCAATAATTAGCATTTTCCTCCATTATGTTTCCCCTAATAAATGTTATCAGGAGATCCAGAGCATGTTTACAAGGATATCTGGTCATTTCTTTCTCTTTTTTCTGCACCCATTCCCTCCTCCACCCCCACCCCCATCCCCAGAATAGAGAGCGTGGGTTACAGACCCAGTGGTTTGGAACATTCTGGGTCAGTTTTCCGTGACATATGGTGTGCTGTTCCAAAATATGGATTCAAATTTTCTTTTATTTTAATAATGATTTATTGAATTAAACCTTTTAATATTTATTCTGTTCCAGTATATTTTCTCTCTTCAAGAGCTTCAATTATGCATGTTTTAAAAATCTCTATGCCCATCTTCTCTACCTCTGATTTTATCTCTAGTCATTTTCAATTCCCTATTCCAATTTGAATTTGCTAGTTTTCTCACTCCTATTATCTGTGTCTTTCCTGTGTTTTCTGTAGGGCTGCTCTTCCTATGCTCCTTTCAAATTGATCTCCATTTCTCCATTTTCTTTCACTTCTTTTCCTCAGTTCTGTTCTGTTCAAAGTGAATTCAACTCACTTTCCATTTCCTGTAGTGTCTTGTTCCCCGAGATTTTATGGTTTTGATTTAGGGGCTCTTTTTCAGGGTTGTGATTGCTTCATTGTTTAATTTATTCATTTTATTAAGTTTTAATATTCAATCAGAAGTTTCATCATTCTTGGTACATTTGGAGATATTTGTGTCTGTATGTGGAATATTCTTCCTCTAGTAAGTTGCACTACTCCTCCCCATATTTTTTCTTAGAGTATCAGTGCTACGCCAGCTTTTGTTTCAAATTACTCACAATTACTCTTCAAATGAGATGAGTTGTACTTTCCAGCTAATTGGAGGATCTTCCTGTGAGAGAAGGAAGGTCCATTGTACAATGATAGATTGTTCCTGCCATACTGAATTACCTGGAAGAATTATTTTCTTTGCTACCCCAAACCAAATCAATTTAGGAGGGCATCTACTCTCGGCCTGCTCTGCTCACTCTTGTATCAGGCAGGGTCTATTGCTACATCGAGAGGTATGTCCATTGCACTTGAACCTTCCAGATAACCTCCTGGCCTCCATGAAGTGTGTTTGGAGGCATTCTCCGGGGACTGCCCCTGCCATGCCGCTGGTTCTTCTTCACACGTCTTCCCTACACTTCCATTCTGCAGAGCTTCTCCCCAGTCTCCACCCCATCCTCTTCAGATCTGACAACTCTTGTTGTATGGTCTGCCACCTCCGGGATAGGATTTGCACACCTGGAGATGGGGCAGGATGCTCTGGGTGCAGAAACCAGTGCAAACAAATGTGGGTCAACACAAGGCAGGGACCGGTAACAACACTGGGTCCATTTGGTCTAGAGTTGGAGAGGTAGTTAGGCAGTTAATAGCAAAAACAACCGCAGGAGTCAGCAATATCCAGTCATCGTCATCATGGAAGCCCTTGACTCTGAGCCCAACGCTCGTTCCAACAGTCATCAAAGGTGTTTGGATGGGATGGGGATGGCAATGGAAGGAGTTGACATGTTTGAAGCTATACCTTAGAAAGTGTAAACTTGCAACAGTATGCAAAATAGATTGAAAGGTGAAGAAATATCAGGAAACTGTAGCACAAGGTCTAGAAAATAACAATAGCCAAAAATCAAGTTAAATCTGTTTTCCCCAATATGAAATCTACATAGTGTACATTTCATTTCATTTCATTTCAGAAGTAGAAATCTATAGCAAGCACTATAGGAAATGTACCTTCAAATTCATCATTTTGAAGATGAAATTTAAAAAGCTTATATTCAATTATTACCATTTGAATAATTATATGTAATTGAAATACACTGTATATGAATCAGCGTACATTGAGCTAACCTTTTGATCTAGTAATTTAACAGTATGGGAAAATAAGTGAAGCCTACCCGATTGTAGTATGCATTCCAAATTCAATCAACTTTAACCAACATATTGACAGAATTCTACCTTCTTTATTAAAGAAAACATCTTAAATATTCAAGATCTAATCAGATGAGTATCGTGTGCTCAGGAAACATCTAGTTTTTCAAGAATGTTTGTTTAATATTGTAGATTAAATCATTAACGATACACACATTAATTTGAATATTCTGGAGAATTGTTTTTGTTTTTTAACTTAAAAAAATTCTTATTTGGATCATTTGAAGAAAAACAGTGCAATTTTCTTTCCCTCACTTAATATTTGGATAATATTAAGACATTTACACCAAAGCAATCACAGAAGAAAAATTCCACCATAGTAGCACTAATTTTAAATCAAAGCCAAGGTGACACACATAGTAACATTAATATACACACGCTCACCACTTAAGAGACACAGAGGTGACACGCATCTTTCAGGTAATCGGAAAGTCATCCTCTGAGAGCCAAAAAGTTACACTGTAAGCAAACTCCTGGATCAAGAGGTCTCGACTCAAATCAAGAGGTCTCGACTCAAATGTGCTTTCTACCAAAATACTTATTCCTCTTACCTTTGTCTGAAAGGAAATTCGTTTTCACAGTTTTGGAATTCTCTATGAGCAGACTCAGCCCATTCAGTTTGCCACGCTCCCTCTCAGTCGTCAAAAGCCATTGGAAGCAGCAATGTTTTCTGCAAACACAGCACCAGGTTGTCCACTCTCCAGCCCTTCTACAAAGCTGGACTTTAATCGCCTTTGTTACAGTGGCCTGACACTTGGGCAAATTTTGTGTAAACGTGTAAATTTGGGTGATTATTATCAAACAAAAGAAGCTCTTCCCATGCTGAGATGAACTGCATTGCGCAATGGTTTGCTAATTCTTGGCATTGGGTACCTTTTGTGTCTGTGGCCGAAATCTTTTTGAGCATGTTATGTATATTGTCATATGGCATTATAATTTTTGTGAAAGAAAATCAAAGTCAAATTTTAGATTAATTTGAAGGAGACGTCTTATTTATACCCAGTTCATAAATGTGTGTGAAATTCATGTAAAGCAATGGTTACGGCCTAAAGAACAAACAGTTTTTGGTGATTCTGTTTGGTGACGGATGCATATTTTGGTGTGTGAATTTTCTAGTCATGTACACAAAACTCGACAATTTCTAAAAGGGCTTGACTCAAAGCTGTAGAAACTGTGATGAAGGCATCAGCTCTTCTAATTTATGACTGGCACTTACAGATCCAGAAAGGCTGGAAACTAGTGGTCCAACCGAACAAAGAAATAGATCTGCATTTTAAGACTACATTTTTCAAATTAGAGTGCCACAAACGCAGTGTAATAGATAAACAGATAAGTGTTGGATTTTTCCAATAAAACAAATGTCTGTAAGTTTAATAAACAGATTCAGTGTGAATTTTTTCAATGTTGCAATCCAATAGAATCATAGGATTATAAAACTCTAAGTGACCTTAGGGATTTTCCTGACCGTCTCCTCGTCTTATTGTAAACAAGCAAAACGAGCTTCAGGCAGGTTGTAACGCTCCCATGTCCACCCCAGGAGCTGCTTTCTAGACTGAATCAGGTCCCAGACATCACCTTCCTTAAACAGAAGTCTGTCACGGCTGCCCTGTGTCCTACACAGGCCATGGACATGCATTTCTTTTGTGCGGATGACGATGAACAGTGGTCTGGCAGAGGGAGCCCTGAATCAGGAACGGGGATGTGAGTGGTTGTTAGAAAATCGTTCATTAAGGTTCTAAGTGTATTTAACGGATAAATCCCATCTTATTTTAGATTTTTTTTTTTAACCTGGAACAAACTAGTATTGCAATGTGGATGGTATCACATAACTACCCTTCCAGTCTCCTGATGGCGTCAGTTCCAGGTGTGTAGCCCCGCCCACCACCCTTCGGCTGGGGCCTTATGTCCCTCCCACTATCTGGGAACTGTGCGCTCCCTCTGGGTTCCGTTGCAGCTCGTGCTATTGCCATCTACCTATTGGTACAAGCCAGAAACCGAGCACCCCACCCCCAACTCTATCAAGTTTAATTCTATCAAGTTCTGTTTTTCTTCCCCAAAGTACATCATCATTTCTTTCAACCTAGACCACACTACTGTTGTCACATTGCACCTGGACAGTGTGTAGCCATTTAACTTACCCTCCCTCAAATATTGTCCAAACGATCAAAATATAAAATAATTGTGTCACTTTTCTATTTAGAACCACCTTTAGGCTCTTATTTCACCCTTAGAGTAAAGGTGACTACTCTATGTGGCCCATATCACCTGATATCACCTGACTCCGGCTTGCTTCTGCAGCCTTACCTCAAACACCCACGTCCACTGGATTTATCTGAGTTTCTGAACAGTCAACTCTCTTCCACCCTGGGGCCTTTGCTTAGCCTGTTCTCTTTGCCTGTAGTCCTCTAACCCCTCTTTCCTTCTCTATCCCTTCCTGATGCTTCAGGAGCTCCCCTGACCCTCTGCGCCAGGTCAGGGGTCCATGTCTTATGCTCCCAGACACACCACTCTTTATTTAATGGTCCTTTTCACTGTTGGAGTGGCACCCCATGAGCTCAGCGACTGGGTCTTCTGTCAACCACTGTACCCTCAGTTCCTAGCACAATCCTGACATCAAACGGAACATGGAGTCCATCTTCAAAGTCATCTTGCTGCATATCATGGCAGGAGAAGCCAAGGTTGCCATGGCTATACCTGCCAGTGGAGCTGCTGGGGAGTGGCCCAGCCCAGAGAGCTAAAGCAGAAACAAAGTCCCAGGGAGAGGACGCACCCACTGTAATGGGGATGGAGGAATGGCAGCCACTCAAGCACATGAGGAGCAGAGCCGTCACAGCAGTCCATCCTTCTCGGAGACACAGGGTCCAAGGCGTCATTAGGAAGCATACACTGTGTGCTGTGATAAACTTGCTGTAGGCAGATGACCGCACTCCGCAGAGAGCTGCCCGCAGTGGGAGCCCCGTCAGCCTTTGTCGGTTTGATTTCAGTGCCAAATATAAAATGAGCCCAGCTATTTATCCAGGATACTGGGACCAGCGGATGACTCAGTAGGCAGCCACGTCATGACACACACAGTTACTTGCGTTGATTTCACTCCAGAAATGGAAGGAAAGTGCTGTATTACATAGTTCTGTCATGTAAATTACAAGTTATTCTTCCATCTATAAAATTATGCATATTTTGGAGCACAATTTACTCTATGGAAGTAGAGGAATGAATGGAATATTTTATCCGAATAACTATGTACTGGCAATCCAAATGTCTTTTGGAATGGATGGGAGTTCATTATTCAGTGGTTTATAAAATCTTCCAGACTGAATGATGAACTCACATCTCTTACGATTGGGATGGATGATAAAACTGGTGTGAATTGTCCATAAATATTTATTGTCGGGAAATATCTGCATGTATTGCTGTTTTTAGGAAAATAATGCATATTTTATTATTGATACATAAAGCAGGACATTTATGTTTACTACACATAATAACATAGTAATAAGATGATATTCTGTAAAATATGAGAAAGGCAGAAACAAAGACGAAATGTTGGGTTCCAAAGCCAGTTTACAAAAACATTTCGCAAGACCATTCTACTAATATGAACCGCCATGAAAGTATTAAAAACTTTGACTTAGTCAAGAATTGGCAAGTGAGTTTCTGAATTAGACTACAATTATAACTTCTGCCATGGGAAATGCATGGCTGTCAAAGGCCATCTCCTGAATAACTGGTGTGTTCATGATACATTCAGCCACAGTTCTCAATATGAGCCTTGGTCACGTGCCATGAAACATGTTTCTCACTGAATCCACACTGTCCTTCCCCAAAGAAAAGCTCTTTTGAGGAAAAAAGTTTCCCACGACGGGTAACTTACATAAGTATATTACAAATATTATATATAAATATATATGTGTGCGTGCGTGTGTGTGTGTGTGTGTGTGTGTGTATGTATGTATGTGTATTGCTTTAAAGACCATCTGTTCCTATATTTTTTCCAAAGAGCAGACGGAACGTGAATAGTTCACATCTAACTCTTAAAGTCTCTCTGGGTATTGGTTGGTGGCACTGTCAGATGAAAACAATTTTGGGGGCATGACAGAACGCTACAAACTCAAGAGCCCTGAGGAAAGGAACCCAGTGGACAAACACCAGGCTCACGTTCGTTTCTGGTGTTCCTCCTACGTCAGAAAAGACAGCATTCTCTCCCTTTGTATTTCACAAATCTAATCAACATTTTGAAAATCTGGTGCCCCTGTGCTTACAAAAGGGAAAAGGACTCCTCCCCAGCAAACAGAGCCCACAGCCAGGAGGAGAGTTTCAGCCCTACCCCACCGCAGGGCAGAGCTAGAAAGGTTACCACACCTGGGCCCCCACTTTAGCCCCGGTGGCCATGTCCAAGGTGACACTCAACATGTCCCTGCAAGGCAGTGCTGCGGTCCTCTGACTACTTGCCAACAAAGCTGTCTAGGGTTTGTAGTTACACCTGAACCAGCTCTGGGGACCCCTTCAAAGGTCTACATTTCTTACCTTTTTCTTTTCAATTCTGACTTTTGTTTCTATCATCACCCTGTACGAACACCCTGAGCCCTAACTATTTACATACATATTCTCTGGACACTTGAAGTGTTGGAGCCAAGAACACCAGCCATTCTTTGGTTGGATGTCTGAGACTTTTCACTCATTTACGTGGGAGAATAATTGAGTGAAGTCGCCCAGGCATACACTTAGCTCCTAGTGCTATGCAGTGTGGAAACCTTACCCAGCGGGATTGTGCTGGGGCTTTCTGGACACTTCCAGAACACACCACAGCAGAACTCTGTTTCTTTTGCTTCGTTGTTTTCTTAGAAATTAAGGAAATGATTTTCAGAGCTTAGGCCTCCAGTTTCTTTCTTTTTCCCCCACAGAATTTAGACATTATTCAAATAACATCTATTCTGTATCACCTTTTTTAAGTTTGTTTTTCAAAGAAGAGGACATATTCGGCTTGTGATGATGGTTAGTCATAGACCCTCACTGAGATTCTCAGGTTTCTTTCCCTGCTTGCAATTTCATCTGATGCACTTGAAATTCCAGGCACTAACAGTGTTTGAAATGAGCCGTCATCCGATTCACCTTCAGACGCTGAGCTTTCAGTCACAAGTGATGAACTCGGCTGGGTTAGGAGCTGCCCTTCTCTCCCCGTGTGCTCTGTGTGTCTTCTGTAACAGGGCACTGAAGGCCGAGATCACAGACCTGAGCCCAGCTGTGATTCTGACCCTGGCAGCTCTAGGGTTTTGTTCTAGTCACTTACGGTTTCTCAGCCTCAGTTTCTCCATCTGTTAAATGAGGATAATAAGATCTATCATGCAGGATTGCTGAATTATATTCAATATCTTCAAGTGCACACCAGACAGAAAGCATTCTGTAACTATTAACAATACTCCACATTCAAAATTTAAAATAAGTGTAAAAGAATTTGGCAAATATTGTACCTTTAAGTGGGAACTAATGAAACTAAAATTTCCACATTATCAGATTTATTATGCTGGTTCATATTATGTAGCACTATACCTGAAATTTGAGCATAAAATTAGTTCTCCGTTATCTAAGAAAAATAATGCACGCAGAACTTTTTATCACAAAATAACTGCTCATCTATACTACCAAACACTTGTGAATGGCTTTTCCCAATCATCTTCCCAGTATCCACAGAGCACATAAATCAGTTTCACGTAATACCTAAAATAACTACAATGGGGGTCGGGGCGGGGGGGGGGGGGGCGCTACGTATGTAGCAAAAGTCATCAAATACATTCTAAAGAGAAATACAAGTGAATTTAGGACTCTGTGTTCTTTCGGGGTGACTTATTCAGCAGCTTTCCTTCATTAGTGCAATTAACTATGAATTGCCATCGTGAAGATCAAAAGACCGTGACCAGTAAAGTTGGAATCAAGTGATAAAAGCAGTCCTCCGTCCTGGAGGACAGGCGTCAAGGTCAGCCAGACGCCAAGGTCAGCCAGATACCATCGCTATGTTAGACTGTGGCATGCAGGTGGGAGACTGAGAATGGTTGCTGGAAACCATGCTCATGCTGACAATTTTGAATTTCTCTGTACTGATATCTACCCCATGGGAACAGAGGCTGATCTCTGTACCAGGGGCCGGCTCTTGCCCAGGGTGCTCCTTCGATTTTGTTTGTTTTAATTTACTGACTTTTCTGATTCGACGTTAGATGCATTAGGACCAAATCAGTTAAAAGATGTATTTCTTTATGTGGTTCCTTTTCCTAAGTTTTTCCAAAGCACTGTACCTAAGGACATTAACAGATTGTAAGAGTCGTTATATTTCCCTTAGTCTTGTGTCCATTTTTCTTCTGTAAGTATCTCTTAATTTTTCCATTGACTCCCTCCATATTTCTTTGTATAAATGTTTTTAATTTTTTAAATACTTAAGGTTATATTTGAAATAGAATTCAAGGAGAACTAAGAAAGCCTTATAACTAATTATCTAGTTCCTCAGTGTTGTTCTATTAGCTAACTCCCTGACGACTGCAGTCTAAATGCCAACAAAGATAATAATACAGTCATGTGACATTTAACATTGGGGAGACATCCTGAGAAATTAGTCATTAGGCGATTTCATCATTGTGCCGTCCTACACTACAGGTGGTCTACTTACTACAGTAATCATATGGGGTATACTTTTATACAACAGGCGGTGCAGTAGGTTTGTGTACACCAGCACCACCACAAACACGTGAGGAATGGATTGTGCTACGACATTATGTTGGCTACAACGTCACTAGGCGATAGGAAGTTTTCAGCTCCATTAAATCTTATGGGACTACCACCATATATTTGTTCCATCGTTGGCCTAAATGTTACACGATGCGTGATTTTATGTCAACTGAGTAGACACTCATATAAGAGGCACATGCACTAACATTGTCCCTCCTAACTCTGTACTAGTCCCAGGACAGAGCAGCTACCATCCAGTTTTACCCATGAGGAAATGCAGACTGGACAAGTCAAGTGACTGGCTCACCAAGTTCCACGCAGGTGGGCCAACTGCTCTCAACCTTTATCGCACTGCCTCATCTTCCTTAAACTACCCATACCCACAAATCACCGCCAATCCTCTCTGCCAAAACCAAATTCACTTAATTTACACACACAGAGCAATCGTTGAATGACTGTCTCAATGAGGTTACATTCTAGTCATAACCTATATTGTAGGAGAGAATGCTCCAAGGGACCAAAAATGTTTATCAGCATCGAAATACCAAAGCTGTTGCTGCCACCTTCTTTGGCCTATGAAAACATGGTGGGTTAGCTCCAGACTGAGCCAACAGGAAGGAGCTTGCAGGGTGGCAGGGAGTGGAATAGGGTGGCTGAGAGCGCCCGGCCTGTCTCCAGCCAGACCTGGCTGTGTCCTGGCTGTCTCACCTATGCATTGTGGGAACTCAGGCAAATTGCTTCGTTTCTCTAACCCTCAGTGGCCTGAACTCTAAATAAGGATGCTAATGATAGCACCTGCCTCAGTTTTGTTACAAAGATTAGATGAAATGGTACATTTAAGCACAGTTCAGCACCTGGCAATCAAAACACTGAACAAATATTGTTATTGTGACTGCATCACGGCTCAAGGAGAGCGCACTCAACAGGGTGCCTTTCACAGCATGGTCATTTATAAATGACACTGAATTAAATGAAGTCAGATCTGCATGAGCTTAACATGAAGTCCAAGGTCAGGGGAGGATGGGACATTGATGGGCATGGCTGCCTTCCTAGGGTCTATGTCTTCCGTCTTCTCGCCTGAACAAGGATTCTTGAGCAAATGAATTCTCCTACAATCCTAATGTAGACTTCCTCTCTGGAGGTACTGACTGACCAAATCCCTTAAGTCCCTGCAGGTTCTCCCTGGTTCTTGGTTCCCAGATCTGTGCCCCACCTCCAAACGACCCTCTGCTTGCCAGCTTTGACCCTGCCCTGTAGCCGCATCCCCTGATCCAATAGTAGAGGAGCAGCAAAAGGGCAGACCCCCTCCCATCCTGCAACAGTATTACTCCTTCGTACTCATTTTCCCAACAGACATTTCTGGAACATCCACCATGTTAAGATAGACACCATAGAGGATTCAAAGATGGTTCCCATCTTCAAAGAACTTAATTCTTATAAAAGAGATAGTTTTACAATACCTGTAAAATGGGGTACTTGGTGATAAGGATCGTAAGAGAAGCATAAATACCGTGTAAATGATTAAAGGCATGAAATATGTCTTCTGACCTGTGTGATCAGGAAAGTCTTGATAGATGAAATGACCTTGACCGATTTCAGTAAGCAGAATCGGGAAGGAAACCCAGCAGGAGAGAACGAGAAGGTGGGGATTCCCTTACTCTTGTTTGGAGATAGCAATTGTCGTTTGGCTGGAGCCTAATGTTCCTGGGGGAGAGGGCTGGAAGATAAGGGCTGGCCTCAAGCCCATTAAACAGGGCTCAATGCCATCATGCCAAGGAAGCTGGACTTCATTGAACAGAATATGGTAAATTTCCGAAGGTTTTTTACAGTGGAGAACAGCAACACAAACTGAGTTAATGAAGGTCTAATTAGGTGGTTGTAAAGGATGAATGTGACAGGACAGAAAGCAGGAGAGGTTATTGCAAGAGAAGACAAATTTTGGAGACAGACCATAAGGGTGGTGGTGGCAATGGAAGTGGAAAGGGCAACCAGCCGTGATAACGAGGGATGCGGAGAGTAGAATGGGCCTGAGTCATTCTTCTTACACTTTTACAAGTGACAAGTCCAATTTTTTTGGTAACATAATCCAATGTCTATTATGTCACATTGAACAGATTTTTCACTAAAATAAAGCATAATATATTCAAAACGAAGAAGGAAATATTGTAGGAAACTCATAGGGTTAGTGTTTGTTTTAAATACTGCATTATTCAAAGACGTGTCTACTCTTTAATCAGCTATCTTAATATTCTTTAATAACATTGAGTATCCTAAACCAGATCAATTCAAAGTTCTTTTTCTTCCAATTTTTCTAAAAATATTTTTTCTCCATTCCTTTTGAGTTCACTTTTATAGAAGATGGATATGACCTTCTGACCGGGGCTCATTGAAATGACTGTGCAATCTCACACCCTCGCAAGAATTTTTGCAAAGATAGAAACAGATAGAGATTGATCCTGAATGTAAATTCAGACATAGTGCTAATATTTATTAGACATCTTCCCAGTGTGTCAATGAATTATTCAAG
This sequence comes from Rhinolophus ferrumequinum, assembly GCF_004115265.2. NCBI lineage: Eukaryota > Metazoa > Chordata > Mammalia > Chiroptera > Rhinolophidae > Rhinolophus > Rhinolophus ferrumequinum. The sequence goes on from NC_046286.1 coordinate 103,513,536, forward strand.
TTACTGGGAAAGATTTTCCATGACTTCCCTTTATTCTTAATATGAAAGTTTCAACAGCCAGTAAAATGTCCAGAAAATCCTATGAACCATGTAGTTCTTTGGAGATTTTAATGACACTTCAGTCGTGAACAACAATCAATAATGAACTATCGATTTCAGCTCTAATAGAATGGAAGTGCCTCAGCCTTCCTGCCAGGGATCACAGCATGACACACACACGTACATGGGTGCACACATGCAGACACACACCAGGACAAGCTAAGTATGGGTGCTAACGTTACCTCTGTTGTTTGGAATCTACAGAGCCCCACAGCCAGCTCTAGTCTCCATCCTGGCCATGAAACAGGCTTTACAAAGGGCAACAACCAAAGCACAACAGAATTAAGCCTTTCGTGCTCATTTCCGGGTGAGCCAAGGCAATGGTCTGACCAATGCAATGCAGCCTGCTCAACCAGACTGCTGTATAGTTGATAGTGGCATCAGGAATTTGGGAATATGTGTTTTAGTAATTTCCGTTATTACCTATATGCGTGGTCCATGAGATCAAAAAGACGTGAGACTAAATGCTTATCTTCCACATGAAGAATAGGGGAATTAAGAAGATGACATAACAACAAGACATATATAATGACAGTCCACATGACAATTGGAAGAAGTTAACACAAATATTCAAAAGTATTACATATACCATGTGTTAATTAGGTCTAGCTATACAAAGAATGTAGGCTTACAATATGGTAAGATTTATTAAGGAAGTTTTCATCCTTTTTGAAAATTAAATAAGAAAATCATGTTGTTTCAACATCAATGAATATAGAAGAGATAACTGTGAAAAGGAATAAGAGTATGAACAACATTTTGATATGTCTTCATAAAGTCTAGTATTAATACCTTCTAGTATTTTCCTAATTTCCAATTCCAACCTAGATTTTATTTTTGCCACCAAGCCTGGTACCTCCAATCGCAATTACAGAATATGACCCAATTATTTGTTTAAGGAAAAAAATGAACTTTTGGTTAGGAAATAGAAGATATGTTCATGAGAATGATCTAAAACAAAAAATGCAATTGTAGTAAAATAGAAGAGGAAAATTGTACTTCTTGTATTAAAATATTTTTCATAAAACATTAAAAATATATTAATGAGAATTTAATTTCATAAGAAAGTTAATCTGTTCTAATGTTGCTTTATGTATGTTTCCATGAAATTTCATGGGAGTAAAACAAATTATGTCATCATAATATTGTTTTGTATCCCCTACGGAAATATTTTCATAAAACAGTTTAAAAAGCATAATACAGATGGAAAAAGTCTTAAGCTTAGTGAGGATGGCACCTTTAAACAAGTTCTTTTCATGGAAAAGCAAGGAAATTTTCTAAAACATAAGATTTACTTTTAAAATTAGTCAATAAAAGTCATGTTGTCAATGTTGATCTCAGTTTTCCCAACGTATAAAATGGCAGCTCAGGGAAAAGAGAACCATTGGAGAAAATCTGGAAAGGAAAGAGATATTTTAAAGGACCAAATATAAACTTTGCATTTTACAGTAAATCTTCTGGCAACCATGTCTATCCTTGCATTTAATTTTTTCCAATCATGGTGATTCAAAATAATAATTTGTACATTATTATTTCATGGATAATTCCAAAGCTATGTATATGTGAGAAAGCAGTTTTCATTTCAATATTATGTCCATTGTTAAAAATGTGTTTAATGTGACATTTTTATTTCATTTTGTTGGCATATGTATCAAAACTCAATTTCTTGGTCAAAATATCCATAATGACATTTGATTATTTTGCGTATGGTGGTTAAAATTTTATGCTTGGAAGTCAGACCTCAACTTTCTATAATGCACACTCCTTATCTGTAAGACTGTAGATAACGACATTACCGACTTCACAAAGTTGTTGAGAATTAAAATTAAATAAGTTAAATGTATAAAAGATACTTAGAACATCTAGTGCCTAACCCATGATAAGAATTGAAAGTTAGATTAAATCATGCAAAATTGACATTTTTACAAGTCAAAAATGGTTAGATCTAGCAATGTCATCTGGTTAAATATAAAACAATGTTTGATTGTTGTAGGCACATGTAAATATTTTAAAATCTTAAATGCATTCCAGTTTAATCCAAAACTTTTTGTCTTCTCTGTTATTATAATTCTTGTTGGATACAGAAAGAAGAATGACATGAACCAAAATATATTTAAGACCAAATAATCCATAGCTATTAGGAGCTACCCCCATCCTAAAGGGATTGCATATGTTTAAGGATTAAATGAAGGGCCATAAATAGTACCCCTTTCCTGATGCTGACACCTGGCTCTCCCTAGAGGGTGTGGTGTCCTGAGGCTCCGCGTGTGTTTCCAGGCCCGGGTAACACCGAGCTGGGGCCCAATCAGAAGTTAATGCTTAAGGAACTGCAGGCAGTATGCCGTTGTCCCTTAACTCCTGGAAGTGGGAGGTAAGGGACAACTTACCTCTGGGAGCCAGCAGCCTTCACCTGGCAGCCAACACCTTTTCTCCAGAGGACCTTCCTGTAACGCCATAGCCCCTCGGGTTATTGGAAGACTCAGAGCCCATTTTTGGTGGAATTCCGATTTCATTCTGCAGGAAATAAAGACCCCCCTCAAAAAGAAAAATCTATTCCTTTCTCTAAATTCCAATTGGCCATCTCACAGTGGTTAGGATTTTTAAGGGGAATAGTAGAACAAATTAAAATGTGAGTCAACTTATTTCCTTCAATTGCAACAGGACTTACAGGACTTTAGAATTTTGAGTAGTTTTATTTACCATCTGACTTTTTATGTCAGTAACATTTGGGGTTCTAGCTATGTAGTTTTTTACAGGAATTATCAATGGTTCCCTGACACACTCAGTACTGGAGTAACGACTGTAGCAGTGAGTGTAGACTGACACGTGCAGCTCTGTGATGTAGTTCGTGCATCTTATCTCAGACCCTTGGTCTTTCAGGTAGGGCAATACGTAGACCTGCCAGTGGCTTTTCAATGGGAGAAAAACAACTTTAAATGCTTCACACCGATATATGTAAACAGCTGGCTTTTTCTTAATATATAACATTATAGCTTATAACAGGCTGTAACCACCTAAAAGGAAGTGAAAAAAGTAAAAGAAATGCCCAGCTCATTCAGAGTTAAAGTTCACATGTACTGAATATCTATCCAAATAATTATATTTACCTTAATTAACTGAATGGCATAGCAATTATCCATCTGACCTTGCCATAGCTCAATGCCAATCGGAAATTCAAAATCCTTTCATGTTTGTTTCTACCTGAAAATCTGCTCTCAGTGTTATATGCAACTTTCTTCCCACTACAAAGCTTTGTTTTGTTAGTTAAGTTGAAATAAGAAAATGTAAAGATTTTCTTCTTCTTCTTCTTCTTCTTATTATTATTATGATGATTCACTAGAGTGCAGGCAAGTTCATTATCTGACCTCAAAACAAAACTGACACAACTGTGCTTATTTGTGCCTAAAGGAGTTAATTATCAGTTCGTCTCCAACCGGAGGTCATGGTTAAGGTCTTGGCATGGCTTTATAAGGAGGCTCATGTTGCAGCTGTCTGCACTGTCCCTAGCCCGAAGATAAATAGCAGACTTTAGTTTCCACTGCTACTGATCTTTTAACCTTCAATTAGAACAAATGCTCTGGCTTACCTCCATCTGCATTCTCCAAGTTTATCTTCCAGAACCTACAGGACCTATCTCTTAGCTATCTGCCACCTAGCCTCCAGCTTGGGCTTCCGGGAGGCGACCGAGAGTCCCGGACCACTTTCATTTTATGAGTCTCCCCATCTATTTAAAAATGTAGAAACGCCAACACATGGGTACATCAATTACAGTATATCATGAATGTTTACATTTAACAAATCAACACTTTTCACACATAAACCAAAATAACTAGGATTTCTACATGGCTTCATTTGTATTAGGTTGGTGCAAAAGTAATTATGGTTTAAAAGGCTAAAAATAATTGCAAAAACCGCACTTACTTTTGCACCAACCTAACAAATAATCCAGTTTGAAGGTCACCCCCAAAGTCTTGATTTAAGGCACTTTATAAACATGATGGCTGACCAAATGGGGCCGGAGGTGCTGCCTGTGACGAGCTTGGCAGGTGAATGAGTGTGGTCCTTCATAGGATGGCCCGGGAGGACAAATGATGATTGGGGGGGTGGGGGGGGGACAGGAAGCGGGGTAATCACCAGGAAAGGAGGTAAAAAAAGTTTTTTGGAAACCTAATCACTTGTAAATGTTCTTCCTTCTGGAGGTGATAATTAAATTACTCTAAGTAATTTATTGATTATAGGATTTCCTCTGCATTTCTTAACACAATCCCTCAAATTCTTTCAGTTCCCAGGGTACTACTGCCTGGGGGCACCTTGAGCCATGACAGCAACTTCTCCAGGCTGTCCTCTGCTCTCTGAAATGCTGTTTATTGAGTCAGTCATAAAGAAATGAATGCTGGACTGTCTCACGCACTAGAAAAATCTAACCCTAGAGATCGGTATACTCCATAGCTTCCCAGGGTGTTTTGAGACTTTGTTTCTCTTATAAAAAACGATCCAACACATAAACAGGCTACTAATAAGAAGAATTCGTTCTCATAAGGAAAAAAAATGGAAGAAAACATTGAAAAAATGTTACTCTTCTTTAGTAATTAGAAAAATGCTAACTAAAGTAGCCTTAAAGTAACATTTTACATATCCTGAATTAACAAACAAACTTTTAATTCTAACACCCAACACTGTGATAAAATAGGTAAGCTCATATATTGCTGGTAACATTATAAATTGGCATAACCTTTCTGAAAATCAAGATGGCATATAATATACATACCAATAACTAGAAAATGTCTGTATTCTTTGAAACAGTAACCTCACTTATGAGAATTGTTTCAAGGAAATAATAAAACTAAAGAAAAAGACTGTATGCCCAAAAACGTTTATCACGTCATTATCTAAAATCGTGGAAATCTGGCAGTAGACGTAATGTCCCTAAGTGGAGGAGTTTGGTTCAGTAATTTAGATTCCTTCAACTTCCCAGCCGTTACACGGTCTTTAACGATTACAGTGATGTGTGGCACAGCTCAATGTTAAGAAGAATGCACGCCATAATTTGGTGAAATCGTGCATCTATCTGATGACAATTTGTTCCAACCTCAGGCCTTTCTTTGCATTTGTTGCTCTGCTCGCATCCTTCCCAGGCAGCTTACGCATCGCTAGCTTCTTGCCAGCATTCGGTTCTCCACTTCAAGTTACTTTTCCCAGACCTCCCTGATCCCTGCGCAGGGCGATCCCTCCGGCCTTTCTCTGCCGTGGCAACTACCCACTTCGGCTTCTTCCTCAGAAACACTCCTGTTTCTGCTTTGCCCTTTCCGCTCCATCCTCCTGAAATCACAGAGGTACATCAACTACATCTGAGTTCAGACAAGCTGGTCCTGATTTCCTCCTTGGATTTATGGTCTCCTTCCTCTATTCTCACTCTGGGAAGCCAGTTTCCAAACAGCAGCTGCCCTGGGCAATGGGAAGGTGCCCTGAGCAGCAGGCAGGCCCCGCCCCGCCTCTGGGCCAAGCAGAGGTGCTCTCGCTGGCCCTGCGGGGACCCTTCCCACAGCCCAAGCCCATCAGCCTGTCAGGGTGCTGAGCCTTACCAGCTCCCATCCTTCAGCCTGGCTTTGGTGTCTTCCCAGAGGCCAGGGAGGCGGCCTGTCCTCTGATGCTTCCTATGTCACACTCCCATGGTTCCCGAAGTCCCCACTGTTAGTTAGAGCCACTCCTCTGAGGCAGAGGTCTTTATAAAAACGTAAACCGCCACATACAAGGACCCACCATCCCCTTAGTCCAAGCAGTATAAGGTCTGACAATGAAGTTCGTGAACTTGTTGCAATGATGCTGCTAACCATTTCTGTTTATTTGTTTGTTTTTAGTTTAGGTGTAGAAAAGAATGCAATAGTTAGACATTTACACACCCTCACAAAGTGATAAACCCCCTCCCCCAATCTATTGCACCTCTGACATCGTATATAGTTGTTACAATTCCATTGACTCTATTCCCTATGCTGTACTCCATGTCCCGTGACCATATATATGTGTGTGTGTGTGTGTGTGTGTGTGTGTGTATTTAATATATATATTAAATTATAGTTGCCATACAATATTATTCAGCTTCAGCTTCAGGTGTACAGTGCAGAGGTCAGACATCTACACCGTCCATGAAGTGGTCTCCCTAATAAGACAAGTGCCCGTCTGACATCCAACAAAATCTTTGCCTTATTGATTGTATTCCCCAAACTGTCCTTCGTATCCCCGTGGCGATCTTGTGGTTACCGACTGTGCTTTCTGATCCCCTCACCTTCTCCCTCATCCCCACCCCCCTCCCATCGAACAACTCTCAGTTTTTTCTCTATATCTCTGAGACTGTTTCTGATTAGTTTGTTCATTTATTTTATTCTTTAGATTCCACATATAAGTGAGATCATATGGTATTTGTCTTTCTCTGTCTGACTTATTTCACTTAGGATAATGTTCTTTAGGTCCATCCATATTTTTGCAAATGGTAAGATTTCATTCTTCTTTATTGCCGAGTAAGACTCCATTGTATAAATGTACCACAGTTTCTTAATCCAATCATTTACTGATGGGCATTTCGGTTGTTTCCATATCTTGGCTATTGTGAATAATGCTGCAGTAAACATTGGGGTACATAAATTTTTTCGAATTAACGTTTTGGATTTCTCTGGATAGATACCCAACAGTGGAATTGCTGGGTCATAAGGTAGTTCCATTCTCAATTTTTTGAGATACCTCCATACTGTTTTCCATAGTGGCTGCACCAATCTGCAATCCCACCAGCAGTGCACTAGGGATCCCTTTTCTCCACATCCTTACCAGCACTTTTTGTGTGTTGATTTATTGATGGTAGCCATTCTGACAGGTGTAAGGTGGTATCTCATTGTGGTTTTTACTTGCATTTCTCTAATGATTAGTGAGGCTGAGCATTTTTCATATATCTGTTGGCCATCTGTATGTCCTCTTTAGAAAAGTGTCTTTCATGTCCTCTGCCCATTTTGTAATTGGGTTGTTTGTTTTTCTGGTGTTGAGTTGAACGAGTTTTTTTAATAAATTTTGGATATTAACTCCTTATCAAATAACTTCTCCCATTCAGTAGGATGCCTTTTTGTTTTATTGATGGTTTCCTTTGCTGTTTTAAAACTTCCTAGTTTGATGTAATTCCATGTTTATTTTTTCTCTTACTTCCCTTGCCTGAAGAGATATATCAGTAAAAATATTGCTAAGGGTAATGTCTGCAAATTTACTTCCTATATTTTCTTCTAGGAGTTTTATGGTTTCAGATCTTACATTTAAGTTTTTAATCCATTTTGAATTTATTCTTGTATATAGTGTAAGGAGGTGGTCCAACTTCATTTTTTTCCGCATGTGTCTGTCCAGGTTTCCCAGCACCATTTATTGAATAGACTGTCTTTAGCCCACCATAAATTCTTTATTCCATTCTTGTAGATTAAATGACCATATAGGTGTGGATTTATTTCTGGGCTTTATATTCTGTTCCATTGATCTTTGTAGTCTGTTTTTATGCCAGACACACAGACAAATACCATGCTGTTTTGATTACTATATTGCCATTACATTGCTGTTATATTACTTTAGGCTTACAGCATGATTTGTTGTCAGGTATCGTAATACCTACCACTTTGTTCTTATTTCTCAAGATTGTCGTGGCTATTCGGGGTCTTTTATGGTTCCATATAAATTTTAGGATTATATGTTCTTTTTCTATGAAAAATGTCATTGGCAGTTTGATATAAATTGCATGAATCTATGTATTGCCTTAGAGAGTATGGGCATTTTAACAGTATTAATTCTTCCTATCCATGAACATGGTATGTGTTTCCATTTATTTGTATCTTCTTTAATTTCTCTCTTCAGTGTCTTATAATTTTCTGAGTACAGGTCTTTTATTTCTTTGGTTAAATTTATTCCTGAGTATTTTATAGTTTCTGAAGCAAATGGAACTGTTTTCTTAAATTCTCCTTCTAATAGTTTATTATTGGTGTATACAAATGCACCTATTTCTGAATATTAATTTTGTATTTTGCTACTTTACTGATTTCATTTATCAGTTCTAATACTTGTTAGTGGAGTCTTTGGGGTTCTGTATATATAGTAAGTATTATGTCATCTGCCTATAATGACAATTTTATTTCCTCCTTTCCAATTTAGATGCCTTATATTTCTTTTTCTTGTCTGATTGTTGTGGCTAGAACTTCCAGAGCTATGTTGAATAAAAGTGGAGGAAGTGGGCAACCTTGTCTTGTTCCCGATCTTAAGGGGAATGGTTTTAGCTTTTCCCCATTGAGTATGATGTTAGCTGTGGGATTATCATATATGGCCTTTATTATGTTGAGATATGATCTCTCTATTCCTGCTTTGCTAAGAGTTTTTATCATAAATGGCTGCTGGGTTTTGTCAAATGCCGTTTCTGCATCTATTGATATGACCATATGATTTTTATTTTTCATTTGTTAATTCAGTGTATCACCTTAATTGATTTGTGTACCTTTTTGTTTTATTGATGGTTTCCTTTGCTGTGAAAAAAAGTTTTAAGTTTGATATAATCCCATATGTTTACTTTTACTTTTATTCCCCTTGCCCAAGGGGATTTATCAGTAAAAATATTACTCAGGGTGATGTCTGCAAATTTACTCCCTATATTTCCTTCTAGGAATTTTATGTCTTCGGGTCTTACATTTAAGTGTTTAATCCATTTTGAATTTGTTCTCATATATGGCATAAGGAGGTGGTCCAGTTTCATTTTTTTGTATTTGTCAGTCCAGTTTTCCCAGCACCATTTATTAAATAGACTGTCTTTACCCCAATGTAAATTCTTGCTTCCGTTGTCAGATTAAATGACCATATATGAATGGATTTATTTCTGGTCTCTTTATTCTGTTCCATTGATCTATGTGTCTCTTTTTATGCCAGTAGCAGACCGTTGTGCTTACTATACCTTTGTAATATGATTTGATGTCAGGTAGCATGATACCTCCCACTTTGTTCTTATTTCTCCAGATTGCCGTGGCTATTCAGGGTCTTCTGTGGTTCCATATACATTTTAGTGGCTAAACTTTTTTGATATCAGAGGGATTATTCATTATGAATTTGTACCAACTGGACAGTTAACAAAGTTTACTATTTGGAAGTGCTAAAAAGGCTACATGAAAAAGTTAGACGACCTGAACTTTTCACCAGCAATTCATAGCTCTTGCATCATGACACTGCACCAGCTCACATGGCACTGTCTATTAGGGAGTTTTTAGCCAGTAAACAAATATCTGTATTGGAACACCCTCCCTACTCATCTGATCTGGCCCCCAATGACTTCTTTTCTTACCCAAAGATAAAGGAAATATTGAAAGGAAGACATTTTGATGACATTCAGGACATCAAGTGTAATACGATGATAACTCTGATGGCCATTCCAGAAAAAGAGTTCCAAAATTGCTTTGAAGGGTGGACTAGGCACTGATGTCAATGCATAGCTTCCCAGGGGGAGTACTTTGAAAGTGACCCTAGTGATATTCAGCAATGAGGTATGTAGTACTTTTTCTAGGATGAGTTTGTGAACTTAATTGTCCAACCTCGTAGGTCTTGTCCATAGAGCCTGTAGAGGGGCAGTTCCTCAATAGAGAACATTCCCAAGAGTCTGGATTTTCTTAGAGACCTTGGGTCATTGAAGCGTAACAGCTCCCTGGAAGTGAGCACTGGAGCAGGGGCCAGAAATCAGTCAGGTCCTTGGTCCCTGTCTGTCTGTCAGCCTCCTGGAGGTTTTCCTTGGCCAGACCTGACACGGCACAGCCACCTGATCAGAAGCTCTGTGAGGGCGCTTTTCTTCAGGACATTTGCCCAGATCTCTGAGTTTACTGCACAAATATCAAATTCGGGAGCCTGGCTGGGGCAGGAGTCATGGGGTCCACCAGCACCCCAAGGGACATAGGGCCACACTTTGAAGAATCTAGAAGAGGAGGGAGGGTTTGTTTGGGTTCAGAGGCCCATGCAGTGAAGGTGGAGGATGGGGTCATTTTGCTACCAAGTAGGAAGCAGGAGAGGTTTTCTAAAGGCCTGCACCCCACTCCTCCCGAAGAAACAAAACCAGAGCCAGAACAACACCCCAATTCTTCCTTCTGTTCTACTCTCTCTTCTCCTGGTGGCCAGCAACAGGCAAGGGCCCTCTCTCTCTCTCTCTCTCTCTCTCTCTCTCTCTCTCTCTCTCTTTCAGCTACTTGCTTGATATTAAATGGGACTTATAGCACAGGTATGTTTGTATTAAGTGCCGATTAGTACCCCAAAACACAAAATAAGGAACCCCGAATACATATTATTTTGCACATAAGTCCGTAGGAATGCTACATGATACTGACCTTATTGTGGCTTGAGGCACAAGTTTCAGGTTTGCTTTGAAAAACAAAATCTACTCTTTCCTGTTGGTTTCCTGTTGGACTGCCTCTCACCAGTCAGCCAGGAGAAAAATTGAATTTAGGAAAACTACTGAGTGTCAACTTCAGCCACAAATTGTTTCCTTGTAAAGTCTCACACCGGTGCATCTTGATCAGAGACGTAGGCAGGGTCCAGGGGACCAATCTAGATGAGGACCGCCAATCCCACGTGAGTCGTGGCCATCCCAAAGGTGGGAGCCCAGATCACGGTGAGCTCACTCTCCTTCATGACTTGAAGACACAGCAGCCCAGGTCCTGCTCTTTTTCTGAGGCTGTAGAGTGAACACATTTCATTAAACAATAAAGTGAAAAGCTTACTCCTTGTGATCTGTGGGCCATGTTTCCTATCTCTCCAGGAGGAGAGTTAAATCCTAGACAATCTGACTTCATAGGGGCTGCAATGATCATAATTACCAAAATTGGTCAACAGCTTATTATATTCATGAAAACATAACATATTTTCTCTTATTTTATCCTCGCACCTATCTTTGCAGGTAGGTGTTATTACACCTGTTTCAATCAGAGTCTCAATAACAGGCTGAAGTCCCACGGAGCTGGGATGCAGAGCTGTTTGAATTCAACAAGAAGCTTGTCCACAAGGCTTTAGCCCCTTGGGGATACTAGTGATTTATTTCCATGCTGCCTTTGTCCGGACTCACCTACTCTTAAAATCCTGAATCACAGGAAAGCAACTGTATGCACTAAACTGAGGAATTTTAAAAGATAAAAATGTAACAGGCAAATAAGCATTCCTTATTCAAAAGTATCAAAAGTCAGCATATGTCACAGCATTTCCAACAAGCTCTAGTTTCAGTTCTTGTGCAAACCTGATTTTGCTGTGATGGCAAATTAAACGGTTACATGTTCATTTTTCCATCCACAATTTAGATACCTCTCTCTCTCTCTCTCTCTCTCCTTTTTTTTTTTTTCCTTGACCATGTGGCCAAAACTTTGATTGGACTTTAGTGAAGTCCTGAACGTTTGTAAACATGTTCTTCTTAGTGAAGCCCGAGTATTTTCAGATTGTGTGCTGCATTATGAGGCTTGGGGACAAAAGTGGATGACTCTCCCCACACTTAACTCACCCATGTCAAAGCTGATAAAAATTGATAGTTGGAACTTTGAAAGATAGTGTGAGGTTATTTTAAACTGAGACAGCTGTAACAGGCTTGAAGGTTAATTCCATCACTTTTACAGCAGTTCCCCCAGCAGATTACTTTGATTTGTTCATTAAATATATTATTTTTGCATTAATTGAGCTCATTTGATGAGAAAGATTCCCACTCTGTAAAATTTCCAGCTAATTGCTCAGAAACCTATCCAAATTTTGCACCTAATAATTCATTTTACAATTTTCAAAGAGTAGATAGTTTAGGCCAGCTGAACTATATGCCGGAATTGGACCATATCTGATCTCCAGAAACAGTACAATGTGCTTTTTCATTGGAAGTACTATTAGTGAGCTTATTTAATTTTTTTTTGTTGTTGTTGTTGTTTTTTTGCAACAGAACAAATTGTACATCAAGGCCAAGAAGGTCTTTTACTTTGTGGCTCCATGCCCCGCTGTGCAGGCCATTAATCTAAAATGATTTAATCAAATTTTGTTATGAGGGCACTGCCAGTGTGGACACACAGGGGCTTCTGAGTTCTGAGCTCGTTACACTGATGACCGTTCTAGCACAGATAATTTGCAAAATACATCGCCTCATAGTTTACTGCATTGGCTGATAACGTTTGTTAGAAATCTAACATTTCTTTTTCTCTTTTTGTGCCTTAATCACACACATAAAATCAAAGCTGAAAATGGGTTGTATCATTAATATTTCCTGGAAATGGAAAACTGTGACAACAGCTGTCATTCTGGCTCATTTTTAAAAGTTTTCAGCATCAGTCTAAAGTAGTAAAATTATTTCCAGTAGGTTTACATCAGTCTGGAAAGCAGCAATCAATATTTCCTTTCCAACTGAAATAATTTATTTGGCTATTTCTTGAGTTGGCTGAAAAGTACCATGTAGCTGTGTAAGAAACCATATTAAACAAACTTTACATATTAAATGAAAACACTAGAAAAGATCCAGCATTTTCTTCATCTTGGAGCAAAGGCTGCTAATATAGTGAATGTGATAATCTGATCTTTCATTTTGGAAAAAGGTTTTGTTCCCTCTCAAACTTAAGGGTAACCCAGATGAGCCCCACGTTAAATCAAGGAGGAGTCTGGAAAAGAGAGGAGGCTATCTAACGATAGAGACCCTCCATATACAAACTGTTTCAAATTCACATAAATACTATTTCCGCGGATAGGAACTCATTAGTCCTTAAATAGTAAGCATAAGAATTAGAAAAACTGTGGTCACCACATTTAACATACAATGTATTTAGAACTGACTTTGCTTTATCGTATCTGGATTCAGAAAACCCCCTGAGTCGTAATTTATTCATTCATGCATCCCTTTTACACGTGTTCAGTTTGTATTTGATGCCAATGAATGAGGTTTGTAATATATGCAGTGTGATCCTATCTTTCAAAAGGTGGTAAAATGTACGAAAACTAAGTAAACGTGAAACACTTCCTACGGGTTTGAGAGTGACATGTAGACAAGTCAGATTCCTGACTACTGCTCTAGGAATTCAAAAGAGGGAACGGTGATTGTGGAGTCAGCTTCACAGGGGAAGTAAAGCCAAACTAGCCTTGACAAAAGGTAAGTTTGGACTTATCAGGAGGCAGAGGGGAGCATATTCCAATGGGGAATTTTAAAGACATGAATAAAACGGCGCACATTGAGGATTAGTAAGAAATCCAGTCTGAATGGAACAGAGGTCTTGCTAGGAAGGGACAAAATATAAGACTGGCTTTAGAAGGGAGCAGATTACAGGGGCCCAGATGATGGGGGATTTCAATGTGATCCATTAAAGAATATGGAGATGTTGGTTATTAATCAGGAGAGAAAGTGATTGGAAAAATTAACCTGCAGGGTGAATTAGGAAGAGGGACACTGGAAGATGGAAAGACCAAGTGGACTATTAGCTACGATCAGCGTGAGCTGGGTTTAGTGAGCAGCCCGGCTCCACCTCACAGCAGCAAGTGGAACAGAGTGAAGCTGGAGTCAAAGACGCTAACATTCTGGGCCCAGACTCAGGACTTTGCTTCCGACAGAGAGATGTCAGGACTTACCCGGTGGGGGCCTTGTGAGGGCCTCCACAAAGCATTCTGTTCCATCAGGCACTGTTCTGGAATCATAATAACTTCCTGAAGGAACACTATAGACCCACCTAGTCTTCTTGGCCGATGGGAACTTGGCACCTGCACTCATAAACTTCCCCAACATCTGTGCCTTGAATTTGGGTTTTGTTTTTGTTTTTGTTTTTTTAAGGATATAGAAAGACCATTCAGATGCCTGCACAATTCCTACTTTTCACCTTCTCACCCTCTTCCTACTATCCTGCACTTACAGGTTTTCCCAGCCGCATGGGTCTCACTACACCAGGTGTCCCTCCACAAGTAGCTATGACACCTGGGCAGTGATCTCAGGCTGCTTCTCTGGATCGTGCACGTTAAAGCCTTAGAATTTCCCCATCTGTAAGACCCTATCACTAATACCTACAGATCTAGAAATAAATCGTAAATGCTCATAAAGACAGGAGGGATGGAATAGGAAAGGAATCCTAGAATTACCCCATGTTGCTGGTGTATCACATGGCACTGAAAAAGTCCTTGGTATTAGTCACCTTTGATGTTTGTCTTCCTCCAGCTAGCTCTGCAAAGCATGTCGTCATTGCCTGTTCACATATGGTACTTACACCTCTCCTTTTGGGCCTTCCCGTCATCCTTCTCGGTACACTTCAACCTACCACAACGCTTCTTTTTCAGTACCCCACTATCACGTCCTGCTCGTGTCACTCTACTGAGGTACTTCACCTCTCTACACCTCAGTCAGCTACTCTGTGCAGGGGAGCCAATCATAGTATTTTAGCTCAAAGGGCTATTCTTAGTTTTAAATGACATTCTGCTGGTATTATGGTTGTTGCTATTACTCCACCAGGAGATAAGCCAGGGAATAGATTGAGGACAGAGCTGGACTTAGAACTCTCTGCTCCCTTGTAGAGACCATCTGCCCATTGAGTCAGGTTGGCCAACAGGAAAAAAAGAGATGCTGTCATGTCATAAGCCTGCATTCAGCTTTAATTTTTAATGACTACTGGATTTATTGTTATAATCATCCTGAGCAGGATAAATCGGTGAATCCACCCATTTTTTCTCAGTATAACTTCCATGTCAAACTACTCATTGTAATCAGAGATGAATCTAACCTTTCGGAATTTCAACAGATCACTATATGTGTGTGTGTGTGTGTGTGTGTGTGTGTGTGTGTGTGTGTGTGTGTGTGTGTATGTTAACCTATACATTAGGTCTTTATTCTAAGAAATCAAAATCTATATAGACATATTAAAGTAACAGAATGGAATAATTTTTGATAGTGTATCAACAAATAATTTGAGTTTTTGACGATGTTCTTTCTTAACTAGGACTAATTATATAAACTTTTTTTCCACTATACTAGTACACTCCAAAGTTATCATTGTTAATTTCTTAGAGAAATAAATCTACTTCGCAGTTGGAAAATGGCAATTGCTTAGAAATTTTCATTGTCTATCTGATGGGAAATTTAAATATTTCATTGACAATTGGGTCAACATCCATGATATCTTCAGTTTCACAAGTCATCAGTGCCCCCATTCAGAAGATGAAAACTTTCCCTTGAGCTTTCAAAATTATGATGGCTCAGTAGCCTCTTGCTTTAGTCACCCACCTCCAGTGTCAAAAAGCGAGAAAAAGAGAGAGAGAGAGAGAGAGAGAGAGAGACCCAGCTGGGAATCGAAGTCTTGCTTCAAAGCTTTTATCTTCAGAGGAAAGAAATCTTGTGAATTTCATTAATGTCACCAAGATATGAGAAGATTTGAAGTATTTAAGCCCTTGGGCATTTCTAGCATGCCAGATGCTGTGGTTATTACAAGTTTTTGGTTGCAAAACCATCACAACCTTGATTCACACCTCCATGAACCAAGACTTGAAAATATCCATTATGCGGTCATACTTCAGGGCATGTTGAAAACCATCACTTTACAGAGGATGTGAAGTCAGCCAAGGAAGGGTTGGCCAAGTTTGGGCCAAATATGGAAACACCTGGATTCTGAATGGAGTGACATGTTATGGTTAAGAGGGGAAAAAAAAATCAGTACCCCTCAAAGTACCATAGCAAAGCTAAAAATAGAAAGTGAAAGAAGCATTTGTTTAGGATTCTAAAAGTAGATAACCTCAAAACATCTCCCCATAAGGCTCCTCCTCTTACTCGGTGTAGAAAGATGAATTGAGTCCTCAGTTTTCTTCCTGTCTTCCTTTTCTCTTCCATTCCCTCACCCCCATAAAGGATCAGACTGGAATTCACAGTTGTTTCCACTGTAATTTTCCAAATTTCATGGGAGAAAGCCTGCCTAAACAGCAGTAAGTGCAAAAAGAGAATTACTGTTTGGGTCATCTCAACCTTATAACTGTTAAATCCACTAAACCCAAAGGGAGAGTTTGTTCAGAGTCATCCAACAGAAAATCTGCGATGGTTTAGTATCATCAAGAAACATTTTACAATAAAAATATTTGCAGTAGGTTCCACCTGCACATACCTGCCAAGACCTGGTCCCAAACCCCAAGGGCTCACTTTCTCTTTCCAGAGCAATGACGTCACTGAAGCCCAATCAGAAGGAATGCAGCTTTAGTGGTGACGGATGCCATCAAAGTGTACAGGTCTTGACAGGTAAAGCTCCTTCAACTGGGCTTTAGAGCTCTTGAAATTTTTTAGGTCAGCCTTTGAGAAACAAAAAGTGCCTTTTTTCTGATCCAGAAAGAAACAATCTAGTTTCTTCTGTTAGCATTTTGTGTAAATTCCCCTCTGTGTTGCTTCACATTGTCAAGCCCCCATGGGCACGCTCTGTAGGACCAGAGTTCTTGCTGCAGGCTGAGCTCGCCAGCCATTCACCTGGAGAAATGGTGTGACCGTGTGCTCTCTGCAGTTGCTTTGTATTGATGGACACTCTCATACGGAGAAGAGCTTCCGGCTGGACGTGGTCTGGATTAACGTTTAAGTACAGTACATGTGAAGTGGCCACTCCTGGCAGCACTTCAGACCCCACACAAATGGCCAGAGAGACAGCAATGGAACCAAGGAGGGTGTAGCCAAGCCATGATGCATCAGGAGCAATTTATTTCAAAGCCTTGGTTTTATGACTGTGATTCAGCGTTGGGTGTGTTGAGAGAATCTGTCTGCCTGGCTGCCCAGGGCCACAGTGACTGTTGTTCCATTGGGCTAATCATCATTTTATTTGTCTGAGGTACTTGCAAATGTCTACAGTTACTGAAAGTGCTCAGGTGCACTTAAGAGGTAACACAGACCATTGTTGTTGCGCATGGCAAGTTACCTCATAAAATCGGAGCTCCCAAAAGTTGATATTTAGCATGAAGAAGATTGTCAGCGATTGTCTGGATATCACTTGAGTCGTCCCTTCTTATTTCCTGATTCTCTCTAGGGGGTTTTAATTGAGTTTCCCAAGCTCGGGTTATCTTTAGGAATGTTTGGTTCCTTGTCTTCTAAAAGCACGCAAGTTGTGAGCGCCTTCAGGATGACGGGGAGGTGGGCACGGGTGCTTGCCCCCCACCCCGCCCCATGGACCACGGCCGCTCCATTGTGGGTCCTGCTCTTCCCTTTAGAAGGTATTGTGGGTGCTTCCACGGGAGACCCGCAAAATTAACAGGAGCACTTCTTTTCCCGAAATCACGCCTATTTATTTTCTTAGTCATGACCAGAAAGTATAGGTAGATTTCATAAATGATTTTGTCTGTTGGTGCCAAATGACTAATAGCTCAGGTACATTGAATAAGCAACCTGACGTAAACATTTATGCGTTTTATATTTCTGGTGCCTTCAGTTATGCTTTCCCTTTTTCCTTTCTTCCTTTTTCCTATAATAGTACTAACTCACAAAAAAAAGAAAGAAAGAAAAAGGAGAAGAATAAAGCTTCTACACAGTCTAGAAATTGCAAACATGCTCAGAGAATAGTTCATCAAACTCCCAGGTGATGCGTGTCTGCGACTGGCCCCTGTCACTGCATAGCAGACATCCATGTGAAATGGGGATCTCATGTCACCTCCCTTTGCGGTGGCCCTTGGTGATGAAGTGTTATGGTAGTCACATCACTGTCATGAGCTGAGCTCATGCACAGGGATGATTCCGTTGCCAGACTTGAGACAGAGATAGGCACGAGTCCCAGTTCTGACCAGGATGGCATCTAGAAAGAAGACACTTTGAAGGAGGTTAGATAGAAAAAGGATATGCCTGTCCTTAAACGTACTGCCTACATAATCAAAAACAATTGCAACACTCAAAATAATAAATGCATTTAAAACAATTCCTAACCAGGAACAACAACGTTCACGCAGTAGCTGCATGGCCCCTGCATGCAAGAATCTCTAAGAGAAATGAGATCCCTCCTACTCTGCTTGCACAGTCTCCCTTTAGAAACAAACGCAATCTGGTTTAAACCTTTGTTACCGTCCTATTTGTTGGGTTATAAATAAAGAATGTCTTTTCCATCATTGATGTATCTTTTTAGCTGCTGGACTCCTAGTTTCCCAGATTGCAATGCCGTAGATTGAAATGTCGTCTTCCTAATCAGAATTGACAGTTGTAAATAACCATTTTTAAAGCATCCGATTCTCACAGCATATTTCCCAACAGCAACATATGTATTTAAGATGGTGAGCGTACGCTAATCTCAAGCTCAGATTCTCAAAGATGCTGACAGGAGAGCAGTTTTGAAAAGGAGACCACATTGCTTTACCTGCCTCTCAACATGGTTTGACACTAAACTGTGCCCTGTCATCACGGCAGCATGGAAAAGAAGGAATGTGTTCCTTTTTGGGTTTTTTTCCTGCCCCAGGGATACGCATTCTGCAAACACAAACTATTCTAACTCCAACTCACTTTTTGAATAAGCAACTTCTGTTCTTTTTATCATTTGGGCTTGTATACTGTTGAGGAACAAAAAAGCTACATAGTTGACTTACTCCTACAGTTACATATTTTTTAAAAAGTAAGAATAGGTTATTATTGAAATAAAGCATTGCTTGTCATTGCAGCATTTTGGAAGGCGGTGGAAAAAACAGGGTGTGTTAAGCCACCGATTGTGTGCAGACTTTTCAAACCCCATCTGCCTCCATCAGGAAAATATGTCTGTCTCGTGATCAACTCGGTTTTTGACCTTTTGACTAATATGCCAACAAAAGGCACCATATATTAGTGATTAATTTATGTATCTTTGTCTATATGGAACTGGATCAAGGTTGTCACCACTCATTGGTGACAATGATACTTTCCGTGTGCCTGCCAGGAGGTTTGTGCCACGGGCGTGGCTGTCGTGTGCACACGTGCTCATGCTACCTTCTCCCAAAGTTCACCTCTTTCATGACCAGACTGTCATCTGGCTTTAAAAGCAAGGCTTTCCAATACACGAAGACTCGCCAGAGACAAAGACTCCTGCTGGACACTCTCCCCTGAGACTGGAAGCTAACAGATCCCTTCTCCCACTTCAGTCTCACTTGTCACACAGGCTGTCTGTCCCTGTCCCTCCAGCCCCTTTCTCTGACCCCTTTGTGGCTTTTGTCCTGCCCTCTTGGACCATGCTTCGCAACATGTTTTCTTTCCGCACACATAACTACCGGCTTCTCCTATCGGAAAGCTGCCCCAAGGGGGTCCATACCATGCTGTCCTCCCTGGTGGGCAGCGCTGAGGGCATGGACTCTCAGACCACCGTGCAAATCTAACAAGGAAAAACAAAAGCCTGCATGCTTTGTGTGTGTTTGTCTACATTTTTGTTTTTTAAAAGCTTAACTTTTGTTCAAAAACAATAAGGCATGAACCCTTTTGTTCTATAGAACTACCATAGGTGGGTATTTTAGATAATCAGCTACTCTGTGAATCAGACTTGAACTTAGCTTTCCATGTGACAGCAGGAAAGGCTTCTCCCGTGAGGAAGGACAACGCCACTTACTTACAATGACTTAGTGAACCATTTTAAGTTTATTTGTTATGAAAAATCCATACGCAGTACAGCTGTATGACTCATAATCTCTTTCTGCAAAATTAGCAATAATTCTGCCTGCCTTCACCCCCACCAAAAGAAACGAATCGAGAGCAATTCATTTCCTCTATGCCATAGAAGACAGTGATGTTTTTCTAATAAGTTTCTGGAAAAATCAAGCGAAATAACTGCTTATCTATGCTGTGTGGGATTGGAATTGTTACTTTTATTTCTGGTCGGAACCATTACTCCAATCTTTTAAAAAAAATGTCCAAAAAAAAGAAAAAACTAGGAACAAAAGAGTTGAAATCCCATTTTTCGCCCTCTATTATTTTCACATTCAAACAAGATACACATTCTGGAGCCCTAACTGAAGTGTGAATAAAACGAACCCTTTATCTGATAAAGTGCACGCTTACACAGTACACGTCGTGCCCTGTGTCCTGGGCTCTGGTCCTCGCCCTGCTGGGCCCTCTCAGCCCGTCCTGCCATCCTTTACTTTCATCGTAGATAAGACGGGGGTGGGGGAGAATGTCACCACAGGCACAGTGACAGCTCACTCACTGGGAGAGTAAATGTTGAAGTCCTTGGATATCTGTGACTGAAATGCAACATGAATTCGTGTAACGACTATTATTAGAGGAAAAAACTGTGGCGCTTTCGTTTTCTGGACTGAAGCAGAGGTCTCCTGTTTTTGTCAGACACCCTGTATTTGGGTCTCATAGTCTGGGTGTGACATTGTCCTTCTTACCTGCGTGGTTCGAGAATGAGTGCGCTGTGTAGAGTAGCTCCGACGTAGGTTCCCAAGGCCATCAGAGGCCAGTCCTAGAACTACCTTCCCTCACAGGTGACTGCAGTGGTCGTGTCAGGGCTCTGTGGGCCGGGGCCTTCGTCGGGTCCTCCAGGCCCCCCGCCTGGGCCTCGAGAGGCTCCCAAACCAGCAGTGGCACAAAGTCCCCATGAAACCGTGCCTAACAACTGTCATCTCGACGTTCAGGGATCAGTCAGGAGCTGCCACAGTTTCCCGCAGTCCTTCTCCATCCGGAGGGATGGGCCAACTTCAGAGACCTGAACTCTTGCATTACTGATACTTAGAGGAGAAAGGCCTTACCATGGGTACAAAAGCAGCAGGGACGCGGGGACGAGCCCAGCCTCATTCCAGAACATATCCATTTTCAACCACGCAGGGCCCACACCCTAACCTGACGCTAGCCTGCTCCTTCTCAATATGCCATGTTGCGATTGTGAAGAACTCAAGGCCCAAGGGAACAGTCTTTATGTAAGTGTCAGAGTTGAGAAAGAGGTCCCCCGACGCATGAACAGCATTGAAGCCATGACGACCTCGCTTTCGTGTAGTCTATTATTTCTGTAGTGTAGACGAATTTTCATCAGCTCCAATCTGGGACTTTGTAGTTTCATATGTTTGTTACCACTCCTAAAACTCTGCAAGACCACGTCAAAATGTTAAATGCTTGCGTCTCCTAACGTGCATTCAGAGAAAATGTCCAGATTGAGGGGTAGGACTTTTCGGGAAACTGCACAGAAATAACGGGCCTCTTTGTGTGTTTGCCTGCACCAGTGAACTCCGGAGATGGCATTGACTACAGCCAGCAGAAGAGGGAAAACATCGGTGACCTGATCCAGGAGACGCTGGAGGCCTTCGAGCGCTACGGAGGAGAAGACGCCTTCATCAACATCAAGTACATGGTCCCTACCTATGAGTCATGCTTGCTAAACTAACGGCAGGGCCCCCTGGGGTTGAAGGAGGCTTCCCTTAGCGTTGCCATCATCGGTGTCTGCTGCCATCAGCACCTCATTATTTGTGACAGCTGCAGTTTTCTTTGCTACAGCTGCTAAAATAGTGGCCTATGGGCCATGGGACTGTTAGCCCTATTGAGAGTTAAGGCCTTCCGATACATAAATAGTGCCTGTTTCTTAGACTACAATAGTGTACTGTGCTTATTTGTCCTATGAGAAGAATTGCTTCTCTATACAGCTTGGATAAGATAGGAGTCGGCGTTCAACCTCCAGTGGTGGAGACAATAAAACTATGATATTCATACGCAATTCAGCGATTGCTGTTCTGTGTGTGCCTGCCCTGAGGGTGATGTCATAAGTTGTAAGGGAAGAGTTTATGCTAACTGCTTAACAGGTGTTTGTCACGGAGGAGAAGCACCAGTTCACCAGCACCTCTCCTTGCAGCTGTGCAGAACAATGCGCTCTGACACTCAATAAAACTGTGGACTCTACATTCCAATTACAGCAGGACACTTGGGCAGCGCGCTCTGAACCTCAGCTATAATCGTGACTAATGTTCCCAGCCCATGGTGACCTGGGCTTGCGGGGGCTTTCCAGGTTATATGTGGGTGGGGTGAGGGTGGGGGACACTGGGAAAAGAGTGGGGGGCAGGGTGATGGGACGAAAGGTAACACAGCAGACATGACTTTGAAAATGCTGGTTTGAATCCTCGTCCC
Source organism: Rhinolophus ferrumequinum (assembly GCF_004115265.2). Lineage (NCBI taxonomy): Eukaryota > Metazoa > Chordata > Mammalia > Chiroptera > Rhinolophidae > Rhinolophus > Rhinolophus ferrumequinum. The sequence continues at coordinate 103,535,680 of NC_046286.1, forward strand.
TCCGTGTGGTGAGATGCCCATCAGGACCTGGCGTGTTACTGACAAAATGTTACTCAGCAGCTTGCTCAGGCTGTCTAATCATTGAACAATGACTTACGTGCATTTTAATCATTTAACCTTAACGATTACACTGTGAAGCAAATCAAATTCTTTTCCTGGGCAAGTCTCCTTTCCTTCGTCTCCTCCCGCTGGTCGGATGGGTTCTCACCGCACCGCTCTGTAGGTAGGTCTGATGGCAGTATTCGGAAATTTTATCGAGCCAAAAAAAAAAAAAGAAGAAGAAGAAAAGAAAAAAGACAATGAACATGCACGTTATCGTTCCGAGAAAGCAAAAAGGTGCCTGTAGAGAAGCCCAAGGCAATCAGCCCAGTGATGGCTTTGCCGGCTTGACGGCAGTGAGCTCGGGGATCTGACACTCGGCCCAGAAAGCTTCATAAAGACAGAGCACTGACTCTGCAGACCTGTGAAATGCTGTAACTGCCCACAAAGGCACTGCCCAAAGTAGCCTACCCTGTAGCAAAGTGCAATTTCTGCACAAAAGCGAAGAAATGAAATGCGTCCCACCATGCCTGGCCATTGGCCTAGAGATACTGTCACTAATTGTGTAAGACACAAGTTTCCACCCGCAAACACTGTGAAACCGGCTCATTATTCACCTTTCTCAATGCCTGGCTCAGCATATGACATCTAGCATCTAAGCAGCTACCATCTAGTTTCAGTCAGCATTTTTTAGGATAAATGGAGATGCATGACTGCGTAAGACAAATTGGCTTTCATGTATAATATTTTGAAAAGACAGAGCTAGAAGCAGACATCAACAAGTTAAGGCAGCTTTTCCTCTAAACCATGAGGGTCCATGGCACCCATAGCTGTTGTCCTATCATCGGTGACACGTTTGAAGGGACACCAGAGTCTAGCATACCATTAGAAAGACAATGGCTTGTTGGGGCCTTTGAAAGTTCCTACTGGAATTTCCTACATGGCTCTGTTAGGATTCAGAGCAGCAAGCCTGGCCTCACATAGAAATGGGTCTGGCCTCTCGCTCTCAGTCACGTCCATGCAAACTGCCTAGTTTAGGAGCAAGAAGACCCGTGACTTAGCCGCAAGCCCTAACTTTGGTTCAGAATGAAAACATCCAGGCTCATTTCCCAGCCCTGTCACTCACTGGCCTTGGGCAAGTTAATTAATCTGCTGGAGCCTCAGTTTCCCCAGATGACTCCTACCTGCAGGCATGCGGTAAGGACTAGAGGGGATCTGCATGAAGTACCCAGTGTAGTTCCTCAGACAGGGCGGCCTTTTATCTCAAAGAGAAACAAGATGTAAGTAACGACCAGTCCCCACCCCAGCAGAGCCATACTTATTTGGAAAATCTTCAGACAACACGCCGTCCTACAAGGCAATATTGAATTCTTTGTTACAGGAAGATGCTTTTGCAGAAAACCAAAGTAACTACATAGATAGCACAATGTTTTCTGGAGGCTTTTTTTTTTTAATCACATTGTTTTACTAGTACAGAAGCAGGAATGGCCTACTTTTTCTGACTGTTGTGTTTTCCCATGGAAACTTCCTTTCAAAGGGATGTAAAAGTATGCAGTGAGGCCCAGTGGGAAGGCCCCACATAGGAGGCCAGGACTCTGTTTGTCTGCTTATGACTGCGTTATGTTTATTCAAAGCTGCCATTCAGGTGTCATGGCTATCAATCCAAATGATAGGACAGGCCCTGGAGTAAGAGTCACAGGGTCTGGGTAGGGCCTGTTACTCAGGAGCGTTACAGCCCAGAACAAGTCACTTAGACTTGGTTTCCTCACCTGTAACCGTCTCTGCTTCCCAGGGTCACTGCAAGGACCAAGTGATCGATGCAGGGCCATGGGACCTGCATGACCTGGGTTCCAGGTCCCCTTCCACCGAGTAGCTGCCAGCTGATCTTGGACTAGTTATGGAAACTCTAAAACTCAAATGCCTGAGCCCCTAACGGGCTAAACCATGTCTACCTTGCAGGTTTGTTACAAGCATCCCAGGACAAATGTATGGGCATAAAGGGCTCAGCAGGGCCCAGCTGGACAAATGGGCGCCTGGGGGACTCCCCGTGAAAGCGAGGAGCCTGGCCCCTGGGCAGAGAGGTCCTCAGTGACTGTGTGCTGCTGGGGTGGGCCTGGGTTCTAACCATGACTGTTGAGGTCCCCATGTGTCAGCGGGAGGTCTCGGCCCCCTCACAGGCACGGGTCTTGGTTACAACAGGGGCCCTGGTGAGAAAGACACCAGGACTTCCACAAGCCCACCTGTGCTCCCGGAAGTCACCTCCGTGGGCACACCCATGCCTGCGAGAGTGCCTCCCCTTTCCCGTCACAAGTGCAGCACAATTCCTACACCAGGCAGCACATAAAACTATATCGGCAAAACATCGGGCAGAAAGATGAAGTTCAAAAATTCTGTGAAATGGTGGCATGCTTGGAGAACATGATATTTTAAACTGAAGATTTCTTAAACAAACAGAAAAATCCTTAAATCCTTCTGGGGTTTACTTACATGAGATCTCCAGAGAAGCTTCGGTGTCGGCCATGGACATCTCAGAGCACTGGAATCCAGAGACGCTAAAACCAAGTAATTCCAAGTCTCTTTCACCGCATCTCTTACTTCCCTTGGCTGTTTGGAGATGGTCATTAGCCCTTTGCGAGCAGAGGCTGGGAAGCTCAAAGATAAGTTTTATTTTAAAGCACTAATATACCTGGGAAAATATCCCATGAACATTTTTTACGCGGATGTCTACTCTCAGCTAGGATTTAAACTGGAGTCAGAAAACCTCCAATGCTTTTTAAACAATTCCCTCCACAAAAGTGTCCCTTTTCTAGACATGTACCAGTTGACCAAAGTTTGTCCAAAAGGGGACACTTCCAGATCTGAACTAAAATTGACCAAGTTCCCATTCACACCTGGGCATTTCGTGCCCACTATTTCACTCTCTGGGGCCGGGAAGGAGCTCTGCACTGGTCCAGCCGGCAGATCAGCAGTGCTCGGAGCCAGGCAGCGGCCCCTCGGCCTGGACACATTCCTGGGCTCCACCGTCCCCTCTCCTGTCCCACTGCAGGCTGCCGTAAACTCGCAGAACAACGTAATCGTTTTCAAATCCAGAAAGAAAGGCATTCCTGAGCTCCACCGACCTCATTTCTTTTCAAATAAGATATTGGAAGTGAATTAAACTTCCTGGTTACCCTCTGTGCCCCAGACTCGGCCTTCCTTTGCTCTGATAACAAGGTGAAGCCCACCCCCCTGTGTTCTGAGCAGAAAAGGCCACTTTCAGAGGGGCACTTCGACCCCCACCCTAGTCTGATTAGTGGTAATCGCGTCATTTTAATACAAAAGAAACTCTAAGCGTCCTCTCTGCCCTGCAACGGGGAAAGTGTAACACAAGTGCCTCTGGCTTCATCAAGAGCCCTTTCCAACAGGAAAACGCCTATTGGTGTGGAATCTGATTGTAAAAATAGCTCGAGGAGTCTTTGCCCCTTTTGCAGTGTGAGCGGGAACACACTGAGTGGAAATCCAAAACGCAAATCAGGCTTTCTTTCTGAGAAACCCTAACTAGGCACAGTTTGCCCTGCAGTTCAAGAGCTGCCACAGTGGATTGCAGCCACCACAGACTGAAGCTCCTGAGATGGCCTGGCGCGGTCTCCACACTGTCATCCAACCTTGGACCTCACTGCTGATGTGCTTTGCTTCTTCCTACAAGTTACTTGGCAATGAGAAAATGCTCCCATCCCGACTGAACTCTGGAGACAAACGGATGGCGGAAAGCGCTCCGTGCATGTTGGTCCATTTGCATTTCTCTGTATCAGGGGCTGGTTTTTGGTTTCCCCAGTGGGGATATTGCTAAGCTACTTGTATTCTTTATCCATTTTTTACTTTGCCAAATTTCTGTAAGTGTAAATGTGGGCGAGAGGATTTGTTCTCTTCCTGTGCTCAATAAGGCTGAAAACTTATTACTTCAGATTCTCTCTTATTTAGAAAATATTGAGAGATCTCCCCTAGACTTGCCTTAAGAATCTGCTGGAACCTATGCAGCCGCTACTCAGAAAAGGGCACATTGCACTGAGTATTTGACCATAATTTTCAGGCATTTTCAGATATTCTAATCCCTCTCCGGGCACTGCTGGATGCCAGGTTTGAAGGTACACCCAGGTTCACCCACTAAGAAATGGCGACGCTGCTATGAAGAAAAGAAGAAGCGCCCGTGTACTGTGTACCAACTCAGCGACAATGGCCCCAGGGAGACTGGGACAAACTGCATTGAAGGATAACCCTTGTGGTGCTCAGACGCGTGGTCCTCCTCCTCTCCTGTGCTGGGTCCTTCCCCTCTTCCTAACCTCTAACTGCTGTCATCTCTCTGTCTCTTTCTCCATCAATGCCCTCGGCCATCTCCTCCAGTCCCATGGTTCAGATGCCGTCCTTACACCCAATTCTCAATGTAACCTCAGCTTCTCTAATTCCCACTGAACGTCACACTTGACAGCCTAAAGGCTTAGCAGACCGTCCACGTGAAACCAAACCCTGGTTCCCTCCACTTTCCAGTCTCCTGCCCCCCGCCCCAGGAGCTGCAGATCAGTCATCATGAATTCACCACTTACTCAGTCAAAAACCCGGAATCATTTCTCTCTCTCTTTTCTCAGATGCCACATAAATCCTGTCTGCACAACCAACAGAACAGACCCTCATCTAACCAGGTGATAGCTCCTTCCTCCCTCTCCTGTCCAATCACCACCTTGCCTGGCTTCCTACCTCCATTCAGGGGGCGCCCAGCACAGAGGTCAGTGACCCTTCAAACACAAACAAACCCCACTGGATCACTGAGCTGCTCTCAACCCTCCAACGACTTCTGCCTCCCAGATCTCACTGTGGCCTATGTGCTCCATGGACTTCACCTCCTGGCTACTCCTGATCTCGCCTGCGACACTCGCCCACATCCTACTGGGGTCCCAGGCTCTCCACTGTCCAGCTGTGCTGGCCTGGTCTGCACAACTAGGCCACGAACTCCTGGCCTCAGAGCATGGCACTTGCAATGCCCTCCTCAGCCCAACGCAAATACTCACTTGGCTCCCTCCTGACTTCTCCCTGGTCTTTGCGAAATGTCGCTTCCTCAGAAAGGCCTTTCTCTACCCTTTCTCCTCCTACTTTTTATTCCTTATTTTGCTTGCTTGGCCTCAAAACACTGATGAGTACCTGACAGGACAGTGCATCTTGCTTGCTTGGTTACAGAAGCGGGCTTCATGAGAACAGGGCATATGTTCTGCCTCCCACAACCCCCTCTGTTGTCAGGTGTGCAGTCAGCACTCGGTAACCATCTGTTGAGTCAAGAAATGATTGGCCCTTATAAAATGGCCTGGGTGGCCCTCCCTGCACACCCAGCTTCCCTTGGGGGACCCCGTACTTCCTCAGTGTCCTATGTCGACGACACCACTGTCGTGAGGAAAGATGGACCATCCATCCAACGTAAGATTCATTGACGACACTCAGACTTTGGAAAGTTTAAAAAGGCTGTGCTGTCATGGGGAGACACCTTCATTGTTCTGTTTAAACCAAGTCAGAGGGAAGTGTTTGAAATATCCTGCAAAGCTCCCAGAAACAAGGGGCCCATCTGGCTGTTCAGAGACAGGCAGACGCCTCCATGTGAACTGTGACGTAAGGGTCGCTGTGTTCCTCCAAGGGAACGGTGCAGGACAGCACCAAGGTGGCCAGCGAGGCCAGTGTACACACACCCCGTTCATATGGACGTTTCTGTAGGGGACTCTGAGCTCAAAGGGACTCCGATGTCCACTTAAATCCACGTTCTCAAGGAGGCTAAACCAAAGTCTCCAGGTGTCCTGACGCCACGGACCCTAGCGCAGTGGTTCTCCAGGTGGGGCCCCGGCCCAGCAGCATCATGTCTCGTCACCGTGGAGGCGGGAGGTCCCTGCTCAGATCTGCTGAAAGTCCAGGGGGGCCCAGCATCTGTGTCTGAACAAGTCGTCCAGGGGATTCTTATGTGCCAGGAAGTTTGGGAACCTCCGTTCCAAACCAAGGTTTCGCCCAGTGGTGATCCAGCCCTCGGAGGACCCAGTGAAGCTGAAAGTGGACAGTCTGTGAGCAGAGTTCTCCAGCGGTCCGGTTTTCAAGCCCTGCTGCTCTCCCTGTTTTCCATTAAGTAATAGGACTTCAGGGAAATTAATTTCATGTAGCTTTAAGAATAACTGAGACACTTCCACTTCCCTTGTCAGGGAGACAAATAAATCGTCCTCAGTCTAGACAATGAATAACAGGTGTACCTTAGGAAAATACAGTTTCACTCAGTCAGTAAAGCTACCAATGGTAGACACCTATCATCTTTGCTTCAAGTGTTATCAGAAAAAGGCCAAAGCTTACTGTTCAAGAAACCATTTCCAAATATGCAATGTAGTTGTCATCCTTACACTTGAAACTTAAAAAAAAAAAAAAAAGGAATCATTTATATGAATACAGAAAAGGAACTTTCTAATGAACTACTCAAAATTCCAAGAATTATGGTCAGCTATTCTGAATCAACCTACAGACAATTTTGCTCCCCAGACACCCTCACTGAAGTAAGATCTGTATTAACGTTTGTCCACTGCCCCAGGTTTGTCTCTGTGGGTCCGTGAAAGCAACCTACAGCTAAAACTATGTCCTCACACAGCAAGGCCCGTGTGTCACTTGATTCAATTACATACACAATAGGAGCATTCTAGAACCAGGCTTTAAATGGCCTTTTTGTCTCCTCCCTCATACATCTGGGGCAGAAAAACATTACATTAAAATGCAGCAAGAAAATTGTCCCATAAACAACTTTATTGATAAAAAGATAAATTTTTAATAACCCTTCAGTCGGCTCCATTCAAGAGGGGGGAAAATGTCAGATGAGCAGGATTTTTACAGTTCTCCTAGAACTTCTCCATATTAAAAGGAATGTTTTCAGTTTAGCAGGAACCCAACTGTAAAAACTCCTGAACTGTGACAATCTCTTCCCCAAATCTAATAATATTTGGTGGATCTTTGTTTGCTGGGGGGGGTGTAACCTACACCCTGTGAAAGTGATATTTTCCTTCCTTCAGAGTCCAACAAAAATGACCCAAACAACGAAAGAGATTAAAATGCTTTATTGGGAGGCGCTAGACTGAGTCTTTTGGACTTGCTGAAATTTCTAATAGCGTCACTAACCAGCAAAGGCCGCATATCTAACAAAATACCACAGCATCTCGCAAGAGGTCAGAGTCCCAACTGAATGAAGCCTTTCTCTGGGAAATAGCTGTCAGAATCTACAAAGCAGTTAAAATGTGTCGAGAGGGGCCACCCCCAGGCCCTCCCCACCACCAGGAGTTGTTATCGTGGTCCTTACTGGGATAATGCGCGTGTGAAAACGCACGGCTCTGTGCAGGCCGTACAGAGGAATTGGAAGAATGGCTCTCATTGACCTTCAAATATTGCACTGGTTTCCCGAGCAGAGCTGTGAACAAGCAAACCCCGGTCTCAGGGGCTTTGTGACACCTCGTGGGTATCGACAGAACAAGGAGGAGGCGTGTGTGGCTGTACAGATATTCTAGACGGGCTTGAAAAGAGAGATCTGAAAACTAAAATTAAGTCCAGAGAGCAGGTGTGGGGTGGGAGTAGGTGAGAAATCATAATTTGGTTGGCTTGCGATTCAGGTCCAGGCCAAGGTTTCAATGGTAGCTCCGCCGCCCACACGCTAGATGCTGTTGCTCTTTCAATATATCCTCTGACCTCAGTTTCCCCGTTCGAAAAAAAAATAGGAGGAAAGAATACTTCAGAAGGCATTGGGAGGAATAAATGAGGTATTTTGTGAAAATCTGTGCCTGAGACTTCATCTTTCAATAGAAGACATGTGGAACACATAACTATAATATAAATATTTTATAAACATAGTGCAAATAAAATGAATGTAAATCTACACACTGAAATCCCAGACACTCATCTCAGCATATGTGGCCCCTCAGATCTTGATGAAACAACATGTGATCTGTGTCCCTGCAATCCAGTTATTTTCAGTGTTATGTGGGTGTTACCTCTCGGACCCACACATGGAGAGGCCTGTTTGCTTAGGGCTGAAAAGCCCAAGGCATAAAACTAAATTTTTTTCCCCACATTTCACACCTGCGAGGTGATTTTTGGTGTCACTACGGAATACCGACAAGCCTTTATTTTTAGCCACAGCAAACGTAGGCTCTATTGCATTAAAATGTCTCCTCAGACATTTGTTAGTGAAAATGTCAGCTCCGTTCAGTTTACCCCACGAAGACGGGTGGCCTCCTTTTATTCACACACATTTCCAAATTGCTCATGGTCACTGAGTCACACCGGACTTTCTTCTACATCCGCACATTCTTACATTGCATTTTTTTTTCAGGGAGCTCTTGGTCCCTCCTGGTCTTTAAAACCAGATCCATAGTCAGCGGTTGAACAAACCCTGTTTAATTTCGCAAGAACCATAAAACAGGGTAAGAGGGAGCTAGGATGGAATCACAGATGAGATTTAATTTGTGTGTTTGAAGCTTCTTAGGAAAGTTGTAATATTCCCTTCAGAGCCACACAATTGCTCCTCCTGCTTCTTCACGAGTCCTCGGAGGAGAGGGGGCCAGATGCGCCCACGTTTCCTCCCATGGACTTAGCAGCAGATGCTCCCGGCAGCCAAGCCTGTGTCCTCCCCCTGCAGAAATGGGCAGTTCCAGGTGTGGAAGACGCCCCCTGACCTGGCGCCGTCAGGTGGGGGAGAAAGCGGACGGGACGGGGGGTCGTGGGGCTGTGCTCAGGCTGAACCCGGTGCCTTGTGGAGGGGTCACAACCACTGCCCCACGGTCCAAGGCTCCTTCGTGGTTGGGGTACAGGCCAGGGGTGCTCTCCTATCTTCTCTTTGGCTGCAGTTGGGCCCCCTGCGGCTCACTGTGCCTCTGCCCCAGCACAGGCAGGGAAGAGTCAAAGCGACATCAGGGACACCAAGGAACCAGGATGCCTGGCCAGGAGAAGGGCAACTGGAGGGCAACGTGATCGGGCAGCACACACTTTGTCAAAGTTACTGCAGACACCACAAGCACCGTTGTAACTGCTTCCATTTCACAGACGGGAAAGCTCGTGTTCAGAGAAGTGATACCAGCTGATTCACGGGAAGGCCGGGGGTGCCCGCTGCCCAGTGTGTCCAGGCCCCCAGCTGGTACATGGGAAGGCCGGGGGTGCCCGCTGCCCAGTGTGTCCAGGGCCCCCAGCTGGTACATGAGAAGGCCGCCCCACTGCCCAGTGTGTCCACCACACAAGCTCCAGCACATCTAACGAAGCCATGGGGAAGGGTCGGGCTTGCTCTGCACACCAGCTCCAGAGAACAAGATGCCACCCAAGCCGAAGGTTCTTGTGATATTTAACCTGCCTCCAAGCCCCAGGAGCTGTGACTTCCCTTCTCTTTGGCAGCGTCAGGAAGGGTCGCTGACCATCAGAGAGTCTGAGCGGGGTGGGGGGTGGGGGTTCCCACATGGGTGGGAAGTCGGCTCACAGAAACGCGAAGTCCCTCTGAAACCTAACACTGTGAGTCCGTACAGTAAAATTAAGCCCTTCCAGGAGTGGGTGGCACTGTAAATAGCAGTTTATGTGAAGGACAAGCACAGAGGTGGGAAGGATGTCTTCCACCGTGGCCTGCTCCCTGCTCACCACATGCCGCATCCCTTCCTGGGACCTCACCCATCCCCAGTTGCTGATCTAACCAGGACTTCCTCGTGGGGTTCAACAGGACAGCACCCCAAATTGGTTCAGAAAATCCCCATCTCCGTGTCCTTTTCCTTTCCCTGTGGCACAAGGGTCCCCCGAGCTGGAATTCACATGGCCGGTTTCAGACTGGGCTCTGCCACCAAACAGCTGAGAGTTCTTAGCCAAGGAACTTCAATGCCTCAGTTTCCCCTTTTGGAAAGTGAGGTGCTCGGGCCAGACGTTGGTCTCAAAGTTCCTTGGAAATATGAGACTCTGGGGTTCTAGTCAGAGAGAACAGTGACCAAAGTGCTCTCTGTCCCACACAGCATGCTCCTCAGTGGGCCTTGGGACATGGGGAAATGGAGCCAGTCCCATCTGGGCCACTCTGCAGGGGAGGCACCTTGTCCCCAAAGAGGCTGTGGCCCCTGCCTCCCTCGCAGGGCTACAGCTTTTCTCTGAGAGGAAGTGGGACTCGGCCCAAGGTTGTGTGCCGGGGCCTGGGAACACGCCATCCCAGAGCGTGTGACGCCGGAGCCTCCTGTGCCAGCCCGCAGCCCTCCCGGTGCCAACGGCTGCTTTCACCGCAGCTGAAAGGGGCCGGGTGCACACACTTTCTCACAGTTCCTCTCTGCTGGAAGGAGGACTTGCCATGGCAGTCACGCAAAGACGCGGCTTTTGTCTTTACTTGAGCTGCACTTTCTTATCCATCAGCCTTTCTTCCCCACTCCTCTCTAATCCTTTTGGCCTTGTGCAGGCAGAGCCCAGGGGCAGTGCCCTGTCCTTAGTGACCTCTCAGGGCAGGGCCCCACGCAGGGCCTGTCACACCGAGTGGCCCTCCATCCTCCCTACTGTCCCTGAGTTTCCAACTTCTTTTCTGTCACAAATCCTAAAAGACTGGAACTACTGCTTTTTTTGGGGGGGGGTCACGGTCAAGTCCGGATAGGGTGGGATGATGGTACCTATTGTAAAGGAGTCAGGAGAACAGTTCGATCCCGTCACAAATGAGAACAACCCAGGAAGAGGGAACACATTTTCATACCATGGGTCACCACCATGCAAGACAAAAATGTGTTGCCATAGATCCCTTTGGATTATAAATTCATATTCTCGTGATGTCCACTCGTTCACTGATGACTTGGTTTTCACTGGACATGTTTTAAACCTGCACTCAGAGATCATTTGGACCCTCCAGGGGTGGGGGGTCATTGGTCTCAGTTGTGTCACAACCCCTCAAGGAGCGTCTGACTCAGAGGCGAGACCAGCAGCCCAGGGCTGGAGCTGCCCACACTGCGGTAACTGCTTGGCAGACCCTCCTTCTGCTCCCTTCTCATCACCACTTCTCCCTGCCCCCTTTCCCATCCAGCTTCTTTTTCTCCTTATCCTCTTTTTCCTTGTCTGTGGCCTATTCTGAGGCCTCCCAGTGACGCGCCGGGGGGGCTTATGGGTCCGCAGTGACAGGAGTCCCTATAAATGAAGGGCGCACGTTGTGGGAAGAGGCTGGAGCACGTAGAGAGGACGACAGTGGGAGGTGATCAAGAAGAGGAGACAGGGCCACGCTGTGCTGGTGGGCGCAAGCTCCTGACGGTCACCTGGGGGCTCCGAGCTCGTCTCTTTCAGACCCTGTGAGCGGCCCAAAGGAACCCCCGCCAAGAGCGGTAGCACACTCACTTTCCATTTGAAGAACATGATTTGCTCCACCCGGAACTTGAAGAAAGCTCCTTGGTGTCATGCGTCTCCAGCCAAGGCCCTGACCCTGGAGGCCATGCTTCCTTCTTCCCGTTCTCAGCGCAATGTCTGCACCACCACTCCCTTCCCCACCCAACCCCAGCGGTGAGCCCTTTAGGGCAAAGGGGTCTTCTCTGCCCTTTTCCCCACCTTCAGCCCTGCCGACCCCCCAGTGACTCAGAACCCTCTAGAGAACACCAGCCGCGTGTGGCCTACCAACCTCCAACTCCTGCTAATGGCGGACTTACCTGAAACCTGGAGAGTGGGGATCAGGAATAACAAGGTGAGAACAACTCAGTTTGCTGCTTCTCGAGGATAACATCCCATCTACTTATCTTGGATTGTCTTCACTGAAAGATGAGCAAGAAATTCAATTCATGTGCTGAATGCCTATGTGAATAAGTTCGACAACAGTTATGAGAGAGATAAAAATGAATTTTAAACAGGTACAGTCACAGAGAATATATACAAGTGGCCCATAAGCATTCAAAAAAGTCCTTGTTACCATCAGTCATTGGGGAAATGCAAATCAGGACCGCACTAAAATACCACCACACACCCACCAAAATGGCAAAGAGGAAAAAGACTGGTAAGACCAGAACTCCCATATGTCGCTGATAGAGGGTAAAATGCTAGAGCCACTTCCACAGTGGTGCACTCATTTCACTCCCGGACAATTAGCCGAGAGAAATGAAAACCTCTGTACACAAAATTACTGGTACAAGAATGTTCGTAGAGCTTCCTTCCTAATGGCACAGAACTGGAAACAGCCGCAGCGCCCATCAACGGGAGACGGGATCCCCAGAGCACAGCACTTCCTGTAACACAGTCTTCTTCAGAAGGAAAGGCAGCGGACGACCCCCGGCCCCACCACGGGGGAAATGCAACCTACACTGACTAGATGAGGACATGTCGATTCCATCTGCGTGAAGTTCTGGGACAAGCAAAACAACCTACAGAAAAAGCCAAGGCAGGGGTTACCCCTGGGTGGGCCGGCTGACAGGGGCATGAGGGAACTTTATGGGCGACAGGGCCATTCTGTCTCTTGATAGAGGTTTGGGTTACACAAGTGTGTGCATTTGTCAAAAAATCAGCAAAATACACATAAAATTTGTGTTTTGTTGTATATTACTGCTCTAAATCAAAAAACCACTGTACAACATTGGAGAGAAAGAGCTACAGTCCTTCCTGGAAATGGAAATGTTGTAGGGGGGAGACAGCAGTCCGCCAACACCCCACTTCGCAGCCCTGTGCAGCGTGGACTGTCACGGAGGCACAGGTCTGGTGACACCCCCGTCACCCCACGTCAGTGGATACCGTGTCGGGAATCCGAGGACAGGGCCTCTTAGAGCGGTAAGTCTCGGGATGGGTGTAAACCCCAAAGGGCAGCAATCAGGGTAGCTCAGCGGACCTGCCACACTTCCTTTCCCAGTGCCAGCTGCCACCAGTAAGGGCCGGTTCTTGTCCCAACTATCAGAAACTTTCAAGATGCAAAAACTAGTGTTGCAGGGAGTATTCGAGGCCATGAGTGCAAGAACACCTGGGTGCCATCCGCAGACCAGGCAAGGCCTGACCTGGGTACGCCAGACATCTCGTGTCTTCCGACCTGAGACACTTAGAAGTGCCTGCAATGCTTTCTATGCAGAAACATTGAACTTGGGTCCATCAGACAGCTACTACGAGCCCTTTCACAGGCAGCACGGGGGACTGAGAAACAGGCTAAGCAACACCACAAAGAAGCGACAGGGCTATCAGGTGGCATCATTGGTCCCCAATGAGTTGATGCCATAAAAGGGACAGCAATGGATTAAAGAGACTTAAGGGACATACGATCAGTTAAAATGAATAGGCCTGGGTTGGTTATTGGTTTGAGCAAAGCTACTGTGTGAACACAGACTAGACATTAGGCGAGAAGAAAGGTCGTGAAACAGGAAGGCAAAGGTCACTGCAGAAAGCAAGCACAGACCTTACATACATTGTGTCCCTTTTTAAGGTTTTGTTTTCAGAAGGGTATGCTCTAAGATTTTCAGAGCAACGATCTCTGAGCGCATAGAAATGTGAAAGTTGTTACTTCTTTCTGCTTTTGCTCATCCCCATTTTCTAAATTTCTAAAGTGTATATGTAGCATATCTGTTAGGGGTTGCATTGTGTGCCCTCAAAATTCATGTGAAAGTCCTAACCCTCCGTAACGGAGAATGTGACTTTACTGGGAAACAGGGTCATCGCAGACGGTGAGGTCACAGAGGAGCAGGATGGGCCCTATTCCAGCGTCACTGGTTCCTTATAAAAAGGGAAACTGGGACCCGGTGTCACACCCAGGGAGATGCCATGTGAAGGAGAAGGTGAAGGCAGAGACTGCAGCCACACTTCCACAGGCCAAGGGACGCCAGAGATGTCCAGCAAACCGCCACAGGCCGGGGCAGGCGGGGAACACACTCTCCCTCAAGCCTTCAGCAGGGACCCACCCTGCCAGCACCTTGAACTTCCAGCCTCCAAAACTGTGAGACAATAAATTGCTGTGGTTTAAGCCCCACCCCCGACCCCGCCCAGTATGGGGCCCTTTTTGCCTTATCTGTGACACAAGTAATACAACATCTATAAGAAGAAGAAATGACTTAATTTAAAAATTAAAATAGAATATGTGGGGCCTGGGAAGAGGGGGCTGACAGACAGGGTGTCAGGTCTCAGGCATCAGGAGCTTCTATTTCACAGGACATTTTATAAAGAGCTTCAATTACGAGAACATTCTTCCTTAAGTTAAGCTGGAAGCTGCCTCCCTGCCTCTGCGGCCCATTGAGCTCATGAGTCACTGTCCCCCTGAGTCACTCTGCCCCTGGGAGCAGAGCAGAGCCGAAGGTTTAGCTCCCAGGAGCCACCAGAAGCTGCCCTGCCCCTCTACTCCCTGTGTCCCAGCCCAGGCGCTTTCCCATGGCACCAAGGGCACCTGGGAGGGATGAGGGGTCCAAGCCAACATGGTCCCAGTGGCCCTCAAAGAGCTGCCAGCCTCCGTGAGCTCGGAGTCTATTATTATAATGAAACGCCTCATCCTGCCAGGACGTGGCCCTGAGGCTGGGCACAGAAACCTGAGCTGACGGGAGCCCAGCAGATCAAAATAACTTCCCAGAATAACCACGGCCTGCTCCTCCTGCACTGGCCTGGAAGCCAGGCCGGCCGCCACTTCCTCCCCGCTCTCCCCAGGAACGAGGTTATCATGTCTCATATTGAAATTCAATAAACTGAGACAATCGGAGGAAGTGTGGAGCTTTCTCCACACAGGGAGCGAAACAGAACCCTGCTTATCAAAGTGACAAGATTTATTCAGTTGCTACAAACTTCCAAAGACTTCCTTTCCCAAAAGAAAAGCCGGGAGGAAGGTCATGTCCTTCGGCCACCTCCAGTCAGCCAGAGCACCATCTGCTTCGCTTCAAGCAAATCCATCCGGCAGGAACCCCCAGCCCCCAGCTCCTAGACCCAGGGCCCTGGCCGGAGCCATCCATCATGGGGGCTGGGGGGGAGGCACAGCCTCCTCTAGACCAGCGCAATCCACAGGTGGTGAAGCCAGAAGCCCTAGCACGATGCCTGTCACCTACCTGGGGAAGGGCAGGGAGGGTAAATAGGGAGGAGATGAATAAGGGGTGTGGGGGGGATGGCACATGGGGGGAGGGCAGTGGGGGTGAGGGAAGAGAGAGAGAGCGGAAGAGAGGGGAAGGAGGGGACAGGGGGGGACCCGTCACCAACAGCCTCTCATATTACCCTCTATAGAGACCCACGTTCTCCCTACCTGGCTGTCCCCCTTTTATCCCATTTCCATCATGCATTTTTGCTATTCCGAAGCCTTCCCTATAGAAGACATACTCCAGGCCAGGTGAAGGAGGCTCTCCATCCCCTGGATCCAAGCAGGCCCACATCCAGTCCCGGGCCCTTGCCCAGGCCCACTCACCTGGAGTGCCCCGTCCTCTCCTCTCCCAGGTGGTCTGGCAGAGCCTCCCACCAACTCCACTGAGCCCAGGCATCTCCTCCAGGCTCTCTGTACCTAGCACCCTTCCACGTGGACGCAGTTAACCTCACGTCCCTGTTCTCTTCCGATGGACTGCAGGTGAGCAGAGAGCATGTGCAGAGCTGGGTGTGGCTAAGGGAAGCCCCACCCTCACCAGAACCATCGATGGCTGCAACAGTGGAGCAGGTACTCCTTCATCCTGGGTGGTCTCAGACCTGAGACCCTTACCAGGCGCCCCAGGACAGCGGAGCGGCTTGCTGGGGTAAAAGCCAGGCTCGCATCAGGCTCACCTTGCACCAGGCTTGCACCAGGCTCACCCTGCACCAGGCTCGTGGAGGTGAAATCCAAGCAACGGCAGCTGGACAGAGGGTCTCACTCTTCTCCCTGGCTCTGAAAAAAAAAGGCACATCAGAGTGTGCTAACTACCATTGGAAAAACAGGCTCCTTCACGAATACATGGAAATACATTTACTGAGCCTGATGAACCTGACGCCAGTCTATTGGTTTCCAGGAAGGTGGCTTCAGAGCAGCACCTTCACCTGCCTCCTGGAGGACACACGGCCTCAGACTCAGATCGTGTTCCAACGGAGACACATATCAAGGGGAGCTGGACCTTTTTCAGGAGATATGTGAGCCCACCTTTGAAAGTCTCTCTTCTGGAGGGGGTTCCCTATGTCCTGATCTAAAACGCCAAGAACCAGACTATTAAGAGAAGACGGATGACTGACAAGAAGGTGTTGATTCCCTCATGTGCGTCTCCAGGAAACTTAAGGAAAAGTCAAGGCTAAATTTCGACACAGCTTCAGAATCCTTCTCAACAGTACAAACCAATCAGAATTGGCCTGTAAGTGGAACCCTCCTTCTTGTCCTACGTGTTCTTGATCTGTGGGACTCTCCCTGTCTACCCACCAGTGAAACGGTACCCAAGCCACAGGCCGCTGGGTCCTCTCTCGGGCAGGTGTCCCGGTGCAACAGCCCACGACCCCCACGAGCTCTAACACCCAGGCCTCCCTGATTCTGTCTCCCGCGGACTGGCAGCGCTGGGCAGTGGGCCTGAGACTGGGAACCGCACACTGCAGTTAGCAACCTCCTCTGCACAGGCCCAGCCAATTTCCATGGCGCCTGGGTAACTCGGAGGCATGGCCAGGGTTTCTCTGTGCTTCAGCCTATCACTCGATTGATCAATCACTATCTACTGAACACCTTCTGCAGGGATCCTTCACCTTGCGGGTGGGGGAGCTCAGATCCGTTTGCTCATCTAATGGAAACTCTTAATGGCTGCTTTCATGTTAGGTGTATCAGCTACAAGAATAGAGAAAATGCAATTACGTGCCTTAAGAAATAGGCCATGTATTATATCACCTCACCAGCTCAGCATCAAGTAATCAGGGCTGGTGAAGGCAGTGCCTTGTCACACCTGAGGACCCCAGGTGCATCCCATCCTTCCGCTCCGCCTCTTCGTCACATCTCAAGGATATCCAACGAACAGGCCTGCTGCTCTCAGTACCCTCCGTAGTGAGAGCACTCTGTCCCAGAACTTCCCAGCCAACTTCCTTGGAGTCCATTGGTCTGGAAGGTGATGTGCCAAAGTCTAAACCAATCACCTGCTCAGGGAAGGAGACCTCCAGCATTGGCTCAAACCCCAGGGGCGTATTGGGCCCAAAGAACAGAGGGACCCCTATTGGGAGATCACAGCAGTGTCTGCTCCACCCCTGACGGGGGACAAACTTAGCCCAGGACTTCAGGGACTTCGTAGACCCCTAAAGTCTCTCCACAGACCACACATGAAGATGTCCCGAGGACTTGTGGGCCACACACTGTGTGAGCACTGTGAACGGGACACGGCTCTCCCCTGAAGAAGTGTGCATTCAGTTAGGGGGCACACAGGTGCCTGTCAGTTTCATAGACGCTGACCATATGGATTCCCATAGTAAGGGGAAAACAGAAAGGGCCAGCCCGCAACACACACAGATCACATGGAGGCAGGTAGTAGGTGGTCCAGGGAAACGTGGGGAAACTGAGTCGGCAGGAAGAATGGACAAGATTCCTGGGGGGAAGCAAGGCAGGCAGGAGGCGTGGCCAACAGACATTCCAGGCCCCGGAAAAGCCCTGAGTTTTTCACATGACAGAAGAGTTTGCAGCTGTGGTTACAGCTAAGCCACTGGACGGCCGACTGCTGTATTTGTATTGAGTCCTTTTGATGACAGCATGAATTCTGAGAACAAAGCTTCCAGGCTCCGGCTGTGTAACTAGAACCCAGGGACAAAAATAGCTTCTCAAATGCGTATGTGGGGTCCGATCTGTAGCTCTGAGAAAGGGTTTTTGTCATTTATGAAACTTAGAGGGTCCTCAAAAACCACAAATCAGGCCAACAACCAAAGCTCTCTGTTTGGTTACTTCCATCATGTATAATATTCTTTTAGTTATTTGGTACTTTCCTAATTAATTTTTCCTTCTCTGATTGAAAAATCCAGTGACTTTTGAAGATGTTTTGAGGTATCATAAAGAATGATTTAGCAGATTAAAAGGTTGGAGTTCTTATAATAACACAAAAGAGTATCAGGGAACCAATCGGGAAATAAGGTTCTCCTTAGAGAAAACTTTATATACATGTGCTCAGGTGATATTTATAAATTGTCAGGCAATGCCACAAAGAGGACGTAGCTCACTCGTGTCTTGACTGAATCTCTGAATTGGATTTTTATACCCTAATATAGGTCAACGCGAAATAAATCGTGAGGAGTTATAGATTCGTAACAGGTAATTTGCTGAAATTAAGATAGTTATATGTGTTTTAATGTATTTATTAACAAAACAATATACAGATTATTATATCCCAACTCCTTTACCAATATAAAATGAATTCCATGTCCTCATATCTTCCTTTCATTTGTATCCATATATATTTATGTTAATTTTTAAATATTGGCAATTAATGACTTCAATATATTGTATCCTACTTGACATTATTTTACATACATTCTATTTGTAGACACTGTCATTTTTAATCATCATGTAATATGTCATAGAGTTACCATTCTAGGACAAAGCAACCCCTGTCATATTATTGGATTTTTAAAAATACTTACAATCCTACCTACATGCCCCATCCTAACTATAGCTTTCTCAGAATTCTTTCATTCTCAGGAACAGAATTATGGAGTTAAAAGGTAGACTATCATGGCTCTCGATAACAAATACCAAATTTTCTTCCAAAATAATCAAATTTGCACTTCCATCAGGTAGTGAATAGAGTTTTTTTTTTTCCTCTTATAGTCATTCAATTAATCCATTGACTTTTATTTCTACTTCTGTGAACTCTGGACCCTTTTTTAGAGATTCTTACGTGCTTGGAGATCTGTTCGGGCACTTGATGTGTTTTGCACATTGAATCTCTGTCACTGATTACAAGTGCACTTACTGTGACCACAATATGACTATTCACCATTGTTGTGACTACGCGCCAAGCTCTGTGCTCAGTACCTTCCTGACAACAACCATATAGAGAAGTGTTATCCCTGGTCTATTGTTGAAAAAATTCCTATCTTGTCGTTGAAAATACAGTTGAGGTTCCACCACTTCCATATTTTGGTCAACATCACAAAGCTAGACAACATCAGCCCCAACTCAGATGGTGCCTGACTTACCAGCAACCGTTCCCATCGCATATGTACAGCTTCTTTCCATCTCAGTGTGTTCCAGTTCCTTGAGTCTTAGAACTGTGGTTTTCAATTCCAAGTACCCGCATATGTCCACATTGGTTTACATTTTTTGTTTTTCTGTAATCATAGTTACCACTAAGTACACATGTGTTGATTTTACTCGATATGGGTATTTTACTAAGTCCCAGTGAGCAATCCCATTCTTATTTTATAGAGGGGTTTTGACATCCTAGCGTCACTGGAAGAAGACTGTCACTGGACATGGAGATCTTTTTGTTACACACAGAGATTTGAGTCAGAGGCATTTTTTTTCCCCATAATTCAAATCTACCCATCTTCATTTTAACACCAGCTTGAGTAATATCATTGTCCAGGTGGAAGAAGAAAAATGAGGCTTTAAACAGTTGTGCTTTGATCCCAGAATAGAAGTGAAATAAGTGTGAAGGCTGAGCCTACCCTCCCTTCTGTCATGCTCGGTCACCACTGCCTTTGAGGTTGACGGTGAGACTGTGCTCTTGGAAATCGCAGCCCCTGCCATCACTGGGATTCAGAGGACAAGCTCAGAGACACCTCCTTGGCTCCTGTGTTTTGTGTCTTGTTTACCTCTGGTCAAGTTCAGGCACAGACCCTGAGCCTTTGGAACCATCTCATCTAATCCCAAACAGGCCCCTGGCTCCTGTCTTGGCACATGGACCTGTCCTGGTGGGCTGCCCACATTTCAGCCGCCAGCCAAGCTCTCATTTTAGCTTCATTCTGCAGCCCCTGAGCTGGCGGCTCCTACCAACCCCAGGTTATGAGAACCATGGCTCCAGCTGTCTCCGAGGTGACAGAGGGATTCCTGAACCACTCAGGCTGTCGCCTTGGGATACAGAGTCTTTGATCTCCAAACTTGCTGCTGCTGTTGTCATTCTCAGCAACTCTAATGACACAGGTGCTTATCACAGAATCAGTTCCTGCGATTGTCCTAAACCCAGACATCAGATTCCTGACAGGTGTTTCATTCTCTCCCTGCTGGAGGAGGCAACAGAGGACACTGACATTTCCCTCAGGTCCTCTTCGTGCCACAGCACTGCCCCTGCGATCTTCTTCAGGAGCACAGCTCACACGGCAGTCAAGCTTTTATTTCCTGCTGTAACTTCTTGGAACAGGAGCTGGAGCCTGCTTTTCATTTCTGACTCCCCCCCTTTCGCAGAGCCTGGCATCTGCTCATTTCCAAGCCCCACACAGCCCTCTCGTCTTTTATCGCTGCCTGCGTCTCCCTGGCTGTCCACACTGCTCATTTCCACTGTCTACTTCTCAGTGGTACCCATGTGGGTAGAGGTCTGGGCACTTTCGCTTTGCCTGCCTACCTGGTTCTGCAGGCCTGGCTTGCACGGCTGGTCCCACTGTGGACCTCTTGTGAATGTTCCTTTTTTGGCCCCCCGTTTATTCTGTGGCTGTTAAGATCCCCGGGACATCCAATATATGATAAGAGTGATCTCTGGTATTTATCATGATGTGGAATCCACGTTTAGGAATGAGTGAAACAGGCTGTGTCAGCTTCCTAGGGCCACCATATAAAAGTACCACAGACTGGGGGCTGAAAACAACAGAAATCGATTCTCGCATAGTTGTGGAGGCTACAAGTCTGAAATCACGAGGTTGACAAGGCCAGGCCTTCTCCAGAGCCTGTTGCGGAGGCTCCTTCCTCGTCTTTTCCAGTTTCTGGGCATCCCAGACATCCCTTGGCTATGGCAGTCTCTCTCCAGTCCCTGCCTCCATGGTCACTTGGCGCTTTGTCTGTCTCTGTCCCTTCTCTTCTTACAAGGACCCCAGTCTTGTTGGATAAGGGCCTGCCCTGAGGACCTCATTCAACTTAATGACAGCTGCAAAACCTTATTACCAAATGAGGTCACATTCACAGGTCACAAGTCCTGGTGGCTACGAAGTCAGCATAGCTTTTGGGGGCACACAACTAAACCCCTAACAAAGTCTGTCTTTGGTCTGCTTCCCGATCATTCCATGCTGCACTTCCTGCTCCAGCCTCACCGGATCCTTCCTTTCCCGGTCGCCATCCCCTGATCCCCACCCCATTCACCATGGACACCAGCGTGAGGCAGGAGGGGAGACCGGCTCAGGCTGACAGCTGACGTGGGACTCACACAAAGTCGTTCTCTAACAGAGTGACGCTAGCAATGGAGTATCAGTGAGAGAGGACTGAGGAGAGTGGATTTGGTGGGGGGGCCTGGAAATCATTTCAGGAGGCACTGCTTGGTTTGCTGACACCAACGCCCCCCAGGGTCTGGGCGACTTTGCATTTCCCTGTGCCCCTCAACGCCCACCTGGCCGCTGCTCACTCCTTGAGGGTGGAAAGAACTGTCAGGGTGAGCAGATCTGGGAACATGACAGGCACAGGCTCCTGCAGACAGAGAGGCTATGGAGAAGCAGCGGTGGGTCCAGACAGGACCGCCCCACGTTCCCACATTCATGGAGGAAGCACGGGTGGCCGCTGTGCAGACATTCCCGGGCCAGGATGACAAGTGTAAGCTCCACGTGTTCTCAGACTCCTCCCCAGCACCAAGGCTGACACCATCACTCAGTCAGAGGTGGCTGACTCCTATAAGCCTGGAGGCATCCTTGAAATGCCCCCAAACAGCAATCTGGGCGGCACCTGCAATCAAAAGGAGTTGACACAGAGCGCAATCTGTCACCTACCCCTTGTCTGGACCTGGAGGGACAGATATCCTTCACTTCTGAACTGAGCTGCCTCTGACACAATGGCCAATCTGATAACACATCCGCCCTCCTTTCTGGCTTCTAGCAAGTGGGGCGGGAATGAGAAGAAGGGAAGAGACCCTCGTCCACAGCCCGGAGGCCTCGCTCTTTTGGGGAGTAAGGGCACCAGGGCCAGGGTCAGCCTGGATTGCATTGTACCGTGGCCTCTATCCACTGCTCAGGGTTAAAATAAAAGCCTGTTCGTTGTAGCTCTTGGCTAGAAAGGCTGGTGGTTAGAGGGGAAGCTGGGATTGCTCACAAATACGCTGTTTGCAAAGTATTTATAGTTGGAGGATGTAGTATCGGAGATATTTTGGAATCAGCCATCTCTTCTAAAATTACATGTATATCCGGTTGGTTTTTTTTTTTTTTAAGTATGCTGCATTCAAAATTCAAATTCAAACTAGATAAAGCAGTTACTCAGTTAACAAATAAATTTGGTGCCTCCTTCAGAGGTTTTCTTATGAAAAGAGCCATCATCTTTTAAGTACCAACTCTCTGGCACATCTTTAAAGTTATTCTCTTCATAACAACTCCTTACGACACAGGCTGCCCAGGGCGCGTGACACCTGTATATGAGGCTATCGGGTATTCATTGAAATACCCTGGTTTGCTGTATAAGACAAATTGTTCGCTTTTCTTTATTAATCACCCACCATTTATCAGACATGGAAATCAACATCAGATAACTGAAAATAAACCTGCACCTTGGCGTTAACCTCTCAGTGCAGCCCTGGACCTGCCACCAACCCTAGCGCTCAGGGCACCTGCCTGGGGTGGGGCAGACTCTGCCCCTCCACCCTACTGGGCTCCTCCTCCAGGGCGGAGCTCCAAGCAAACTGAGCAACTGCAAATGAGCACTTACTTCTCCAGACCCAGACTGGGAAATATGACCCCCCAGAGCACATCCAGACCGCCGGCGTGAGCATTATACATTTGGAATGGAAGGGCATATACTCTTACCTGGCTGACATTTAGCTCACATGCAGCAGTTGTCTGGGGCGCACTCACCCTTCCCGACCCCCATCTGAGGCCGTCAGCTGCATGTCTGCCAGCCTTTCTTTTCTGCCTTCCTGGCTCCTTGTAATCTTTGCCGCCCCCCACCCCAAGACCAGGCCTGGGGTCCCATAAGCCATGCAGTCACCTGAGATCTGCAATGCGTCTGGGGCTGAGAGGTAAGTGGTCAGTTACCACTTCCGAGTCCATTCCCATCTGTGCCCACGTGCCCGTCAGGTACCCTGGGAAGCAGGTGCACAACAGGGGGGCAGGAGGCTTGTCGGGGCCTGTAAAGGACGAAAGGGGAGGAAGCAGGGTTGGGCAAGCAGAGGCTCAGACTGTGAGGCAGATCTGACAAAGCCTGCCGGCTCCAGCCAGGGAGAAGGACAGGGACGGTCCATGAGAAGCCTGGAGTGGGCGGAAGTGCCTCACGGTCCCACTGAGGGCAGTCACCGTGGGGGCAGCTCAGGGCAGGCGTGGCCTGGGCTAGAAAGTCAAGTCCCGTGAAGAAGCCAGTAGCCTCTCAAGGGAAGAGAAGGTGATCCTAGTGGTTCACAGCCCATGGCTGCCGCAGCCGAGATGTGTTTGGGTGTGTGTGTGTGTGTGTGTGTGTGTGTGTGTGTGTGTTTGCTGCTTCATTGAGGTTCTTTCTAAAATGGAACCATCTCATTTTTCCCTGCCCTCGACTGTTAATAGGGCCACATGCATCCAAGACCACTCTGCTCCTTGGCGTCCATTTCTGGGGTACCATGTAACATCGTAGGACCCACATCCAGCCAGCACCACTTCTGCCTCGAAAACAGACAGACTCAACAACCTTGAGACTCAAGCTCCAAGTAGCTCTAAGGTAGCTTTTGTGCCTTTGATGGGACTTTTCTTAAAGTGTACATGTGGCCAGAAACATACCAGACACCTGCACAGTAACGCAGCTGCCTGGGGGTAAAGGGCCATCAGTGCAGTCCAGGCCACCTGCAAGGCCCGAGAGGAGCAGCCTCTGCAGGCCGGGGGGCCAGGGAGTCAGCCTCGCAGCTCTCACCCCACCCCCATCTTCCAGGAGTCCGGGGGCTCCAGCCCAGGCCTCTCACTGTCCCAGCCCCAAGGACAGGCAGAGGCGACATGAATCAGCTCAACTGCCCCTTGGCTGAACTGTCGTCATGCTTGGGTCTCAGCAACCTGTTAAACATATCCCATCAAAACATCCCTAAAAATAAGGGCTGATGTCATGAGACTGGCTGATTGAAAGCTCGAGGTGGAGGGCAGAAAGAAAGTGAAAACCCCCAACAGTGGTTTTCATCCTTAAGTTTCTTTTTCTGGGGACACCGAAAAGCCAGTTATACATAAATGGTACCCTTCAACTTCAGAACTACACTGAAATGCTTACTTTCCAGTTAAGATTATAGAACGAGAAACGTTTCCAAATTCTGTTTCTTCCGATTTGAATTCCAGCACAAGTGCGTGCATTCTCCAGGGCCACACACCTTCCTGCAGCTCCTGGGGCTCCTCCCCTGCCCCCGCCCCCCCACCCATGTCCCATGCCCTCAGCTGTCAGGCCCCTGCAGTTCCGGGTTCCACAGTCACCAGAGCAGCTCCCGACCCCCAAGGCAGCCAGCTCTGCTGTTATCTTCCAAAGTTTTCTCTCAGATGCTGATCCAATGAGCAGAGAGAGCAGCGGGGAGCCCGACCAGGAGGAAAGGCCTTCGGTGACACTGACAGAGGCCAGGGCCCCAGTGGGCCTGAGCGCTGGTCCAGGGGCCAGCACCCAGGGAGAAGCTGTCAGTGGGCAAAGCCCAGGAACGCCAGAGCTGGCAGCCGCCATAATTTTGTGTTATGAATGTTAACACAGCAGAAGCTTATAACATGGCCAAGTGGTTATGAGCTCAAAAGCTTTGTGAGAGATTTTCTCTGAGGACTCGTTAATGTGGTCCTTTAATGGAATACTCCCGAAACTGACTCCTTCACAGGAGCTATAAATAGGCTGGTAAGTACTTGACAGTGAAGCAGTCCTCACTGCGAGGGCCCTACACGGAGGGGGTGGGGCAGGAGAGGACGATGACAGTGGGACAGTCTGAGGAACCGTTTCTTGGCACTAAGCACACACGAGGAGGGCAGGGATGGCAGCATATCCAGAGGGAAGTTCAACAGAGTGGTTGAAGGCACGTTCTGCCTGCCTGGCATGGTGGCACTGCCTCCCAGCACTGCCCTTAACTTGGGAAAAATCCCATAAATCAACCCAGCCATGAACAGAAGCGCTGCCCACCCCACCCTGCTACCCAAATCCAAGGCCTGAACTACTGGGCAGCACTTGCCCAGTGACTCACAGCGAACTTCCTGGGCCCCACCCTCCTGCCTATAGCCCTGCTTTGTGCGACGAGCTTCCTGCAATATATATAGTTGAGAGAAATTTCTAGGGATATTTTTGGGAGACAGCTGTTTGTGATTGCAGCCGAGCGTTATGGGTGGTGCTGGCCAAGAGGGCTGGGCGGGGACCGGAGCTGGTGAAAGTGGGCAGGGAGAAGGCAGAGGTAGAGTCCCCCACGGAGGCCTGCCTGATAAACACCCATGGAGCCAGTGGACGGATGAATGAAGACGTGAAGGACAGAGTTCTCCACCTGCCCTTCAGGGTGGAGTGGAAGTCAACCGAATCCTAGTCAGACATTTCCAAGATCCTAAATGTTTCAGATCCTCAAGGAGGAATCCCTCTTCCCCAGTGTTCAGTTATTCACACAACAACATGCGGTGACTTGCAGAGAACGAAATAAATGTGAGAGCCACGATTCTCAGGCATAATCTGTTGCAGCAACACCCGAAGCTCGGTCAGAAGGGAACCTCCTCAGGCAGGGCCCCACCTTCCCGGTTGGCTACAGTGTGCGTCCTGAGGCTGTGTTCCCACTTTGTCCTGAAACGGTTTTACATGGGAAAAAAGGGGGTGGGGTGGGGAGGATCTTGGATCAAACAAGGTTGGGAAATACATACTAAATTCCTTTCTTGGTAAAAGGCCGCCCAAAAGCTGCAACCCATTCCGGTAATGTGCAACCACACATTAGCATGTGAAAAACGGCAGAAGGTTCTGCAATTAAAAAAACATATTTAACTTTACTTAACCCAACATTTCCAAAGTTTACTTGTCAAAAAAAAAAACAAAAACAAAAACAAAAAACACTTTGCAGTGTGTGGTGGACAGAACAATGCCGTCCCCTCCCCCACCGCCCCCACAAAGATGTCGGCGTCCTAATCCCCAGAATCTGTGATAATCTACCTCACATGACAAAGGGATTCACTGATCTGATTAAGAATCTTGAGATGGGAAAATGACCCTGATTATCTGGATGGACCGAATCTAATCACCAGGGTCTTTATAAGAGAAGGCAAGAGGGTCAAAGTCAAAAGGAGGTGGGCCAGTGAAGCAGAAGCTGGAGTCCTGCTTCTTAAGATGGAGGAAGGGACCACACGTCAAGGAATATGGGCGTTTCTGGAAGCTGGAAAAGTCAAGGAAATGGATTTTCCTCAGAACCTCCAGAAAGAATGCAGCCCTGCCCACACCTTGATTTTAGGACCCATTTTAGAGTTCTGACCTCCAGAAGTAGAAGAGAATAAATCTGTGTCGATTTAAGCTGCTAAATTTGTGGCAATTTGTTACAGCAGCACTAGGAAACTAATACAGTGAGTAAGTATTAATACCTCATGTTTGATTAATAGAATTTGGGAAGCTGAGGATATCCCTGCTTCATTGCCAGGCACACAGCAAGGCTCTGTTCCCCTAACAAGGCTCCCAGGGGCCCCCTCGACTGCTCAGCTCCAGGGCCTCGGGGGTCTTATTTCTGCGGATATGTTAACGGTAGTTGGAGAAGCACATCCTCTACAAATCAGGATATGGTATTATTCATTTTCTTGTGACCATACAACAGGGATGAAGGGGTGAGTCCAGTACAAAGCTGTGGAAAGCCTGTCCTGGGGAGACCTAGATGGAAGGGGTGGAAAAGTTAGCGTGCGCAAATGTTCTGAGCCGGGGTAATGGATCAGCGGTTAAGAACGCCTGTCACTGACATCCTGGTGCTTCTTTCTGTTTCTCCAGCACATCTAATTACAGAGACACTGTGAAACTTCCCAGGCTCCTGACGGAACATTTTGGGAAAGGGCTACACAAAGAAACCTTCAAGGCTTCTTTCCAGA
Organism: Rhinolophus ferrumequinum; assembly: GCF_004115265.2. NCBI lineage: Eukaryota > Metazoa > Chordata > Mammalia > Chiroptera > Rhinolophidae > Rhinolophus > Rhinolophus ferrumequinum. Next base: position 103,562,713 of record NC_046286.1, read on the forward strand.
ACCAGTTCGAAGTTAGTGTTTGGGGCTAAAAGTCCAAGTGACTGAGATGCTATATAACAAAGCCCTGACGGATGTTTTCGTATAAAGAAAGGTCAGAGGGGCTGGAAAAAAAGCATAGAATCATCCTGCCAAAAGTTTTGCAAAAGAGAACTGGATCAAAAATAAAATTGCTGAAATAGAAGAATAACTCCAATTCTTCATTTTTCACATGTTGGGTCTTTCATGCAAGCATTCAGTAGCACAGTTGAAAAGCTCTGTTCACTTACTGTTGATTCAATTACAATGTATTGTTCTCCACGGGGCCATCCCACCCGGTGTGCAAATGAAACCCTCTGCAGTTTCGCACACAGGCCCATTGTATGCTGCCTCCAGTCCTTGCTCCATTGTTTCTTTTAGAATGCTCTCCCCCCTCTCCAGGCAGCGAGTTGTGCGTCTTCAAGGCCTGGCTCCTCCAATCTGGCCTTCTCGCCAGCCAGAAACAATCCTTCACTCCCTGGAACAAGCTGTCCCTTTCCAGTGGCCTTTTACCACATCGAGTGTCAGAATTCCGTGCATCCCTCGTCTCCCTCCTTAGGTCACCAGCTCACTGAGGGACTGTCTTCATCAGGGCTCTTTACACTGCAGACACCAGAAACCCCCTCTGCCTAGTTTAATCAGAAAAAAAAATTGTTGTAAGAATGCTAAATCATGAGATACCATGCTAGGTGAAATAACTCAGATGAAAAAGAAAGAACCATATGATCTCACTCATATGTAAAACAAAAAGCAACAAACAAACAAACTCATCGATACAGACAACAGAATGGGGGTTACTAGGGGAAGGGTTGTGGGGAAGAAGGGTCAAATACCAGGTGACGGAAGGAGCCTAGGCTTCGGGTGGGGAGCACAGAGTACACAGATGTCTGATTATAAAGTTATACACCTGAAATGTACCTGTAATTAACCAATGTTACCCCAATAAATTTAATTTAAAGAAAACAATGCTGGTTTATCTCCACAAACCTATGTCAGAAGGACCCACTCTAATGACCAAATGTGGGGACAGAGCCCCAAAAAGCAGTTTCCAGGCTCTCGGCCTCACATAGAAAGGTGCTGGCTCAGGTAGTAAATGGCCATCGACTGTGATCAAATGGCCAGCAGCTGTGGCTAGTTGGCCGTCAGCTGTAACCAGTGAGCCATTGGGCACTAATATAACTGCCGTGGCTAGGCTAGCAGAAAAAGGGGGAGCTAGCAAGAAGATGGTGGCTGAGCCTGCAAGCGGCACAGTGAGGGTTGAGAATTGTGTTGCTCCTGGTCCCTGTGTCTCCAACCCAGCCGCCAGCGAGAGTATAGTGGTATGACTCCCCCACCTATGGCTCCGTGGGTGTTCCTTTTTGGCCTCACCATGTCCTGCGTTCTTGTGTGGGGAGCGGGACCAGAGACCCTGCAGGCCGTCCTGCGTGACACCAAATTTTAACTACTTTCATCTTCCAGGCCTCTACTTCTAAATAACGTCACATTCTGAGGTACTAGGGGTTACGACTGAACATATCAGTTGGGGTAGGGGGACAGTACGAGAGAGCAGTTTCCAGGCTCTCGGCCTCACGTGGAAAGCTGCTGGCTTGGGTAGTAGATAGTCATCAGCTGTGACTAGTTGGCCATCAGCTGTTACTGGTTAGCCACTAGCCACTGATGTAACTGCCGGGGCTGAGCTAGCAAGCGCAGATTGCAGTCAGCAAGTGGGGTTGGTTGGCAGAGAAGTGGACGGCAGGTTGCAGATCGTGTGGCTCCTGCTTCCTGTGTCTCCAACCCAGCCACCAACGAGACTATAGTGGTATGACACCCCTCCCTATCCATGGCTCCGTGGGTGTTCTGTTCTGGCCTCACCGTATCCTGCATTCTTGTGCGGGAAGTGGGACTAGAGACCCTGCATAACAACACAATTTAACCCATAACATTTAGTAACACAGCCCCAATTTTGATTTGAGTGACAATGTGACCAGTTAAAAATATTTGTCTCTACACTTCCTTTTATCTAGAGATGGCCATGAGACGCAGTTCTGGCAAATGAGACATAAATAAAATCTATTGGGTGGGGCTTCTGGAAATGCTCGTGTTGTTCTTCATAGTCCCTTTCTTCCTTCCTGAGCACAGATGTGATACAGAAAAAAAGGTAGAGCAGTTACCTTGCCACATGACAGTAGAAGCTACATGCTAAACTGGTGGGGGAAGACGACAGAAGGAAGCTGGGGCCCCGATGACTTCTTTGAGCCACTGCACTCTCTCTGGACCGACTCCTTGTCCTGTGAGAAAAATGAACAGCTCATTATTTAAGTCAGTGGTTTTCAGCCAGACACCAGCTTCGTCACCCCAGCCTCCATCTCCTGGGAGACACCTGACAATGTATGGAGGAGACCTTTGTGGTTGTCACAACTAGGAAGGGCCCTACAAGTACTAGTGGGTCAAGGACAAAGACAATACTAAACGTTCTGCCGTGCTCAGAGCAGCCCCCCACCCACCAAAGCATTACCCCCCCAAATGCAACAGGGCCAAGGTTGCAGAAAGCCTGGTTAAAGTCACCGTTGACAGATTTTAGTTACGTGAAATCCAACTGATCGACCGGGAGCACAGAGCAGAGCCCAAGAGAGCCAGGACCAGGAATTGGAAGCCATCGGGAATTACGTTTTGTCTTCTCCAGTTCTCCGCAATGCCCCCGCCTCTCCTTTCTGTTTCTCTCTGCAAGTCTGTTCTATTCTTTTCTCTCTGTTGACTGAGGCTCTCGGCTTCTCTGTAAGTACACCGCCAAAGGTAGCATTCTCGTCTGTGTTGAATTTACGTGTCCTGAGTTCCAGCACTAGTTTCTGGAATTTAAAAAAAAAAAAATTTGATCTGCCCTAAATAAAGAATTTGAGTTGGGCTCCAAATCAATTCTGCTCAGTGGAAGCAAGTTGTATATCTAAAACGAGGCTGCTGGCTCCCTCCTTAGGGAGCAGTAGAAGAGGCTAGAGAAGGAAGTTTCCTAAGAATGATTAAGAAGACTCAGTGGGTGTCCCCTTCAAGCTAGGGACCCATTTTCTCCATTTTGAATCCTTCCCAGCATCCAGCACAGTGCCTTGCATGCAGAAAAGGCTCAATGGACAAATAACAAGTGGTTAAGAGGACACAGAAAGAGCAAGGTGCTCTGGAACCAAGGCCCTATGTCATTATACTATTTATCTAGGAGTCCCAGGGCACCACTGCATGGGTAGGAAAGAACCTTTCCCCACTGACACACAAAAGATTAAAAGTAAGTGTCCTCAACAGACACCTACCCCAAGTATATTTACTAAACTTTTTCTGAGTTTCCCGAATTCTTTGATGCCTGTAGTATATGCGTATTTATTGTACATTTTTCATATTACTATTAGGACCTATTGCTTTAAATGAAAACGTTCTTTACCTGGAAAAGTATCAGCATTTGTATAAAAATATACTGAGGATATTATTTGAAAACAACTAACACACTGTTTAAAAATGAATGTGGCCTGAGCCTCACCACCTTTTGGACACTTGGTGACTTGTTCAAGTGCCCCCTCCAGTTGTTGTATTCTTCTCCAACTCCCTTCTTCACCCCCACAGCCCCAAACCATTAGCCCACATCATTGGCCCTTTGGGGACCAGACTCCTCCTTCTCATCCCCTAAGCCCATTCTCACACCACCTCTCCAAACTGGTCTGCACTTTGTCCAGTTGTCAGGGTCCTGCTAATTAACTGACTGGTTGACCTGATAAACTCCTTCAAACAAAGGGGTTTCTAACCGGATAATGTGATCCCTTTCCCAGTCCCCTGCCCCAGCCCCTGGAATATGTGGGTTTTGCTTTTTTGTTTTGTTTTCTTTTTTCCCCCAGAAAAGGAAGTAAGGTTTATTTTCTAGTGAAAATAAGCAAGAAAAATACCACTGCTTTCAAACTATAGGTAGGACCTGAAACATTTTAACAATACATTTTAAAAATGCTTACCATTGAAAAATTCTAAAGTGCCTTTAAGGAGCAGTAAACTTAGAATATCCTAAACCATGCAAATTGAGAGGTAACAATAGCGTCAAAATAACAGACACAGATTAGTATTTGTGTGGATAAGCTAATGCCCCTTTCCAGAAAGTCAAGAAATGCTCACATTCTTCCCCCAAATGTATTGGCTTTCCCAAGGGTAATGCTTCATATGAGCTCTGGGAACCAGTGCTGTTGGTCACTGGCGGTACTTGCTGTGGGCGTCGCGTTCAGCTCTGGCGTGTTGTAGAGGAAGTCTTGTGGATTCTAGAAGCCAAAGCCACATCTGGACCAGTTAAGTCTGCTAAGGACCTGTCTACTGAGTATGTGTTTTAGCAGGAGTCTTCAAACAGCATAATCTAGTGACTGAGTGGGGGCAGGAGTTCCAGGCATTGGCACAGGTCACTGGGGAAGATCATTTTGATTTAGGAGCCTCTGTCGGGGCCCACCAAACCGTAAGGACATCCCCGTGCACTTGGTGTGCCGGGCTGAGCACTACTGAGCAGCATAGCATCCTCCAAAGACCTGGGAGGTGGACACAGTATCTGCAATTTGCAAATCTGCAGAAGACGGTCATAAGTTAAAACCAATTTCCTTTGCCAAGGCCACACAGAAATTCAGGACTGGACCTCAGATCCAACCCAGGTCTGTGTGTGTGTCTGTTTTGTACCACAGGCAACCCATATACTCTCCCTTATACCCAGCAGGCTTCTCGGTGAGCTCTACAACAGCCCCTTCAGAAATAAACACGTGTGTCCGCCGTCCAGCCCGTGTGCCGTGTGTGTGTGTGTGTGTGTGTGTGTGTGTGTGTGTGTGTGTACTTTCCGGGCCACAGTATCTACTCCTGGGTCATGGTATCTACTTCCAGATCCCAGGCCTTGGCTACTGTAGCATGGGCGTCCTGTGGTATCTCTCTGCTTGTCTCTCACTGGCCACCCTTGAAGGACCACCTCCCCAGTCACATCTGATTCTGTATTTACTGAGTGAAGACTTGCTAAGATGTTTAAGGAAGAAAGGACATCACTCAGAGCACTGGAACAGATTCACCATCACCACATCTTCCCTCCTACCTCTATATCCCCGTGACCAAATACGAACAAGCTCCTGAACTCTGCAGCCCAGGAAGACTCCATGGAGCTGGGGGCCACTGTGCCTACAAGCTCCTTTTCTGTAGCCACCTTTAGCGCTCCCAGGGAAATCCACAGAGGGCGTCCTCCAGCATTTGTGTCAGAGGGCTCTGGCCCCCAGGGGACCTCAGAATCAAAACCTGTGGCTAGGCTGGAATCTTATACTTTACTTTCCCTAGACATATCCACATTGAAAGAACTTTTACAAATGAAATCATAAGAACATTAGGGTTAATTATATACTGTTAAATTCATTGCTGTGGCAAAAGCCCAGGAAAATGAAGAACCTTTTTCTAATTAAAATAAACAAATTTCAGGTCACCTTTTTGCTTTACTTTTCTAAGTGAAAATGAGGCACAATCACATTCCAAAACATGTTGCCAAAAACCAGGTTGAAAAAAAAAAAAAGCCTCTAAGAAATACTTAGTAAATTGGAATTCCTGACCCTTTCAAAACATCTTCAACAATGAATTTCAGCCTGTACTTTTTATCCAGAAGAGCTCAAGTGTTTGGGGTGGGGTGGGGGTTCGGACGGAGGTAAAGAAAAGAGCTAAGGATACACTCTCCATCCTGTAGTTGGAAACACGGCAAGAGTCAGAATATCTGAAGCAAGAAATGAACAAAAGTCTTCACTGAGTCCAGCAGCCACAAGCTTTCTACTAAAGCCTGCGTATTTAATTCCACAACTGCATAGGCTTGTTTGGCTTCCAGAATGTGTGTCGCCTATCTTATGTAATTTGCATAAAAATGTCAGGAATGTGAGGGTGTGAAATATTAACAACTCTCTATATAATTATTAAGGGATTCTTTTTCAGAGTAAAAAATTGTTATGGAGTTTAAATAAAGGCTGAGAAGGACATTTCATTAGTTCCTCTTTTTTCTTTTAGAGCAGTGGGAATCAAAATTTATAATAATGGAGGTCTCTTTGATGAAGAGTGATAAGGCTAAGGTTTCTGATTATGGCTACAAATTCTTTAAATAGCTGCCATAATTAATTATTAAGAGAAGTAGCCTTCTTTCACATGTAGAAGACTAAAATTGTGAGCAAGAGAAAATATAAGATGTCAGTACATGATCTTTTAGGGCACAGGGAGCTTTAAATGGATTCCTGTTGGTCAGCATTTTGGAAGTGGAGATGTCACTTTTGAGGAAGTGTCTCCAGGAGATGGTTTTGCCCTCAAAAAGTCATGGTAAAGAAAATGCTGTTCTTTCTTTTGACTGGTGCTGTTCCACATTGGGGGACGAGGAGGAAAATCAGACACTCACTCTTGTATTTCCTCTCTGTGGTTCACAGACGTAGGTCTGACTTGCAGAAAACATGTACCAGACACAGGAGAGATGGTATGCAGCACCACTGAGGGTCTAGACGGGCCCCTAAGAGGGTAGCACACCAGTGTTTCAAGGGGTGCAGGAAGGAACACCGCTAGCTAGATTCGTTTCCTTTTTTGATTCTTGGGAGGCTGACTTTCATTTCCCCAAAGTACATGCACAGTTGGTATGGGGCTTCCAGCCTGGCTGGCCCCTGGCAGGAGCTGTGGACAAAACCCTGAGATTTGGAACTAAGCGTTCAGAAGCACAAAACACTGCAAACTCCTACAGACCTGAGGGCCTTGTGCCTTGAGGCCACACACTTCCAGAAATGTGGGTTGGAGCCCATGGTGGGTAGAGGACTGAGTGAGGGAAGTATGAGCCGCAGGGCTTCTGTGTGCACAGACGTGTGCATCGGCGCTGCTTTGCACAGGCTCACATCTGTGTGTGGTGTGTGGCCTGTACTTTGTTAGCAAGAATAAAAATCATGAAGGCTTTCAGAGGCACTTGGGCTGAATGTGCAGCTTTTTAAAAATTTCCTGCCTGGCTACAAATGTCCCGAGGAAGTGAATCTCCACTTGCTGATGACCTCATTTCCACCTCATTTCTCAACAATGCGGCCAGGCCTCCGGAGAGGCTTACTCAGCCAGTCAGTGGGTGCTGAGGACGGTGGAAGGTGCTACACGCGGGTGCTACAGGCCGGGGCTGCAGCCGACACTTTCTTTCTCTTCTGCTCCACGTTGTACCCCTAGCCCTGCAGGCCCCCAGCCCCACACACCTCTCCAACCACGAGGTGCAGTTGGCAAAGTCATTCCTAAGATGACACATTAGGGTGATCACCATTCCCAGATAATAAAGAGCCCAGGTGGATAGGGTCCAGCTGACAAGGTGGGGTCATCAGTTACATGCAAAGACCAGAACTGTGACAGTGATATAGGTTTCCTGTGATTATGCCATGGAAATTAGTCACCCAACAGAATCAGCAAAACATCTATTATTGATGACGTTTGCCAAACTGGAGATAAATTGGTGCTTTATCCTGACCCAGTGACAATGATAAATGACTGTTATTAAATCAATAGATCAATCCAAAGCCAATAAGGCAAGACATCCAGAGGTCGATCAAAGCAATATCCTACCACAAGGAGCCCACAGGTCAGCTCACCACGAACGGTAGCTCGAAACATAACAAGATAGCCTGAGCGAGCAGAAAGTTAAAACCCCTTTCCTTTCTCTGCTCATTTCTTTAATTTCAAAGAAAAGTAGAGGCAGGCCCCATCTGCAGTTATATAAGTTGTACACACGAGGCGTAAGAGGCTACGTGCACCCCAGGACCCTGTGGACAGAAACTCTCCATAACAATAAAGTCTTTTCACCCCCAAAAGCCCCTTCCCATACATTTTCTGTCTCAGCCAGTCCCCACATACTTTGTCCTCATGTTGCAGTCGGTATTGTCACCATTTTACAAACGAGAAGCTTGAGGCTCCTGGGTGGTTAGGTGACGCTGCTGGAAATAAGAGGGAGAATGGTGAAGCACAGGTGAGTGAGGAGCAGATTCCTGACCCCTGGAAGCCCCAGGTGGTGGTTCCCTGCTCATCAGGGTCCCTCCTCCACCAGCTCATTCTGCACCCACAGCCACACTCCTGATCCTGCGGGCGGGACCCATGCGTCCTGAGCACACACACACACACACAGTCACACACAGTCACACACTCACTCACACAGTCACACACACACACTCTCACACACAGTCACACACACACACTCACTCATTCACTCACACACAGTCACACACAGCACATGCATGGGCACACACAGTCACACACAGTCACACGCACATACACTCACTCTCACACAAACACACACAGTCACACACACACTCACTCTCACACACAGTCACACACACACATACACACACACACACCAGGGTCATCCCTGGCAGCACCTCAGTGAAGGCCAAAGGTGGCTGTGTTTCCTCCCCCATCCTGACCTTCTGCTCAGTAGGCTCAGGTCACCCGCAGGAGGTTAGGAAACACCTTGATTCTTCACAAGAACACGGAGACAGAGACAGCGAATGGGAGCAGTGGATATACATGGCAGCACTGAAGTAAGAAGATGTGCTGGACTCAGAAAACAGCCCTTCTGTGTGTTCTAAAGAACAGACATTTACTGGGAATTGGTGGAGCTTGATAAGCATGACGACGGGCTGATTGTCAAGGAAGAAAGGGAAATGCTATGAGAATGTTCTTTTAAAGCTTCCATTGGGAGAAGAGCAGTTTTTTGAAGTGGGGCTTGGGTTTCCCAAGCACAGATTGTGCTGGGGAAACTTAAATGCATTTCTGATAGGTGTCACAGAACTCCTCGATCAGGCAGGGCCCAGTGTCGACACCGTACTTCGACGTCCTCAGCCAAGCCTTCCACGAGGGGTCTTAGGGGTCTCTACTCGTACAGTTAGTTCAGACTGATTTGGGTGACTCTTAGGCTGGTGGGTCAGACCCTTGGCTGAGGCAGTGTAACAGAAGCCCGCGGGGACAAACCCCCTAAAATGTGAGCTGAGGGGTCCTGCCAGAGGAGGGCCAGGCTTCAAATCATTACTCATGTAAAGAAAAACAAACTGAACAAACTAACATTGTGTGTCATTGTTCAAACACCTGTGTTCAAACAACAGACAGGGAAGAAAGTTGTTCCAACAGCACTTTACCAAACTCCATGCATACAAATAATATAAGAAGTTCTTAAAGACAAAGAGCTTATATTCTTATGAACCCAAAGTGCATACATTCATGTCAAGTCCAGAACAAGAATTACAGAAACAGAAGGATGTATGTATATATTCCATAGTTGTTCATGAATGTCAGGGAGTGGCAGAAATAGCTGGAGTGACTCGGAGTCCTGAAGGGAACTTGACTCAAAAGCTTCGTAAAGGCATGTGATGAGGTGTGGGAGGAATGTGGGTTGGTGTCCAGAAGGGAGGCAGGTGACCCGCCCGGGAGAACACACTGCAGGGGACGAGCTGTGGGGAGAGGGCAGCCAAGTCCCAGCCATGGGGCGAGTCTGAGGCCTGATGCAGAAGCTAGCTGGTACTTCATCTGTGTCTTAGGTGGAAGAAACATGTGGTGGAGGGCTGCGAAGAGCATAATTAAGAGTTGCAAGTTTCATTTGAGAGGAAATGAGAGACTCTGAGGCTTCCATGGAAAATGGTCCCTTAGCCGGGAAGTTCTGTGAATGCAGGTTGGCAGGGAGAGGGCAGGTGGTGGGGGGACCTGTCTAGAAGCTGGGGGTTGGAGCCCCCACCCACTGCGTGAATGGAGGTGGAGAGCAGAAGCAGAAAGCAGCCTCATTGACAGGTCAGAGATGGGCTGAATCTCAGAGACAAAGGATGGAAAAATTAAAGAAAACCCGCCAGTCAGTATCTATGAGATGATCGGAATAAGACCGTTGAAAAACAGGGAAAGATTACAGCATGAGGGAAACTTAATGTGGACTTTGGACTTACATATGTTTAGCTTTAAATACTAGTGGGTTTCTAAGTAGACATTTTCTACAAAAAAAGAAAAGAAAGAAAAAAGGTAGTAATGTCTAGACGTGGTGTGGAAAGCACAGAGGAGCACAACAGCCGTGGAAGTGCAAGGTTCTGGAACTAGATACACCCACGTACTGTGATGGGAAAGACATCGGAGCTAAAGACCCTGCTTCAGCCACTGGAATAAGTCCAGCCTGGCTCCACCTAGCCCACCAGGAGGGACGCTTGTGGTCGGTCTGATTCAGTAGAAAAATGGTGATTATTACACTGATACGAACTGGCAAGAGGTCACTGGTAGAATATGACAAATTTATTATTCTTGTCTACTGAGCACTATTTTAAATGTCATGTATTTTCCTTTCTTTCATTTTTATATTTCAATAATTTGTGGGGAAGAATAATCTCAGATATACAGAAAAGTTGCAAAGACAGTATCATCTCATCACGTTTCTTCCTTGGTCTCTGCTATGTCACAGTTTTTCAGTCTTGCCTTGTTTTTGGTGGCTGGTCAATTTTGAGGACTACTGGTCAGTTGCTTTGTAGACTGGCCCTCAATTTTGTTTTTTTCTGATGTTTTTCTCATGACTAGACTACAGTTAATGGGCTTTGGTGGGGAGAACCAGAGACAAAGTCTCATTCTCCTCACTTCATATCAAGGATACATGCTTTCTACATGACATATCTACAATGACATTAACCTTGATCACCTGACCAAAGTCGTGTTTAACTGGTTTGTTCGGTATAAAGGTACTTCTTCCCCCTCCCATACTCTATTCTTTGGAAGAAGTCACCAAAAGCAGTCAGTCAAGGGCAGATGGTTGGGGAAGGGAAGTATCTATTTGGGATTCCTCTGTAAGAAATATTTGTCCTTTTGCTTCTATTTATGTATTTATTCGTCATTTATTTTTGTCAACATGGACTCGTGTAGGTTTATTTTACACTTTGAGTTCTAACACAGGACTACATTATTTATTTTTTCGCTCCAATCATTATAGCTTTGGCCATTGAGAGTATCTTCAAGTTGGCTCTTGTGTCCCTCTGACAGGTCCACACCCGTCCTTATGTTATTTGAGCACTTTCTCGCTTTTTCCTCCAGTCTCATCTTGTATTTTTCCTGACTCAGTCCTAGAATGAGCCATTTCTTCAAGAAACCCTGGCCCTTTTATTGGAGAATTGCATTTAGAAGCCAAGATGTGGGCCCTGGATGTGTTCAATGCTACTGGAATGTCCCTGCTTCTGGGTCCTCCTAGCAGACGAAGGTAGGAAATACACGTATGTCCACTAATTCATACACACACATGTATACTTATTTCTGTATCCATCTCCCTGCATCTATACTAAGCTAAGTATGGCCTAACTTAGTAGCCTCCTCCCTTGTGTTCTGTAACTTCCCTCTCCCAACTGTAAGAAACCTGGCTCCCGCCATCCACCATCCATTTACTTATTTGTACTTGTAAAGCTGTCTCAGAATTGTGAACCCACACCCCACTAAACACTTTTATCTATGCTTTTGACGCACAAAGTATTCGCATGTTAAACAAGTGCACAATGAAAACTTGGAGGAAATATAAAAGAACACAAATGAATCAGGATTCAAAAAGATATCAGTAGGCTAGAATAATAAATCCAAGTAAAAATATGAATTAACAAGATACACAAGAGTTTGAAAATGAATAAGTGATGTAAGTAGAGAATAACAGTGATCAGGCTTAGCAGTAATTTGTAGGAAGGGGAAAGAGATGGATGGCTTTGGTTGACCACAAGCTCAGGGTATAGCCGTGCTAACAAATAAAATCGATGAAGAGAATCGGCACTGATCAAAGTAGAATATTCCAGCTGAGGCAGGAAAATGCACTCTGGTCTATGTACAGGTCAGACACCAACTCTACAGGTGCCAGCATTTATATCCATCCTTCAAAAGAATGCACAGGAGAGGGGGCAGAGCCATGCGACAGGGATAGGATCACACTCCTAAAATACTAGCAGGGATTAGATGTACCCTGTGCCACTCCAGAGGACAGAACTAGGACCTGGAGTGTGAGGATCATTCCCAAACCGATAGGGCTGAACAAGGGTGGAGCCAGCCACCACGCCGTCCTGCCTAGGGGGCAGCGCATCCAGCACAGTAAACATCCCGGAGACTGGAGGGCCAGGCTCGAGACCATATCCCAGAGAAAGGTCCAGGAAGAGGCTGAGATGGCATTCCAACAGGGCCGCTCATGACCAAGCTTCAGTGCAAAACAGGATGAGGAACCAAAGTGAAACAGTCAGGACAGTGGAGATGAAGGAGCAGGAGGAGGCCCAGGAACATTCCTGAGGATAAAAGTCTCCCTCGGGTTCAGTCCCAGAGGACTGCTTGCCTGAAAGGCAAGTCTGTTGGAAGGGCCTAGAGCAAAACGGGCCCTGTGCGGACAGCAAGAGGATGGCAGAGTTTGCTTGATTAGAGGGAGAACTTTCTAACAATTAGAGTTGTCCAAAATAAAACATCATCTCTATCAAGGGAGGGCTTCAAACAAAGTCCGTCAGGCCACATTAGCAGGCGTGGCTGCCAATGACAAATTAATGCAGACATGCCACGATTATAAGAGATTAACGGGGATGCTGGGAAGAGAGACCTGGGGCTGTGTTAGGTTCAGAGGGAAACTACACCAGGGCGAGCTGATGGGCTCCCTGAGGAAGGAAATACTGCTAATCAGAGGTTCAGTATGCAGGGATTGAATAGCAGGTCTGTGACACAGAGCACTGGAAATGTGTTTGATTTGATGTGGCAATGGAAGGAAGTTGACTTTTGTCCTTTCTTTTATATATACGAGTATATTGTTTTTAAATACAGAGATCACCTCGAAAGAAAGACCCACACACTGAATTGTGTCAGGAGGCCAAGATTCGAATTCTGACTCAGAAGCACACTTCCCAATAAATCAATAAAGGGAGCTCAGTCAGGTCACGGTGCTGCTCTGAACCCTGATTTCAATCCATAAAGAAAGGGATCGGGCCTGGGAACTTCTCAATTCTCATCCAGCTCTAAATATTTTTAAAGAAGATATTTTGTTATTTAAAACGAGACTACATAAACTGTTACTTTCCAAGAATGTGTTTGAGCCCCTTTGCCAAGCTTAGGTAGGATTTCTTTACCATCTTTTTTAGTGGAAGGAAAATGGATTGAAAAACACAAGCATCTGACTTCCCACCAGGCATGCAGGTAAAATAGTGGTGAGGAGAAAAAATATGAATGGATTCAAAACTTAACAAATAAAGGAGCTCAAATGTCAACTTAGGTCTGTCACAGCTCTTCACAATGTGTGCCATCAAAGTGACCAAAATGTGCGAGAGGTGAGACTAGACGTCATGTGAGTACAAGTTTAGAAAGGAATACAGCCGCACAAAGGCCAGTGCTATTTTGGTTTGCACACGGAAAGACATCCTGTCATGGGATATTATATTCTGTGTGGGCACCTCAGAGCACAGTAACAAGAAGGACTCCTGACGGATGGAAGGAAGACGGAAAGTCGAGAATTAGCACAGAAGCTAAGAGGCGAGTGGGTGGGGCCCAGAGCCTGGCGCCTCCAGGGAGCTCAGCAAAAGTTGGCTGAATAACTCAGGACTAATGGTGGAATGGAAGGGTGTGCAGATGAGGAGACATTTAATTTGTAGAATGTGAATAAATAAATATCTGTCTAGAGTGAGACTAAGTCAATCTGATAATGATATTTGCATGTGTACATGTTTGCAAGTCATTTGTGAAAAGGTGGAATACCTGAACCAAGATTCTGAGCAAAACATTTTGATAAATGCAGAATCACAAACAGAAAGTACACATGGCTCCCAGAGAACTGTGAACTTACTTCCCAACAGGATTAGAGGCAGCCCAGCATACAGTGACACACCATCCTGGAGAAATCCTCAAACCCACCTGGTGAAAATCTACCTTGTCAAAGAAATATGCCTAGGAGTTAGGAGGAGCTATGTCAGGACTCGTTTCTGTGTCTCCACAGGTCTACATTTTCATCCAGCACTGATTATCCTGGCGGCCTACCACAGAGAAGATGGTGGTCACCTCTGAGGTCCCACCTGACCCTGCATTTCTGGGGTTTGCAGAAGATAGTGTAATTTAAAATGAAAGAAGCCCTTGGGTTAGGGATCTTTTGCTCATTCTAGTGGTCGGTCAGGTCAGCAAACTGCTTGAGCTGCAAAAGTGGATAAAAGACTAAATTAGTAAGGGAATAGAAAAAGAAAAGGCATGTCCCTTTGAAACTCAAATCACAATATAAGGGGAGGAAAACAATACAAACAGAAAATGTATTATAAAAAATGGCAGCTTTGATAAACATTAAAATTAGAAAACAATAAAACATTAAAACAAAAGATTCAAGAAAACAGTAAAGAGATGTACAGAAATGATTTACAAATCAGATAAATGATTATTGGGCATTTAAGGATGACCAAGGTGCGTTCAAACACAACTGAAGATTTTGTCCCTTGGGAAGAACTTGGAAGGCTGGCGGTGGACGTGGGCCTTGATTGAGCTTCTTCCAGGACCTGACCCACTGTGTGTCATCCCTCTAACCTTGACCATCCTGAGAGCCGAGGTGAGGAGGGTCACTTCTAGTTAGCAGATGGGGAAACTGGGGAGTTAGGTCACTCGCCCAAGTTCCCATAGCTGGTAAATGCAGAAGCGGAGATTCAAACCCAAACTGGGCTGCACAGTGTACACTCTTTCCACTATCTCCATGGCCATGTGACCGGCCAAGACAATTTTTAAATGCGTCAGCTTTGGGTAAGAACAAATGAGAATCCATGAGCTCCAACCTTGGAAAGCTGTCTGAGGAAGATTGCAAAGGCAACACGTTCTCAAAGAGCTCTGTTGATGGGAGTCCATGCTCAGTCAGTTCAGCCCTGATTTTTAAAGAGTTTGCCTCTATTGTTTTACACAGTTCTCTTTTATTGCAATGTCCCCAAACAAGACCAACCTTAGGATTCAGAGAAAGCCTCGTGTGGGAGATGGTCGTCGGTGGTCGCGTCACACCATGAACCACACGGAGGAAGAGGGCATGCCTCTGTCACCTGGCACCCATCTGTTCCACTTCCCAAAGACTCACCCGGGAAATCAGAGATTATGAGCAAAAATTTCAGAAAGGACTGCTGTATGTTTGTAAACTGCTTTTTCTTTGTTACTTTGGGAGTGAAAAGGTCTTCAGACTCCACAGACTACTTAAGTGGGATTCCCACCCACAGAATGAGAGAAACTAGGCTGCTGGCTCCATTTTGTTCCCCATCACCTTACTCTTTTCCCCCAGGAGGGCAGGACTCCACGGATAGTTAATCCTAAAAATGAACATTTTATCTCCTGCAAGTGGGAACTTGCTGCAAGCATAAGGTTGAACTTGAAGCCAATTCTGTATGTGAATGTCATGTTTAAGTGCCATTAGAGTTCTGATAACACTATACACAATTTCCCCTTTGAAATATCAGATTCTGGAGGTAAGACATAGGTCGAATGCAGCTGTTCATTATCATGGTTCCCGGTTGATTCTGTGCTTCGGTCTCTCAAGTCTTTCAGAGCCCTGGCTCATTAGTCAGAGGTCAGATCTGATTTCCAGTCTTGACTATATGACTCAGCATGATGTGGGACAAGTCACTTAGCTTCTCTGTGCCTTAGTTCCAGCTCGAAATCTAGAAATTCCGTGATTCAACTTTCAGAGATCTGGCTACAATGCTTTATATATGACATTCTGCATAAAATGGACACAGGTACTTAAATATCACTAATTATCTGTCAAGAGAATGAATGAATGCCAGTCAGGGCTCTGAAATAGTTTCTTTGCAAACCTTGAAAGAACAATCAAAGGCAAAGTTCAGCATCGAAAAACTGGAGACTTTGATTTACTGTCAACCAAACAAGTTGAAAAATCTTAGTAAGAGACTCTTGAACCTTTTAAGTATCATCTTGTGGTAATAATGACCTCTCATGCATATTTATGCACTTAGCTTTATAATAACCACTTGAAAGACTAGCTCCCCGCTCCCCTCAACAGGAATGAAGCTATGTGAAGTGGGACAAAATATTGCAAGTTCAAAGGTCCTAATAGGTATGATGCAAAAATGTTGGAATTTCTTCCACGAGTAACAAGCACCTTAGTGTTTATTGACTCAGGGAGCATTGTGGACAGTCAACTCATCCTTGAAAGTCGTCAGATGCTTGCCTCCCCTCCAGCTCAGCATTCTTTCTGAGGAGCGCCGCCGCCCCTGCTGAAGTGTGTGCTGTTCAGTCTGGATCAGGACAGGTAATATTTGGAGATGGAGAAAACCGGTTGGCCGTAGGTAGCTAACAAAGAATTCCAAACAGACTCTATAGCCAGAGTTGCTTTGCAAAACCTTTTTGTTAAGTGACTCAGTGTCATTCATTACCCTCTCAAAGTCAAATCATATGACCCCATTTCCTCAGTAAGTTAATTATTTTGTTTCTTTGTATGAGGCAAAACACTACTTTTATTGTTAATTAATATGCTAAAATTAGGTTACATCATTCTGAACATGTGAAATTGAACTTAGTACTTTCAGATATATTTTTTAAAAGCTGGTTAAAAATAAATGCCTTCAATGTCTTTTCTTTTTCCAACTGAGCATAAATTTCCTTCCTATGAAATTTCATTTCTTCCTACTGTTATAAATGTCATAATGCCAATTATTCTCCAAAAGGAGGGGGAAATAATAATAAGACATTCAGTGAGCATTTCAAAATTCAGATATTTAACAATTGAGAAAAAACAAAGAAAAGAAAAAATACAACAAAAGAGAGATAATCATCCGTGGATTTCAAGACCAAAATAAATGAAAAAGATGAGAAGAATTCTTTATTTTTGGACTAATTTCAGGCATTTGAGATTTTTCTTTTCTTTTTTCTTTTTCCATTGGTCAAAGTGAAGCTATAATAGGAAATTTGGAAATTTCTCTTCTTGAAGAGAAGCAGAGAGAAAGCCAGCACGAAAGCTTCATTAGTCGGTGGGACACACAATAACGTCTCGATTCACCCAGTTCTGCTCTAATGAAATTCCAGCTGATACATGTGCCATAGAGCACTGTTAATTACTTTTCTATTTATTTAGTAGACCTACGAGTGGAAAGCAATCTAGTGTCCCGGAATGGTTTGACTCCTATGTTAAGTACCCGCATTCCGATCCAGTGAGGTTGACAGAGGCTGGAGCCGAACTTTTATCTCCTTGCCTTGTCAAGTTAGCACCTAGCCGGCCCTAATACAACCAGAGTGTGTTGCTTTTTTTCCATCTCTGCAAAAGGTTGATAGTTCTTATAAGTCAATAAACTGATACTGGGAGTTCTCAGCCCTGCTTCTTTTATCCCTGAAAATGACAGGAAGGATTAAATGTGCATTGTCAGGGAGGGGCGTCTTTATGCCATGATGCAAAATGCACTTTTAGAAGCTTGCTGTGTCTCCTAGAGATGAACGCACATCTAAATAACGATGGAAGCTAGGAGTCCGTGATGTGGCTTTATTCCTCTGCACCAGGTCCTCACCACACAAATGTGTGAATTACGGCACACGACTATAGGCCTGACCTTCCTTCTTCACTCTGGGGTCATTTGGTGGTCAATTAAGAGGAAAACAGAGGCAGAGATAAGACTTATCTTTGCAATCTGCTTTGGGTCGTCAGGAGCCTGGGAAGAAGCAGATTGTGTGGATGTCCAGCTAAAAGACAGTTAATCAAGGCAAAGAGAGAGAAGCAGAAATCGATGAATGAAAGCACAATCCAGACTTCTCTCAAACAGATGAGTTCCTTCACGGGTGAGACCCTCAGCACTCCAGAGTAGAAAATAAGGCCCTCTCTCCATTTCCATCTCCTCTCCTGCCTGCTCTGTTTTTGTTTTCAGTAAGACTGCAAGCCACGTGGCCACCTTCTGGAACATTAAAATAACCTAAGAGAAGAGGCACAGTTAGACAGGGAGAGCCGTGTAAAATAAGCCTGCTTCCTGTTTCCATCTCTTCATGAGACCTCCTTCCTTTATTCAAGTCATGGTAAGGGACTCGGTGACTGTTGTACACCAGTGACCTCCTGGGCGTGTCAGATGGACATGTAGGACTTTGAGTGCTGATCTGACACAGTGACCAGGTGTCCTGGGTGTTTCCATCCTGGCTGGTCTTGGTCCAGGCATATCTCCTTCCCAGCCCTGACGAGTCAGCTCTCCTGCCTCCGTGCCTGGCTGCTGCCCTTCCCCCCCGCGTCATGGCCACTTCCTCCTGGTCCTCTCACTCAACACCTTCATTTCCTTTGACCTTCAGCTCCTTCAGGAGGCCTTTCCTGACTCACCAGAGCCCCACCGGGAACGCCCCGGTCCTGAGTTCCTCCGCACTCAGGAAGACCTGCCCTGCCATCCTTTCCAGCTTTCATTTGCTTTGAAAGCAGGAGTCCTCGTCCTCCAGGAGGGGCTCCATCTGCAGATCCTGTGATCCCAGAAAGGAAACGAGGAACCCAAAGCATCATTCTTCCCCTGGGCTCCACTGACTCCAACTGGAAGGCCCTGGGCCAGTCCCCTGTGGATCCACCTCCCTTTCCTTCCACTTCTTTCCTTGCTGGGGCCCTGTCCTGCTTGTCTTCACTTCCCAGCCCAGGGTTTGCTTCCTGCTGCAAAGCTGGCCCCCGTCCCAGGGGCTCTGCAACCAAGTCTATTTTTCACAGTGTCCAGTCAAGCCTCTGAGAGGAGAGTGCCCGAGGACCCTCCCAGACCACCTTGTCCAGGCCGAATCCGCCACCCACCTCCATTGTCTCCCACACCTTGCCGCGTCTGTGTGTGCAGACCTCTCATTATGGGAGTGTTACATCTGCAAGGGCCAGGATTAGATGCTTTCTCTTTTCTTCTCCCGGTGGGAGAGTCAATTATGCATCAGAGTCTATTAATCTTATAAACAGTTATGGAGCTGAAGAGGCTCAATCGAACAGCTGAGGCTTTAAAGAAGTTGGAGTACCAGAGCCATTATTATAATGAAGTTCTGTGATGTATAATCATGTCTCTGAGTGACCAGGCACAATTCTTTAAGTCTGAGAAATTGTAAATGATATGTAGGGTATGTTTTACGTGTACAAAGCAGCCTCCCGAAAGCGTGTGCTCGTGAGCACCTGTCCCCAGGTCCCCTGTCTGGGAGTAGCACCAACTCAGCCTGATCTGCAGGTCCAGGCTTCATCCTTAAGCTGGCAAGCCTTGAGCTAGAAGGCACGTCCCCGTCCTCCCCTCCTGTCCACATGGAGACGGGGAGAGAGGCTAGCCAGCACGAGGCAGGGGGATGTGCCGCTGTCCTCTTCTATTAAGACCTGTTTGTTTGTCTGTCTCTTAAATTGGGTTCAGTAGCATAAAAGGGGGAATTTATCTTTTTCCCCAGATGCAACAAACAGATGCTGGGGACCAGGGACCTTGCATGGTTCATAAAAAATAAGTTATAAAATCTATAAAACTGCTGAAAGAAATCAGAATTTCAGCAAATTCCAGGGTTGTTTTTTTAGGCTGTTCCTTTTGATCCACTATGGGAAGAGAGGGAAAAGCCAGTTGTGCATAAATCCCATCTGTTGTTATAGTAAAGTATGAATGTGGCTGGGAGACAATAGAGGAGAAGGTGGTGTTTGAGCTGTGATATTAACGAAGTAAAAATGGAGAGTGGTGCCAGTCATGAAGACAAAACTGTCACAATCAATTAGCACTTACTTTTTGTAAAGATCTTGGAGGCGATGGGTTCCTTAGATTTTAATGTGCATCTTCAAAGTAATTTTATAAGCTATTTAAGTGATGTTCCCTTTTTATAACTCCACATAATTTGATTATAGAACACATCCTCCAATACTTGGGTATGCAAATGCAGCATCAAAGTGATTTTCTCCAAATTTTTATGGAATTCGAGGTCACTGCAGTGCTAAGTCACACAGGTTGCAGCTGGGTCTCAGTAACCCATTCATCTGGTACACTGAGACCATTCCAATTTCAAGCGACCACTGTTTAAGAATCACCCTTAAGAATAAAAATCTGGAAACCAAAGACAGGGCAGTGATTGGGGGTTGGCGTCAAACTGCCTTGGATATTATCCCAGGGCCACCAGGAAGCTGAGTTTGCGAATTAAACTCTCAGAGCCTCAGTTTCCCCACCTGTAAAATGGGAGTAATAAGACGTACCTCACAGAAATGTTATAAGGGTTAGCAATTAGAATAAGAAGACCCAATAGAATACAGAAGACACTCATGTGGCAGCAGCTGCTATCATTGCTCTAATACTAGTACTGCTACTATTAATATGACGACTAATAAAATCTGGGTTATTCCTTTGGCAAAGTTATTTTCCAAGCAAGTATCAAGTGATGTCATGATGCTGCAATGATGCCAATGGCTGAGCTTCATAGGTGACCTTAGATGACAGGATAACTGTGATGCTTTCCTAAGGAGTCATCACCAGAAAGTACCAGCCTAGAATGGAAGATTGTCCAGTGAACATTTCTCTCACGTCTTCCATGGATCAGACATTGTACTAAGTACTCAGGATTTAAGAATATGGATTTGGAGGTATAAAGCCTTGACCTCTAGGAGTTCACAGTCTCCTTGTGGAGGATGGGGAACAAACAAACAAGTACAGTGCCACAGAAGCACCACCAAGTGGGGGGTAAATCTGCAAGGCTTGGGAACCAGCAGAGACAGGACCCCTTCCCTGCCAGGGCAGCTACAGAGATTTTAAGGCAGACATGACATGTGAGTTCAGCGTGAAAGAAGAGTAGTTTGCTGGACAGACCCACGTGGAGAAGTCCATTACCATCAAAGCTGGTTATAGACCAGGTGTTCGTTTACTTCCCAGGGGACATTTGCCAAAGTCTGGTGACATTTTTGATGGTCAGGGCTTGGATGCGGGTGCTGCTGGCCTCTAGTGCACTATGCTGCTACAGTGTATGGACAGCCCCCCGCAAGAAGGAAGCATCCAGCCCCAAACCTTCATAGTGCCAGGTTGAGACCCCCTGAGCAAGTAGCAGTGTGTCGGGGACATGCCGGGTGATTCAGGGTAGCTTTTCACCCTTCATGAGGCGGGCGAGGGGTCTGGAGGTGCAGGGAGGGGGCAAATCGCGAAGGACCCCGAGGCCATCGCAGCTGAGGTTGGCGCTGCCTCTGTGTTCCTTCCCTCGAAATATCCCCAGTGTGTGAGGAAACTAAACTCAGTACCCCGTATAGGGCAGCAATAGCCCGAAAAGTCCAAAGTATCTGTGTCATCTTAAAAAGTCAAGCAAATTTTGCTTCTTTCCATAATTAAAATGAAAATAATAAATAAAGTGGTCTTTTCCTTCTAGAAGTTTCAACTCAGTGCTGCAGGAAGACCCACCCTCGTGTGGAATCAGGATGAGAAGCTGGATGGGCAGGGCAAGCCCTGAAGGTTCTGAACAAGGGGTGACAAGAGCAGATGTGAATACTGAATCCCTGTCACACAGGGCTGCAGTAGACAAAATCCAGTTCAGCAAAACCCATGTCCCCAACCGACTGATTCATGATGTGGTCCCCTGAGATTCAAAGTCACAGCTAATTTTGAACTGTCCACCTGAGGCAGAGGAGCAGGGTCCATGAGTAGGAAGAACACTGAACTGAGACACCAGACCTCCTCTGAGCTCTGGCTCTGCTCCTCATTAGCTGTGTGACCCAAAGAAGATGACTTCACCGCCCTGGCCCCAGGTGAGAACGGTCACCTGGTGAAAAAAGCTCCTAGGCTCTCAGAAGTAGGGTAAGCCTTCCTGCTAGATGGTCACACAATGGTGGGACGTCAGCTCGTCCTGGCTGGCCCCTGCACACCAGACGTAGCACAGCTATGGGCTTGGGGGTGGGGGAGGGCACCATGGCATTTACCAGCAGCGAGTTTCATTTTCCACTTTCATAACTTCATTCCTTTGCATGCTGAGAATTCTTTAGCCTTCAAGAGTCCCTAACCTCCTGAATCCCTTATCGGCTGGCATCTTAGGCTTCAGAGAACCCTTCAGCGCGTAGTAACAGGAATGCAACTTCGAGAACAGCCAAGGGAAGCCAGCTTGTGTTAAAGAGTATAAATACTGTTAAAGTCTTTTCAAATGTTTACATACCTGTTTATTTAGGTAAGGCTCTTTCTCTCTGGGGTTACAAAGCATTTTACAAAACTAGAAATGAATCTAGTGTGTCTGCCCAAAGGGCCAAGGCTGAACGAAAGGCGCATGAAGAGAGAGGAGAGAGAGAAGAGCCTCGTGCCCCACGTCTTGACATGTGGTCATGTGGTCGCAGGCTCTGAACTGGCTTCCCCGTTTCCTGAAATGTTGTGAGCGAATCCACAGCTCCTCCAACGCATGTCCTCACCTGTCAGCTAAGAAGTTGAATCAGATTGCCTCCACCCGTGATCCTGGGAGGTGAGCCCATGGCTCCCGGCTGGAGCTGTGGTAGAAACTGGGGAGCGTAACTGGTTAGGAAATCCAAGGCGCGAGGCAGAGAAGTGAGACGAGGGGCTGCCCGTGGGCACCCTGGGTGCTGCTGCTCATGAACGACCGATAGGGACAGTGAAGGCCCCAAACTGAATGTTGTCCCATTGGAGGGAAGACACCTGGGAGCAGGGGCGGGAGTGGGCGTGGTGGGCCCAGGACAGGGCACGGCGCCAAAGCAGGGGGCCTCAGGCAGCACATCCCCGTGTGGTGTGGGGAGATGGACTAACCCCGTAGAGATTGCCTTTCCATCCTCACTTTACCGTGATGATTGTTCAAACGTCACACAGTCTAATTGCTGGGCAGTTTTCCAGGGCAGGTCATGTGACCCGAGTGCGAGGCTTTCGTGTCACGTGTGTGCATGAGCTCTTCCATGTCACCTCCCCAGCCCGCTTCTCCCACTGGCTCTGTCAGTTGGTCTGTCCTACAGCCCTCAGCCTCAGAGTAACCCCTGGTGGGCGACCCAGGTGTCTGGTTCTCGTGAGAAAGAGCTGGAGTCCTATGTCCCTGGGTGAGCTGGACCTGGAGGGAGAGGCTGCGGTCAGGCTGGCACAGGCCGTGGCAGCACCTGCCATGAGGGCTGGGCTCCGGCTCAACTGATGCTTGGAGAAGGATTCAGGAGGCTGAGGCTTATGGAAGGACTTTTAAATCATTTTTGAGCATTAAAAAACTTAGATTTGTCATATATGAAATATTCATAAATTGGCCCAATTCACATTTTTATTGATCGATGCAGAGAAATAATGTGTCTCAGAAATACAAGTCATGCACACCATAAAAAAGATGTTTCTTGGAGAACTGTCTTTGCTGAGATACCAGCCCACATCTCATCTCTGTGGCCTCCTGCTGCTCCTGCTCCTTGGAGCGGGACCCATTGAGGCTGCACACACACGCCCCGCCCCTCGCCCAGTTCACTCGGGCTCCTGGGCCAGGGCTGAGCCTCCTCCCAGTGGGGGAACTTGGCATGAGACCTTCTCACAGAGCCAGAGGCCCCAAAGTTGAGCCAGGGTCCCAGGCCCCTGTCCTGCCCCTGGGACCCGGGACCCGAAGCCTGGGCCTTGTGTCCAGCTCTCCCTCCTGTGGAGCGCTGGACCTCATCAGAGTGACAATAGGTGACTGCATGACAGTGCTGGGCACCCTTCTCTCCTGCCCACAGCCCTACAGCAGGCACCACTGTCACCCATGCTCAGACGAGGACATGGAGACCCTGTGTGGTTGAGAGCTTGCAGAAGCAGCGTGGCAGAGCCACGTCCCACAAGTGACGGTCTGGCTCTGGAGCACACGTTCTAAACTGCTGAGCGGGGTTCCCAGAGCGTGGTCTGGACCCCGCAGGACTCTAAGGCACTTCCAGAGGGTCTCCAAGGTCAGAACTAACTTCAGAACAGTATGACGTCGCTGACCTTCTCTTTTTCTCTCTCTTAGGTGTATACGGTGGAGTCTTCCAGACATTTCAAGGGTGTGGTGACATCATGGCTCTGACAACCAACGGCATGCTTGTATATGTGCTTGTGTCTTAAACACGTCTCAGGTTTAATTTCTAATAAGGCCAATATTGATAGACAGAGCCCACCTAGGTCTCTGTGGGATACTCAGTTTTTAAAAGTACGAAGAGGTCTGCAGACAAAAAGGTTTGAGATCTGCTGCTCCGTGCCAGGGCACTCCCAACGCTGCTTTATGGTTCCTGCTCTCTGGCCCACCCAACCCCTGTCCAGCCACCGGGCCCTGTACCCTTTCTCCACCCCCTGCCCACCTGTCACAGACCCAATTGGGGCGACTTCTCCAGCTCACAGCCACGAGGCCCACACCATGGCTGGTTATTATCACACTTCATTGGGGCCACATTCTCCCTCAAGAATCTGACACTTGCAAGTGGATGTTATTGGAGCACAGTACATCATGATGGAGCTCTAGAAAATGTCAATGATAGAATCTGCTCTGGCTGCTGTGTTGGTTCCGGAAGTGGATTGTTCGGTTCTTCCATAAATTCTCAGAGCTACCCCAGTAGCTGTCAGATGTCCTTTTATCACTTAAGGTTGTTTGGAAAAAACAGAAGTTTATCTAATAGAAAAAATGGAACGTACCCTTCCTGGATCCCCCACTCCATCTGCTTATTATAATCTACTCATTCACCTTTGGCCCCTCTCACCTGTCAAAGCCTTGGTCTCCCACCTGAAACTGCCATGGGCCTACCTTACTGAGGGGGGCCCCTCCAGCCTCAGCACCACCAGCTCTGCCGAGTTCCAGTGGGTGGTCTCGTCTCCTCCTCTCCTCGCTTACCCAAAGGAAACATCACGCCTCAAGCTTCAGTCTTAAAACGGGACAAACGAAACCTATGGTCTGACTGCTCTCGGTACCTTTATCTTATCTTATCTTTGGGCTCAAATTCCCACTGAGAAGCCTGGGTGTCTCTCTCCCCCGAGCTGCCTGATTGACTGGCACAAAATCCTCCCCTAGAAATAACCTGTCCATTACGTAGCAAGAAGAAGTTTAAGTAAAAGAAAAGGAAGGAGCATTAGATACGATGTAACAGGAAAGGTAGCTGCGCCCCATGTCCCAGATGCCCCTGTCGGCTGCCTACCACGGGGAGTGAGTTGAAGCAGCCCCCCCCCCAACAGATACACCCCCATCCTCCCCGCAGATCCTGGGACTGGAACTTTATGTAGAAAAAGGGTCTTTGCAGATGCAATTAAATTACAGATCTTGAGATGAGATCGTCCTACATTGCCAGGGTGGGCCCCAAATCCAGGGACAGCTAGCTGTCCTTATAAGAGACACACAGAGGAGAGCCAGAGGAGAGGAGTAGGCCAGGTGAGGACGAGGCAGAGAATGGGTTGACAGAGCCACAGCCACGGACGCCTGCAGTCCCCAGAAGCTGCAAGAGGCCAGGGACGGAATCTCTGTTAGAGCCTCTGAAGGGAGCCCAGCCCTGCAGGCACCTTGACTTTGGACTTCTGCACCCCAGAATTGTGAGAGACTAGATTTCTGTAGTTTTAAACCACCAGGGTGCGGTGTGTGTTATGGTAGCCCCAGGAAACGAATCCATCGCCTTAAATGGAGAACTTGTGATCTCAGGGACTGTGGCCTGCTGGCGGGCCCTCTGATTCTGGGAGGTGACCCCAAAGTGCGACGCCGTCCTCTAGGCAGCCCCGGCTGTTCCCCTGTTGTACTCACTCTCAGCCAGCATGCAGGTGGTCCTGTACCTTTCCTTTCCCACAGCTTCTGGGTGGAGAAATCTCCTACATGGTCTAGGGAATCTCCTGTTGATGAATTTAACTCATCTTTGGTCCACTGCCTTTTCCAACATTCTGGCGTTGTCATCCACATCCATAGCTCTCCTTGGTCGTTATCACAACACGCATGAATCGCAGCAAAAAACAGATAAATTTGTTCTTTAGATAAATAATGCCCAAGAGCAGAAACACAGTCAGGCCTTACCAAGGACCAAGAGTGGAAGCTGGCGAATAAGCCCTCAGAACCAAGGCAGTCCGACCCTTGATCACTTATCAAAGTTCTTTTCTGTCTCTTCCTTTCTGTCTCTGTACCTTAGCTTTCCTTGCCTCTGACAAACAGCTAACGATGGCCACCCACCGCACAGCATTGGTTCCAACTTCCCAAATTGCCTCGCGGCCATCCGAGTGAGCAGCAGAGAATTAGCACCTCCAAATCCCACAGAGAGACACTGTGGGGAGAGACCCCTGGCTGAGACCAAACGGGCAGAATCATGCAGGACGAGCATGGCTCATGGGGCCCTTTGGGAGGACTAGAGCGGCTCTTGAAGAGGGGTCCAGGGATTCACTCTACCAGTGGTGGGTTCTCCTCCAGAAGGTGGGGCCCTTGTAATGGGCGGTCAAAGCTCTGCTCACACAAGAGGCTAACCCTGTCCCGCACGGTGCAGCCCTTCACTCTCCACTCCCTTTCTTGGCAGTTTTCCCCTACTAGGTCCATACGTAAAAATTATTGTAAAAGAAATGACCCTCATTTGGCTCTTCTCTCTCTGATCCTGATGCTTCCAGCACCCGCCCCCACCCCCACTGGTTGAGCATCTTTTAGGAAGCTTCTCCACTACATGTTCACGACATGCCCTCCCTCCTTAGTAGTCTGGCTCCACTACCAGCACCAGACCTTCCCCTCCACCCCCCAGCTGTCCCTTCGGACACAGGTACCAGTGGGGACAGGTCCAGTGGTGCTGAGCCCACACACCCCCCTCATCCACGGGCTTCCATGCCAGGAGGATTTCTCAGTGCACAGGCTGGAGACTCACTTTCATATCCCCTCCACAGGAGCACGAAGGAGCCCCGAACCCAGGGTTTGCCCTAGACAACCAGAGGTCATTGGTGTAGACACTGCTTGATTCCTGGGGACCCTTAAGAATAAAGTATTCTAATCTCTTGTAGGGGCGAATGTGTGTAGCTAAACAGGCAGCGCAAAAATGAAAATCCAAGGTTCCTAAGGAAGTAAGAAAAGCAAAAAATAGTGAACAGGGAAAGTGGGGACCATGGAGCCTTTGGCACTTCGGGTGGGACTTCTGAATTTCCAACCTTGGCCCATGCACAATGGAATTTGAAAGTGCCTCCCAGGCAAAGGGCAGAGCCTCCTGTTAGGTCTGCAAATGAATAATGATGAACCCCAGGCTTAGTCCTGGTTGGATAGGGATACATAACATTAAAATCTGGAAATTTGTTCTAAATGGGTTGTTAATTGCTGTTGAGCTTTAAATATTTGAGTTTATTAATTTCTCCCTCACCCCCTGAATTATATTTCAGCAACATTCCCCCGTTATTAGGCTATTAAATTAGACATATCAAAAAAAGAAGCATTTTATTTATATCTTCAGAGACATGCACATCTAATTAAGATGGTGTTCCTGTGCATATTTTATATTAGGCAAACGCGGCCTGTGATTTCAGTCTCATCAGCTCAGACGGGCCTTGATAAGTATTGGGAAGATTTGACTTGAGCTGGATGAGCAAGACACCCTGCGTCTTTCTCAGCAGTGACTTCTTAGGAACCTTTGCCCTGAGACAAGCAGCTGGTCCAAGACCTTGGAAAGCCCAACGGCAACCTCCAGGAAACCAGAGGTTTGAAAGTCAACTGCATTGCCAGATGCTTCTATGTGAATAAAAAGAATGCAACTAACCAACATTTAGAGAGCACCTATTGCATGCCATGGTTTTTTTTTTTTTTTTTGCCATGGGTTCTTAATGAATATTGATAACCTTGCATAACAGCTCTTAATGAATATCATACCCTCGTGTAACCCTCACAACAACCCTGGGGGTTGTGACTATTTTTATCCCCATTTTACAGAAACGGAAAACAGACGCTTAAAGAGATTAAGTAATAATCATTTGCGTAAGAGGCAGAGCCAGGACTGAAAGTAGAGCCTGCTTGACTGGAACCCATGCCTTTTCCACTTTGCCTCCCTTCATTGCAAAAAGAGTTAATCCATTCTAGAACATTCTTAACCAAGGTGCTATCACCCCTTACCCCTGCAAGGTGATGAAAATTAGTTCTTGGGAGCAAAAAGAATTGCATTCTTTTTATGCATAAACAATTATACAGACAGTACATAAATAGATCAACAGCAGATCTGTGGTATGGGAGTTCCCTGGGAGAGGGCAACCAGGAGAAGACGTCTGAAAAGGCACCTTTGGGAGGTGACGATGGACAGGCTGAGAAATACTGTTTAGCACAAGGGCAGTCAGGATACCCGCACAAATCACTCACCCTTAAGATGGTGTTCCTGAACATCACACTTGTGCACCACCATCCCTGCCACTATTACCACTGCTCTTTTATTTTGACCACCCAGGCACAGTGGACATGAACTGTTAAAACGCCCACTGTAATGGGAAGACACAGGTACCAGTGCTGGGATGCAAATTCCGTTTGTGATGTATTTTATTTGCTGAACTTTTGACAAAAGACAACGGATTCCCATTTCTGAAAGAAGATCAAGTTCTCTGTGTGAAGCCATTCCAAATCCTGGAAATGGTTGGTTGGTGCTCCCATTCGTACGTGTTTTGGGGGTTCTTTAGCCCAAGATTCTTGATTCTTTTTTTCTGTAATGTTGTACAGGAAGGTGCTGAAGAAAGTATGAGTTTGAGTTGTAGCAGGAAAAACTCAGGAGTCAATCATTTTTTTATCCCTTCCCGTTCATCAGTCGTGGGGCAGGATACTGAATCTCAAGAGTCTCTGTTTTCTCATTGGGAAATCCAGATTCTTGCTATACGTCAGACATTTTATCCCTGTTTTACCCTAGTCTCACACTGTCCAATACGGTAACCATTAGTCATTTGTGGCTATTGAAAATTAAATTCATTAAAATTAAATAATATTAAAATTGAGCTCTTCAGCCTCACTAGCCACATTTCCAGGGCTCAGTAGCCACACAAAATTACCAACTGGACAATGTAGGTAACAAACATTTCTATCATCTCAGAAAATTCTCCTGACACCACTGTTCTGTAGACGATAACACCAAGAAGACAGCAGCCTTGTCAGCATGTGGGTGGTTACTTTTCATTTGACAAGTTTTCAATGAGAACCAACTTTGTGCAGGTCCTGTGCTAAGCACAAGAGATGATCTGTGATCAAACCAAAGTTCCTACACTTAAGGCAGTATTTCTAGTAGAGGTTTCTGTCATTTCCTAATGAACGAGCAATAGAGTATTTAAGAAGAATATTAGTATTAGATCAGAAAGACATGGCCTTGCGTCTGAGCTGAGTGATATGGGTAAGTTTACTTATTCTCTTGGAGACTCAGTTTCTTCATCTGTAAAATGGGTAGCAATGTCACAGGACTGTTTCGAAGACGACATGAGGGAATGGATGTAAACAGTTTAACACGACGTCTGGTATAGTAGGTGCTTAATAAATTATTGCTCTCCTAATTAAGACAAAAATCATTCAATTCCTCTAACTGCTAGTTTGTTCACATAATAGGACATTTCCCTTGCTGTCTGGGACTTACTGGCTTGTTACTAAGGCTCTATCTCAGGATAGTCCTAGAGGGCACTTGACATGAAACACCAGTGCCACGTTTACAGCGCCATAGGAATCCATTCTTTAACTCACATTTGGGAATTCATGGCTCATCGAACAACCTTAACATTCTTGCTGTTATGGGTTACTGTAACTATAGAATGTTGGAACTGGAAGAGAAGTTAAAGAAAATATACCCGGAATTGAATTCATCTGTTGTGAAGGCAGGGGAAGGAGCACGAGTGCCAAGCCCAAAGTCACACAGCTGTTTGGTGGTGGCAAAAGGACTAGAACGCAGGGCTCTACCACCAACGGCGGCGGTGTGCTCGGCGTTGCAACACACGTCCTTGGCTCCCTATCTCTTGGCAGCTGCTCAGCCTGTGAAAAAAAAATTACAATAAACTCTTGATCATCCATCAGGCAAACTCTTCTTCCTCATCTCTGGCTCCCGAAGTGGGTGTTCATTCAAATCCCAGGGCATCTGGAGCCTGGGGAGCATTGGCGGTATCCCTGGTAACTGTGGTATCACCCGGTGGGGACAGACTCCCAGAGAGCAGCTTCCAGGCTCTCGGCCTCATGTGGAAAGGTGCTGGATTGGGTAGTAGATGGCCATCAGCTGTGGCTGGGTGGCCATCAGCTGTTATTGGTTAGTCATTGGCCACTGATATAACTGCCATGGCTAGGCTGGCAAGGGGGTTGGTCGGTTGGCAGAAAAGCAGACGGCAGATTGCGGCTAGCAAGTGCCGTTAACAAGCGGATGTGGATTACAGACCGTGTTGATACTACGTCCTGTGTCTCACCTGGCCGCCAGCGAGACTGGGGTGCAGGAGGACCCCTCGTTGGGGTACTGGCAGGTGTTTGCTTTTGTGTCTCGACCAGCCTCTAGCAAGAATATAGTGGTATGTCTCCCCTATCCATGGCTCCGTGGGGGTTCCTTTACGGCCACACCATACCGTGTGTTCTTGTGCGTGGAGCGAGAGCTGAGATCCTGCATTACATACCCCCTGGCAGCCATGTGGCCCAGGGGCCATTTTACCTCCCCTTGTTTTAGGTGCACTTACCTCCTCATCTCTTCAAGATTCTCACCTGAAAAGGACAAGCCAGGGAGTCACTTCCCCACTAAGGCTTATTTTAACCCGAGAAGGCATGGCAGTATCCTAAAAGAGGACATAGCAGTTAATCCTTTTTTCTGGTCACTGGATGGAGAGAATCTTGTGTTTTCAACCATTTTTAGTGATATACTCAAATTTTGATAGAAAGAGAATTAATGTTAAGAGAAATTGCACATATAAATCCTTGGATGTGAATGGAACCCAAGTTTAACCACACTGGCGCTGCCTCTGGGGTACTAGTTTTAAGCTGGTTATTGAGAAACAAGACTCAGAAAGAACCTTTGGCCCTCCCCTCTTCCTGCCCAAGAGGTTCAGATAGAAAGGCTGCTCCAGGAAGGGAATCTTAGGATGTTCTCCCGAGCAGACTGATTTGAATTAAGTCTGGTAAATAGAGCTTCAGGCAGGAGCCTGTTGTCCTTGCTAACGGGTTGCCGGCAAGAGTTTGCCTGCCAGGTGTCTTTCACCTTCCTCGACTGCCTGTAAATCCCTGGTTCTCACTTCTGAAATCTAAGACCCCATCCCCCCCTTTTCTCCTTTGTCCAAACTGTCATACATACTCAATGTTACCTCACTGTCTCTGGAATTTTCATGCTTATGTGAATTCCCTGTGTCCATGTGTTAAAATTTTGATTTTCTCCTATGAATCTGTCTCTGTTCATTAGATTATTAGCCCAGCTAGAAGAACTTAGAAGGTGGGAGAAAAAGTATTCATTTTTTTTTTCATTTTTAGCACCTACAGATACAAAGAAAGGAGTATAGTCCTCAGTGGGTTTCCTACCAGAGAAAATGACATTTTACAAAAGTGATCAGTTTTTACTCAATGGGCAGTGAGGCTGTGAGTAAAGAAGGCTTTTTAATAATAAAAAAAAAAAGGTCTTTTTCTTGTCCTCTAGAGTCCCAAACTTTTTAACAGTCCCATTAGCAAGCCTAGAGAATGAAAATTACAACCGCCTCTGGATTACTGATGGGCCACCTGGATGTCTCCATCTCTGGCAGCCAAGGTGGGTCTCCATCCAATTCCACATTCAGGTACTGAGGGAGGGGGCGGGGCGCAGAACAGAGAGCAGAGCAGAGGCCCTTGCCCTGAACTGGTGGACAAGGGGCTGCGTCAGCATTTCAAACCCAAATTACCTAGAAAGAATAACTCCATGACCAAACGGTCGGAGTCACTAATGTGTGTCAACTCCCGGATAGCTATACGTGTTAGATTTTTTTCTGTCAGAAATGCTTTTTAAAGAATTAAATAAGGTTGTGTCTGAGTAGCAGGACCACTCTAGTATTGCCTTTATGTGGGAAAAGTAGTTAGCAGGTCAACAGCATTGTAGAAGTGATTATGCTTGGATTTGAAAACCAACTTTTTAAGAAGTATGTGGTTAGTTTTATGTGCTATGATTGAATTGGTAACAGAAAGCCTGGCCTTGCAATTGGACGTGGATTTAGATCATCCTAAAGGGCTCCCATTTCCTCTGGAATCTTATGCCATTGGACATGAAAATGTCCCCACAGGAAGAGGAGGGTTGAGGAGGAAGTGTATGGATAGTTAGATAAAACATGGAAACTGTCCCAGAACAGCACCCTGCCTGACCCCTCCACACAGGCACACAGCGAGTAAACAATGACAAACTCATCTGCATGATTCGGTGTCTGATTGTATCGCGGCCGCAGCGTCTTTCTCTGCAGGAGAGGCACAGGCACTCTTGAGGCTCTGCAGGGCTACGAAAATGGGGATTGACTTCTGTTTGGATAGAGGTAACATGATTAAACCTGAAATTGGCTCTGTGTGTATCATAGCTTGTTTGGGATTAGAGTAACGAAAGAGTAGAATTTCCTGCCCATCTGTGAAGAGCTTCAAATTAGCGTTCAGTTGGGGGCTCCCTGGAGCAGATGGAATGATCCAGGAAGTGAGCAAGCATGCTTTCGACTACCGTGTCTGCAGACCTGGAACCCTCCTGGCCCGCCAGCCTGTCAGCAGAAACGCCTAACTGGCCTGCCTGGCCTTTGACACTTGGGCCTGTCACACTTCCTCCCTCCCCTAGTTCTTGGCTCGCTCTGTGGCCCAGCAGCACTCATTCTGGCTCCGTAACTCAGCTCCCCGTTTTCCAATAGTTACTTTAATTTATGACATGGTTTGGATACACTCGCTGGCCCTGACCTTGGCCCTCACCCCAGAATATTATTTTCAGCATTTATCTGTTAGCTCTCCCACTGTAGCCACAGGCAGGAGGTTCTCCCTCGGGTCACGGCCCCACCTCCCAGGGCCAGAGGGAAAAGATCAGGGTAGCCCTAGACCAGTTCCACCTGAGCTCCCAGTCAGACGGGGGGCAGAGAGGCGGAGTTGGCTAAGTCTGCTGTGCCTCCTGCTTTTTCAATGACATGCCAAATACTTCTGGCAGCACTGAAGGTCGCTGCACTCCTCCTGCAGAGAAATTGGCGGGCACTCAGGTTTTACCTTTGCAGAGACAAAACATACACATGTAGCAACTTGAGAAGATGCACAAAGCTATGCCTGAGAAGTGCCGGTGGAACCACTCCGCTCCCATATTCACCCACATTAAGAAGCACTCTGAAAGGGAGAGGGTGAGCAGATTCGATATTTATCTTGGAGCAGCATATTCCACCAGTCTGGAAGGATATGATGGACTCATCCCATGGGAGAGTGGGCAGGGGGGAGTGAGTGGGGATATGTACCTTCCAGGTAGACCGTACCCATGGGGCCAATGCAGAGAAGCTGGCTCTAGGTGGCACTGAAATAAGTGAAGTGTGAGATTTCAGTCCTCTTCACGGGGCCACAAATAACTCCATGCAATGTGCAAAGCGATTGCCGAACAGAACTGGTTCCACAGCAGGCAAGAGTCACCCCAGAAATTGTTCAAGATTAGAAAAGCCCTACCAACAGACTTGAAAGGAACAGGCAGAACACGGAAACTAGTGTAATGTCAAAGAATCTAAATTGTTGTTTCTTCAGGTGATACTCTAAAACATAGTCAGCTACGTGTACATGATAAATAATGTATTTTGTAATTTACATTTTTTGAATTGAAAAAATTTCTGCGATAGCCCCAAGTAAATCGCATGCATGATTTAACAGGAGATGAATAAAATTTTAACTATGAGAAAAAAAAAACCTTCTGTAATAGTGCTGTTTCCTAACAAAACAGAATTAGAGAGTGGCTTTAATCCTTGGTTCTGCACTTGTATAAGATTCTAAATGGGAAGAGTTTAGGCGGTGACCGAAATGCAGAGAGAACTGGATAACTTAACCTGATTGATATGGCACTTTAAACGCTTAAGGCACCTTTACATCTATGCTCTCGTTTGTTCCTCGCGCCAACCATGGAAGGCAGGAGTGGGTTTTGCTTGTCCCCCTTGACAGAGAACTTCATCATTAGCCTGCGGTAACTGGAGTGGCAGAAAGGCACAGCGTGGCCGTCCCTCCATGCTTCTGGGTGAGCATTTATTGTTTTTACTGACTCAGACCCTCCCTCATTTCTGGGGACATCACCTCTCCTCTCAGGGAACACTATTTCTCTTTCACTCCAACCACCTCGTTCAAGTGGGGACGATCAGTGACACCCCCCCCCCCATCTGGAGCCCCTGACTGGACGACCTGAGCCAGTTAGGCTTTTGCTGGGACTTTTCAACTAGCGTCAGGCTTAGGGCAAGGAGGTGGGCAATTTTCATTAGGGTTTTTCTTTTTGTAGCAAAATTGTGAGATGTGTTACTGGTGGCTGTGTGTCCAGCCACATGTAGGATGTTAGTCTGAAAAACTAAAAACAATATGCAGTGAGAAGAGAGAAAGTGTTAGTGTTCAAAGTTCTGGTTCCAGTGGTATTTGAGGCTCAGTTGCTCCTTTGCCATGGTTACTGGACACTTTTCAGTAAACACTATTTCCAGTTGAGTTTATGTTCCTTAAAAAAAAAAAAAAAAACAAAGGAGTCATAACTAGTTATCTGTCCTCAACGTCTACACTTCTATGCCCATGAGTCCATTAAAATCCACTCTCACATGTGAAGAAATAAGGCTCAGCAAAGTTGAATGACTTGTCCCAAATTTTATATCGAGTTATTGGTAGAATTACGCCACTCACCAGTGTATGTAATTAGGACGCCATACATGTAATTAATAAAGTTTCACATACAGTATCTCCTTTGATTGCTGTAAGAAGCCCTTGAAACAGATTGGAAGCACTGCTAGCCCTAATTTTAGATGAGAAAACAGGTTCAGAGACAGTGGGTGACTTCTCTATTGTCAAACAATGAACAAATGATGGAGCAGGACTTGGACCCATGTCTTCTGATATAACATGCAAAGCTTCCAATCACACTGCATCGGACATCTGCACACACATACAAACCCATACAGACAGACTGGTACATGCATGCAAAGATTCATTTCAATGAAAAATGAAGTTGAATTTAGCAAACTAACTGTTCTTAGGATTATTTTTAAAAATGTGTTAAGCTATTGCTGCCCATAGTATTTGTACTTTTATTTCCTGACAAAACATTGGTTAGGGAACCACCTAACTCATGTGTAGATCAAACTGGGATAAAATATTTTCCATTATCTTGAGACTTTATGAAATATAAATAAGCTTGTACTTTGTCTCTCTTGGTTTAGATACCTAATGAAATGTGAAAAAGCAAGATGACACATAAAAGAAAAGAGAACTCAGCGATTAACTTTGGAAAAACTTCAAAATTAGATCATGTAATTAGTCCACAGTTTAGAAGACTTTGGTGGAATTAGATTTACGCAAACAAATTCCATTCACATAACTTAGGAAGACTGAATGATTGTATGGATGAATCTTGCTTAAAAAGGAGCCTTCCATAAATCTTACTCATTTTCTCATATCAACTGGTTTTAACAAGCAAGAAAACCCTGGAACTGGCACTAAATTGTTAGACTGAAAAAAATTGACACTGAAATGGTGGCAAGATGGCTGCCATGAAGTGACATTACAGCAACTCTTTGAAAAAGGGCACAAACATTCCTTGAAGGCAAGTAGCCAAGCCTGGTAGGCTCCAAGCTTGATCTGCTCTGGGTTTCCCGTCTTTGTGCAATGCTGTACAGGGGTGAAATGAGTAAAAGACTCGGCTGGATCACTGGTTTTTAAGCTGTATTTTTATTGCTGTTTCAGGAAATCCAACATACAAAACAGTCAAAGGTGAAATTGCTGTCCTCGTAGGGGTAGGGAAGGAAATACGGGGAAGCCCAGGTCTCTTTGAAAGCCACTGGCCAAGACAAACTCTATGAGGCTTTCCTACTCTGAGCATTTATGCCTAAATATCGGCTGCACTTGACATAGGCTTGAATATTGACTACAGTAGTATGATCAGAACTTAAACCATCACTCAAGGGGAATTTTTCCTCAGATTATGAAAATGCAGATTTAAGATTCAACTATGTAGCTAACTCGACTAACTAGTATAAACAAATCATACAATTGAGTAAGTCAACTCATCAGTCATCAAACATTAAAAAGAAAATATTTGCTTTTTTTTTTCCCCACTGAATTGACTGGTTGTTTGTTTACATGGACAAAATAAGATGATCATTTCATTGTGCCAGTATGTCTTGGGCAGATTTCCCCCTGTTTACGGACTGGCTATTTTCAGACTAGTCAGTACACGTGCACAGTGTCAGAGAACGAGGAAGACAGGTCAGGGAAGTTTTGCATTTGGCATTTAGCCAGCAAACTTTTCAATTCAATTTGGATTTAGGCTCAGCTGGGAAACATGTGTCAGTGTAGGGCAATGACAGTGTCAGGTTGGAAAAACATCCCGATGTGTAACAGCAGCCACTCCTAGTGCTGCCATAGAGACAGCTGGGGGCTAGCCGGCCAGTTCATACCATGTCTGAGAACAAAGTGGAAACATTCTGAAACAGGCCCGAGTTTTTAATCTTTGCAAAGAGTTGCATGAAGGTTTCAAGGATCAAATATTGGAAAATGTTTAAGAAACAAAAATCAAACCATGAGATAAGCCCTTCTGAAAAATGAGCCTGAGTGCAAAACTGTCGTTTTTAATATTTCAGTTCTGAGTTCACATGTTATATAGATAATTTTTCTTTATTCCTGGCAGTTTTAATACAAATTCAGATCGGTTCTGGTTTGAGAAAACCATGATGTCTTGAAATGCTGTTCTCTTTGCATGAAATTCCATAGTAAAGAAGTTACACTAGGAAAAGCAGAGGTTGGATAAAAGAGAAGGTCTCCAAGCCTCTAAGAATGCAAATGTTAAGGGTTGTCTACATTTCATGTGTATTTAGTTGTATTTTAAAAAGCAAATGAGAAATTATAAACTGTTTTCAAAATATCTTTCAATTACTTCAAACTTCCAATTTTGTCTCCATTTCTCAAACCATGACCATTTGACTGACATTTGGCATGTTTGGTTTGTTCTCAGGAGAGGCACTGTCTTAAGAGTATTTGCCCATAGTCTTTCCATACATCCTTGCACCTGCGCATTTCTGTGACACCGGAGTAGTCTGCATGAAGTTCCTGGAAGGGACTCTCAATCTATAGACACCAAAGGAGTTCGCTGACCATGAACAAACTTTTTTTCTTAACAAATTTTATTGCTGATTTCATATTACATAATTAATTAATTTTTATCACAGAAACTGTAGCTCAGCAAGAACAATACAATAATAATAAAATAAACATTTTCTTCTTAATCTCCCACATTAGAAATAATATTGCTATATCTTTCCCCATCTATGATTATTTATACAAAATAAGTTTCTAGAAGTGAAATTATAGCCCAAAGACACACAAACTTCTAAATCTTTTGATATATATTATCAAATTGCCTTGTAGAAATCTTCTATCAATTTATTAGAGTATGAGAATGTCTGTTTCCTTGCTTTAGGAGTGGATTATATCATTAAGGCATATTTTGAAATTTTGTAGGTAAAAAAATACTTTTCATTTCAGGGACAAACTTCTATACAGTACAAAGTTCGTCCTCACCTTTGTCAACCCTGCTAACGTATCCTTTATGTGCTAGTCTCTGCCACTGCAAATATGTATCAGGTTCCCAGGGAACCATGTTCTAGCACATTCTAGTACATTCTTGTCTGTTCCTCTATAGGACACTGTTGCAAGGGACTGAACTTTTCCTCCCTTAGTGTATTCTGTGTTTCAAAACACAGATTTTTTTTTTCCCCTCTGCTAACGGGAATCCACTATAATAATTTCAGTCAGAATTTAACAACTGATGGCATCCTCCCTGAACATACTATACACGTTTTTTGAAGACGTATGACTAGTAGGAATTTTAAGAAGTAAAGTATACTGGTGAGGAATGTATTCTCAGTCAAAAGAAATCTTTTTTGAAGACCCTCAACTTTCTCCATGCAGGTCATGGCCTTCTAGTGTGGTGTATATATTCAGCCAGCCCTACTGTTTCCTGTCGCGTGTCCAAGTGAAAGATGCTGGTCTTAGCCCAGACCTGGTGATGAGTGACGGGTGGTTCCCATACATGAGGCAGACTTACAGTGATATGATCCCACTCACAGAGCATCCAGCAGCTTGAAGTGTGGGATGCAAGTTGGGCTGGAGCAATATACATACCACCAATAGGGGTAAGAGTTTTATTTATGTGTATTCATTTAATACACATAAATTGATGACAAAATTTATGTGTGTTTAATTTTTTGATCAGAGCCATGCAACATTCATTTAAAAACATTTACTGAATACTCACACTGATTTCCCAAGTTGTACACACAATATCCTTCTGAAATACCTTCCAAGCAACGAACTTCTTTTTCTGGGGGAATTTGGAACAATTTTGTGAACATTTCACTAAATTTTTCTTTAAAACCTAGATATAGTTCCTTTAAACTTTGATCTAGCCAAGTGCCTATGCAATTCAAGCAAGTAAGTAATAAATGACTGTGAAATAATGCTGAGCTAATACAATTCTCTGTCAGTGTATCAGATGAAAGACTGTCAAAGATTTCTGTGTGCATGTTTATCTTGCTTTTTAACTGATGAAACAGATTTAAAGACACTCTGTAAGCTAAGAATATTTAATACTTAGATGATAACAATAGTTACATAAATAGACTAGAGTCAGTTATTATCTGGACTTCAAATAACTGAGAATCAAGTAACCAGGTATTTTGGGGGGTGGGATGAAAGAGTATGTTCTGTATTTTAATCTAATGTGAAAACAGAGAATAAATATTAACAATCAACAACTAATTTTCAGTTTGTCACAAAAGTGTGTACGAAAGGCTTCCTGATGTTTAAAGAGAAGTTGGAGACTTCAGCTAGAACAGCGGTGTGGGGTCTGAGGCAGGATTTCTCACCCCTTTCTGTATCCTATGAAGATGGTGACAAGAACCAGCCTGTTATTTCTTGAATCCAGCAAGAATCTGGAAAACCAACAAACACAACCTTAATCTCTTTGTATATTATGACCTCCAAATGAAAATCAGTATCAATGGAGGGGTAATAATTTTTAAATGTAGGCACACTTTTCCACCTACTATTCTGCAGCACAAATCCTACAGATCATTGCAGAGCCACGGTGTCCTTGCTGAGCAGGGCCTGGATTCCCTCGTTCACTGGGAACAGAACGGAAGGGGAGGCCGGGAAGATGATTAGAGGTTGGCAAGATGATTGTTTCTGGCGGAGTGATATTAAGGCCATTTAATATGTCTGCATTTCAGCTTCAGTGCACTAATATATTATTCTATCTGTTAAAACATCACAAAGATTACCTATAATTAAAGATGATTTACAGTCTAAGCCATAACTAGATATAATTTCATGCAAACACATTTAAGGTGAATTCACTGTACAGTGGAATTTAGCTAGCCTAATGAAAACGGTATCTACAGGGCACACAATATTTGAGCAGTACAATAAAAACCTAACAACCTTCTTATGGATTCATACCCAAATAATCTATATTGAAGGAACGTGTATAAAGAAAAAGGAAATGTTGGTTAGTTCTTTGTTTTCTAATAAATGATTTATCGCCAATACTGAAACTCTGTCCTTAATTATCTTCCTCACTGGGAAGAAGAGCCAGGCCAGCTAGTTCTCATTTTTCAATCCCCATGTTTTAGTTCACATTTGTACCGACTTGAACAACAGTTACATTTGCAACTCCAGAGAGCAAAGATGAAACTTTGTTCTTGCTTTTGTGTTGAGCTGTACCATTTATTTCTCTCCTGGCAACAGATTTTAAATCTCTCTTCCTCCCCCTCGCTCTTTTCTTCCTTTTCATGGGAACTGTTTGGTGAGTGCCGACAAAGCTCTGTGTGTGTGTTTTCTCCCTTTGCCTGGTTTCTGTGTCGGTGTGTGCAGGCATGCATTCATTAACGTAATTCCTCCACATCCAACAAGGGCGCATCATAAACCCGGGAGAAAAAGCCTCATAAATATTTAGATGTTCCTTCTACCTTCCAAACTAGAGTGAAAAAGCGTATTTAGTGAGGAGTTGCTCTGGGTTAATCTGCATGTGAATCAAGAAGGGGACAAAAGGATGAAAAGGTGATGGAAACTCGAATACAAACCCTATGGTCTCCGGGGGGGTCATTCATCTAGTTCTTGTCAATACCGTGGTCTGGCGCTTTTCTGCGCATGAGCAAACAGAGCGGCTTTCCAAAGACAGCTGGCGAAGGATGTGTATGCTTTGTTCTATCTTGTAAGTTTTTTAAGGAACGAAATTGCTTCACACTTTATATTTGACTGACTTCTTCATTCCCTGTGGTTCTGCTATCCATATGAGTGATGAATCTATAC
The DNA here is from genome assembly GCF_004115265.2 of Rhinolophus ferrumequinum. Classification (NCBI taxonomy): domain Eukaryota; kingdom Metazoa; phylum Chordata; class Mammalia; order Chiroptera; family Rhinolophidae; genus Rhinolophus; species Rhinolophus ferrumequinum. Next base: position 103,603,009 of record NC_046286.1, read on the forward strand.
TTAGTGATGTATACAAATATACAAGACAGGAAGTATGAACGAGAATTTTTTAATGTGTCAACATGGATAAAATTGACCACTTTATCCATTTTTAAGTGTACAATTCAGTGGCATTAACTACATTCACCGGGTTGTGTAACCACCACCACGATCTCTCTCTAGAACTGTTTCTTCATCCTAAACAGAAGCTCTGCACACGTGAGATAATAACTCCGCCTTCTCCCTTCCACAAACAACATACAGCAAGACTTTTAAAACCCCATTCTTGAATATTTGGAATGTTTGGGGGGTGCAGAGCAAGGGAGAATAATGGAGGGTAAAGATAAAAAAAATGAGACAAAGCTAGTCTTTTCTCCTAAGTGTAGTTACACTGAGCTAATGAATTCAAAGCCTGGAAATGAATACGAGGCAAGAAAACTTGCATGTCAAATGGCCAGTGGTTTCACCAGAATGAAAGAAATCGATAGTGAACAGTTTAGCAGTATTTTAAAATTGTCCATTTTTATAACAAATTGGTTTGAGTAAGAATTTCAAAATAAAATTCAAAGATACAAGTCTTGTAACACCTGTTATTATTTGAGACAAAACAAGTGGATTATATACTTTATAGAACATTTCCACCAAATATTGGGGGATGTATTCTATTTGACCACAAGACTAAAGTGAAAGCTGGGAGGATAACTTGTATGACTATAAAAATGAATTTATATTGTTATTTCCAATTTTACAAGTGTCTGGGGTTGCAACTATGTTGCTTTAAATGAAAAACATATCAAAGTATTATTGATCAAGTCCCATTACAAAGCAACATAATATGGTGGAAATTTGCAATTCCAAATTCATCATTACTTTCAGAAATCTTTAGTAATGAAAGTTCAGTGTGCTGAGGCCTGGAAAATGGTCCCCTTACCCCTTTAATGCTTCTGGCTGGTAGAATAATTCAAACAACGTACAACAGATTAACAGGAGAAAAATCAAAATTTTAATACGTGTGCACGCACGGGGAATTCACATAACAATGAAAATTCCAAAGATAGTGAGGCAACATTGGGACAAAGGAGAAAGAGGGTGGGATGGGGTCTTAGATTTCAGAAGTGAGAATGGGCAATTTATATGTACTTGAGGAACAGCGGAACACACCTGGCAAGCAAATTCTTGTTAGGCAACCCAGAACAGTGGAGGGTGGAGGGTGGAGGGGTGAGTGGGGGGAGGAGGGGGCGGGTATCTAGTAAACATGCTTGGAGTCTTCCTGATTAGTGCTAGGGTGGAAATGCGTAAGGTGAGTATGCCAAGGTTCTCTTCCTTAAGCAGGTTTTACTGTCTGAATTTCCTTAAGAAAAGGGGGAAAATACCCTTCCTGAGTTTGTTGGACTTTAATTGATTTCAGTTCAAAATAATCTGCACACCAGGGTGGCACATTCTGGGGACACTCGCCCCCGACACCCACAAGTGCAATTAAAAAAAATGTGGGAGGTCCTATTGCGTTTGTTTTGATGGGATCTTTTCTGTAGCACATGCAGCCAGCTCCCTTCCTCTACGTGAGTATTATCAGTTGAGACCACATGTGAGTGACTAATACCCTCCTTCTCTCAGTGGAAGATGTGCCTCTCACTGTGACTGATTATTTAAGGAATTTGAATATTTTACGTAAGTGAAGGTAGGCTTATCAAGACGGCCTTCAGTGCAGGTGCTGGGGAGGGGGGAAGGGAGAGAGTACGTGGAGTGAGAGGCTTAAGGAAACTATGGGAAGGGGCAAAACTGGTACATTGGGGACTTCCACTCCACATAAAGGGAAAAGTAGCTCCGATTTGCATAGCCCGGGAGGAGGTTCACCGAGCAGGGTGACCGGGAAATATGAGCCAGGCCCACACAGGCAGGAGCTCAGACGATGTCAGAAACGGGTTCCATGTCGGAGGGGCTCTCCTGGCCTTGGCTTCTCTCTTTGGCAAACTCTCTCCATGCGGTAACTATCACCATGGCCACTACCGTGGTTCCCCCAAAACAAGACCTAGCCAGATAATCAGCTCTAATGCGTCTTTTGGAGCTAAAATTAATATAAGACCTGGTATTATATTATGTAAGACCGGGTATCATATCCTATCATATCATACATCATACCCAGTCTTATATTATAGTAAAATAAGACCAGATCTTATATTAATTTTTGCTCCAAAAGATGCATTAGAGCTGATTGTCCAGCTAGGTCTTATTTTCCAGGAAACAAACACGGTAGATCCCTAAAATATCTCCATTCTCTAAAACCAGCAATCCCCTCTAAAAAGAGAGAGAGAGAGAGAGAGAGAGAGAGAGAGAGAGAGAGAGAGAGACAGAGAGAGAGATCACTGTTCTGCTGGAGTTCCAGGGGGAAACTCCAATGGTTTCGATGACTGATTAGCCTGCCTTGGTCAGGTGGCACCCTGGAGGGCCCAGGGTCCTGTGTGCACTGCCTGCAGATGGTGGTGGAGGTGTCACGCCACTCCCAAGTCACACTAGATTTACCATAAAACAAGAGTGGTTTTATGGAAAGGAGGGGGAGGAAGGGGAAATGTGCTGGGTAGGCAACTACAGCTCCGACAGTTCCCTAGCGGATTGATCCTTCAGTGAGCTCATGCATACGAGTTGTATGGGTAAGGCTGACTAGTACACTAGCCAAATGCATACTAGTGTGTTTCTCAGTTAAGGAGCAGAACCATGCAGGTGAGGAGCTCTGCAGAATGGCCTTTCCCCAGGCAGTCATTTTGGGACCTACATCCTCAGCAAGTCTTCATTCCTGCTGGCCCCAAGGGGACAGACGATGGTGGGGGACACTGAGAGGCTAGGCCTGGAAGGGGCACACATCACTTCAGTTCATATTCCATCAACTAGACCTCAGTCATATGGCCACACCCAACTTCAAGAGAGGTAGGAAATGGAGATTAGCTGTGTGCCCAGGAAAAAGAAGAAATACATTTTGGTGAATCACTATCAAGTTTTGCCTCATCAGTCAGCACGAGTCTGCAAATGGATTGAAAACTAAAGCACTTGTAGTGGCATGATAATAACAGTTACCAAGTTCTTACTAGGTGTCAGGGGCCATTCCACGGGCTTTGCGTATGTCAGCTCACATAGTCCCCTCATCAACCTGTCAGGTGGGACAAACATCCTCGTTGGAAGATGAAGACACAGAGGCACAGCAACATTACTTAACTTGCCCAAAGTTGCAAAACTAGAAATTGTTGGAGCCAGGATTTGATACAAGACACATTGACCTTGCAGGGTCCTTGGGCAGACTAAACAAGATGATGTTAGAAAGGCCTGGGTTGGGCGGGGCACACGGGAAACAGTGGAAGCCGGATTACTAATCTGTCCCTCATGCTAAGCACAGCATCTCCAAGGAAACCTCACCTGGAAGCCGAGCTGCAGGCTGAGGGGTGGGTGTCCACAGAGACAGCGTCCAGATGGCTCTTTCCTACTGAGTCCAAAGGGCCACTGGGGAGCTTGGATCCATTCATTAAATTAGAGCAATTGCTGAACTGGCCAAGTTCATGCAAGGGCAGGACTAGCCATCAGCACCGTGTGCACAGGTTACCTTCCCGAGTAAGAACTCGCTTCCACCATGATCTGTACACCCTTCCCTGCGCTTGTCTTCAGGTGGAGTTAGTTGCTCCTTCCTCAACATTCCTGAAGGGCTTAAAGCACAATTCCATTCAAAGTGGAGTACTGCATTTAGGAATAGAGGCAGTGGAAATGTAATGGCTGTGTGCGAAGTCAGAGGGGTAGCAGATGGGTGGATGGGGGGTTACCAGTGTGTGAGGGATATAAATGATAAATGTTTAACTATTATATTGTTTTGTACACCTGAAACTAATAAAAAATGTTAAAAAAAAGGCCTTCCATTGCTTTGTCATTTTTCATTTACTCGCTTCCTTTGTATTCCCAGCATCTCACATCTGTGTGACAATAGAGAAGGCCATCTCAAAGTTAAAAATGGCACATATCTATTGAGCAATGGCTATGTCCCAGGCATTTGCTAAGCGCTTTATAATCACTGCCACACTACATCCGTACAGTGACACTGAAGAGGGTGTGACTAGTGTCCCCATTTTGCAGCTGAGAACACTGAGGGCTGCTGAGCTCAAGCTTCCCAACAACACAGCAGAGCCTGAACTTTCATCACTGTGTCACCTGGCCAGGCTAGCTTAACTCCCATGATGGAGACCCACACCCTGCTCTGTTCCAGAGGCGTGGAGACGCCTTGGATTTGCACAGAAGCAACCATAAGATTCAGGGAAGAATGGCCTGGAGGGCAAGTGTCCTGTGTGTCCTGCGGGGGAGGATCGCCGAGCCCTCAAGCTGGAAGTGCTCTTTTAGGGGCCATGGTGGCAAACGGAAGGTCAGAACATTTAGTCTGAAGCCAGAGGGAGAAGCCTAGGAGGAGAAAGAGAAGGAATTCCTTGGTCCAGACCCAATCTCGGACTCCACCCTCCCATCCCCAAGAACTAGGGCAGCACACCCCAGTGAGAGTAGGTGAGAGGGGGGCCTCTAACTACAGGGAAGATTAGTAAGAAAGTTGGGGAAATATTCCAAATGCTTTAACGGTCTCCATTGAAATGTAAATACCGCCAGGCTCTGGAAACCCCTGCTGGATTTTTCTGAGGTTCTTTAGCAACCTTGTAATTTTCCCAATGTTTGTAATTTTTAAAACTCTGCCTTTCAATAACTAAAACTCCTTTGTCCTTTTTCTAATTTGTGTTTGTTTTGGAGGGGGCGGGGGTGAGAGGTGGAGGAAGCTGCGTGCCCCGCAGTGGGCCCAGGGAGGAGGAGAGGAGAGCCGGGTGGAGAAACCGTGGGAGGGGCTGGAAAGGAGAAGTGGGCGGCTCCATGGCCGGGGCTGGCGAAGGGGAAGAGAGCCCCGTGGGGCTGAGGGGCCGCGGGGTGGACGGGGCTGACACACTTCTTGGGATACTTCTAGAACTTCACTCTCAGATCCAAGAAGAATCTGTGTCACACAGAATTTTATGTCAGCATTAGGGGGGAGCCAGTGCACGCACTTGCCTCGTTATTACAACCGCAGTTTAAATTATAATACATTAGGAAGGAAAGACTACAAACTTTGCAAATCTCCTTTGTAAAAGTCTGGGGATCCCAGGCGATTGACAGCTGAAATCACTCCAGACTTACCATTGCAACGGGTGAATACTGGCTCCTGAACTATTTGGTTGAAACTGCTGGGCCATGGAAGCTTCTGGTTGCTGTGCAGATGAGGCCCAGATAGAACAAACTGTGAGGTTTCATTAGCATGAAGATCTGAGGCCGCCTTTTGACTCTTAAAGAGGGAAAATAGATAGTGAATGACAGCATTTTCTCGTTTTGTACAGTTGACCACTAACTTAATTCAATTCTAATAAAGAAATAAATGACAGGTCCTAGGACTCTAATGCCTTCTCGTATTTTCCTGTGGTTAACATTTTACAGAAACCAGGGTCTCGGCTTCAACAATGCATCGCTTGCAAACAATTTCAAACAGAGCACAGAATCTGAAAGCCCTCTGGAGCCACTTGGAATCAATTTGAACTTCAGGATACATAGGAGGGCTAACGCCACATAACACTGTGGGGTTGAGAGACAGATGAGCTAAACATTGAGCTAGCAGGCTAGAAGTGGGATTTTTGTGTTTAGGACTTGAAAAAATAAAACTGCTAGTAGGCTCACTTCCTACCAAATTTGCCTTTTCAGAATGTTTTCATTGTGTTCTTTTCTTCTTCACGCAAATTCCGATTTACTTCCTTTATAGACTGACGTCTTAATGAATGCTGTACAAAGTTGAGACTACTGAACACAGTGTCAGTGAAGGATTACTGCAATGATTAATCAAGTATTTTTTTAAAAGCTATATTAAAATGCTAGCAAAGTTTCCCATCCAGTTAGTGCAATGATAGACATTAAGAACAAGGTTATGGGGTGTACACATCATGTGGATATGCATACATTATAAATAAAAAATAATATCACATCACACCAGTGAGTCTCAAGACTGAAGTAACTCATGACGACTCTGAGTCTCTGCAGAGAGGCTGTTGGGCTGGTAGGCAGTGACCCTTGACCAAGATGACAGAGAAAATGGGAGAAGGCAGAGGCAGAGATGAGAGCTATTGAACTTGAGACTAGATGGGGGAGGGGAAACACCAAGAGGGAGGGACCAGCCTTGAGCTCAGTTTTGTGTCATTTACATGACAGCTCAATGATATGACCAAGATTTTGCTTTGGGAAAATGTGGTGTAAAAATAGGTGATTTAAGTTTTTTTGCTGTGGTCTATAACATTACGCTCACTTAGTGCATAATTAATTGTTGTATACAACAATGAGCCATTTTTGTAAAATTAGACATTGAGAAGAAAATTCTTATCAAGCCCTTATAACGTCAGGGGTTCAATTATAGTTCAGACTGTATCACACTCCCAGGTATTTAGTGATAACACAAGGCCCTCTTTCTAACAAGAAAATATGATGTGAATATAAATTTTGTTCACAATTAGTCTTGTAATGAGGTATATGAATCACTGTGAAGTCAGACTAATAATTATAAAACTGTCATTAGATTTTTTTTCCTTTCAGGTACCTTAATTGTGTGTTTCAGTCCTCATTTTGAAATGATGCTGTGAAAACCACTTGGAAAATTTGAAAACCACTGAGAGAAGGTTTTGGATCCTGGGATAAATTTTTTGAAGGCTATACGCATGGGGGCTGGGTGCCGCTGACAGATGCCAGGTGATAGAAATCCCGGCTCAGAGATCTAGTCTTGCTGAAAATCTACACCTTCTGGGGTTCCCTTGGAGCGATCACGTTTGCTGCAGGGACGGCCCAGGGAAACTAGAGCGGTCACTGTCTTGCAGTTGCTTCACGTGCGACCTAATGGAACCGACCTGCTGAAGCCACTTTGTGAGAGTGTGTGCATTTGTCTCCTGCCAGCCCACTTTCGGATTTTAAATTCCTCAAACCATGACCTATTTTTCCCATAGTATGTGATTTTAAGGGGGCGCGGGGCTCACTGCTTTGCGTACCAAGTGTCTGTACCAAGGAAGCGTGGTTTTGTTAAGGGCACGTTCACTCACCTGTGCTGCTGGCTGCAGCCGCCCATGCCAGGTGCTTGAGGACACCCTTGACCTGGCACAATGCCGCCAACAGTTGCTGGGACCTCACGTTTGCAACCCTGGGTCAGCCCACAACTGTCAGTGTTCAAACAAAATAGTGGGATCAATGCAGGTGTCCCAGGAGCTCCTGCAAGTTGGTTGGTGGGGGGGAGGAGGGTGCCTGTGCACCCTGGGCCTGGACTTTCCAGAAGATGTCATCTTCCAGGACCCTCCGCTAAGCTACTGCCAGCTCGGTGTTCACAGGGCAGGAATTGGGGGAGAGCACTCTCTTCTTTTCCACACTTGCCCATGGCTGCAGAGCTGTTCCTACTGTCCGACAGCTGAAAACTGGGTCTAGAAGAGCCAGGAGGCCCCAAGCCAGCGGCAGATCTACTGTTGCTGCGCTGACAACACAGCCAGCCTGATCAAGCCTCCTCTTCATCAGGTTTTGTTCTTTTACTTCCCAGTGTCAGCAGTCCTGGGAACAGGAAATGGTTTGTGCAATAGGAAGTGGCAGGAAACTGATGACTAACTACTTTTGACCTCTGTGGATACATTTTCAATGTAAATAGAGATAGTTACACACACTCCAAAACACATGTGCATTGATAAATGTGAGCTATATCCAGGCCGTACTCGTTTTAGTTTTTAAAATAATACCATTCCTGAAAGCTTGCTGTGTGCCAGGGACTTTGGAGGCACTTGTGTTCCTGCACTCACACAGTCCTGACGTGTCCCCAGGACGCATTAGGACAAGAGAAAGGCAGGCGTAGGCAGTGACAAGGCCGGGCTGAGATGCGAGCCCAGGCCTTGGGGCCACTGATCTGGACCCGTGGGCTTAGCTGCCTCCTCCCAGGACCAGCAAACTCTTCAGGACTTTCTTTCACTGCTTGGGGTTTAAAGACAATTCAGCTACATCATCTGTGAGAAAAGCATTTCTGGCTTGGCAGGTGGTTACGTAGTGGGGCTGAGGTGTCATTACTTCGTATTTTCACAGTGCAGAGGGAAGTTCTTACCAGACACCAGCTGTCTGACTCTGGATGTGAAAGGCCTCCTTCTCTCACTGGGCTCGCTGCTCAGCTGCCCTGACACTGAGATAGCCAGCCGCTGCTGTCCCCACGTAGTGCTCCCTCTGGAATGACAGGGCCTGCTTGGGGCTGTTTGATTAAGTGAAAGTGTGCCGTCATGAAATCAGGCACTGGACCAGCTGAAATGTTGAAACCTGGTCAGCTGAGGGAGAGGAGAAAGTCGAGTCTGGCTATGGGTCCCTAGAGGCCCAGGAACCTGGCACAGAGAAGGCCAGGCAGCCTGACGAGAGCTGGTAGTGAAGGGGGCGTTGAATTGTCTCTGGCATGTTGGCTGAGGGGACAGTTTATAGGCCTGTCTTTGAACTCTCTGAACCCACGTCCTTTTTCTCTTTCCTCACTTCACAATTTAACACTTTAGTGTTTTTGATTGCAAAAACCTCCTCTCATTCTTTCTGCACCTTTAAAAGCTTTACCTGGATGGAGCACCAGGAGAGCCCCACCCCCCCGTCTGTCACAGCTCAGGCTGCCGTTTCTCACTCCTACCTAATCCCAGGCTCCCACTTTAAATACAGAAAACCCATTTTAGAACTTTGAAACAAAAAAGTGTTACTCATTTCACTGTGCTACATTTTATCTCCATTAAAAAAAATGATGCTTACTACCAGTGAACATTGAGAAAAATCCAGTGTAATTAATGCCAGTTAATCAAGTTGATGGCCCTTGAAGATCTATAAAATGTAACTGTAACATTCTTACAGATGGGCTTGGACAGAATAATTAGGAAATAGTGAATGCCGGCATCATCAGTATTACTTAGAGTTCAGCAAAGTAACGTGAATGGCTGTATAGGACTGGGGAGAGAGCAGAACTCTGGTGTGAAATATAAAGAGTTTACCATAGGAGGATGATTACCCATTTTCCAGCTCTGGTAACAACCTGTCTATTCAAACATTATTTGGTGGAAAATAAAAAGCAAAACTGGAGACTTTGGTATTTCTTTGTAACTGGGTAAACATGATTTGTATAGATCTTTTTTCTAAACTTGGACATATGTCTAGAGAACCTATACATATTTTAGACAAAAAAAAATTATCCATTTTAGTTGCAATTAGTAAAAACTAGTAAACTCAGGTTTAATGGACATGAAGATATCAAATAACTTTCTAAATACATAAATAGCTGACTCAAATAGAGGTAATGTTTAAAATAGTTGGTATGTCAGGAGCACACATGACCCTAGGGGCTGCCAGCCTGGGAGGGGGCATGGTGCCAGGCATTATTCCGTGATTGCTGGGGGGAATTTCAGGGGTGTTCTGGGGGAAGGGCTGGGCAGTATGCTAAGAGCTATGTCCTGAGTGGTGTGGAAATAGTTCAAAAATTTTAAACTGATAAAGCTGGACTGGCTGAATCTCTCTGCTGTGAATAATTGCTTTTAATCTTATATCTAAACATGTAATAAAGTTAAAGTGATTCTGATAAAATACCATGGCTTATATTAAAACAAGAGGTGTTCATTATCAGACCTGTTATAGATTCAGGGGACTCTGGGTGCTCTGTCCCTGTCGCCCCAAATGGTACGTTTCTTGTGGAGTGAGACGTAATCTGGCACTCAAAAATACTTCTCAGGAATCATTAAATCCCATTGCAAAAACTGCTCCCACAACAACAGACACAGAGGACCCTCCCTTCTGTTCTGTTTTCCTATGTCACAAAGGCAAGGATTTTCAGATGCTACTATTTACTCAGGTCAGCATTCTGGGCTATAAGCAGCTTACACAGCTGCTTGCCCTTCCCAGAGCCCAAGTATGTCTATGTATTTCTTTCTTTTTTCCATTTGTTCATTCAGACAAGTAATTACTGAAAGGAGACTACTTGTAAATATTTTAAAAATCAGAGCAGAAAGGAAGAAGCATGGATTACCCGCCAAGAATTTTTATGCTCTCCTAGTAGGAAGTTTCTCCAGTAGGAGCTGTTAGACCCAATTTTTTAGTGCTCTACTTTTTATTAAATTGTAATAATTTCCTTAAGATTTAATTTAATCCTTTGGAAATTATAAAAATGTAAGATTTTCGGTGAAATGTGTTGTCCAAGGGAAACAAAAACCCAGAAATTATTTTTTATTTCAATATGGAGTGCAAATTGGACCCCTAAGATTTTAAAATACATTTCTTATTGCCATTACACAGCCACCCATATGTACATAGGGCTATCCTTGACACAGAAATTAAATTACAAAAAAGTCAACTTGCTGATACGGATGAGAACATCTTATTAAGAATCACAGAACTTGAAAAGACTTCCAAGGTCACTTAGTTCAGATCTCAGAGAGACAGTTACTTACTCAGGGCTACATAGTTCATTAGGATAGAACTAATAAGGCCTTTTTATACCCAGCACAGCAATCTTTTCCCTATATGACACCAGCATTTCTTAAAGAGCTTAATGTTTGAAAATATTCAACATGATCATTGGTTACAATACTGGGGGGGAAAAAGACTCAAAAGTAACAGTATTTTAGTCATTAAAAGACATAGACCTTGGGGTACATAAATTAAACTTACAGAAAGGCCAGCATCATGCCATAAATCACTCGGGACTTGGAAGATCTGGTTTGAATCTGGTCCCCAGCATTTACTAGCTGTGTCACAAGAGTCACATCACTCCGTTAGCTCTGAGCCTTGGCTTCTTAACTATAAATGGGGATAATGATTAACTGAGAGCTGCTATGTACTCAATGAGGTAATAACTAAAGTGCCTGATAGTTCGTAGGGACTCTATAAATGTCAGTACTCTTTTTGCCTCTATACCCCACTGGAACTCTGTTTAGAAAGTATGAATATGTAGAAATTATTGGGAAAATGCAATGTTAAGGTATAAGTTAAATTTTAGTAAAGGATAATGGCATTTGATTAAATGTCTAGGACATAAGTACACACTTCCTTCGGTCTTACAATGTTTAGTTACATTAGTTATTTAAAATGAATGCACAGATTATGAAACAAACAGTATGTCTTTAATATGTTAAAAAAACGAATCGCAGATTCATCCTGAAGGAACCAGATCCTGAAGGAAAAAACACACAAATCACCCTAATCCAGGGGGAACACTATGGAAATTGTTTTGCAATCATAAAACTGTGAATCGGTCTGAAAGTTCATCAAAACAAAATGCATTTTATAATTCTCTCATAATCCTATAATTAACAGACAATTATTTTTTAGTTAAAGTTTCTGTTTAAACATGGAATGAAGATTGGATTACATGGCACAAGGGCCTGCCTCTTGGCTCAGAATATTTTTACCTCTGAAGTTTCATTTAGGGTCAAATGAGTAGAAACCTGACACGGTCAGTTAACATTTAACTGCTCTGCAGTGGTTTAAGCTAAATGTTAGTATTACATCTGCAGCCATCATGTTAGTGGTTTAAAAAGGCAGCACAATTAGCATTAGAATGGCTGTGAAGAACAGTGCCTTTTATTTTATGAATGCTGTGTTTGCACAATCAGATATAAATGTGCCTCACTGACTGGAATCCATGGTACTATTTTATTGATTAATTTCCTTGTATTAAAAAAGAAACTTCCTACGTCTCTTCTCTATGAATACTTTAGCTTGAAATTCAGGGCCAACCAAAATCTGGCATCTACTACTGTTGAGGAAACTCCTACCTTAAAGCCTCAGACTGTCCCACTTTCCAAGTTTTTGTCAGTGCCCTCCCTGAGCACTTGTATGGTTTCTTCCAGCCTGAGATCAAACCCACCTCCGGGGCAGTTCTGCTTAGGCTTCCAGGCCTGGAGTGGCAGTGCTCATTTCCATTCCTACAGCATTTTGTCTTTCTCATTTACTTTTTTTTTCATGGACGGTGTAGGTGCCTGAGCACTGCAGTATACACCTGAAGCTAAAGCTGAATAATAATATCATTTACTTTTATTAGTTAACTTGTCATATGTGTGTGATATTAACCCTCAGCTTAGCTCCTAAGTGCCCCAGGGTTCATTGAAGACAGGTATTCAAATATTTATTGATTAAGATATTCACACTTAAAATGTGTCCTTTTCAACCTTTGAAATGATAAGCCATCTCACAATTTAAAAGGAGACTCAAAAAATCTATTAAGACAATAAACAAAGATTGACTTTACAAAGATACTGGGAATGTCCCATTTCCTCCTAGGAAAATTTAAGGATTTAAGATTTTTAGAAAGAACATTTGGGACAAAAAGCCATCAAAGACTGATTCTTAAATCCAAGGAATATTTGCATTCCTGCAAGAACTCCATGGTGATGAAGAAAAAAAAGTGTGGAATACTATAATTCTCTATTTAAATGTCAAGAATAGCAATAAGCAAATAGAAAATCAAATTTAGAACAGAAAATATTATTCCCACTCATGGTTAATTACTGATGTTTGATATGGAACCATTTTAGTGTCAACATATTAAATGACATAATTTTTCACAACGACAAAAAACCATTATAAGGATCTTTCCAACTGGAAGCTTACCCATACATATATTCTGAGTATGTTGTAACTTGTCAATGTCGTATTACGATATGTTTGTAATAATGTGATTGAAGAGTCCACATTAATTTTTAGATTTTTAAGCATCTTGAAGGCAAGTGATTTTTGTATTCTCACTGCACTTATTATATGTTGGGTAGTGAGTGGTGTACTATAGACCTCAAATGCCGGAGGCAGGAGTGTGACGGAGAGAAGGACGGGAACTGTGGATAGTGGCCTTGTGTGCAATGAGGCACCTGGCTCTTCACGCCCGTCTCAAACCTCTGCTGTACTGATTACAAGAAATAATGTAGATAAGGGTTTTGCATAGTTCCTGGAACATAACAGTACTTAATACCTTTTTTGAACATATTTTTAAAGAGTGCAAACATATACCACATGCTGTTCTAGGTGTTGGGAATTCCAAATAGAACAAAATTGAGTCCTTGCTCTTGTGGAGCTTACCGTGTAGGGGTCGGTGACAGACAAACCTACCCATAGACAGAATGTGTCAGGTGGAAATAAATGCTATTTAAAGAATTAAAAGGGGAGTAAGCAGTCTGTGTGTGCGCGCGCACGCTGTGGTAAGGGAAGCCTTCTCCCATCAAGAACTGAGAAAGGGTGGGAGTCAGGCTTGCAGGTGTGTGGGGAAAACTGCAAGGAGAGGAAACACCCAGTGCGCAGCCCAACAAACTCAGGAAGAGGATTTTACTTCCCCTTTTTCTTAAAGAGATCCAGATAGAAAAACCTACTACAGGAAGGGACCTTGGCATAATCACCTTGAGCATTTTCACCCTAGAATTAGTCAGGAATACTCCAAGCATGTTTACTAGCCACCCACTGTGTCCAATGCTTTGCCTGTTTAAGGATGGGGGAGGGGAGGGAATTTTAGGGTCTAGGGGAAGAGGGGTGGACATAAGGTCAGCGAAGCAGCAGGGGGTCAGAGCACATGGACTCTTGGTAAGCAGGCCTTGGTAAGAACTTCGGGTTTTTTATTGGAGAGGGGAAACCATTGAAGAACTGTGAGCAGAGAGGTGAAGTGACCCATGTGAATTTGAAAAGCTAATACAGAGTAACTACTATTGCCAAATGCTGTAACCATAGGGATTTACTACCAAAGAGTGCCTGTCTTGGTTCTTTAACTCTGATCTGGTTCACCTCCTATAAGTAAGTACGTGGTGAAGTCATATGATATTCCAGTTTCTATGGGTCAAAAATGGTCAAACACTGTCAAAAGGTTCAGTGTGACTTATTGGGGTGCAAAGAACATGGGCTTTGAGTAAAATATAAGTGGATTTGAATCCCAGACCTAGGACTCATGAGCTACAGTCCTGCGCCAGTTACTTAACCTCCTTCTCCTTGGTTTCCCCTTATATAAAATGGGGATAACAGCATGACCGACGCCACAAGGTTGAAGTGAAGATTAAATAATACACATGTAAAGCACTTAGCACAGGACCTAGGAGTTTAATATGGAGGTGAACCAATTAAGAAGGGGGACTGAATCTTTTACACTAGCAGATCAAATAAATAATTTACTACCCAAACCCTTTCAAACCACTTATCATTTTGCTAGGTATTGAAGAAGCACACCTTACTTCAGTTTTAAAAGAGACAACAGCTTTTTGATGAAATCACTATTTCTTGCATTTTTATAACTCATCCTTTAAATAATTAGTATGTGAATATTCTATGGCGCTATTAACTGCAATGGATGTCAGGTAACTTATTTGAGAGTTAAACGTTAACTTTGTCCACCAAGGCAATTGCATTTCCTCTATCAAAGTAGCTTAATTTTAAAAACTCACTGTGTTCTTCAAATGAACAGGCCAGAAGTTACTTGCCAAAGAGAATTTATTTGAAATTTACTTAGTAGCTTCAGTGCAACTCAATCTTAAAAGTTCCTAAGAATTTGCTTGAAGCAAAATTTTACCCCAACCCCCCCCCCCCCCCCCCCCACTTAGGTTCCCAGTTAAAACACAGTACACACGATTATCAGAAAATTTCAGGTACAGGTAACTCTCACAATGGTCAGTTTGATAGCAAATAGTTGTATCTAAATTATTAATTGAACGTCACAAAATGCAGATTTAGTGACTGATAACATTGCAGAAACCAAAGAGAACTACTACATTGTTGTAGTTCAGAAAATTCTTTCCTAAACTAACCTAAATATTTGAAATCCATCATACTGCAGGGAAAAGCCTCTTGACCACTGCATGGTAATTTTTGCAAGTTTGCAAATAGAATGTTGACTTCCGCTTTTCAAATTGGCTATATGCTCTGTGTTTCATTTCTTTACTGTGGCTGCATTTTATTACTGGATACCGCTGCCATCACGAAGCAGAACATTGCAAACGCCATTCTCGATGCTCAGAATTTCCAACGCCGCGGAGCTCATTCCTGACCATAGCTGGCTCTCGGAATAACGGAATGCGGCAGCAAAGCACACCATGTCCCCACAGACGCGCCCACCGCTCGGACAGGTCACTGCACGGGCAGCAGTAACGCCGTCGGGGCAACGAGGGACGCCTACGCTAGACCGGCCGCTCCTCAGACTCCGTCCGCCGCGCGGCTCTCAAAACCGGAGAAGACCGCGGGGACACTAGGAGTCGTCGTGCGGTCCTCTCAGCCACACCGCGGCAGTCGGAGCCCACCGCGAACAAGTCCCGCGGAGGCGGACCCGGAGCCGCACAAACATTATAGCCGGGGCCTGGGAGCAAAGACCTCCTCGGCTTCCCGTCCCCGTCCCGGCCGTTCGGGGTCCGACGGGCCCCGCACCCCTCGCTGTGGTCCCCACACCAGGGCCAGCAGACCCGGGCCCGCACACCCCTCCCCCTTACCCCCTGGGGGCGCGCCCCCTCCCCACGCAGGCGCGCGGCAGGCCCCTCCCATCCTCCCCCTCGCTCACGGAGCCGGGCGGGGGCGGGGCGACCCTCGGAAGGGGCGTGGCCGCAGGCCTCGACACGCGCACGCGCCCTTGCACCTTACGGCTACGTGTCGGGACACGTGACGCCCACCCCGAAAGTCCCCCTTGAAGCAACAGGACGTTAAAAAAAATAAATAAATAAAAGAAATTTGGGGGGTTGAGGGAGGTGGAGGAGAGGAGGAATGAGAGCTTTTTAGAAAACTATAGTAACGGGAGGAGAGGATGAGGTCGGGCAGCGGCGAGCGCAGCCCTGGCGCGTCCTGCTGGGAATCCCTCTCACCTAACGCCACAGCCCGCCAGCGCCCGCCAGACGAGCCGGCCAGGCGGCAGGGAGCGCGAGGCGGCGCGGCACTCGCCCCCGCCCCAGTCGAAAGCACCGCCACCCGGCGCCCTCCTCAGGACGTCGGTCCCTCCGCCCTACACCGGCCCCTCCCGCCGCTCTCATCCGCCCGCGGCGGCGACCCCGGCCCGGCGCCCAGGCCGGGCTCGCAGTGCGCCGCCTCATTCCCGTCGCCCACCCCGCGGGGGGGGACGCGGCGCGGCGGCGGCCCCTGGGCCGGGGGATGCGTGCGGCGGCGGGAGGAGGAGCGTGCCGGCCGCCCCGCTAACGGCCGCCCTGCGCGGCCCCGCCCGCCGCCCGCCGCCCGCCCCCGGCCCTCCCTGCGCCGCCGCCCCTCCCCCCGCTGCCGCCGCCGCCGCCGCCGCTGGCAGCGCCGACTGAACTGAGGCGAACTCCGCGGCCAAGTGAGTGAGGAGGAGGAGGCGGCAAAGAGGAGGAGGAAGAGGAGGAGCGGAGTCAGAGCGCGGCTGCAGCGGCAACGGTAGAGGCGGCCGCGGCGGGGACCAGCCCGGAGAGACCCCGAGCCCGCGGCACAGGCGGCGGCTGAGCGGGCGCGACCAGCAGAGCGAGCGGCGGCGGCCCGGCTCTTCCTCGTCCGGCCCCGAGCGGCCCGCGGAGACCCGCCTCCCGCCCGCCGGCCTCGTGAGGGACGCGCCGAGCCGGCGGCCGAGAAGCGGCGGCGGGCCGGGAGCGCGTCGGGCCGCGGCGGAAAGTGCCTGCGGGGGCGGGGAGAGCGCGGCGAGCGCGCGGTCCGGCCGCCCCAGCGCCCGGCGCGGGAGCGAAGCGGAGCGGGACGCCGAGTCCCGAGCGGCCGGCGGCCGGGGCTCCCCGCCCCTCCCTCCTCTCCGGCGGCGGCGGGCGGAGTGAGCTGCGGAGCCTGGAATATGGTCGGGGAAATGGAAACGAAGGAGAAGCCGAAGCCCACCCCAGATTACCTGATGCAGCTGATGAACGACAAGAAGCTCATGAGCAGCCTGCCCAACTTCTGCGGGATCTTCAACCACCTCGAGCGGCTGCTGGACGAAGGTGAGTCGCCTCCCGGCCCCTCGCGGCCCGCGCCCGGGCGGCGGCCCCTCTTCCCGGGACCCGACGCGCTCCTGCCAGCGTGTGGGGAGGGCGGGAAGGTCGTGGCCAGAGGGGACCGTGCGCCCGGGGACCGTGAGGCCCGGGCGGGGCGCACGGAGGCGGCGCCGAGGCCCGGGGCGCGGCGGGCGGGCGGGGGTCGGCGGCGCGGGCGGGACCCACCGGCGGGACGCCCCCCAGCCCCCGGGCCCCGCGCCGCCCGAGGGCTGCGCTGAGGAGGCTGCACGGCGAGCCTCCCGCGCCCCCGGCTGCCAGCCGCGCCTGGGAGCACCGCGACGGCCCGGAGCTCCGCGGGCCTCCCGGGGAGGAGCCCGGCCCCGCGCCCCGCGGGCGCCTGAAGGACACCGGCCTCGGGGCCGCTCGGGGTGGGGGTCTCCTAACACGGAGATTCCAGTGGGGCTTTTGCTGATTTGGAGTTTGTGTAGCTTGTAAATACTCGGGGGGAGCCGCGTGGGGCTCGTTAACTTAAAGGAATTCCATAGGAGACCGAAAGTAATGCTGATTTAGCCGAAGGCGAGGACAAAATGACAGCGGAAAGCACTTTTTGTCCTTTTGTTTGGGGAAGCGAGAGAACTGTTCGGGAGTTTAACTTCACTGGGGTGGGGGGGGGGGTGTTGAATACGAAATACCGCGAGGACAAACGCTGAACGGAATCCCGAGTTTCAAAGAACTTCGGCGGAGAGCTGCTCCCGAGGACGCCGCTGCCTTGGTTTGTAGGACAGGAAATCAAGGCACTTGAAAGGGCGAAAATAAAAATTAGTGAAAGTTTGCAAAAAAAGAGAAAGCTTTATCCGTGTAGGGCCGCGGGGAGTGAAGAATGACAAGATCAATTTTGGCCAACTCGAGAATTTCTTTACAAGTTCTTGCAGCCCTGACCTGGAATATTAATCTCTATCTAGTAGCTGTGAATTTTTTGGACTAGAGAAAAAAATATGACCAACAAAAACGTCTATTTTGAAAGTCGAGTACCAAAGAGTTTCTTTTTATGTCTAGAAGCATCACCGAAGGACTGTTTAAAGAAAACTGAAAACTTTAATAGTGATGAACAATGGATTTTAGATTTTTCACAAGAATTTCGTGATTTTTACAGTATAGAACTGGGGAAAAGGAATCAAGCTTAGAGATTTGGCATGTCACTAAAGAACAAAAGACCGGAAATGTTTCCGTGATAAAAGATGGTTAAAGAGGAATCCCAGGAGCTTTCCGTTGTCTTGAAAATCATAGAAACAATTTTTAAAGTACAAAACAGATATTACTGAGTCCTCGTCTTTGCTTACATAGGTTAAACAAGCAGCAGCAACCGCTATTGAAATGGTCTTTTCCCCCACTGTTGAAACAGCAAATCTCTTAATTTCAAATTGCTCCAGAGAAAACTTGAGCTGTCCCTTTAAGGGGTTCTGCTTTTCCTATTTGTGTTGGCATTTGAAAGATTGTGGAGGCAGAAAACTTTCTGGAATGTCAAAAAAAAAAAAAAAAAAAAAAAAAAGGCTGGAACTCTTAAATCGAGTATTTCCAAATGTGAGCGCTAAGGGGCGCCAGTTATTTTTTTTAAAACGAGAAATGTTTGGAGCAAACTGTAATGTCAATAATCTGACCTATATTAAATTTAGTTGAAATTTAAATCATAGTAGATTATTTCATCTGTCATTTTGTAATCATATATGTAGTTACAAACATTGAAAACACTTTAAAATTATTGGGACAATTTTATCACATTTCAAAAATAATACGCTATTTTTTAGTTGGCATATTTTGGTGAAGTTACAGTTGTCTCAGTGTTAGTGAAAATTTCTGTTAAGATTTTTTTTTCCCCTTAAGTACAGTTGTTTAGCAGGAATTCTTTATAGTCGTTAAAATGAAAATAGGCCATGATGATATTTAAGATTAAATTGCATTCTTTTAATTTTAAAATGTTAAATTCAATCAAATGGCATAAGGGATTATTTTTAAAAGTTTGGAAATATTTTCACCTCATGCGTACTATTTTTAAAAGTAAATTGAGTTCTAAAAGGCTCTTCGCTTTTGCTTTTATGTTGATCTTAAAACCTCTAAATGATAATTCGGAGTTGGTTCTCTGTTAGAAAGTTTCTGACCTCAATAATTTTTCTGGCTTCAATAATTTTAATCTTCCAAATCTAGAATTCCAATTATGTCATTATCTCTAACAAATGTTCATTTCTCTCTGGTTGGAAATAGTAACCACTTGAGTTTTAAATGTTAGAGGCTACTAGTTGAGGGTGATACATTCTAAATAATATGTATATTTTTTCTTTTTAATGTGGTTTACTCTATTAGTGTTATGTTAGTCTATCTTGAGTTTTAGCCTTTTCAACTCCCCAGCATAAAAATTGTTTCTTTATGGTAGTTAGGATGTTTAAAATGGACAACATATAATGACTAGGAAGTTTGATTTTTTTTTTTTTTTTTTTTAATCAGACCAGTACAAACATGCAGGAAAAGGAGCTATTCCTTAGTGTGGATTAAGCTGCTTCCTGTAATTGTTAGCCTTATTGTAAACTTAATTTGACTTAAGAAAAATATTGGTTTCTGAAATACATCACTTTTTTCCCTACCGGATGATTTAATTCCAAAATTTGGCAAGTTGTGCTTTACACCCTTTGTGGCCTGTCATTGTCCAAAACAAATTAATCATTACTTCTGTTTGTGGTTAGGAATTACGTTTCCCTTTCTCCATACAGTTGGCTGAAAAATTCTTTTTAAATTTAGATAAAACTGTAAATTTTACTTTGGTGATTAATCAAGTTAAGATATTGTATTAGTTGCAATAGATATATTTTTTGATAACTAGAAATTTTGAATGAGTATTTTGTAATTTTGAAATAAATTCTATTTCAAAATATTTCTCAAAAGTAAGCTTTCAAAAATTTGCTTGTCAGTTTGAGCATTTTTATTTGGCTGGTTACAAATTTGAGATTTATTTGTGCTAGATTTTCTTAGTTTATTAAAACCTGAATGCTTTAAATGAGTATTTTAATTCCATGCCAAGTTAACCTTTAGCTTATATTTTGACTATGGCCTATGGACTGTCTTTTTTTTTTTGTATTTCGGGGGCAGTGGTTGTCAGATTTTCCTCCCAATTATCTTCAACATTTTTGCTTTTTTAAATTTTGAGTACATTCTAGGTTGGAACAGTCATATAAAGGATGTAACTTCAGTTGATAATTCCAGTACTTAACAATCTTTCATTGAAGATAGAGATGATTACAGATAAAACCAAGGTCTTAAAGTCTCAAACTGCTCTCTGGAGGGAGACGTTTTCAACTGAACCATGGGACCATTCATGGGAAAGAGTAGCTATTACACAAGAAGTTTTTTTTAAAACCTTTTTTGTCATGAAAATTAAACTTAAGCATCAACAGTTCTTGAATGAAAATTCTGCAATTCAGAATTGAGAAGAATTTTATTGAAAAATAAAATCAATTTAAAAACCCCCAATAGAGAAAAATGGAGAACTAGGGATTTTAAAATCAGATTTTGAGGTTTTTGTTTGTTTCTTTGTTTGTTTTTTTTTTGGTAGAGGTGAGATTAAAGCTACTGATAGGAAAATTAACAAATGTATCCGATTGTTTATGAGGAAGGCCATCCTAAAGCTTTGTATTGTGAACATCTGTAAAAATAGTGTGTGGCTCAGAGAAAGTGAATAAACATGTTAGATTCTGCATTACTGATATGAAAAATACATTTTCATTTTCTCATGGTCTTTTTGGGGGTGGGGATAATAAGTGTCCTTTTTGACCTCAACTTTGTTTCTCACTCTGCTCTTTCTCCTTTAAAAATGGGGGCAAAAATATTGTAAATTAAAACCTGCCTTGCTAGTTAACGTTTTTCCATGTTAATGTTTATTTTCACCTATTAACACATTCGTTATTGACTGTATCATACCCTGTTTTCTAACACTTCAATTTTTTTTTGAATAATCTTGTCTACAAATCTTTGTTTTAAAAATTAAGTGGCTATTTGTTGGTTTTGAGAGGACTCTTGCTATATGTATAAGTTTATTACAATTTTAGGGCTTTTTTTTCCCTGAAGAAGCATTGTGGACATAATCAATATCTGTGACAAATTTTACTTGTTAAAATAATCTGTTATTTAGGAGCAAAGATTTTTGCTTTGTACACAAGCCCTTTGAATTAATGGTAATAAAGAGAAAGCCAGCATTTACATCAGTTGTTCTTTCCATTATCCTTTTTTCTTTTCACCCAGGAGGTGTCACCAACTATGTAAGGTAATGATGGAAATGATCATTTGTATCATAGGTCATTTATTCAACATTCATTTTCTACTTTTGAAGCTTAACTCCCCCACAGGCAGAATATATGTTCAAAATGCACATACTATGTGGCAGAAGGTGATTCCTTCTTCTTCATCCAATTCACATGTTTTATAGTAAAAGCTACTCCCAAGAATGTAACATAACTGAGTTAATAGAAATAGGACTCTTTGCCAATAGCATTTGCTAGTGTATTGGTATGAACAACTTTTCTTAAGTGGCTTTGAGAGTATCAGTGAAAACATGTTAATTTGACTTTTTAACTGTTTTTTACACATATTTCTGCTATTAACTCCTCACTAAGTCACTGTGCTGAAGTTGATTGAAGTGCATCAGTTTTCCATAAGAAAAAGTGGTTTCTGGTTTGCTTTTTATGGGACATAGATTCCTGCCACAAAAACCTGAAGTGTAATAAACCAGACCCCCTCTGCTTCCACCTTGTCTTCACTGAGGCATGATTCAGATGCTCCTTTTTTGAGGCCAGTATACTTAGGTAGAAAGGTTTTTGTTTTGCTTTATTTTTTGATTTTTTTTTTTTTTTTTTTGGTTTTAGAGAATTATACTACCAGTTTGATCATAGGGGCAGCTTTTAATAATTTGACCGGAGCTACATTTTAATTTATTTGTGAAATTCCGTGTACTTAATACACTTTGATTTATGCATATAATGGTGTACTTATAAGTAAAACTTGCTTTTCTCTGTTGGAGATGGAAGATGCTATGCTATTGTTGGTTTTATTTGTTGATAATTTAAAAAACAGTCTACTGAGCAACTTTCTGCTATTGGTGAAGATACCAAGGATGTATAATAGAGCCATCCTGTGGGGGTAGTTCATGGGCCCATGTCAAGAAGTTACAATTGGAATGTGTACCAGTTTTTTATTTACATGATTGACAGGGCTTTATTATTTTCTCAGATCCCTCTTTTTTTGACATTAAGACAGTTCAGTGTGAATTTTAAGTGCAATAAGGTATTTTTCCTTTAATGAAAACTTTTAGGTAATGCTTATACCTCTTTAAAAAATTGAGATTTTAGTTTTGGGGCCCAAAATAGCTACCTTATTTGATGTCCAAGTAAGATATTTACAGCTTTATTTTCATTCAACAGAAAGCAAAAATAGCATCATGCTTTTCGTAGTGAGTACAGTTTGTTTTGCTAGTTTTACGAAATTTGTATGGTGGTAGAAAAAGATTAATATTTTTCCTTCCAACTTCTAAGTTCTTCTAGCTGGGCTAATAATCAAGTTAACAGAGAGATTAACAGGAGAAAATCAAAATGTTAATACACGTGCGTGGAGAATTTATATATGCATGAAAATTCCAAAGGCAGTGAGGCAACATTGAGTATATATGACATTTTGTCCAAAAGAGGAAAGGGAGGGTGTATTAGATTTCAGAGGTGAGGAGGGTAGTTGAGGAATTGCAGAACACGCATCAGGCAAATTGTTGTTGGGCAATCCAGAAGCAATGGGACTGGGGGCACCTAGCTAACAGGCCCCTGCCTGAAGCCCTGTTTACCAGACTTAATTCAAATCCAGCTGTTCAGGAGAACAGCCTAAGATTCCCTTCCTGGAGCAGCCTTTCTATCTGAACCTCTTGGGCAGGAAAAGGGCAGGGCCACAGGTTCTTTCTGAGTCTTCTGTTTCTCAATAACCAGCTTAAAATCAGTATCCCAAAGGCAGCATCGGGGTGGCTAAACTTTGGTTCACTTCAACTGTAAATATAATCACAGTCTGTGTTGAGTATTACTCTTTCTATGTAATTATCATGCTTAATATTGTAATAGTATCTCTTTTTGTGTTTGTCTACCCTGTTGGTTTCTTGAAGGTGTCCAACTCATAGCTGGGCACATGTACACTCTCAAATGTTTGTTGACATAATAAATAGGTTGCCACTTTATATCCTTTTTTGATTTCCAGTTTCTCTAAAATATGGGATTAAACAAATTGTGTTACGGTTGGTGATGGTTTGGGGCACTTAGCCAAAAAGGTACTTTGTTTTTCTTAAAAATGATGTTTTTAAGAAATCTTACAATATTATTTGCAGTACTTGCCTTCAAGGAGCTTAATCTTAATTTTACTTTACTACCATTGGTGTGAATGAGAATTAGAAAGATAAAATCACTTAAGCAGGACTCGCCAGTCCTTGTATAAAGTATGTCAATCCATAAGCAGAGAAAAGCGCTCAGTGCTCATCTCAGCTCTTGAAAGTTTTGGTCTTTGTGGAATTATATAGGTAAGCCTTTTCCCTGGTCAGTTACCTATAAATGTCAACATTCAACCCATATGGAGGTCTTGTACTCTGTGCAAAGCGTAGTAGTAAATAGGAAAGATGCCTGCCCCAGTGCTGCTTTGATGGGTTCAGGATAAGTAGGGACTATTTGAATGATTTCAGTTAGAAGAAAGCTGACTATAAACGTGTGTGGCAGATACAATAATTAACACAAGTAGCAATTTTTAAACACAGGTGTTTCAAGCTAATTTGAAACATTGCTATTTCTTATAAGACTGATAAATTGAAATTTCAGTTAACTGAAACTTAACCCTCTTAAAAGGAATGTAATTTTCTGTCTTAACCATGTTTAAAATAAATCTGTCTTGAGCTTTTAACAAATAATATAGTTTGTAGAAGGCAAGTGATTTGTCCAGAATTCTTGTAGTTAACAGGCAAATGACTGTACTTAATGTTTTCACCATTTCCTCAGTTTCCTGAAACAGAAATTCTAGTTTGAAAATCCAGCAATCCTATCAAGCCTAACAAAATAAATAAAATTTTGTTTATGTTCATAATGTTGCTTCATGTATTGATTCTAACCTATATATTTTATTAAATTAAATTTTGAGGCTGGTGAATTGAATCAGTTTGCTGTAATAACATTTCTATTACATTATTTTATGATAAAGCAGGATTTGTCAGTTTGAATGCTTTTTAAGGGTATTGAAGTGTCAGAAAAACAACAAAATGCAAAAGTGGGCTCCTGTTCTATGGCCATGGTAATAAGCAGAGGGCGCATGTGAGCACACACAACGCACACATGTGTGCAAATGTGCACGTGTGCAAAGGGAGATGTAGTGATGTACATCTGAGTTGGCTTTGGAATCTGTGGGAGTGGGTGCTGTGGATGGGAAAGCTCCAGAGCAAAGTCGGTTTGGGAAGTTATGAATTATCTGCTTGGCCCCAGGATTGAAATGATTGTGTATCAACAGTGGGAAGGGGAGTGGGTCTTCAGTAAACACCTTGCTTTTGGCTTTAATGCAGAAAAAGTTCTTGTAAAGACTGGCCATGATCACTTGGTCAGTTGCAGATTATTGGGGGAACCTTGCTTTTGAGCTAATTTAACAGTTTAAAATATATATGAAAATTAACAAGAACATAATATACATATATTTGCTACATTTAAGAGAATAGGAATATGCATGTTAAAAAGCAAACACACATTTTTCTTATTTGAAACCTTTTTCATTACTTTTGATGTCATATTTTATGGGGTCTCAAATCGTTTTACAAAGAGTAGTTGAAGAGATAGATATATACATGGAAAAAAACAAGAAATGCAAATGATGTCTTCTTAAAGTGTAAGGAAAATTAAAGTAATATCGTAAGATCATGGAATTTCAGAGCCACAAGGCACCTGCAGGTCTAGGGATGCCATCTTTGTAGGTGCAGGACCGAGGTCCAGGGAGGTTGTCCTTAAATCACAAGGTGAGGCAGTATCAGAGCTGGAGCTGACCCCTCAGTTCTCCTGTTTTGTGAATGTGTAAGTGAAACTGGAGGAGAAAAACCCAGATAGCTCCATGTGCTAAAAACTGCTGTGGCTTCAAGTGGTGAGCATGAAGAAGGAGGAAACGGGGGTGGGGGAAGGGGTAGTGTTAATTCTGTAATTTGTAGGACTTGAGCTAATGCTGGTCAAATTCTTGGTTTAGAATATACATGTATATATAGTGTTAAATTTTTATGGAAGTTAAAAGGCTGAAAGTGAGAAAGGCGTTTTTAGAGGATTTCAACTCATTCACTTAGACCTGGGATCTAATTATCATTTTGCAGTTAACTAGTTTGGTGGTTTTAGACAGGATATCTAACCTCTCTGAACTGAATCTTAGCTGCTTCATTGTGATCACCTGCACTGCTAGTAACCAAAGGGGAGAGAGCTTTAGCTCTAAATAATACCGTAAAGGGGCAGCTGGTTAGCTCAGTTGGTTAGAGCGCGGTGCTCTTAACAACAAGGTTGCTGGTTTGATCTCCACATGGGCCACTGTGAGTTGTGCCCTCCACAACTAGATTGAAACAACTCCTTGGAGCTTATGGGTCCTGGAAAAACACACTTACATAAAAATTTAAAATAATAATAATATGGTACAAATCTAGTATGTATTTAGTGTTGTTGTTATTGGTATGATTACTATTTTTAATTACTAAAGGAAAACTTCCCATTTCTGACTGGAAAATTTAATGTAGAGGTTTACCATTGCTGGGTGATTCAAGTCAAGAACGCATGCGTGACGTGGTAGGCAGGTGGTAGGCAGCCCAGTGATTTCTCAGGTAGGCAGCTCGTAACAGTGACAGTGAGGAAGTGGATGGTACTGAACTGAGTGGAAATGGCAGCTGCGCTAGGCAGCCACTGCATCCCATTCCTGATGCCCACCCGCCTCGGGCATGATGACTTCTTTCAAGTAGATTCAAAAGAATTAAATGTAAACTACAGTTCTTTGCATGCTGTGTTCCAGTGTTTGTATCCCTCTGATAGAATTGGTACATAGCAGGTGAATAAAATTTTTAAGAAGAAATAAAAATTTCAAACCAACACCAAATATAAATTACTCTGAAATTAACTGTACCTAATCCTCTACTATTGTTGTATCAGTGGGGGCAGTGGTGCCCCCATTGTTATGGTAGGTATCCCAGTGTCCATTCTCTGTGTGTGCATGTGTACACACGACAGCCAGCATAAAGAAGAAAATGACTGTGTTTCTGTCCGTATGCTAATGAGACCATTTTGCAAAGTAGTAAGAGTTCTTTGACTAGTAGACCTGGGATCTAATTATCACTTTGCAGTTAACTAGTTTGGTGGTTTTGGACAGGATATCTAACCTCGCCGAACTGAATCTTAGCAGCTTCATTTGTGATCACCTGCACTGCTAACTGCAAATCAAAATACCCCAAGGCCAGAGTATTGTATGCAAAAGAGTTTCTCAGACTAAGGTAGCATCTGATTGCTGTCAACATTTAGGTTGTTTTGATAGGATTGACAATCGGATAAGCAAAGCAGCTTATAGAGAATGAGAGAAGGAAATGAAAAAGGAGAAAGGTAATTTATTTATCCGTATGGGTGTCAGCTAATTTTTATGTGCAGGAAAATCACTCACTGCAGGCATTCTGATAGTTCAGAAGAAGTCACTTTGAGCTGAAGTATCTAGGAAGGTTTTTTTTGGGAAGTGGAACCTGAGTTGGTATTAATACTTGGTAGGATTTAATGACGTGAATGGGAGGGTGAAGGGTGTTCTAGGAGAAGGGAAAGTGCAATAGTGTCAGAACGGTGGTAGGAGATTGAAAGGCTTTCAGGAAGTTTGTATAGATTAAATTAGTTGGAATGGCAAATGCATGTACAGGAGTAGTGAGAATTAAAGAGTAGAGCCAGAAGACTGAGCTAGGGCTATATTGTAATGGGCCTTGAATGCCAGGATGAATAACTTACATTTTATTCCGAGTTTTGGAAGGAACCACTGAAGGCTTGGATTATATCAGGGTGTCAAAATGGGGCGGGAGGGAGGTAAACTAACCTGAGTGTATAGAATATATGGGCTCAAAGAAGGAGAAATTGGACACAGTGTGAAGAGTTAAGATAAAAATAATATTTAATAAAAATATTCATATTTTGAGCTTTCTGTGTGTTAGATTTCAACTCTTTACAGTTTTTAAAAATGTTTTAACTAAAAATAAACGTACACGCAAATTATTTTTTTCTTACCCACAAGTTGTACTCATCCTGCAGTACTGAGAATATGTGGGACTTACTTGGTTAGCTGTCAGCTCAATTTTTGGTTACTTACAATTGAACTTTCATTTCTCTTTGAATTAAAGAGAATTGAAGGAAGTCTTGGTTTGGGGGAATTTTAGGAATTCTTAAATTAGTTTGACGTGGAGAAAATTTTGTCCCAACCTCACTTATCTATTGTGAAATCTATATGTGCTGCAAAACACAGTGAAGACTTTCCGAGAACTTTACTACTATGCTCGTTATCTATTATACTTACTTTGATTTAATTATATTTACATTTATGTTGGTTATTTTAAGTAAATTAGAGCTGTCTTGCTTGACATTCCATCTCTACTTATGCATTAGCAGCAAGGAATATATTGCTATTCTTAACTAATTTCCTAATGAAAAAGTCAGATAGATGCTTATTCTTATTAATTTCTGATTGGTTCTTAAAGTAAAGTGTTGGTTTGCCAGCTGCCTCAAATGGTGATCAGTGAATTTTTCCTTTCTCTTTCATGGTCATCATAATGGGCTCGTGGATTTTCATAGACTTAACTATATATAACTCAATTACAATTATTCTTTTTAATGTTCAAATTATCAAATTTGGCCAGTGATACTGTGTCTCTTGAAATCTGTTTTCTGGAACAACTTAATGTCCTAAGCTCACCTTGTACCTTCCCTGTCCTACAGCTAGAAGTAGCCATTTCTCCAAGTTTTTTTGTGTGTGTAAATGGTACTAGAGATGGGAATTTAAGCACTAGACATGTTCCTTGCTGTCAGGATGAGGTTACTTCCAGGCCATTTTCTGTGGACAAACTAGATAGTATTGATTTTAAAATTCATGAATTCATATTTGTATTTTTAATTCAATTTTAGCGTATTTTATAATCATATCTTTTTTTCTACCAACACCAAAATAACATGATTTCTGATAGTGACAAAATTACTTATTTACTTTATCCTACAGTACGAAGAAAATACTTTCAAAATAGTATTAACATCAGTAAAACTAGCTGGCTATCTTTAAACATTTTTTATACATTATAGACGCATTGTAAATTATAACACAGCCAGTAACTTATTGTTCTTCTAGTTTGATGGCAGTTTCCTTCTTCTTTTGACCTTACTCTATCTATAATAAGTATTTTTTACCAATCTTGTTTTTGACCTCGTGATGTTGTCACTTACCTATTGGCTAAGTTCTTTCCTTGTACTGTTTCTGTTTGCTTTTACCCCGTGCCCAGCAGAAATTAGAGGAAATGTACACATGTATTTTAAAATAAGGACTTAGTGAGTATGTGTGTGTTTTATGGAGATATAAGGAGAAGGTCGGCCTTTTTAGATTAGTGCTTTGTATCGTAACCATGAAGAGTAGAAAGAAGAGAACATAACAGGCAAATTGTTTCAGTGAATTCTCCTGAATATGTAATATTGGTAAAAATATAAGTATAGCTGTTGAAGCTTTTAAAGTCCTACAAGGTAGAGAAAATCCCTAGGTGGAAATTAAGTATTAAAATTTTATTTCTAAGTGGCAAAATCTCGACTGCAAATTTTTTTGTTCTTAAGAACTTTTAATAGTATGAAAGTTATGTTCCAGCAGATGGAGATATTAGTACACAAAAGACTGTGTTTACTGTTTAAAATGTGTTGAGAAATAACCCTTTTGCCAGAATAGGAATTTTTTTCTCCTTTAAATTGTAAGAGAAGAGTTGATTAGGAATATGAATAATAGCAGTTACTAAATTTGATATTTGGGGTGGCATGTAAATTAGTTGTGATGTTTCTTTAAAGAACTTGTCTTATAAAATGACATGTTAGTATGTTGACTATATAAAATATAACTGGTTTAGGACATCAAATCAATTGTAGCAATTTTCTGAAATTGTCTGCTTTTACAGCTTAGTTGTTTGAAGGGTTTTGTTTGTTTTGGCAGAGGACTGAGTCATGTCTGTTTAAAGGTATTCTATTTGTAATGTTGCAATTCTAAAGTCTTTAACCAGGTCATTGATTTTTGTTGGTTGATGTAAGTCAGAAAAAAAAATGTGTGCTGTAGTTTACATATATTCTATATGTAGAGAACGTTCTGGGGATTATAGTTTTATTGTAGTAATAAAAAATTATCAGCAGTAAAAGTAATCTTATCTCACTTTATTACATAGTTTATAGTATACCTTGTCGATTTTTTTAGTTAGGTAAATATTACATATTTTGCTTTAAACTATGCCTTACAATTGGTGAAGAAATATTGCTTACTTAAGTTCCTTCATAGATATGATTCGGAAGTATGTGTGTTTTTGTTAATAATTAACACATTTAAATAGTACTTTTCTAGTTGTTACATTGAGCATTTTTAAACTTTTATTAAACTTTTAGAAAATTCCCAAGTGAGTTGTAAAATGCCTTTCTTCCTTTAATCCCTTGAAATTGAACTCAGACATGGGAGAAGAATACATATGTCCTCTTTGTTTATATGTAGAGGACCAGGGAAGAAAAGATTCTGTGGTACCTTTGTAGAACTGATAGTAACTTTATTTTACTTTTTGCCTCCCCCCACCAGACTGTTATTTTTCTCTTTTTTGTTATTCCTAAAATGTAGAGAATTGGAGATACAAACATTCTCAGTTCACCTCTGGCAATCGCATGATTTGTGGTTTCTGAATCCTGGGAAACGTGGTGAGGGCAGAGAGGTATCACAGCATATTGTCTTTGAATCCTATTGTGTTCTCTCCTGCCCCCCCTCCCCCCCCCCGAAGTTACGAAAAGCCAGTTTTGTGTATACATTTTTAAGATTGTTTCTTACAGTCATTTGAGCGAGTTTATGAGTTTAAGTTTCTTCCTTCTAATAATCATTAAAAAATGTGTTGTTACTTTATTCTTACCATAGTATTCATCTCATGGAAAAACCCTAAAATGTATCAATTAAAAAGTGAAAATCACCCATAATTCAGTGGTAATCACTTTTAACATTTTAGTGAAATTTCTTTTAGTCTTCTTCCCTTCTATTTATGGATATAACAAAATTTGGATGCTGTTTTAATACTATCTTTGTGTGTTTTTTTTTTTAAAAATAAGTTACATCATGATCATTTTTCCCCTGCCATTTCATATTCTTTGACAGTATATTTATGGTCACATAGTTTATCTTATTATATAGGTGTGTTATAATTTACTTAACTATTATCTATTAGACCTATCACTTTGCTTTCAAGAAGCTTGTGTGATGATATCACGTGGTTTCAGAAGTTTATTACTCACTGTTTACAAAGTCTTAAGTTACTAAATATTGTAACTGGGCCCTGTGAATACCAAGCTTTTATTTTTGCAATGCAATTAATCAGAAATCAGCATTCTATGCTGTATTCCAGTAGATTACTATTATATGACATGTAATTTTTGACTATTGTCAAAATTGCACATTTCATATGTTTTTAATGACTTAACATACTTATTTGAATTTTTAATTTCTGTTTGCAAGCATTTGAATGCATGCTATGTGTAAGATGTTACAAGGAATACCACAAAAGCTTCAAATTCATTCCTTACTTCAAGTAGTCTGAGTGGTAAGGTAAATAGTACAAAAAGAAAAGTAATATAAGTAATATAAACATACTGAGAGAGGGCTGAAGGCTAGTGGTAGAGGTCACTTTAGGTTGGAGAAGTTATGAAATGTTTCAGAAAAGGTAAAATTTCACCTGGCTCTTGAAGGATAGATAGGATTGAAGTGGAGAAAAGGTAGGGGAGTAGTGTTCTAGACACAGCGAACACTATCCTTGAATACGAGAACATTTCCAAGTAGAAAGAAAGGGATTCTCTACTGTAGAAGCTTTAAATGCCTGGAGTTTAGATTCTGTCCTATTGATAATGGGAGACCCATTGAAGGTTTTTCCTTTTATATCTTTCCCTTTTTCTCCTTGTATCTGGCTCCCTGTTTCTGTTTAGTATCTATATAGCTTGTTATACTTACTGCATGTGTTCAGATTTTCTTTTCCTTGACCTCTCCACCCCCCTGTATTTTGCCACCTAACTTTTATTTTAGCTATTGTTTTAGTCTGTGCATACTTACTTTGGCTCTCTATTTTGTTTTACTAGTACACTTGGATTTACTTATCTCTTCGTTATAATGCCTTTTATTTTAGTTATTTTCTGTATGTGTGGTTGGTGATTGTGTTGGGTTAGGTACATGGAGGAAGAAGTACATCTAGATTAGTGAGTGAGTTCAAGAACTGGTGAGTATACGCTCTGTACTGTGGATGCATTGCTAGCATAGCTTGGTCTGTGGGGTATGGCATGGTCTTTCCATGTGCCTGCCTTTCATCATCCTCTCCTTTTGCTTTTGTTCTAATGGCTTAAAAGACTGTAATTTTCGGTTGGAATGGAGAAATTAAAGATTGGCTAATTTAACTCTAGTTAGGGAAGTGTTTGCAGTGTGTTCCATGCAGTACTCCCTTTCTGAGAATAGAAGTGTTCTGTAGTCAACATGCTGCATGTGCCTTTTGTATTGACAGGTTAAATACCCAGGATCCTGCAGTAAAGAACGCTAACTTAGTTTAACAGAATGTTTTCTGAAATTGCTTGGTAAAGGAATGCCTTTTTTCTTCCCTTTCTTTTTGGAACAAGTGGTCTAAGGATACATACATTATGGGAAATATTAGAGGACTCCGAAGCTGTGGATCGTAGTGGGAGGAGGGTTTAAATAATAATTGTTTGGAAATCTTAACTTATTTTTAAATGAGAATGCTGGTTCAATCAGATCAAAGTTTATCCTTTGAAAAAAAATAGTTAAATTTTATTTAGTTTAGGATTATGTCAAATGTCATCTGAAAGGAAGCAAGAAAAAAATGCCCTTTCTGGCTTTAATGGTAGGCAAATAGTTTCAATAGTGAATTTTATTTCATTCAAAGTATTTGTTATTTAAATAAAAATTTGAACTTGCTATTTTAAAAAAAATAGAATTTGAAATAAAAGAAAATTAATGCAGGATCCCAATGACATAAATGTCAAACTGAAACATACTTTATAATAGATATGTACAGAAAAATATGTTGATGTTCTAATGTGGCTGGCTTAAGCCTAAACTTTTAAAATTTGGGAACTGTAAGGTGCAGAGGTGAATTTGGGAACTGTAAGGTGAATTGTTAAATTTTGAAAAGAAAAATATTTGTTAGATTGTAGTAGTTTTGTGAGATCTGTGTCAGTAACCAGTTGAGTTTTTTTCTGTGCCAGATTTTAGTCTGTGAATATAAGACAGTAGCTCTCTTTATCTATTATTACAGCAGTTATTTAGTTGTATAAAGTGAAGTTTTGATGACATTTAGTTTGCAGCAGCTTTTAAAAAGAGGGAAGTAGAAGGGTGGATGATAGAATAGCATTTCACCTGGAAGGCCCAAAAGGATTTTTATGGGGGGGGGAAATTGTCTTTATTTAAAAAAAAACAAAACCTGTAATTCTGGATTTTACATCTAGAATGGATCTTAGAGGTCAAAGTTCCATCCTTTCTTTATATATGTAAATGCAGGTTCATTTACAAAGGATATGAGGTAGTTTTATGTATTGGAAACTGCTGGTTTCAGGAATGGTAGCTCATTTGGCTTCTGACAGAAATATATCTGTATGTGATGTTATTAGCCAGAGTACCTCTGGGCCTGATCCCCTCTATGGAGAATTATGTCATGACTGATAATTTGTGTAATGTGAATACCTTCTTATGTGAGTAGTCCTTAACTATTTTTAGATTTTATTTCATTGCTTGATGTATCTACCCAGGGTATTTTTAACTTTTCCTCTAAATAAGAAAAAAATTAAGCATCTACTGCACAGAGTGATGTTGTCATTAAGCTGATGCTAAATCAAAGACAGAAGGCTCTCCTAGGTTCATGGTACTCTCCATTAGCATTTTCCAGCAGGCTGAATCTAGGTCTAGGAACAGTTTAGTGTATATTTGCGTAAGAGCTTTCACTGTCCATATTTTGCACAGCATAAATATTTTAAAAATAATTTGTTAGAGTAAGCTAATCATTTCCCCTACTTCCTTGCAGATCTAGGTCATTTGCCTTAGAATAATGTGATGATAAACGTCTAAGAAAAAGATAAGGGAAAGTGAGAAAGCCACTTGGCTTCTGAATACTCAGTTTAGAGTCTGTCATCCCTAGTATAATAGACATGTTTGTGTTGATGTTCCGTACAGGTTGTAGGTTCATAGGCTATTGAAGGCTTATCTAAATTTTGAAGGGTGATTAATTGAGGAGAGGTGCCTTTAAAAAAACACTTTGCTGTTCTTTTATAAAGCCTGAATTAGAGAAAATATGAAAAGGGGCAGAGAGTAGAGGGATAAATGGATCCTGTAAGAAAATGACAGTCATTAGGGAAGATGAAAGTAAGATGAGATAGGAAATCCTAGGTTTGTTTTTAGGTCATAGGAAAATTTATTTTTCATGGTGGTAAAGGGATATGAGAGTCTTATTTTTCACATTTCATTATTCAAGGACTAACACCTTTGATTTTCTCATTGAAGCATGTTAACTGAACATTAAAGATATACTGCGGTTACATTGTTATTTTGTTACGTGATAACTGTTGATGTGTCTCAAGTTGTCCAAATTTGAATGCTAACTTTTTAGTGACTTTATTTATGGATGTTTAAAGGCTGATGGCTTGGAGCCTGAGAAGGGGGAAAGAGTGAAAGTGGTGATAATTCAGAGGATCCTTCAGGTGGAAGTCTTTGATTGTTGAGAATCAGAATTCTCTTTGATTGTTGATATTATTTACTGAATAACAAGTACATATATCCTGACTATGAAGTCGGACAGTTAAGTTCATGAACTCATCCTAGAAAAAGTGCTATATACCTCATTGCTGAATATCACTACGGTCACCTTCACAGTACTCCCCTTGGGAAGCTATGCACCTATGCCAGCACCTAGTCCACCCTTCGAAGCAATTTTGAAACTCTTTTTCTGGAATGGCCATCAGAGCTGTCGTCATATTACCCTTAATGTCCTGAATGTCATCAAAATGTCTTCCTTTCAATATTTCCTTTATCTTCAGGTAAAGAAAGAAGTCATTGGGGGCCAGATCAGGTGAGTAGGGAGGGTGTTCCAATACAGTTATTTATTTACTGACTAAAAACTTCCTCACACACAGCGCCATGTGAGCTGGTGCATTGACGTGATGCAAGAGCCATGAATTGTTGGCGAAAAGTTCAGGTTGTCTAACTTTTTACTTTTTTACGTAACCTTTTTAGCACTTCCAAATAGTAAACTTGTTTATTAACTGCTTGTCCAGTTGGTACAAATTCATAATGACTTATGCCCCTGATATCTAAGAAAGGTTAGCAACATCATTGCAACAAGTTCATGAACTTAATAGTCAGACCTCGTATAAATATGAACCAGAAAACGTCTGTCTTAGATTTTGTAAATGATACCTATAAAGATATATATTATGTATATAGACATATATTTATATAACTAAACAGCTGAAATGCAAGTTTCATGAGATAAGTTTTGTCCTGTTTACCTATGATGTGATCTAGTATTTTCTTGTTCTATTCCATTTTAAAAAATGCTGGTTATGACTAATACAACAGATTTAATGGGCTGTGACCTATGTAGTTTTAGCAAAACTGCCGTTGACTCCTGCTATAATTTAAGTTTCAACAAACAGTTTTTGTTTTAATCCAGCACTTTCCGAGATGCTGGGATACAAAGATGAATAAGTATGGTTCAGGCGTTAAGGAGCCATGCAGTGGTATGGAGAGAGAAATGCAATGAGAAAGTGCTGTCCAGTACGTTAACGGCTGTGACAGGCACACACAGGTTAAGATGGAAGGGACCGCGTCATCTCCTAACAGGAAGATGGAAATTTCTTCTAGGTTCACATATCGTATAATCTGATCATTCCTCTGATTACAGGCTTCACTTAATATGAAATTTGGTTCTTTGTTTTTTTCCCCTGTAAATTTTAAAACGAATACTATCAAGTTGACTTAAAAATAAGACCTTTCTCAGTTTTGGGCATACAGGCCAAGTTTGTAAAGTAAATGTTAACTTTATAGATAACCTTAAAAAATATCTAAATCTCACAAATGGATAATACTGTTTTCCTAACTATGTCATGGTGACTAGCTTTAATCCCATTATCTGGGAAATACTATTTATTTCTTTTGTTTTCCTCCAAAGCTTATATTGTGACTTACTAAGAAGGTAAAGTCAAGAAGTGTTATTAAATAAAAACATACACATCTTATAATTACCTTTTATCATTGGCTGTTTGCCCAGATAGTGAAAGATAAGCTACAAAACAAACCATGAGCTTTTAAATAATGTCATAAAAGATAGATAATTAGCAAACACTTAAATTATTTTGTCGTCTTACTGAAATTTGGAAATATTCTGTATATTGACCTCTTTTATCTTGTGGTTAATTCATTCACAGTAACACTGAATATAAAAATTAGGAGTTTGGTTGCATTGTATATATAAAGAAAAAACAAACCTTAAAGCATGGCATTTCTACAGAATTTAGTTTCTGTGGGTTACACAATTGTTACAGGTTTTTCTGTGAGTGGTAGGCTACTACATCAGGCTGAGGAAGCTAATGTCTGAGTGGATGCGGTGGTTGCCTTAGAATGATTTTGCCGTTAGCAATGAAAAATGTTTTCCTTATAGTTCCTGTGCAGCAGGCCATGGAGTAAAGCACATTTTTATAATAAAGGTGATGAATTTAATCGCAAACTGGCAGCCAAATGGAAATTGCAGACCTTGATACTGGGAGAAAATTGCCTATAAAGCAACTCTTGAGAGAACAGGCTTTAAATTTATCCACCCATTTCGACATTGAGGAGAACATAGGAATCACAGGATATTTTGCTTGGCCTGCTTAGTTCAGATGGATGGCACTTGAGTGTTCTATTTAAGAGCTAGAGATAGTTGATTTAAAGTTGCCTGCGCTTTGTCTATAGAAAATCTTTAGCATGCACATTTTTGTATTTTATTAAATATCTAAAATATTGCTGCCTTTTTATATGCAACACATGCTATGCCTCGAGTTGAAATCTATTTAATACATTTATGGTCATGTGCAATGTATTTCATGTTTCTGCCATTTAAATGATGGACTACAATCTTAAAGGATGCAAAATACTCTGGGATTATATGCAACATTCGATTGAAGATCTGTCACGTAAACTGTCAGCCTTTACTATTTTACACTGTATTCAAACAACTCATAAATTTAAACACAGAATGTAGAATTTCTATTATGGGAAATCTGGACTTTGTCACTTTACTATAAATGAGTAATGCTTGTTATTCCTAGGAATAACCTAACCTTTGATCCTACATTCAGTAATACAGTATTTAGAGTGTTTAACCCCAAATCTTGGTATATTGTAACGTATATTAAGATGCACTTTCCCACTTGTGATATACATATTTGTTAACAGATATCTGTGTCCAAGTTGAGAGAATTATTGGTAACTATTGGAAAGTGAGGCTGGTCCAAGGATGATAAGTATTTAAAATGTATGAATGGTAATGTACAATATAAAAATAATATTTCTTAGTGTACTTATTGAAACTACTGAGTTCTAAAGGGAAATAAGGATTACTTCTAGGAGGTGATTGGATTTTGCTTAGATACAGAACCCTGATGTGATTATATTTTCTGGGCAGCATGGTATGTTATATAACGAGTGCAGTGGTGGTAAATCTGTGTTCTCTCTAAGTATAGGATTATAGAAATGTTTAGTTTTAAAGTACATATAGGAGTTTAATATATGATGGCTGAGAAAACAAGAATAGAAGGAAGAAAACATTTTATATATTCTCTGTGTTTAGGAAACAATTTATTGAGGTGCATGAGACTTAAGGTATGAAAACCAAGGAGAAATAGGAGTATTAATTTTTTCTTGTTAAAATATGTACCAGTAATTGTGTCTTTGTTATTACAAGTAGTTTTATTTAAATTAAGTGCTAAATTGATTGTATTATATCCATAGAAATAAACTTAGCATGTAATGTTGAAGATAAATTAGAATGTTTAGCCATCTCTGTCATTTGCAAAGTTTAAAGTAAGTCAACACCTCTGTTCCCTTATGAGTAATTAGTTGCTTGGTCATTTGATTTATTTGGCTTAAGTAAGATGTGGCAAATTAAAATTTAGAGATAGAGCCTGAAGATAAATATTCCTTATGTTAAGACTTTGTGAGAGAAATAAAGTATAGTTATATTTTAATTGATGCTTTTAATCCAGTAAATCAGTATGTGGAAAACTTTATTTTAAATTTCTGTCAACCTGCCTAACTGGCCCTAGTGATTCCCTGAGATCCTGCCCCACCCATCTTGTGGGCCCACCCAAACCCCTTCCAGTGGCTTTTCCATGCAAACGGCCTGTTGTAGCTCGTGCTGCAAACTCTCCTAAAGTCTCTCAAAGGTTCACAAACCCCAGATAAGCAGTATCCTGCCTCAGCATGTCTCATACCTCTTGCCAAGCAACCCTGAACTGGGCACTAGTTTGGACTTGGTTTGCAGCTTAGCCTCTCCTAGCCACCTCCAAGCCATGCACAGGTGGCGACCATCTGCGGGTTACTTTGTGCCTCATTCAGGAGACCCCAAAGGCAGGATCACCCAAGTGGCTGGCTTTGGGCCAAGCTGAAACACCACCTGACTGCCTCTGCAGAAGATACACCCAAAAGAGTTGGGCAGGCACCAGAGCCCTGCTAAAGTGAATCCTGTGCCATAGGGTCAGCCCCTGCACAACAGCTCCTCCACTGTAGTCACGGCCAGTGCTCACAACCAATCAGCCTAAGGGTCAGTCCCTCCCACTTACGTGCAAACAGCAACCAAGGCTCAACTGCAACAGAAGGACACACGTGACTCATACAAAGGACACACCTGTAGCACCTGGTTCAGGTGAACAGGGAGACTGTGCCGCCAGGCTCCATAGGACAGGTACTCTACTAAGACCAGGAGGCATACTGTGTTTCCCCGAAAATAAGACCTACCAGGACAATCAGCTCTAATGCATCTTTTGGAGCAAAAATTACAGTAAAGTAAGACTGGGTGTTATGTAATATAATACAGTACAAGGCAATATAAGACCAGATCTTATATTAATTTTTGCTCCAAAAGACGCATTAGAGCTGATTGTCCGGCTAGGTCTTCTTTTTGGGATAACACGGTAGCAACTCTACCTAATAGATAGAAACAAACACAGAGAGGAAGCCAAAATGGAGAGAGAAAGAAACATGTCCCAAGTTAAAGAACAGAGCTAAGCTCCAGAAACAGAACTGAATAAAATAGAGACAAGCAATCTACCAGACACAGAGTTCAAAACACTGGTTATGAGAATGCTCAGTGATCTCAGGGAGAACTTCAGCAAAGAGATAGAAAACATAAAAATGGAGATAGAAAACATAAGACAACATTCTTAAGAAGAATACAATAACTAAAATGGAGAATACGTTAGAGGGAATCAGCAGTAGATTAGATGGCACAGAGGATCAAATCAGCAATTTAGAGGATACAGTAGCCGAAAACACCCAATCAGAACAGCAAGAAGAAAAAATAATCAAAAAAAAAAAAAGGATAGTTTAATAGGCCTCTGGGACAACATCAAGTGTACCAACATTCTTATCTTTGAGGTACCCAAAGGAGGAAAGAGAGAGAGAGAGAGAGAGAGAGAGAGAGAGAGGAATTAAAAACCTATTTGAAGAACCTGGCAAAGAAAATAGACATACAAGCCCAGGAAGCACGGAGAATCCCAAAAAAGATGAACCCAAAGAAGCCCACACCAAGACGCATCATAATTAAAATGACAACGTTTAAAGAAAACAAAGAATCTTAAAAGGAGCAAGAGAAAAGCAGTTACCTATAAGGGAGCTCCCATAAGACTGTCAGCTGCCAAAACTTTGCAGGCCAGAAGGGAGTGGCAGGAAATATTCAACGTGATGAAAAGCAAGGACCTACAACCGTGATTACTCATTTAAAATCAAAGGACAGATAAAGAGCTTCCCAGTCAAGAAAAAGCTAAAGGAGTTCGTCACCACCAAACCAGTATCATAAGGAATGTTAGAGAGACTTCTTTAAGACAGAAAGAAAGACATCAAAATTATGAATAATAAAATGGCTATAGCTACATATCTGTCAACAATTATTTTCAATGTAAATAGGTTCAGTGCTCCAATCAAAAGACATAGGTTGGCTGAATGGTTAAGAAAACAAAACCCTTACATATGCTGCCTACAAGAGACCAACTTCAGATTAAAAGGCACATACAGATTGAAAGTAAAGGGATGGAAAAATATATTTAATGAAAATGGAAATGAAAAAAAAATCTGGGGTAGCAGTATTTATACCAGACAATAAATAGACTTCAAAACAAAGGCTATAATAAGAGACAAAGAAGGACCCAGTAATCCCACTTCAGGTTATTTATCCGAAGAACCCAAAACACTACGTCAAGTGGACATGTGCATCCATATGTTCATTGCAGCACTGTTTACAATGGCCAAGATGTGGGGGCAGCCTGCGTGTCCGTCAGTGGATGATTGGAGAACGAACAGGTGATACATATACCAGGGGAGCCACAAAAATGTATACAAGTGGGCACTTTGGTCAGCGTTGCTCAAGCAGTAGTTTGCCATAATCAGAAGTGTCTGGACGCTGATGATAACCATTTTGAGCACCTCTTGTAATTGCAAAAGTCAAACATGACTTTTATTCATCTTTTATTATCGGTATATATTGAGTATTACAATTTTATTACAGTTTTCCTTTCTTAAAATGTGTATACATTTTTTGGCACCCCCTGTATACAGTGGAATATTACTCAGCCATAAAAAAGAATGAGATCTAGTGCCATCTGCAACAACATGGGTGGACCTAGAGAGTATTGTGCTGAGTGGAGTAAGTCAGAGAAAGACAAATGCCATGTGATTTTTCTTATATGTGGAATCTGAACAAAATAAATGAACAAACTAAACAGAAACAAACTCATAGATACAGAGAACATTTTAATGGTTGCCAGCTGGGGGTTGGGACTGGGTGAAAAAGGGGAAGGAATTAAGAAGTACAAATTGGTAGTTATAAAATAGTCACGGAGATGCAGAGCATAGTATAAGGAATATAGTCAATAATATCGTAATAACTATGTATGGTGCCAGATGGGTACTAGATTTATCAGGGTGGTTAACCTCATAAGTTATATAAATGTTTAATCATTATGTTGTACACCTGAAACTAATACAATATTGTATGTCAACTGTAATTGAAAAATTAAAAGAATTATTAAGTAGACGTGATCCTTTTCTGTTGTTTGTTTTTGTGTAGATAACTGTTTTAAGGTAATGAGTTGTAGTTATATAAATACACATTACAAGCTAGAATGTTACCCCCAACTTTCCTTCCCCAAAATTATTCATTTGAGGTTAAACTAATTTTAAACTCCAGAAAAGTGGTTAAACCCAAACAGGTCAGATCATGGAGCAAAAAGCTCTTACCTTTTTAAAGTAGTATGTTGTGGGAGAAGGGCTACAAGAATATTTTCTCCAAGTTTTTAATAAGCTGAGTGGACTGTGTTTATATTTGAGTAGTTTGTAAGGTTTTCTTAATTACCTTGCAAACTGAAGGCAAAATGGTTGAATATTTGAGGAAGAGCTTAGTAAAAATGATTTGGAAAAAGTCAGCTGTGTCTTTGTTACATCTACCTCCACTTTGCCATTTATGATGAATTGACATGTAAGAAGTCACTTGCAAGCAGTGTTTGGTTATTTGGTAGATACAGTGTGTGGTGGTGGAGCGCTGTTTGAAATAATTTTTTATCAGTAATATTCCACTTGCCCCTGTCAGGGCAGGCCTAAGAACTTTGTTCTTAGAAATTCTGTTCATTACGAACTTTCTGCTGGAAAAAGTGCATATTGGTTTCAAGGAATAAGTACATAATTTGAATGGTAACTTGCATATCTTTAAACCTTAGTGTAGCTACTCTAAAATACACAACTGTTCTTTGACTTCCACTATTAAGAAGTTTTCCAGTCAATGAAGGAAGTACCTTGAGCAAGGAAATCAGTACCAATTGTCTGGCTAATCATAGGCATTACCAAAACTATCACTCTAGTGCAGAGGTGGGATTAGGAGTCCAAAAACTAAGGTTTGGGGATAAACCTTGAGGGAGGATAGAAGCATGTAATTAAAGCTTTTTTAAAAAAAATGTATCAGATCCATCAATGTAATATGTATCATCAGAGTGATAAATATATACATCCAGGTTTTTTCTACTTTATCCTCCTTCATAATAATTACAGTGAGGATTTATGAATCTAGAATCCAGTTTTCCCTTCCTTGGTGTTTTCTGTTATAGAACCGAGTGAAACCTTAGAACTTGGGTGTTTACTCTCTTTAAAAATTGCTTTGTCTAGTGTTCATGTCCAGGTATTTATATCCCAGGACACTCAGCCTCATCTATCAATCACTTCTAGCCCTCTATTTACATAGAAACCAGTTCTTACCTAATGGAAGAATTGTGATGACAAGGGACCATGTTGCTTAGCAGCTTGTCCCGGGCACTCAGCACCGTGGCTGATACCACAGAAAGATAGAACTTACTCAGTATCTAATAGCAGCTTCTTGAGCACCTATCATGTGCCAGACAGACTTGTTACTTAGTGAAATAATTTTTTATGTCAGACTCAAGTTAAGGTCGAGTGTTATCTTAGGTGTCCTTATAGATAAGAGTAAACAGATCACAAAAAACTTAAATGACTTGTTGAAAGACGCGCAGCAAGCTCGTGGTAGAGCTTAAATGAGAATCTCATCTGACTTCCTAGGTTTAGTTTGGATTATACCATTCTTTCTTAACTCTGTGTGTGTGTGTGTGTGTGCATGTGTGTGTGTGCGCGCGCGCGCGTGCATTGCACTCTGTATCTCCAGATTCTACCATCTTCCCCATCTTTTTCTTCTTACTGTCAGCCATCACTGCTTTTTCCTCTATTAAGACCACTTTCTCTAGCAGCAACCAAATTGATTTATTTTGGGAGATGGAGCAATAATTTTGAAGAGGCAATGTGGTATGAGTGAAAAAATACAATTTTGGAGTCAGACCTAGGCTTAGATTTGACTTTCACTTACAAATTATGTGATCTTTGGTAAAACGCCTAATCCCTAAATCTGTTTCCCAACTGTAAAATGGAGATGAGAATAGTACTTATCTGTAAGAAAGTCTCTCTAACCAGACTGTAATAATAAAGTGCTGACCGCCAAGGCAGACTTTGAAGGGAAACTCATCACTTGGAAAGAAGTTAGACATTATTACTCTAAATTGCACGTTTAAGAGGTGGTCCTCCTCCGAGCTGTGTGCTGCCATTCCCAGCGCCAGCCAGTCTGTCAGCTCTGCTTCATCCCCAGTAACTGGATGCTGTGGCATTTAAAACAGCCCTGGGAAAGCAGGGTCTGAGTAGCAGAAGGAATAGGCACAGAGCATCAGTTACCTGGATAGTTTATTTACAAAGGAGAAATCATTGTAAACTGTGTTCTATAGCGATGTCCCTTTGTGTGTGTCTGGTAGGTCTCCCCAGGGGCTTTGTCAAACTTGTCTACTACTGGAAGCAATCTCAAGCAGGAGGAATAGGAAATCTACAGGAAGCAGGAGCTCTTTTTGATTTCCTGTTTTAGGACTCAGTTTCCCCTGAATAATTACTTCTAGAAGTGTCTATCTCCTAACCATACAGACCGCATGACCACTGAATCCAACATAATGCTTTTAATATTTGTATAATTTCCTTAGATTAGAGTATGTTCTAGAATAATAGAAGTTCCAGAGAAGTTAAAATTATTGCTTTGCTATATGAAATATGTTGAGAGGTGCTTCTCTGAGGCCATCCCTGAGTACTCTGCTTCAGCTATTATTTTTGCTTACTAGTTTCTGATAGAGCAGGGACCATGTCTAGTTTTGCACATGACTGTATCCCTAGGGCTTAGGCAGTACCTAGTTCATAGTAGGCAAAGATGTGTTAAATGCATAAATGAAAAACCGTTATAGTGTACCATGGATTATTAAGACAGTTTTTAAAAACCCTCAGATTATGCTTTATTCAGGTCAATCCATTTTATAAACAGTTTGTACTTTTAGGAAATAAAATAAAAGCTTACATTAAAACTTTTACTAAATAGGCTTTGAATAAAAAGTTGATTAGAACTGTAAATATAGAGGTTATGAAAAACGTGAAGAGGAATGAATAATTACAACGCTTTTGGTGCAGTCCTGGTAAGGGCAGCCTTTTCTTTATGGGTTAGTTTATTTTTAAACTAAGACCAGTCATATTTAGATGCATGTGCATTTAATCTTCTCATTTTATCTAAAATACACCAGAGAGTTCAATGTTGACGTAGTGAATGTGTTATTAACCAAGTGTTTTAAAGTCTCACAAATCTAGAATAAAGAGAGCAAACCCTTTTGAGAAGGGAGAATGCATTTCTGTTACTTAAAAGGAAAAAGGAATGAGGAATTAAATAACTTATTGGTGCTTGAGTGAAGTTTCAAGAATGCTTTGTATAGCTTTGCATGTTTTTGTGCCAGTAGTCTTAATAAGGTCTTGTTTGAGCAGT
This sequence comes from Rhinolophus ferrumequinum, assembly GCF_004115265.2. Taxonomy (NCBI): domain Eukaryota; kingdom Metazoa; phylum Chordata; class Mammalia; order Chiroptera; family Rhinolophidae; genus Rhinolophus; species Rhinolophus ferrumequinum. The sequence continues at coordinate 103,646,869 of NC_046286.1, forward strand.
GATTTTTTTCCCCCCAAGGATATAAATGTTGGGAATAGAGCAAAAGGCAAAACCAAAGCTAACTGCCATCCTGGAGTTTACATTCTTATGCAGGAGACAGGGCAAGAAGCAGTAAATACATCTGTAGTATGATGGGCAGTATGAATTAAGGGAATACATTGGGCAGGATAAAGGGGATCAGAGCGGTCTGGATGGATTGGGGCAAGTTGCAGTTTTAAATAGGGAAGTCTGGAGTGGGCCTTGTTGAGAAGTTGACCTTGAGGGAGGTAATGCAGTGAGCCACACTGTGTCTGGGGAATAACTTTCCAAAGGGAGGGGGAGTCATTGCAAAACTGGGAGGCCAGGACCAGCAAGCAGTTCCTGGTCTATGGGACAGTGGGGGTGGGGGAGGGGTCTATGGGACAGTGGGGGTGGGGGAGGGGTAGATTGGTTAGGAGGGTGGGTCAGAAGGGTAAGAGGGGCCGGGTAAGGGAACCTCTGTGGATGTTGTGGGCCCTTGTAGATCCTTGTGAGGAACTGGGGTTTTACATGGAGATGGGAAATCATTAGAGCACCGGCTTTTCAACAGGGTCTCGGCATCCTCTTAGGGAGTCTATGAGGAGAAACTATTTTCATAATAACGTTATTTGACTTTCACTCATTCTCACATCAGTGTGCAGTGGAGTCTTCTAGAGGCTATGTGCTGTGTGATATTGCAACAGATTGAATTGAGAAGATAGGATCTTTTATCTCTATTAAGAAAGACATTTAAAAGATTTGCAAAAATATAAAACAATACCTCTTACTATTTTGTTGGGAAAATATGTATTCCATAAAATGTTTTTTTGTTAACATGTAATGTATTATTTAAAAATGTAACATGTAACATGCATTATTTAAAAATGAATCAAAAGTAATTTAAACACTTTTCGGTTTTGATTTCCAGTACAGTATTGATAGATATAACTCTGACCAATATTAGCTCTTTAGGCTCCTTGAGGTAATTTTAAGTGTGAGCTCCTGAAACCAAAAGTTTGAGAACAGTTCCATTGGAGGGTTTTGAACAGAGGAGTGACATATTGCTTGGGTTTTAATAGGCTAACTCTGGAGAATACAGAATAGACTGACAGGGCCACTGGTGGAAGCCAATTAGGGTATTTCGGTTAGTTTAAGTTTAGGTGAGAAAGGATTGTGGCTAGAACTAGCGTCGGTGTTGAGGTGGTGAGAAGTGGAATTCTCATGTATTTTGAAAGGTAAGTACACAGTATTTCCTGGTGGATTGGATATTACGTGTGAGAGAATGGACTTGCCATTTTCTGAGATCAGGAGGAACAATTTTGGGGGACAGATAAGGAGTTTGGTTTTGACAATGTCAAGGTGACATGTTTAGAAGGCAATTGGATACAGGCATTTGGAGTTAGGGAGAGTTGGTCTGGAATGTCCTCGACCAGGGTTTTTGCTGGATTGTTGTGATAATATTTTTGTATGACAGCAATTAGTTTCCATTCTAATAAGTTAAACTTTTATGATCTCGAAAAGAATGCTGTATTCTGCATTTTACAACTCATTAAAATTGCTTTCCGAGAATATAGCTTTGATAGTAGAATGTCCACTTTAAGAGGCAGTAAAAATGTAGATGTAGTGCTGCCAGTGTAACCTTAGGTTTTCTGAATCTAGTTCTTTCTAACGTAAACCGGCTTTGGCTTAATTAAAGGGGATCGTATTGTTAACCACGTTGATACCTGAGCATACTGTATGTGTTGCTCTTGTTACAAAAATGGAAGGTTTATTTTCTAATTTAATCTTGATGCTTGCTGTAAAGGACCTTTTAGAATATTATATATGATAGATTGTCTGTTATGGTTTTAAAAACTCCTTAGGTATTTTATAGTTTGAGGGATTTCTCTTGTATAAAGGCTGCTGTAACATCTGTGAATGTCATTTGACATTCATTTACTTTTGCTTCTGAAATTAAGGTGATACTCAAGTATGTGGTGCGTGATTACAGATCTTAGGTTTATCTTCCCTTGAGCTTAGGTAGAATCGGGAATACAATTGAAAAGGATAATTAAAAATCAAAGAAATTGTTACCTAGGAAAAGCAACCCACCCCTCTCCCTACACAGACATAATTCCTTCAAAATTTTGGGAAGTTATGTTTCATTTTCATTCTGATTTACTGAATTTCTTTTAAAATTCTAAGGGATTTGGAGCTTGAAGAGGGTAAATGCATAGGGACAGATGTATCCCCTCCTCACTTCCCCAAACACAAGTGTGTAGAGCACTGTTACGTTAGGATTTGGTGCTTCACAAGCATATCCTTTAAATCCTGGTGCCCGGGAATTTAAGACATTCTGGAATGTATAATTCTGACAGCATAAGAACCAACTGTATGTGGTTCTCAGTTGGTCCTTGAGTACATATAGTTCTTTCCTGTGGGATATTGATATAGAGGGGGCACAAAAATGGGGTTCTCGGTGAAGAAAAAGAAGGTGCACAGACTCCTAATTGATAGAATTTTAGAGCAAGAGGAAACCATAAATGTGATCTGGTCTAACTTCATTTTACAGAAGAGGAAACTGAGACCCAGAGGGTTAATTTCAAAGCCACACAGCTAAATCTTTCAGGGAATCATGAGTAAAATCCAGGTTGTGTAAACTGAAGGCCAATCCTTTTTCCCTACTATGTAGGGAATTAAAGAGATTTGCTTTCTACAGAAAGGTTATTGTTTATGGATTGTAGTCTTTTCTTCATGTTCTTAGGGTGGGTTTAAGTAAAGTACGTGTGCCTTTTAAGCAGTATCTGTTAAAGAAAATTAAAGATCATTTTGAATTATTTTGATGTTCTGTGTGTTTTTGAGATGTTCAGTTTTGTTGGTTAGCGGGTGTTTTTCTTTTTTCCACTAGAAAAGTAGTAAGACATTTGCATGATTTTCATTTGCTTCTACAACTATTCCCCACCCCACCCCTCACCCACTACCCCTCAGCAATTAAATAACTCAGAAGGCCAAAAGCAAAAGCTTTTATTTCAATTTTTTATTTTGAAATATAGGTTTAGAGAAAAATAGAAAAAATAGTATAGAGGTTAACGTTAACTCCTGTAACCATACTATAATTATGGGAACCGGGAAATTAACATTGATACAATGTTAACTAATTTGCAGATATCATTCTTATTTCACCAGTTTTCCTACTTATGTCCAGGATCCAATCCAAGATTCCGTATTACATTTACTGGTGATGTCTCTTTAGTTTTTTCCAATCTGTGACTGTCACATTCTTTCATAACACTTTTGACACGTTTGAGGATTACTGGTAGGTGACTTTGTATTCTAAATTTGGGTTTGTCTGATGTTTTCTCATGGTCAGATTGAGGCCAGATCAGGTGAGTAGGGAGGGTGTTCCAATACAGGTATTTGTTGACTGGCTAAAAATGCCCTCATAGACAGTGCCGTGTGAGCTGGTGCATTGTGGTGATGCAAGAGCCATGAATTGTCTTGCATTTTTTGGCAAGAAAACCAGAGAAGTACTGTCAGGACGTTCATTCTCAGTGCATACTAGTGGTATATGTCTTACTGGTAATGCTAGCATTGGTCACCTGGTTAAGATCGTATCTGTCAGGTTTCTCCACGATAGTCTCTTTTTTCCTTTGTAATTAATAAATGTCTTGTGGGGAGATACTCTGAAACTGTATAGATATCCTCTTTCTCATACTTTTGTTCACTAATTTAGCATTCATCAAGTGGTTCTTGCCTGCAGTAATTATTACTGTGGAAGTTTTCTATTGGTGATTTTCTATATCCATCTTTCCTTCTATATTTATTAACTGGAATTTTGTCAGGAAGATCTGTCCCTTCTCGCTCATGTATTTATCAATTATTTATATCATGGTAGTCTCAAGGATTATAATCCATTATTATCATTATGATGTTATAAGTAAGAACTTCTAAGAAAAGTATTTTTGAGAAGTTAATACACTGACATGATTAAAAATTCAAAGGCCTATATGAGAGTACTGTTTCCCCGAAAATAAGACTTAGCCGGACAGTCAGCTCTAATGTGTCTTTTGGACCAAAAACTAATATAAGACCCAGTCTTATATTATAGTAAAATATTTTACTATAATATAAGACTGGGTATAATATAATATAATACCGGGTTTTATATTAATTTTTGCTCCAAAAGACACATTAGAACTGATTGTCCGGCTAGGTCTTATTTTTGGCGAAACACGGTACATCTTTTTAAAAAAAAAATTAAAAATGTTTTTCAATTACAGTTGGCACCGAATACAATATTATATTAGATTCAAGTATATAACATAGCGGTTAGACGTTTATATAACTTACTAAGTGATCACCCCATTAAAGCTAGTACCCATCTAATACCATGCATAGTTTTTACAATATGATTGACTATATTCCCCATGCAGTACTTTACATCCCCATGACTGTTTTTAGAACTGGCAGTATGTACTTCTTAATCCCTTCATCTTTTTCACCATTTCCCCTACCCCTCCCATCTGGCAACCACCAGTTTGTTCTCTGTATCTGTGAGATGGTTTCTGTTTTGTTTGTTCATTTATTTTGTTTTTCAAATTGCACATATAAGTAAAATCATATGGTAATTGTCTTTCTCTGTCTTATTTCTCTTACTGTAATATCCTCTCAGACCATCCACGTTGTTGGAAATGGATATTCTGTTTTATGGCTGAGTAATGTTCCATTATATATACGAGGTCTGACAATTAAGTTCACGAACTCATCCTAGAAAAAGTGCTACATACCTCATTGCTGAATATCACTATGAATGTCACCTTACAAGTACTCCCCTTGGGAAGCTATGCACCTATGCCAGCGCCTAGTCCACCCTTCAAAGCAATTTTCGAACTCTCTTTCTGAATGGCCATCAGAGCTGTCGTTGTGTTACCCTTGATGTCCTGAATGTCATCCAAATGTCTTTCTTTCAGTATTTCCTTTATCTTCGGGTAAAGAAAGAAGTCATTGGGGGCCAGATCAGGTGAGTAGGGAGGGTGTCCCAATACAGTTATTTGTTTACTGGCTGAAAACTCCCTCACAGACAGTGCCGTGTGAGCTGGTGCATTGTCGTGATGCAAGAGCCATGAATTGTTGGTGAAAAGTTAGGTCATTTTCCTCTAACTTTTTCATGCAGCTTTTGCAGCACTTCCAGAGAGTAAACTTGTTTAACCGTTTGTCCAGTTGGTACAAATTCATAATGAATAATCCCTCAGATATCAGAAAAAGGTTAGCATTTTGACTTTTGATTTGGACTGACAGAACTTTTTTGGTCATGGAGAATTGGCTGACTTCCATTGTGTACTTTGACACTTTGTTTCAGGATCATACGGGTACACCCATGTTTCATCACCAGTGATAACACGGCCCAAAACATCATCTAGCCTCTCCAAAAGGTCTTGGCAAACTCCGACTCTCCTTTGCTTTTGTTCATGGGTGAGCTCCTTCGGGACCATTTTTGCACACACCTTTCTCATGCCAAGATTTTCCTGTTTCTCGTTCAATGTTTACTTGGCCTGCTGTGCTTCTCACAGTCAGTCGACGATTTTAATGCTCAATTCGACGAATTTTTGCAATGTTTTCATCAGTTCTGCTCGTTACTGGCCGCCCTGACCTCTCTTCATTAGTGATACGTTCTCTCTCCTCAGAAAAACACATTTAATCCATTTGTACACTGCCGTTTTCTTCATGGCATTATCCCCATAAGCTTGGACTAACATGTCCCTGATTTGACTTCCATTTGTGCCAAGTGTAACAAGAAATTTAACATTTGCTCTTTGCTCTAATTCAATCTCAGACATTCTCACGACGCACACAAAAACATGCAACAACAATAATGAACACCACTCAGCAAGACACCACCACACATCGACACAAACACAGCTGTGAGACACTGATGTCCCAAGGTTACAGCACCTTCCCGAGCTGTTTGTACAGTGCTGCCAATGGAAGCGCACGGGGGCGAGTTCGCGGACTCAGTTGTCAGACCTCGTCTGTACAACATCATCTTTATCCGTTCGTGTACTGCTGGACATAGGTTGCTTCCATGTCTTGGCTACTGTAAATAATGCTGCAGTGAACATAGGGATGCATATATCTTTTTGAATTAATGTTTTGAATTTCTTTGGATAAATGAGACTTGGAATTACTGGGTCATAAGGTAGTTCTATTTTTCATTTCATTGATTTCATTCATCAATACCTTTGATACAAAAAGGTATTGTATCTTTTTTTTTTTTACTTCTATGTGTCCAAAAATACACATACTTAATATAAATTGGGTCATATAATAAACTTTTTTCTGCTTTGAAATAGTCTTCAGGAAGCTGCAGCTAATATTAAATACTGACACAAAACAGCTGCTGAGAACAACCATGGGAATAAGATGGACATTTTATGAGACTTGCTGTTCCATATTTTTTATGTGAAATGTATGAATGTGTCAATTTTGCAGTTGTTAATTTTGCAATTTGAAGGAGGGCTATGATTTTGGATTTAATTTCGTAGTTTTTCTTTTCGTGCTTCTAGTTCTGAAGTACAAATACAATTCAACCCCAAAAATAAGGTCCCATCTAGAAAATTGATACCATTTTTATTTTAATTTTTGCCACTTTCAAAGCAGTTACCTGAAAATTAAATCAGGTTTAGTTTATTCAGTTGTTTAGGGAAGCAAAACATCTTCCATTTAATAGTAAATATTCTCTAGTAACCTGCTTTTTAATGCATTTGCTTTCTGTACCGTGTGGACGTGGCTTCTAAAAATGAGCACGGTGAAGTTATATTATTCTGTGGGTTTTACTCCGCTCAAAATATCTTTAAAACTTTCCCTGTATTAGGTAAAAACTCTGAATTAGCGTTTCTTTTAACAGAAGAGATCTTTGTTGACTAAGGGTACATGACAGCCACCTCTTTATGTAGTGGCTAGAAGTACACTCTTTATATTATTGTTTTACTATTTAGTGAGTATCGTGTAAATAGAGACTACTAACTTGTTAAGTAAGACATAAAATTATTAAAATCTTACTTTGCCGTTTGTGTTAGTGTGCCAGTTTAGTTAGTGTCCAGCCAGAAATATATTGCGATAGTGAGGAAATAAGAGCCCATATAAACTTGAGTTGAAATGATGAAAGCTGTCATTTTAACTTGACTTATAAATTTTATACTATGTGCATCAAAGCATATATATTTTTATAAAGAGTTGGCTCTTATTTTACTGCATAAATTAATGGAAAAGTGAAATTAAAAAAAAACGAAGGAATAATGGTCGAATGATACTATAATCTTTCATTTCTGTGTTTTAGCTCTAGCTATACTATAGTGATAAGGTAATTTTTTTGATGGATTTAAGGTTAAAATGCAAAGAAAAAGCAGATAGATGCCCAAATGAAATATAATATCTATAAAACCAGAACAGCCGGTTGAGCAATTGGAATTAGCCACCATAACACTGAGTGGACAGTGTTTTGTATGAACATTTTTTTCAGTGTTTTAAACAGTCTTTTAATTTGAGTTGTTACAAATCATGAAAATAATACTTTCATGTATTTTATTTTTATATCATTAATAGTTTTATGTTTACTAGTAAGCTAGTAAGTATTTTGAATATTTCCTAATGTTTATTTTCTTGGTTTAAATTTGTTCAAAAAAATTCTACACCAGAATGTAAACTAGAGATGTTTTATTATTTTATGTAGTCTTCCAACATTGCAGTATCTATCTTGGGAAATGACAACTTAATTTCATAATTTAGATTTCTCACCCTCTATTTTTATATTCTCTAGTATTTCTTCATGTTCTTAATTCTGAGATTCTGCTTTTCCATGGAGTGAGTGATTGATCTGTTAATCCAATCGTTCACATTTTAAAAGAATGCAAAATTTTAAGGTAGCAAAGAGTGGGATGCACATACAGTAGTTCAGATACATTAAAAGAGATTTGGTGACGGAAAAGCCAAAGGTAGAAATGAGTTGAGACTTTTGAAATGTAAGAATGATCTAAAACAAACCTGTTACATAAATTCATAGTTTCGTGAATTAAAGGGAAAGGAAAAGGCTTAAAGCAGATGATGTAATTAATATTAACAGGTCACATAAAACAGAACTGAACTGTACAGTGACTATTTTTTCCTCTTCTTTTAGGACCAGAATTTACTAACTGGTAATTGAGCTGTAGTTTGGAAAAGGAAAAACAAATCAAGATAATTTAAACAGAGAAATATGAGGAAATAGTAGTATAACTGAAAGAAGCTTTTAGGCCTAAGCAAAAATAGTTTTCAGGGTATTGAAATTTGAAAAAATGTAATAACTGAATAATGAGTTCAAGGAAACATAGAAAATTGGGGAAGCCTGAATATTGGAAAAGTGACTACTTCCCCAAACTAAAAAATTTGTATTCTAAATTTGATGGCGCAACCTGTAGGGTTCCAAAACGGATTATTTCCTGTTTAAACTGATAGATCCAGTGGGAGGCTCAGGTCCTAGTGTAGCTTGAGATTTCATTACACAGTTGATAAGGTGTGCTAGTATTTTATTATCCAGGCTAGAGAAGTGTGTGCTGTGTGAAATTGCAGTTGGATCCTTAACTCATACAATAGTGAAACCTAAAGAGTGTCAACTGATAGATTAACATAAATCTGAAGGAATATGTCCAGTAGAAAACAACCATGAAAACATTTTGAGCTGTCTACCGGTGTCTGAAGAAGCAGTTGTGGCTGAGGCTTAGTACCACCCTGATGGCAGCAGTATGATGCACTCCCCGAAGGAGTAAAGGTGTTCCTACACATACGAGTACTGTGGGAGGTTCAGTGTTAGGACTGGGGGTACACAGACCTAGTCAGTCTGCTTCCCCAGCATGTTGGAAGGATGTGTACGGTGCAGGTGTTCCATTTGAAAGGACATAGACAGTTGGGGTGTGTCTAGATGTGTGGGAGGGTATAAAACCATGTCATTATACAGTTTAAAGAAGAGGACGCTTAGATACTACAGAACTTTTCAAGTATTTATTTGTAGGGCTGTCATATGAAAGGGGCATTTGACCTATTTTTGTGAACTGTGGAGTGTTGAGTGGGGGGAGTGGGGGAAATTTTAGGAAAGATTTTGGTTCAGTGAAATAAATTTGTGATATTTAAGAACTTCAAGATGTTTAAAACAAATTATCTTGATCTTGGATATTTTAGAGGTATTGTAGTGGGAATTACCCTACTAGGTGATTAAATAAATGGTTCTGAACTTTTAGTTTTCTGAACCACTGCTGTAGGTTGATGAAAGTAATGTGGAGATGAGGGGACATTTGAGCATTCTCGTGTAATGTTTGATACAGCAAAATAATTATATGAAACATACTAGTTATGAAGCATGGCGGTGTGTCATAAATGAACACCTGTGAACCTACCACCTACAAAAGGACTAGGGTGTCACCCATACCCATGACATGCTTCTGTAGTGTTTGGGCTGTGATTATATCAACTTGATATCAACATTAACAAAAGCTCTGATTGCCAGGACTGAAAAGAATGAAAAGCTTTGGAGACAGAACTTTTTAAAACATGGAGGAAAAGAATAAATGGAGTCCTTGCATACTGACGTTGGAAACCAGTGGATTTAATTGAGTCACTCAGTAAGCAACCTCTAATTATATGAGGTGCAGGCACAGAAAGGTTAAGTAAGAAACTTGTCTAAAATCACACAAGCAGTTACTGTTAGAACTGGAACCAGAACTTGGTCTAACTTGAGTGTTGTAAATAACGTGCCAAGAAGTGCTAACGATTTCCTGGCTAGAAAGTTGCTGGTGATATAGGGTAGTATTCCGCTGGTTAGACTCCACAGTGGATTAGATTGCAAATTCCTTGAGAATTAGAACTGTCTTAGCCATTTTTCGTTCCTATATGTACTGTCTTGTATAATTTGTGTTCTATTAGTAAATTGAGTGATATTTCTTAGAGACTGAAAGAAACATGGTAGAAAGACTTCTTTATCTTAAGAAAAGTGGGATTTATAATTGTATTATTTGTACTTTGCTTTATATACTCCCTGTCATTAGAAAACATCAGTTTCTTTCCTCTTGACTTCTTTCTTGACCAAATAAATACCTGTAGTAGAGTTGATGACTCCTGCTTTTGTGCTACCACTGTCTCTATACCCTTACTTTTCTTAGGTATCTATTTGTATATATATACCTTCCATATTAGACCATGTTGAGAGCTGCAATTATGACTTGTTTGACTTGAATGCCCTAGAACCTGGCTCATTCCTCCCTTCATTCACCCACCCATCTACCCAGTCCACCAAGCAGTAATTGAGGACCCACTGTGTTCCAGGGATGACTTTAGGAGCTGGGGAGACAGAGTAACAGATTCTCATGGAACTTGCAGTTGTTAAGCAGAATCACACCAATGTTTATAGAAATACAACCTAAGTTGTAAATGTATCTTTTCTTCCATTATATCATCTAGTTGGATATGTGAAGGGTGTTGTTTTTTTGTGTATTTATGTTTTTTAATCTAGTCATCTGAATTTTCTTATTTATAATTGATTTTCTTGGGGTTTTTTTAAGTTTGGTAAAATTCTTTACCTAGAAAAATCATTATTTTTCCCTTCATAGACTATTCCTATGGTTACTGATAGATTTTAAAATATTGAACTAGTTTTGCATTCGTAGTATAAATTCCTCTTTGTTTTGGTGCATTATTTTAATATGCTGGTGGAGCCTCTTCATTTAGGATGTTTGCATCTATATTTATAAGCAAATTTTATCTATAGTTTCATTCTATGCTATTATCAGGTTGCTGTATCGGTGTTTATTAACTTCATAACAAGAATTGGGCAGTTTCTGAAGAGGAGATTTAAATGTAATAATATTGAAAGTGCTTTTATATAGAGACCGGGACTAAAGGATAAATGTGTATTTAATTATATTAACATTTTCTAATTCCCTTTGGTTAATTACTTGCTGTAATTACATAAATTATGTAAACAATCTTTTATGTTTAAATTATTACTTGGTTGCTGAAAACTTGATTTGAGAATTGCTATCTTATGCTAATTTAAGATAAACATTAATTTGATACTGGACATTTTTAGATTTCATTATGAAACTAGAAGTTTAAAAAGCTTAAAGAATGAGGTCTTGTTCTCGTAATGTAGTTAAATCCAAGGTACCTTCTTTTGATTTAAAAAAAAAATTATTTACTATTCAGAAATAATCATTTGGTTATCTTTGACAAGCAAATTGTTATTTAAGAGAGAAAATGTTATAAAATGAATGTTGCCGTCATTGAAGCAGAAAATGTGTGAGAGTACAGTATTTTCACTGATTAAGAAATACTGGGTAACTGGGTAAGAACACCTTTGATGATGCCTTTTTTATTGTAGTGGGTTTTATTTAACTGAAAGTGATTTAAATAACTAGTTAAGAAAATTAAAGTGTGCATTCACATTTGATAGTTCTTTAAAAGCAATAGATTGAAATTCCATGATTGGAAGGCATACAAATACATTTGAAAAATGAAAGGCATTATGTTTTTAAATACTAATGGGCCCAAACTTTTTCCTTAAGGAGGACATAATCTACAGCATGGAGAGATGGTTACAGAGACGTCAGCTAATTTAATAATGACAGCCCTTATTAGCATGTTCCAGTGGGCAGGAGGGTATCATCTAGCACATTGTAGAAGCTTAAAGAATTCTTGAAAGAATTAATCAATTTCTTTGTACAGGACTTGATTCATTAAAATAGATTTCTTGTACTTTTTTTCTTTGAGAAGTATGTTTATACCTGGGATGTCATAATAGTTTTTTTTTAAAGGTCATTGACTAGGTATCTCTGCTTTCTTTCTTATATTTTATTCATTAACCTAATGTAGTTTAATTTCCATTTACCATCACCAATGGCTTAGTGGTCAAATCCAAGATACCCTTCTTTTGCTCTTTCCTATACGTTTGTGGTGTTTGACACCGTTGATCACCCTGTCCTTGAATCTGTCATTTCTTAGCTGCTTTGATACCTCTTCCCTACTTCTCCTATCTATTGCCATTTCTTCTTGGTTTGAATCTTGTTTTCCTCACCCCTTAAATGCTGCTTTTCCTAAGGTTCATTCAGTCCTTCTCCCTCCCTATGCCCTCTTTAAGACACCTCTTTATTCCTAAAGCTTTATCCACTATATTTGGGTATCAAACTCAGACTTCTGCTGAACTTAACATCTGTTCGTTTGTCGGGCATCCCTGTTAATTCTGAAGTAGAAGACAGCCTTTGGTGTTAGTTATGACACTTACTTGACTGAAGCTGTCATTTGGAATGACTGGCCACATTTAGGCATGGAGATTAGATCAAATAACAGATCTGTGTCGTAGTGGATAAGAGCTTGGGCTCTGAGGTTCGTTATAATAAATTATAATATTTGGTATAGAAATTTGATTTCTGATAGAAATTAATTGTGGCTATAGTCCTGTTAAACATAGAATTAATTCAGAGAATGATAGACTAGGTTAACAATTCTTTACTTCTTTGAGTTTTAACACTTTATGAATGAAATCCTCCCCTGCCCTCTTTTTTTTTTTCCTGGACTAGCAAGACTATCTTCGTCTAACACATTTAAAATTTTTACTTTTAACAGAAATTAGCAGAGTACGGAAAGACATGTACAATGACACATTAAATGGCAGTACAGAGAAAAGGAGTGCAGAGTTGCCTGATGCTGTGGGACCTATTGTTCAGTTACAAGAGAAACTTTATGTGCCTGTAAAAGAATACCCAGATGTAAGTATATATTACTGTTTTCTTCAATATTTTTTCTGCTTTACGTACTTTGGGAAGAGCTATATCTGGTGGTGAATACTTAAGCGTTGTCAGCTGTTTTTTTTTTTTTTTTTTAAATTCATGTGAGGGCTAGAGATGTGAATAATTTGGCATGGATGTCTTCAAAAATTGTCTAAATATGTTTCCATTTGAATGCTGCTATGTCACTTTTGGAAATGCACATGGTAAAGACTTAGTATTAGATTCCAAACCGAGGCGACAGTTACATAAAGAGCTTGGGGCTGAATGTTGGAGAACACCAAGGACCACTCTTAGCTCACCTTGGGCCTGACCTCAAAGAAGCCGCAGCCGGGGCCCCCTCATCTTTCAGTCATGTGAGTGGTTGGATGATGTGGCAGCTAAGATGCCTTTAGCTCTAAACTTTCTGTAATAACCGCTGTTTGTCATTTATTTTTTGTTCATCTTACTCTCTTGCTCAACTAGCCTGTATTAGCATTTTGTTGCGAATAGCCTCCTTGTCCTAGGCCAGTTAATTTATAAATAGCTCCAAACTCTTTGCCTTTTATTGCCAAGCCCTACATGATACGGTCCTTTCTGTCTCTCTGAGCTCATCGTAAATGGTTCCCCTCTTCCTCAATACACTGTGTAGTCTCAGGGACTCTTAGAACAAGTCAGGTCTGCTCCCAGCCCGAGGACCTTTGTGTTAGCTGTCCACAGATCCCTACTGGCTGGCTTCCTCTTGTCATTAATGTTTCAGCTTCGGGTACTTCAGAGAGGCTTCCCCTGACCATGTGATCTAAAAGCAATCTGGTTACTCGTTTCATGTAAGGTTCTTTATCTCTCAGCAATAGCATTTATTATCTGGTATTTTTCTTATTTATTTGTTTATTTTTCTTTCTCTTCCCAACAAAATACAAGATACTTAAAACAAGAACCTGTTTTTGTTATTAATTGCTATATTGCAGGTGTGCATAGTATTGGACGTACTAGGCATCCACTGCATGTTAATAAAGACAAATTGGTGGCTTTTTGCCAGGTTTCAGAGGACTTTTCTGAAAGCAAATACAACAAAAAGTCGGTACTGTAAGGTCTAAAAGGTGCTGTGTGCTCTAAGATTCAGTGACTGTGTGAACAGTATACTAATCTGGAGAAGGGAATTCAATGTCTTAAATTGGATTAATGGGGAAAAGCTTTGATATTTTACAAGGTGTGTTTCCAGTACAATTTTCTATAAATTGAATACATTTACTGTTTTTATAAGTAGTTTTTGGTTGCAAATATACAAACAGTTCCTGGTAACATGAGCAAAGAAAGAATTAGTTGGAAGATAATTGGGTGTAGTTCAGGGATTAAAGACAGGCCTGAGGGCAGCCCTGAGAACCTCAGTAGGGGTTTGGACCTTCTGTGGAGATCCCCGCTCTTAACATAATCTGGCATCAACATCTCGCAGACTCTCGTCAAACTTCAGAGTCTTAGGAGAGAGACTGTGTCTTGGACCAATCTGCCATGTCTAAGGGACATGATCTTAGCTAGCATAACCTGGGCATGACCACTGAGGGCCTTCCCTGGGTGTCAGGATGATTGCTAGAGATGGGCAGCTGTCCTAATGGAGTCCACTGTTGTTTGGTGTTTCCGCATCTCCTGAAGGGCGTCAGCCTTCTCATCTGCTTGTGTGAACTATAGAGGACAAAGTTGCAGCACGAGTCATGAACATAGAATACTTAAGATAAGACCTTGTTAGAGAATGTAACCTTCGTCCTCCTGGTCCTCAGTCTTCTTTTAAAAAAGACATACAATTGTCTAGGTCTGTGGTTCTTAAAATGTGGTCCTAGCACCTTCACTTCCCGCACCTACTGGGAACTGAAGGCTCCAGCGCCCCCCACCCCCCACCAGCTGAATCAGCCACTTCCAGGGGCGCGGCCCAGCGCTCTGCCTTCCAGGCCCATAGATGTTCTGATGCTGCTCATTTTATATCATTAGAATAAGCCGGGCAGACTGTGAACTAAACAACATCTCTGCTTTTGTGGAGCAGGCATTGCAGTGGCAGAGACAGACAATAAGCAAAAGAATATTTACTTTAGGTGCCGCCAGTGCTATAGAAAAAAATAAAGTGGGATTAGCACAAAAAATAGTGACTATGTTTATGGTCAAGAAATCTCTTACAAATGAAGGGAATGAAGAGACACGAACGGAGTGATGGGAAGGAGGGCATGAACGTCCCCTGGGGGAAGGACCTTGCAGGCAGAGGGAACGGCCAGTGCAGTGACTGGCCCAAGTGCGCTCGGGAAGGGTGGTAGACGTGAGATTAGAGAGCGAGCAGAGGGCCGTGTCATGTAGGGGCTGTGGGCCCCCAGAGGGATTGCAGATACTGCTCTGAAGGAGACGGGGAGATGTGCAGAGGTTGGGAGCCAAGGAGTGACGTGAGCTCAGGTGGGTTTTAATAGATTCATTGCGCCCGCTGTATGGAGAAAGGCTGTGGGGCAGCGGTGGCTGCAAGGAGCCCAGCTAGGGAACACAGGCGGGGCTCGAACAGGAGGACTTAGCAATGCTGGGCTCCTTCATAGATTGTCAGCTTTAAGCCAGTGGGGTTTGCTGAGGGGATACTAGGGTGTGAGGGAAAGGCAGGAACAGCTCGAAGGTGTTGGTCGGTTGGTCAGGTGTTGGAGTAACGGAATCCTAAAAGGCTCCTAAAGACTTAGGGAGGACTGGGTGAGGGAGTGGGGGTCAATAGTTCTGAGGTAGAGCTGTTGAGTTTGAAGTCACACGTCCGGTGTAGGCGGGTCAGCCTGGCAGCTGGGTGTATGAGTTCTGTACTCTTGGCACCCAAAAATGTCTTTTAACAAAGCTATTTAAATGACAAATTTAGTTATAATTCATAAGAGGATAAAAATTGACATAAAACTATTTTGGTCCTCCAGATCGTTTTTTTATACCTTGATTTTAAATTTGTTAAAATAATTTAAGTTTGGTAAAATTGGGATCTGCACATAGTTTTTGACTTTTTCTTCTATGAAGTTAATTCATACCAAGTGAGCAGTACTGTTTACTGGTGTATATTAGGAGCTTTATCTCAGCTTTTAAAAAATGAAATAGTATTAAATAAAACAGGGGAGTCTGTCAGATTTTGGAAGTATGGGAAAAGATTTGTTTCAGAATTATGAATTAAATGTTGGCCAAAATGAAACAAATTATTCTTTTTTATTTTCTTCAGTTTATGTATCTTAGAGGTCATTACAAATGCTTCTTTCCCATCTTCCACCCCACATTTGTGTGTAAGCTTGATTTTGTGAGTGAGCTCATCCCACTTGGCTCAAAAATTTTATTGTTCAAGTTATGATTAAAGCTCTTATTATTCACGTGTCAAGGGGGCCGTGTAATGTAGTGGTGACAAGTGTGGATTCCGATGCAGGTCCCTGGCTGGCTGTGCTATTGTGTGTGTGTGACTTTGGGCAAATTACCTGCCATCTCTGTTACCGCAGTAACAGAGAAAGGTCCTCAGTTTTACCTCATCTCTGATGGAGATAGTAATAGGATGACTCTTCTGCTGGGTTATGAGGAATTACAAGTGAATTATAAATGAGTTAATACGTATAAAGCACTTGGAAAACACCTTTTATAAGTATTACCAGAAGGTGAGCTCCCTGGGGGTGGGCATTTTGTCTATTTTCATATTCCCACTGCCTAGAATAGTATCTGGTAAATGTTAGAGATACACAGTAAATATTGGTTGTGCATCTCTGAATGAAAGCCTCAATCTTTCAATTATTGCTAAACTTTTTTTAAAAACTTGCTGTCTTTTGCATTTGCACATAGCAACTTATTTATAGAAGTAAGTGTTAATTTGGAGTTATTGTTTTGGGCTTGTGTATAGCTCGGGGATGACAGAAGAAAGTCTTAGACTCAGTGTCTCAGAAATGCGGTAGTAGTGCACCAGCTCCTCAGTGGTTTAGAATCAGTGCCTCGATGTGAGAATGAGATGTTACTCTCAGTAGCCTATTGAAAATGTACTGAAAAGTTTTACAAAATTCATGTTTGTCAATATTTATATTTATGGATAAAGCAGACTTGTATTGCATCTCTGCTGTGTACCAAGCACTTCCTGGGGGTGGGGATATAAATTCAGTTGAGAAAACTCAACGTAGTGGAGCTGATGAGTTCTTGAGCCAGACATGCCTAGGTTTTGAATCCTGGCTTGCCCCCTTACTGGTGGCATTTGTCAGCAGGTGCCACGATAATGCTCCATAGTAGGCTACTGTAGCACTCAGTGTCTTCAAACAATGCACACTGATTTCTGTGCTTCAGTCTGTGCTGTGTGTCGGCTCCGGTTCTGCCAATGGCTGAGCTGAGGGTGATCACGTTGATCCGGGCCGGCTGCAGGGGCTTTAGGTCTCTATTTGGATTCCTGCGGGGCGGAGCCCAAAGGGGCAGCAGCTCCTTGGAGCATTCCCTCTCATGGCAGGTCGCCGGAGTGCCAGCTCCGCATGTGTAAGGCCTCTGCGCTTGTCCCATTCACTGCCGAACACTCCGTTAGCCTAGTGATTGTCACCTGGGGAAGTTTATGCCCCTCAGGACATTTGACACGATCTGGAGGTATTTTTTGTTGTCAAAACTTGGAGGGGTTACTAGTGGCATCTAATGGGTAGAGGCCAGGGAAGCTGCTCAACTCCCTACAATGCACAGGACGGCCCCTCCCACAAGAATTCTGCCCAAATGTCCGTTGTGCTGAGGTTGAGAAATCCTGCGTTATCAAGCCACTGTCCGCAGTGAGAAGGACACTGAATAAATATTTGCTGAAAAATAATTGAGACTATCCCACTGGCTTGGAGCACGTTCCTTTTTTAGAATCTGTTGACTTGTCTGAAATTATAAGGTCTATCTCAGAATTGTTTGAAGGAATAAAGAAAAATGTATGATGTCTGGGAGAGCACTAAGTATGTATGGTTCTTGTGATTGTGAATAAGAAAAATATCCTACCCTTGAAGGAGTCCACAGTCTTATATGAAAGATGAAAGATATTGCATTAAATCATTCAATACTATTTATCATACATTTATAAAATGACACATGAATGAAGATAAAAGTTATACATAGGCCATCAAACTGGTAATTTGGCCCATTAAGTTATTAAGGATTTGTTTGAATCCATGGAGATCTTATAAACAGTATATGGATGGATTTATCTCTGATTGATATGAATAAAAGATGTTATGTTTCAACGAATCAGTAATAATTCTGTCATTACATTTGCCTAGTTATCAATTTTGAATTATGAGAAAATGTTTTATAGGATCTACCAGAGTGGTAGGTAAGTACTCAATATTGGCGGATCCAGCTGTTAGGGATATTAGTTGTTCTGTACATAATACAAGAACGGATTAGACTGCTGAACTGTTTGCTTGGGGTGTGATATTATGAAATTGTAGTGAGACTTTTTCCAAGAGATTTTTATATGAAGATAACTGATTTTCTGATGTTTGTAAAATGGGTTTTAATTTTGAATGATGATAGCCTTGAAAAAGTGTGTCTTATATCTGGCATATCATGATGACACATCACCAAAGATTTGTAAGATGGATAAATGCCTCTTCAAGTATTTTTTCAAGCTTGTAGGATCCCAGCCTGGCAACTGTCGTTAATGATATAGATTTATAATGTAAAGTGCTCTCTATAGTCTCAATTATAACCGTTGTTAATGATGGAGCATGACTTTTTAAGTTCCCTTTCAATTTCCCTGGGTTTGCAGTTAAATGACTAGTCATAGTTTCTCACTTAGTATAAGGTTAATGGTGGTTTTCTTCTATTTCTCAAGATTGTCACTTGTAAATTGGCTGTTGTGCTGGCATTTGTTTTGGAGGGGTTATGAGAAGAGAGGGGTCAATGCAGTTATGTTTCCAATGCAGTTATTGTTTCTTTATTGTGGCTTTGGTATTCTGGTGAAGGAATTGAGAGTCTTCAGGAGTTTTCACATAAACTACTTTCACCCTTGTTCTTCTGAAAAGCAAATGGATAGTAAATCAAAATTGAATGACCTGCAGTCTCCTTTTTCAATTATTTAGATTAAACCTTGAATTTTGCCTGCATATGATCTTAATTATGAGTGCAAATGTAGTATTTTAAAAGTAAGATCTACACATCTCTCTGATAGTTTGTACAGGAAAGTATTACACTTAGATTTTTGATTTTAAGAAGGTTAGTATATGTTTTTGAGTGGAGTTGTGAAGTTTTTCAGATTACATATTAGCCTATTGAAGTTTTCAGTTTAGTAGTACGATTTGATAACATGGAGCATGTCATTATGTTTTAGGTAGAGAAACTGTGATTGTTGACTTGGAACTTTAAACAGATTTAGTGAAGGTCAATTTTATCACTTGTTTTTTTTTTGTTTTTGTTTTTAGTTTTGAAGTTCACTTTTTATTTCACTCTGCAAAAGTATATTGAGGGCCTGCTCTGTCCCAAAATATTTAATTGGCTCTTTATGCTCTGAGATGTACTAAATTTCTTAGGCTATTAATAAAAATTATTCCAAAAAGGTATTCAAGAGGGTCTGAAAACAATACATTTAACTCGGGGGTTTTTTTCCCTTAAGTTTAACAATTTTTAAAATAATAAGCCTTCTCGAATCTTAAAATGAGAATGCTTTCTTTTGTAAGACATGTATTTTAATATTTAAAAAGAACTAGTGTTCAAAAGAATAAATTAAAACATGGAGTTAGTTCTAGGGAAGAATTATTGCTTGTTAGCAAATACTTTCCATGCTTAGTTGAGGTAGAAAGTTTTGCGTATGATTTCTCTTATCCAAAAAGTTGGTGAGGATCTGCTCTGTTGAAATTACTGTTACAAAGGACTTATAAATCAGTTAGATATCCAGTCACGGGTATCTAATGTGCATATCTCCAAGATTCTTTCTGAAATACCAAAGCAATATAATGCAGAAATTGGAGAGACACCTGCTTCTTGGTGCTGTTCGCATTCTGGAAGCATTGAGATGTTTCTGTTAGGTATTAAAGGAAGCAGGAAGGAGCTAATCTGCTGTTGGCCTGTCATCAGAGAGCAGTGTCTCCTGGAACTGAGTGCAACAGTCAGTAACGGAATCTTCCGAATCCTAACCTCCCTCCCTCCAAAGCTGGCAAATGAAGTGGGCTACGGAGTAGTTGAAGGTTATATCACCAAGGTCATCCACCCATCTTAGTACCCGCTTCCAGAAGGTGGTACACCTTCTTTTGGTTAGAATTTGTTTGAGCTGACAACTACTGTAGTTTTTGATAGATAGAACCTGCCTTAACTTCACCCTAGGGATATTGAAATTGGACTTCTAAATGGCTAGCCTTGGAACTAAATTTAGGTAATTATTTCATTGGGAACACCATAAACCCAACCCTTTAGAACAAAATAGTTTATATATAAGTTAGGGACTTCCTGAAATCTAGTTGTGACTACCGTAGAAAACTGCTTTTCCCCAAGTCCAAAAACAAGTGTCAGTAAGCAGCCTGCCTAGCATGAACTTGGCCATCTCTATTTCACATTGGGATGATGATTTTTTCTTTCTTATTTGGTCAGGAATTGCTTAAAAATGTATCTATGTTGTATTGTTGGAGTTACAGAACAATGATAGTTTTGATTAGTTTCTTGCCTTTTTATTTGTAAGGCTGTATAAAAGAAGTATAAATTCGCAATTTTAAGGACACATTAAAACAAAATAAAACAAAAAAAAATCCCAAATTTGAAAAGAAACATGAAGGCTAAAGGAGAGGTCTGAGTATAAACCAGTAAAACGTTGGTGTCACTCTTCCAGAATGTTGTGTGTGGCCTGTGATGAGCAATTGGCACGGGAATAAGACCTAATCCTTGCTCTCATGCTGCTGTTGCAGCCACAATCCAATTATGCCTAAACTAATACTAATAAAACATACTTCCGTGTATTCAACACCTGAAAAAAGGTCACGTGGCGTAGTCCTTGTACTTATGATGCTCTATCTTGAAATGGAAAGTGGAAATAATAGTTGTTCTGCTTTTATGATATTATTGACTGTCATTTGGAATTTATCCTGAGTTCAGTCAGTCTGGCTTACCATTGGAGAAATTTGTGAAATGTATAGAGTTCTTGCGCTGCATATAACTTATTTAGTGATTGAATTTTTTTCTGTGAGAATGAAAAATTGCTATATGATTTTTGTGGCCACTTTCTATTGTATTATTCAGCAATCTGAATAAATATTAGTTTGTTCAGTGTGCTGTATATTGTGAGACACTGGAGATTTTAAAAACAACAAAAAAAGACCAGGTGCTGGTTCCTGACTTCAAGGAGTGACCTGCAAAAGAGAGACATGCAGATGCTTGCATACGTGTTGGGGCTCAAGGAGGTTGTATGCAAAGCGCCCTGAGATGGTCACTTTGGAGAGAACAGCTGTCTAGGAATCAAAGAATACACATGGAAATCACGGAACGTTTGAGCTCAGTATTGTGTGATGAGGAAGACGTGCCATGGTTGGTGGAAAGGAAGGACAAGGAAGAAAAGTAAAAGTACCTGCCATTTCTAGAGAACAGTGAGTGACTGGCTGAACAGAAGGCTGATAGCAAAAGTAAAAGTGTGAAAAGTAGTTTGGGGTCTTTTAAAGGGCCTTGTGTATAAGAGTATGGACCTTAAACTATCAAATACATTGTCATCTAGTTGTGTCATAAACCCCTTGTTGGCTGTCATTGCCTCATACTTTAATTTTAATTGCTTAATTTTTTTCCTAAGCACTTCTAGAAGGCTAGTCATCTGTCTTATACAACTGAGTTTGTTTTGAATGGTTTCAGACTTTCCCAATTATACCTATTCTCAAAAGATGATTTATCATAATTTAGGCTATCCAAATTCATATGGCACAGATTTCATGTTTTGGTTATTATTGGTTACTATTCCTTCTTCCCTTCTGCCTTAAAGCCGCTGGGGTAAGTGCTGCTTCTTACATATCCTGGTGCCACTAATAGATGTGTAAAGATAAAAAGTCTTGCAAAATGATTCATATAATATTATTTAGCATAAGGAGACATATTTGGCAACTTATCTAGAATTAATATGAAGGTAGAAAAGGGATAAAATATTTGTCTCCCCAAAAAGCACAAGGTATTTTGATATATTCATTGTAGTATTTTAAATTTAAAAACATTTGTACAATAAGTCCTCACTTAAAGGCATTGATAGATTCTGCGACTTCAAGCAAAACGAGGTATGATGAAACCAGTTTTTACCATAGGATAATTCATATAAACAAGGTTCAGTTCCTAGGGCATCTAATCGTTACAAAGAAACAACATTGAATGAAATGTTCAGGACCTGCTAAACAGTCACAACTCTTCTCTCATCTTAAACACAACTGTGTAAGATAGGCTCACCAGTGTTGACTACACTTGAGGTGGTTTATTTTTTATCATCTTCTAAGTAAAAGGCTTCGTCAACAAATGTACGTGTGTGTGTGTGTTTAATATCTATTATGTGTCTTACTGTGTTTCCCCGAAAATAAGACCTAGCTGGATCATCAGCTCTACTGTGTTTTTTGGAGCAAAAATTAATACAAGACCCGGTCTTATTTTAATACAGTATAATCCGGGTCTTGTATTAATTTTTGCTCCAAAAGATGCATTAGAGCTGATGGTCCAGCTAGGTCTTAATTTCGGGGAAATACGGTACGTGATACAATGTAAGGTTTGTAAGGTATGTGATTAAAATTACCTTAGACATACTAGACACAATATTTAAAAACAGATAAACAATCTCTTGTGCAAAAAACAACCAAAGAAGTGCATGTTTTTAAAAATTGTTTTTCCAAAATTTTAAGTGGAAATTATTCTTTAACGTTTCTTACTAGCGTTTCATTGAAATGCTTTTGCTAATCCACTTTTTATTAGTTACCTGTTTTGATATTGTCATAGGAGGTTTTATCTTTAATTGTAGATTTCTTAAAAGGTTAATGGAAACATTTGCCCTAATTCTTCATATATTGTCATTGGTAGAAATCTATCATTTCTGTTTACAATGAAGTGAGCAGCAACGACTAGCATTAGACGTAATTGTTGTTAACCTCTTCTTTAGAAAATAGCATGCCACATGGCAGACATAGAATTGGTGAGCCATAGAGAAGGTCTATACTTAAACAGTAGAGTTAATGAATACCTTTTTTTTCCTTTCTTTCCCTTCTTTTGGCCTTTATAGCTGCAGTTAGCTCAGGCTGTTTGAAATGATTTTCTTTGAATGTGTTGTGACATTGTTTTAATTGAATGAAGCTGCAGAACTAGCGTGATAAATCAACACAGAATGAATTTTAATGCAAGGCAAATGATATTAACTTGGAAATTGGTTGCAGTAGACAAAGCAGCTGCTATGATTAATTTTTTTTTTCATTCTCTACTTACAACATTTTGAGAAGGATGACCTTGACAGTTTCAATTGTGCTGGAATCCCAGTGGTGTGCACGTTAACACACTTGAGCTGTTGTTTGTTGGTTCTTGGGTAATAAAGATTTGGTTTATTTTTAAAGTTAGGAAAATTTTGTGTTACAGATTTAATATGTTGGTTTTGACTAGTTTAAAAACATTTATTATTAATAAATAATAATTGGGAGGATTATTTAGCTGTGGCAGAGTCTTTTTCTGTGTAATCTTAATGCTGTGGTTCTAGTAGAAGAATCTTTAATATGTGAAAAGAACAGGATGTACCAATAAGGGTCTTCTAAGTGTCCATATGTCATGAAGTGTAGGCCAACCAGTGTGACAGAGAACCTAAGTCAAAAACACTTAGTTATTGAAGTGCTGAAGTACCTGTATTTATAGTACATTTTTCCAGACATTCTTTGCCGTATCTGAGACATATAATGTATATCCAGTATATGAGTTGCTTTGGAAAAGATCTGTATTTTTTCACCTACTACTGAGGAATAGCTGGCAGGGCTAGTTATTTGAAGAAACAGTCAAGGTTAACGAATAGAGTAAAGGGATTTATCACAGATTTCTTGAGAGCAGGGAGAATTTCTCCTTTGCTACTTCTCCTCCTCCTTTTTAAATCTCTAGCTTCTACGCATATTTCACTCTTTACCACATAGCAAATTTTGAATAAATGTTTTATTGAGTTACATTTGAAAATGGAAGGCTATTTTCTATTCTACTGAAAAAGACCCAAACTAAACAAAATGATTATGGAATGGGATGTAAGATTCTCGTCTGTGTTGAGGTTATTTTGAGGGGAGCGAGGGGAGTGAAGTTCTGTGGAATCTGTGAGTACATAAAAGGTAAAGTTAGGAAGCTGCGGGAAGTAGGGCGAGCTTGCTGTAAGTGAACGTTGGGCCAGGCCTGTTGCTAGACTGTCTGGGACGTGTCTTTTTCCCTTCCTCAGACTCTCATTCTAACACAATTTTACTCCATACTACCTGAAGTTCTGTCAGTTCTAGATCTATTTAGATTAAAAGGCAACCTCTTTAAAAATGCCATGGGAATTTCTCTGTTTAAGGACTCACAGGATCATTCAGACCATCTGAGCAATTCTAATAAAATAGGACACAATATGAAAAAACATCTGCTTGAATGCATCAGAGACCCAACAACATTTGAAGAATTACTAGTTTGGATCCTGTGGAGGACAGGTAATCAAGGATATAAGCCTGGCTTTTGCACACTCCTTTTCCTCTGGGTATTTTAGCTGAATCTGGACAGGACAGCTGAGAGGCTGAACTTTGGGGACAGAGTTGGAGTCTATAACCTGTCTATGTGGACACCTTCCCATCTCTAGTCTTTACTTTGGGTAGGGTTGCTGATGAGTGTGCATTCTAGGAGTAAGAGTAAACCAGAATTTCCCAGGCCCTCACAGACACTGCCTGTCAGCCTCAAATTGTCTCATTCTCAGTAAGTGCAATTGTATCGAGGTGATCTTGGGTTGCTAGTAGCAGTAGGTGCCTGGCAAAAGCTGATAGAAAGATAATATGATTTTAGGCCTTATATTATTTCTGTAAGCTATTTAGTAAGTAGTGTCTGGTACACAGTAGAAAATAACCAAACACACATGAAGGCAAGATGACATTAACAAAATGAAACAACAAAACAATAGAACACATCCATAGGGACTGTCGATATTAGAACTATCAGCCCCAAGCTTTATATGAGCTGTGCTTACTGTGTATGACACAAAAGACAAGTTGGAGAAACATGGCCTAGCAATGGAAATTATAAAAGAGAAATCAAACTGAATAAGTCCTTAACTGGAATAAACAGGTTTAACAGAAGATAACCATTTGAAGAGCGAATTAGTGAACTGGAAGATAGGTCAAAAGAAAGTACTCAGTATTGAGAGGCAGAAGGATGGAAAAACTAGGAAGGAGTATGAAAAATGAAAGGAATGCAGTGAGAAAGTCCAGTGTAGAATGGGGCAGAAGCAGTATTTGAGGAGAGGGTTGTTGACAACTTTGAAACCAAAGAAATAAAGTTGCAGACTTAGGAAACTCTGAACCATAAAACAAAAACCATACCTAGGCACATACTAAAACTGCTTAAAACTAATGTTAAAGAGGAAATCCTCCCCCCTTTTTAATTTTTTTACTTATTTTCACTTATAGTTGATATTAAATATTTTTAATGTTAGTTTCAGGTGTACAGCATAGTGGTTAGACATTTATATAATCTACCTGCCTGGCACTATACATATTTACTACAATATTATTAACTACATTCCCTATATTGTAGTCTACATGTCCATGACTATTTTGTAACTACCAATTTGTACTTCTTGATCCCTTCACCTTTTTCACCCAGACCCCCCACACCCTTCCCATCTGGCAACCATCAGTTTGTTCTCTGTATCTATGAGTCTGTTAAAAGTAGCAAAAGATTACCTTTAAAGTAGTAACAATAAGACTCATGCTCATTTCTCAAGAAGTTGCAATGTAAATATGGTAAAAAAAAAAATCATTAAGGTGCTGAAAGAAACCTTAATGAGTGCCAAACTAGAATTCCAAATCCACCAAAAATAAGAAATTTTCAGATAAGGAAAAACTGACACACCTATCACCAGATGACTTTCCCTAAATGAAATACTACAGGGTGTTTTTCAGACAGAAGAAAAATGATCCTAGTTGGAAAGTTGAAGATACAGAAAGGAATTAAGAATAATGAAAATGGTAAATGTGTAGGAATACCTAAATATACATTATCTCTATAGAATAATAATGGCCTATTGAGTTAAAAAAAACATAAAATTTGAAAAACAATGACATATAAACTGAATTGGGATAAGGTGTTAAGTAAATGGGGTAAGGGGTGAAAGTACAAATTAGCATTAGTGTTTGATAATTCAGTGATGCGTATTGTAATCTTTAGGGTAAATAGGCATGTAACTTTAAAGCTAATAGAAGGCAAGAAAAAAAATAAATGGGGACATAAAATACATAAGGCATGTAGAAAGTACTTAGAAGGTAGATATAAACCATATAATGCACATGGATTAAGTGTTCCTTTTAAAATTCAAAGATTGCAAGATTATATGAAGAAACAAAACTTACCTAGATGCCATTTAAAACACCCTCATTTAAAATAGCAAAAGGTTGAAAATAATAGGATCAAGAAAGAGATACTATGAAAAAGCAAACAAACAGTTTCTATTAATATTGACAGTCTTAATGACAAAAGATATTACTAGAGATATAATGGCAAAAGGATAAATTTTAAATCAGTATATACCAAATAACACAGCCTCTAAACATAATACAAAAATAGAACTTAAAGGTGAAATCAGCAAAAGTTAATCACAGAGGAATTTTCATTCTTTTTGCACACACATAAAATATTTAGAAAACTTGACCATGTATACCGAAAAACAAGTCTGAACAATTACAGGATTGATAGTATGTATACATAGTACATTTTCTGATTACAGTGTAACAAAGATAATTAGGAAATTCTCATGTTTGAAATGAGAAAAACAAATTTAAGTATTCAATTGGTATCATTTGACCTGAGTGATAATGGAAATACTACATATCAAAACTTTGGGAGATATATATCTATATATCTATATCTATATCTATATCTATCTATATATATACATATATATACACATAGATATATATATATATATAAAGCCAACTTAGAGAAATACTTAAAGCTTTAAAATTCTGTATATTAGAAAAGAGGAAAGGGTGCAATAAGCTAAGCATCCATTCAAAAAGTGGGGAAATGTAATAGATTAAACCCAATAGTCGAAGGAAGTAATAAAGCTAGAGTAGAAATCAATTAAAAACAAAACAAAATTAAGAGAATCAATATATCAGGTGACTATTGCAGCATTATAATTACCCAAAAAACTTAGATTAAAACAACCACCATTTATTTAGCTCCTTCTGTTCTGTAGGCTGGTCATTTAGGCTGGGTTCAACAAAACAATTTTTCTGGTCTGTATCTGGTCAGCTGGTTTTATGAGTTGCCTGGCTGTGGGCTGGGATATTGATGGTGGCTGGATCACTTGTTTTTCATTCTCCAATAGATTAGTCTGAGCTTGTTTACATGGAAATAATAGGGCTCTAAGAGAGTAGATGTACGTGAGACTGAGACTTCAGCTTTTAGAGCACATATCATTCTTTCCACTACATTGTATTGGAAAGCAAGTCAATGCTAGCTCAGATTCCAGAGGTGAAAGGAGCTGCAAATTTACACTGCAGACGGAATAGATACTTTTAGAGGTGAGTGGGTAATTGTGGCCAATTTTAAAATCAATATACCCCAGTCAACAAAAGCAAAAATAAATTCTTTGTAAAGAGTGTAAAACTGATCAAGAGAAAAGGAAAACATAGATAACCAATCAGGAATGAAAGAGGGGGCATCACTACAGATCCTATAGGTATTTAAAAAATTATACATAGGATTTATATCAACGAATTTGAAAATGTAAACAATATGTGCGTATTTCTAGATAAGCACAGGTTACCAAAATTGACATAGAGAAGAACAAGAAATTTGAATTAAAGAACTGAATCCATAATTAAAAACCTTACACAGAGGAAAACTCTAGACCCAGGTGGTCTCACTACTGATTTCTATTCAATGTTTAAGGAAGAAATAATACCAGTTTTCTACAAGTCCATCTGGCTAGTGGAAAAAGAGGAAATACGCCTCAGCATGGTTTGAAGCCAGAATAATCTTGATGCCAAAATCCGGGAAGTATGAGAAAAGGAAATTACGGGCCAATTCCATTTGTAAATTTAAAAAAAAAAATCACCAAAATGCTAGCAAACTGAATCTAGCAACTTATAAAAAGGATATGCATCATATTCAAGTTGAATTTGTTTTAGGAATGAAAGGTTGGTTCATCATTTGACAGTTGTAATCTAGCATATTAATAGAATAAAGGAGAGATACTGTGGTTGTCTCAAAAGATGAAGAAATGTGATAAATTTAAACATTCACTGGTAGTTTTAAAAAACCTCAACAAGGGAATAGAAGAGGATTTTCTTAATAGGGTGAACTATATCTACAAAAAGTGTACAGATTAGTTCAGACTTTATGGTGAACTGTTGAAAACTATTCTTGAAATCTAGAACAACTTTTGACTTTGAACTAGAACTTGTTTGACTTTGAACTCAAGGTGTGCTGGCCAGTGTAGTAAGGTTGGCAAGAAAAAAAAAATGGTTGAAAGGGAAAAAATAATGTAACAGTCCTAATTTGCAAATGGTGTGATTGTTTACCTAAAGAATCCAAAAGAACCTGTTGAAAAAATATGAGAATTTAGAATGAAGAAACAAGGTTGCTGGGTACAAGGTTTGATATATATAAAAATTAATCATGTGGTCATATGTAAGGAACAAAAATGAAATAAAAATATGGTATGACAATAGCCAGAGTAAGCCCCAAAATGTCTAGGAATAAATCTAACAAAAATGAGTAAAGACATATCAAAAAAGCTTTATATTCTTGAGAGAAATCAAAGAAGACCTCACCAAATGAAGTTACATCCTGTTCTTGGTTTTAAACACTCTATGGGACTATCCCAATTAAAATTATTGCTAGTAGTATTTTAGAAATTGACCAAGTGTTTGTACTGTGTTTCCCTGAAAATAAGACCTAGCTAGACAATCAGCTCTAATGCATCTTTTGGAGCAAAAATTAATATAAGGCTCGATCTTATTTTACAGTAAGACCGGGTCTTATATGAGACCCGGTCTTATTTTATTAAAACATAAGACCGGTCTTACAGAATATAAGACCCGGTCTTATATTAATTTTTGCTCCAAAAGATGCATTAAAGCTGATTGTCTGGCTAGGTCTTATTTTGGGGGAAACACGGTAAAACCTATCTGTGCGTACAAAAGGCTTTGAATGGCTGAGGCACTCTTGAAGAAGGGCAAGGTGGAATAACTTGCTTACTGCATATCAAGGTTTATTATAAAGTTACAATAAATAATAGTGTGATATTATTTTAAAAGCAAGGGTAAACAAATACATTAAAACTAACAAAATAAAAGAGCTCAGAAACAGACTCAGCTATATATAGATGTTTTTGACAAGGTGGTAGTGTAGAGAAGTTGAAAAAGGATAGTCTTTTCAGTGAAATGTGCTAGGGCAATTGGGTATCCATGTGACATTTTTAAAAAAAAGTCTCCTCACAGACATCAATTCCTGGTATACTGTGGGCATAAATGAGAAAGGCATAACAATAAAAGTTCTGAAAGTCAATATAGAAAGATGCTTTCATGATCGTGAGGTGGGGAAAGTCCTTAAAGAGGACACGGAAAACACTAACCATGAAGAGAAGACCGATAACTTGCTACATGAAAATTCGGTGTCATTTCATTCAATTCAATCAGATTAAATTTAGTCATATGCCACCATTAAAAAAGAGCAAGAAGGCAAGCCACAGGATGGTGTTTGCTACACATGTAACCATGAAGTAGAAATTGATTAAAAAAAAAAAGTAATGCAATAGAAAAATAGGAAACTTCAAATGTGCTTCAGAAAACGTGAATCTGAATGGCCAGTAGCATGAAAAAATGATGACCTTTTTTAGTAATCAGGAGAATGCTAATTTAAACATTTAGCAAATGCTCCAGAATGGCTAAAATAAAGAACAATGAGTGCTGCTGGAGAAGAAGTGGACCGAAACAAATTCTTTTCTCTTCTTTTGGGAATATAAAGTGTGCAACCATTTTAGAAAATAGTTCAGCGCTATTTACTAAAGTAGTTATGTCTGGATATTATCTTCTTTTAGCAGAAGTCTTTTCCCTGAAGGAGCAATCGTGTGTCCTTTTTCTTTGTTTTATCTCTTTTGTGTTGTCTCTTCCATGTTGGAGTCTTGTCAAGCTTCTGCTCACAAACTGGGCTTGCCCACTGCAGGCTTCAGTTTGAGGTGATCGCCTGAAGCGTCAGTCTCCGAGAAGGGAGCCAAGTGCTGGAACCTGGAAGTGATTTCTCTGGGGCATTTTAGTTTTTCTAGAGATGGCAATTCGAGCCTGTTGACTACAAGTTAGATGCCTGGCTGTTGGTGTTTTTTGGGCAGGGGTGGGTCAGTTGTTCTGTATACGATTTCCACCTTTTCTTTCCAGTTTTCTGCAGCACTCAGTGTCTGAGTGTCAAGTCTCTTTGGAGTTCTGTTGGGCAAATATGCTTCTGATCACCCCCCCTTCCATAGACATTCTAAGCTCAGTTGTTGAATGAGGGCTTGAGGCTTCCGAAAGTGGATTTCAGGTGGGCTTGGTAGGCTAGTAATTGTCCACTATGTGCCAGACCTCGTGTCGGACCTTTGATACATATTGTGCTGTACACACCTGCAGTGCAGCCCTCCCTGCAGCTCTACCAGATGGTTGGTGTTCCCTCCATTATATAATTGAGGCTTATTTGATGTGACTTTCCAATCCCTAACCATTATTTAGTGTTAGGACTTGGATACCAGTTGGGATCTGTGTGCTTTCAGAGTTTAAATACTTATCCATAGTTTAGAACTTGAGTTTATTCAGATTGGAGGTGTAACAAAGGGATTCTAGGTTGGAAGCAAGTGCATTGTCAAAATGGGTGACATCGGGTTTAGGTTGGGTAAAGAGGTCAAGTACTATAAGCTGAGGAACTAAGAAAGGAACCCCCCCACCCCCCGAAAACTTGGCAAGAAATTCATACTCTTGGTTTTATTTCAACTTAGTATTAAAAAATATTTTATTTTTGAATATAAAGACATGATTCAGGCAAATTTCAGAATTTGGGATCTTATAGAGCTAGAGCAAATGCTTACAGGATCAAAGTTAATGAGTCTTAACTTGGGGTGGAAAAAGTTATATCAAGGTCTCCTGAGGGAAAAGGGCTTTTTCCCAGCTGTACACGTGAACTACGCATCTTTCATGTACGATCACTTTTGTAAGGTCTGACAATCCTGGTGAGCAGCTTCAGGAGGAAAGGAAGAGCCACTGAAGAAGTGCTCTCGCTTCTTAAGCCTGACAGCAGTGAATTCTAGCTTATGACTTTTGTGCAATGACGTAACAGTGGATCAAATGCCAGAAAAAATAGGAAGCCGTAAGCATGAGAATCATAACCTATTTGATTGGACAAATAAACCACCCATACATTTTTATGGAGGTGATGGTAAACACTCATTTTTGTCTTTTATGCAGATGACGTGAACGAGGAAAATTTACTTTTCAATGTTCAGCGTTAATCTTTTCACATTGGCCTTTTTTTCTCTCTAAAATGTAAACTATATGAATACTAGAAGTTTTTGTTGAATGGTAGTTCTTTATTTATACAGTTATTTTTATTACTGTCTTACTCATGAAAAGAGTTAAGCCTCCTTGCAAAAATAGTATAAGTTAAAGGTAGAAATGGAAAAAAGAAAGGAAATCAAGGATACAGATATAAAATTTTGCAAGGAATGTGATGAAAACATATATACTTTCAAGACTTAAACATTTAGGGTAGGGTGGAACCCAAATTTGACCATCAGGTTCTGACAGCCAACCTAGAAATACAATCTCTCTGAACAGTTGCTTTGGAGAAAGTATAACTTTATTTGTTAGATAAATAACAGGATTTTTTCCCAAAGATTTCAGTTAAAATAAGCAATTACTATTTAACATAATGAACAGTTTCCTGAACACTGTCATTATAGAGACTTTTGTAGAAGAGATTTGCTTTGTTGGCTGACATCCAAGATTTTGTCAAACTCTTTAATATGCTCTGGTTTAGATTACATGTTGATGGACGATTCAGTATAGTATCTCTTTTAGGTGGATTGCAGTGTTCCTAAATTCATAATTTATTTGTGTGTGTGTGTGTGTGTGTGTGTGTGTGTGTGTGTGTGTAGAAATTTCATGCTAAACAATAAGCTATTGTAATTATCCCCTCGAAAACTTGGCAAGAAATTCATAAGGACTATTGATTTTATTTCAACTTAGTATTTAAAAATATTTAATTTGAGAAAGTAGATATTTAAAAATATTTTCAGCTATTAATTCAAGCAAGTGAATAATGTTTGGTGACTTTTTTTTTCCAGTTTAATTTTGTTGGGAGAATCCTTGGACCTAGAGGACTAACAGCTAAACAGCTTGAAGCAGAAACAGGATGTAAAATAATGGTCCGAGGCAAAGGCTCAATGAGGGATAAAAAGAAGGTAAGTCCTTAAAAATGCAGACAAGTCTTTATGTGAATAATTAAACTTTTGCACTCTGATAAGATATACCGATCTTTTGTATATAAAGCCCTAGGCATGCATTATTTCATGTTAGAAACTTTTGAACGTCTTAAAAGATTTTTTTGCCTTATTAATTATCATTTTTCATTTAGCCAGCTAAAGTATCACTCAGTCCATCATGTTAACTTACTTTGGTATTTACAGTTGAGAGGCTGCCTATTTGGGAGTAGTTAGACTATAATGTTGTATAACTAAAATTTTGAAAAATCTAAAATATTTCTTTTGATAAGATTTAAATGAGAACAGTCAAATGAATAACTTGAATGTATGTCAGATCATTGGGAGAGTTAATAAACAGAAAAAGAAGGCTTATTAACTAGCCATATGAAACTCATTTAGCATTTCACCATTTTATATTGATCATAAGTTTTCTAGACATTTTACTTTAAAGTGTATTGTTTTTTTTTTCTCCCCTCCTGCTAGTTCTTGTTTTTCCAGTTTAATTAATAAAGATGTAACCACTTTAAATATTGTTTTTAGGAAGATTTTGTTTCCCTTTTTTTTTTATAATCCAGTGATACTACGAGGCAGAATACTTTTGAATTTCTGTTTGTATAAAAAAATGTTTGAATTAAAAAAAAATAATCTAGATTCTGATTGTCAAGGATTAAATTTATTGTTAGGAAGGATTTCTTTTTTTATAACACAACGCCATGAAAGGGCTATCAAATGACAGACCTGTGGTCAGCTTATGTTGGCGCGTGTGCATTGATTGGGTTGCTTTGTGGAGCTCGTGGAATGAACACCAGACCTAAAAGGTATCCTGACTTCATTCTGTTACGCTGCTTCTTGAGCTCCCCACCTCGTTTCATTAAAGTCTCCCATAAGCTGACTGGATCAATATCATTTTCTGTCCCTACAGACAGACAATGATGTAGTAGCTAAGAAGTTGAGATAAAAAGTCCTCATTGATATTATCTTTTAATCTTACTATAAATTTTTCTTGTCACCTGAGTTTAAAGATACTTTGGGGCCAGCATGTGAGTTCCCCTTGAGTATATTTAGATGTTGTGTTTAAAACATTTTTAATTAGGATTTTAAAAGTTAACTTTTAGATTCTGAATCAACTGGGTGGCAATCTTGTATTGATTGCCACGCAGTTTTCGTTTCGGTTTCCATGTTTGCACGTACAGTAAGTAGAGCTAATTTAATAGCCTTAGAACAATGAGATGAAGACTACTGAAGATTAATCTTCACAAAAAGATCAGTGTGTCCATTAATTAAACAAGTTACTCTTATCAGTCAGTGAACAGAACATGTTTCTCTCTCTCCTTAGCTTTTGCTAATAATTTTGTAGTCATGGCCACCGTTTCCTCCCGTCATGCACTCTCACTGTGAGGGGTAGAGCGTAGACGTGTGTAGGGAGAAATCATGAATCTCCTCTGTCCAATTGGGGTTAAATTTGTAACCTGAACAACATCTGCTGTCTGTGGCAGGAGGACAGAATGGTTAGGAGAGTGAGCTCTATGACCAGGTTGCTTAGGTTTCCATCTTGGTTCTGTCACTTAGCAGCTTTGTGACCTTGGACAAATTACTTAATCCCTTTGTGGTGTATAAAATGGGACTAGTAATATCACTTATCCCTTACTGTGGTAGTGAGAATTGAATTAGTCATAAAGCACTTAAACAGTTTTGGCACATAGTAAATGATCAATTAATGTTAATGATTGTTAAGTTTTATCTTAAGACTATTTGATAGTTGTTTTGTTTCTCCGGTGGTTGGTGTGTTCATATTCTGTCTGTCTACTTTGTTCTTAACCACAAGTAGAAGCTGTTCACATATTTTATTTTCAATTTGTACTGCTGTCTACTGAAATTTAAAAAAGCTTACAGATTATACATATACATGTAAGCAACAATATTGAAATAAGCCACCAAAAATTTGGCTACAGATTACATTTTTAGTTTTATTAAAAGCTACAGATGAACATACTTTGGGCATATCAAGTTAATATGAATAGCCGCCTTATGTTTGATATTATGGTATTTGGATTCTGTGAAGAATTTATAGATTTATAGCACCAGAAGTGTCTTCTGTAATCTTAAGTCTGTTGCACCCAAGAAATTAACCAAATCACCTTGGTTTATGCTGTAGTTTATTCACTGAGCTCTTAACAATGTTAATAAAAGTGAAGTCAAAATGGAAAGTTAGTTGGCTGTTAGTTTGAGAAAGACCATAACAAACAAATGGAGACAAAAAGAAGGATTCATGTCAGTAATAAGGCTGATTGAGGTGTATTTCAGGTGTTTCAAAGGAGAAGTCATTTGATTTTAAGCTTTTCTGCAGAGTTGTCGATTTATGTAAAAGTGGAGGAAGCTAGAAAATAAATCTTAATTTACTGATTGCCCTAAAATATTACGATGGAAATGCTGTTTGCTGATCTGTATTCTTCACGAGACTGGTAAACTCAGTGAGGGCAAGCCATGTCAGTTCTATGGAGTATTTCCTTCATGGTTGATGAGTACCTGGCATAGAGTAGGACCTGGAAAACATACCGGGGGAAGGAATAAATGTGTTGTTTAGGTAATAAATGACAGGCATAGATGTCCTTCCTCTCGGACCCCCCATAAAAGATTTGTAAGTAGAGAAAATTATAAACTCTGTGTGCTTTTAATTCTTGTGGGAAGATGGGCAATACTATATTTTTCTAAGCTGCTGGTGCTGGTGTGAAGCAAGGGAGTGAATATGCCACTTTAGTTTTCGTTCTCTTGGATTGATGTTACTTCAGCATTATTGATGGGCCCAACGGTGTTAATTTTTTAATGTAAATACCCAGTGAAATGGTGCTGAGTAATCTCGTGGAACGTAAGAACAGGAACTGTCGTCAGACTTCCTGAGAGACTGTGGTCAGAGCTGGGAAAGCTTGTCTGTCCCAGGCAGCATGTGGCAGTGGCGATCCCTAGCAGGCCGACTACACCTGTCTCTCGTGTTCAGTCTGTGGTAACAGGGCGTCTGCAGGTGGAACACAGCTTTTTGTGGATAGCTGTTTTGAGTCGTAGAATATACTTTGTATCCTGCATTATTCTAAGTATTAGGTTGGTGCAAAAGTAGTTGCGATTTAAAAGGTTGAAAATAATTGCAAAAGCCGCATTCCTTTTGCACCAACCTAATACATACGCTTAATTAATCTGAGTTCTATGATTCCCATTTTGGAAGAGGAAACTGAGGCCCAGGCAAGGTTGAGTAATTTGCCAAAGGTCAGATGTCAAAAAGCAGTCAAAATTTGAGCCTAAATCCCCTATTCCATCCTGTGGTGTGCCGTCGTCTAATTATAAACCATTTATAAGAGTGATACCAACTTCAAAAATATTAGGAGAAATTGAATATTGAGTATTCTAAACTTTACTGTCACATCAATATGAGTATATTTTGTAAAATTTCTCTGAGCTTTTTGTTTTTATCCCTCAGTGATAGTATACTTTTAAATTTTTCTGCGTATCATTCTTTTGATTTTCACAGGTCCTTCCTTTAGGAATCATTTAATCCCTTGTTTTCTGATAGAAAACTATATACTTGAACAGATTAGAGATGCTAGAGAATTAATTTTTGGAAAAGTGATCGATTTTTTTTGTAGTTTTTCAGTGGAGGTAGCAGAGAGCTGCCGAAGCCACATGAAGGGCTGTGGGAAAAATGTCTCATACGGTCCACCTTCAAAAAGTAGAGGTGGCAGTCAGCTAGTTGCCAGTATAGCAGATGAAAACATGTGTCATTAAAACAGAAGTGTTTCGTGCATAATCAGATACTTGATAAATTATTGTGGAGTGACGGGTTATTATTAAAGTGGTAAATGAAGTCCACCGTTGGGAATCTATATGAATGGTCTTTGTAGGGACGCTCTTTGGAGATTTGTCTTATCCAATCCCTTGTCATAAACAGGTGGGGACTAATGCTTATGTTTCTGCTCCCCACTCCCACCCCATGGCCAGAAATGTTGATGGGTGAAATGTGTAGTTGATTAAAGCCAGGTCAGCCAAATGTGGTGTCTTCTGGAAATTTCCAGTGAGACTCAGCAATTTCTAGTTGGAGCTCTTTGCTGGAAATGAAGGGATGCCCACTCGGGATCATTGCCTGTTCCAGGACGGCTAGGAACAATGGCCAGATGGGACCAACTCCCTCACACTGCGTGCACGGGCTTACTCAGACCGTGAACAGCCTCAGGATCGTTTTACTCTTCTAGAAGGAATGGAGGCTGAAGGAAGTGAAGTAACTTATGCAGTCCCTCATTTCTAAATAATGACTGTGATAAATATATCTCATTAGACATTCAAATTCAACTGGACAAATTTTTGAATATGGGCTCTGAATTTAAAGTCAGATAAATCTTTAATAAAGTTTTAATTCCGTTTTTAACTTTGCGTTTGTTTCCCAAATATATTTGACCATAGTCTCTTTCAGAGATGTCCCTATATCTTCTTAAGAAACTATAGTGTTTTGTGGAATATGATTTATGAAACATTATTAAAGAGGCATATTGTATAATTGTAAACATAGGCAGAATTTTAAAACTTTTTACATGCTACTTTTCATGTATATTACGCAGTTTTCTTAACTATCTCTTAGAGCATTATTTTTTTAAGGTTACTATATATATTTTAATTAGTTAATATGTGGTGTTTTTTGGAAAAGTTGAAAAGTACAGATCTGGAAAAAAAATTAAAGGTACCTGATTCTGTCACTCTAGATACTATTCTTGTTGACAGTTCTGGTATGTATTCTTGTAGGTTGTTGTTATATGCATGTTCACATGTGTTACAGAGAGTGGATATTATACATGATGCTTTATGATTAGCATTTTCTCCTGCAACTCTGTCTCCTGTCCTGTGTTAATTCACCACGTAATTGAGCTTTATCATGTCCTTTGTGCTGTGATAGGAAAGTACACTTACAGGACTTTCCAAGACAACATAGATAGCAGTGTGCAAAAATCAGTTTGCTTCACTTGGGGGTGGCTTTCATTTATTTTAATGAAAGATGTTCCTGTTGTTTCAACACTTGGAAAGAGATTAAATTAATAACAAATTTCTGGTGGACATATTAAAGTGGCTATGATGTTTGGTGACATAACATCAAGTACAAGCATTCTTCCAAACAGCCTATTTTATTGCTCTTGTTGAATACTTAGCTTTCTGACAACCTTTAACATAGGTGTAGTTTATTTTTT
The DNA here is from genome assembly GCF_004115265.2 of Rhinolophus ferrumequinum. Lineage (NCBI taxonomy): Eukaryota > Metazoa > Chordata > Mammalia > Chiroptera > Rhinolophidae > Rhinolophus > Rhinolophus ferrumequinum. The sequence goes on from NC_046286.1 coordinate 103,684,485, forward strand.
AAAAACAAAACAAAAAGCAACTTTCATCCTGGTAAATTTTAAACAATATTTACTCATCACCCAGTGTCAGCACTGCCTTTCCACCTTCCATGTGTGTCCTCACTCCCCCTTCTGCCCTCCAGATGATTTGGGGAGCAGATTCGTCTGTAAATATTGTATTAGGTGTTGCTAAAATAGAAAGGATCTTTGCTATTGTGTTTGTTTTTTATCACCAAAAAAATTTCTTCATGCCATCAAATATCTAGTCAGTGTTCATAGTTTCTCTCTTGTCTAATAAGTGTGCTCCTAAAACAGTTTGTTTGAATGGCATCAAACGAGGCTGTATGTGCACTGCCTTTGATTGATAGAGCTCTGCCATCCTTCTCAGCCCCATCGCTGCTTGCAGGCTATTTGTAAAGGAGCTAAGTTATTTGTCCTGAAGAATTCCTGTGCATTTTGCTGATTGCATTTTTATGGTGGTGTTTAGCACTCTGTTCCTTGTATTTCTTGTAAATTGGTAGCAAGAAAGGTTTAAACATTCATAATTTCCTGTTCTCTTTTCCTCGTTTTCTTTCTTCCTTTTGAAAGAATATTTCACAAGTAGCGTTGTTGTGGCAGCACATAAAATCTAGGTTCTTCTCTCTTTGATTTGAGCAATCATTGTTGATTGGTTTTCAAGCTCTATTTCAGTAGGAGTTGCAAAATAGCTATATCCTGTTTTCTTCATTAATATTAGCTAGATTTACTTTTGTGGCAGAAGCTGAATAAAGGCTCAGTTCTTTATTCACTAGTTTTAAAACAGTAGCGAATTGGTTCGTAGGAATCCTCCAGAGGTGAAAAATGAGTGTTGTTTTCTTTTGAGTATCATTATGAATGCATTTAAACAGTTTTGATGTGTTTCAGTTCTTTGCAGTTAGTGTTTTTAACTAATGATTAATGTTGTTTGGCATGTGGGAGCCTCTTCAAGTTCACTTATAAGTCCTTTTGCCACCATCCCAGTAGTTGGCTAGTAACTTTGCTTTCTGGTGTGATATGACAGTCCAGGCTCATCTTGTAAGATTTCTTCCCCAGACTTGGAATCAGTTATTTCTTTAGGAAACCCTGGTTACTATTAGTGAAAAGTAGTATTTCAGGACTGCATTCGGGGCTGTAGTGGTGTTCATTATTTGTAGACCTTTTCAACACAGAGCTGTGTAGGAGGTATTCTCTCTCTCATATAGATAAATTTTTACAAGTTCATTCTCATTCAAAATCAAGACTAGTGTTTTATTTAATTGGTCTTGTAGCTGTATTTTCTTTCTTTCCTACTGAAAATCCTGATTCCTAATGACACAAAATAATGATTCATTTACTTTATTCTAAAATTTATGAAACATCTCAGAATAACACTGCAAACACTACAACCAACAAAATCGTCAGTGAAAACAATTTTTGTGCAGTTCTTGTTTTTAGGGTATATTTCACTTGAGATACGAATTACTATCTTTTAAAACTATAGTTTGTCGGTGTATAACAGTTAATGCCATCATATGGATCCATAGTCAAACTCATTTGTTGTACTTGGTTTTCTAGTTTTAAGAATTAAATTATTTCCTGTTACTTATATAATAAAATGTTTACATGGTTCCAAAATCAAATGTACAAAATAGGAAATTTTCAGAGAAGCTTAGCTTTTATCCCTGGTTTCTTTATTTCTCTCCTTGCCAATTGTTTAAATTTTTTAATGTAGTTTTTGGTTTATCCTTACATTATCTTTTTTTGACATAAAAAATTACAGAAGTATAACAGTTATGTGTTTTATATGTGTGTAATTTCTCACTCATTTCATAGATCATTATATACTGTACACCTTTCTACATTTTTGTTTTATATATTTTTTTTACTTAACAGCATACTGCTGAGATCACTTAATGAGAGTATAGAGACAATCTATTTATTTTAATAACTTCACCATATTCCATTGTGTGAATATGCTACGATTTTTCCAGCGTTCCCCTCTTGATAGACATTTGGATTGATTCTAGCCTTGGCAGAGTGCTGCATTGAGTAGCAGCTTTTATAAACATCTTTGCATGTACTTGATAGTTTTTGGTTAGAATTCTGGAAGTTGTATTGCAATATGTAGTTTTGCTAGCTAGAGCTGAATTCCTCTTTCTAGGGGTTCTTGTTTTACTGTGAGCAATGTATGAGAATACCAGTTTCTTAACAGATTCGCCAGCAGATTTAAACTTTTACTGAGAGTGGTTCATAATGAGTATACCACTATAGATGTAGGAGAGAAGTTAATTATATGTAATTTATGCCTTGGGCCAGGCATTAAGACTTCATTCTCTTGTGGAATTCTTAGTTGAGAAAGAATACCTTGTGAGAAATACCTTGTGAGAAATGTTTTGTTTTTTTTCCTGTCTGCTTTATATCCCTGCCTTATATCCCCGCCTCCCCTGCCATTGGTACCTTTGACTCAATGCATTCGAGAGCAGGAACCTGTACAGATTCTCTCTTAAAATGTTAATTTTACAAGTTGCATACTTTATTGAATCTGATTGAATAGTAGTAGTAATGAGAACAGAGCAGTAGCTTTAGAAGAGTGCTTATGAAAATTGTAGTACCGTATAATCTGGTTTGGAAGGAAGTTATTAAAGCCATGGAGTCGCACCACCCTTGTGATATTTAATCCTATGATATTTTAATTCCTATACTGCAAATTGCTGTTCCTCAGTTTCCATTACTGCCTGTCAGTTAATTAAAAACTTTCTCAGGCAGCAAATGCCGGGGTTACCCAAAAAATGTATATAACTGGTCACTTTGGTCAATGTTGCTCAAGCAGTAGTCTGCTGTAATCAGAAGTGTCTGGACGCTGATGGTAACCACTTTGAGCACCTCTCGTAATTGCAGAAGTCACATGTGACTTGTATTCATTCATCTTTTGTTATCGGTATATATTATTACAATTTTAATGTTGTTTTCCTTTCTTAAAATGTGTGTACATTTTTTTGGTACGCTCCGTATATTGTGTCTGTGATTTTTTTTTTTTTTTTTGGACTTCAGGGAGCTTTCACTTCTAGGAGACTGATGTGTTGACAATAAACTAATATCGGTATGGTGAATGCTACAACAGGTGATGTACCTTGTGCTGTGGGAAGCCCAGGAAGTAATGAGTTCTTTTGTATAGTGAGAGTTTCCAGGAAAGCTAGAGAGGATTGGACTGGAGCAGGAGTTTACAAGACAGATGATTGGGATGGTCTTCTAGACATAGGATCAACTAATGTATGTCGTCACGCTGATGCTTGCAGTGGGAGTTCCGAGGTGTGCGGAGAAGAGGTGTAGGAATCTCAAGACATGGCTGGGTCTGAGGGTACAGGACCTTGAGCACTGTGTTAAAAGATTTTTTTCTTCTTAATTTTGAAAGCAGTGTATCGGCACTCTTATGTTTTAAGGTAAGACATTATATATTAATTGTTTTAAAAAGATAACTTTGTAGTAGTAGAGGGATGAGAGGAAGAGGGAAGAGACTGAAGGCCACAAATGACCAAGTTTTAGACAGCTTTGTTTAGAAAGTTCTTCTTTGTATTGAAATAGAATCTGTATCTTTGAAACTTAAATCCTTTAAGTTTAATTCTACTTTGAATTCAAAACAAATATATTCTCTTAACATGGAGCCTTTGACAGTGCTTATGTCCTAAAGGCTTCTTACTCTAGCTGTCAACTAATTTCCAAGTAACTTTAGACTTTTTTTTTTAATGTAATGGGACATGGCATTGAGTCAACCTCAAAAGTGATTGATTGCTTTTTTAAACAGTTTAAATCAGCACTTTTCAAATGATCTGCAATTAAAGACGATTACAAAAAAATTAATCTGTTATAAACCAATCCCTTTTGTAAAATCTAATGAAATTATCGGAGGAATGTTTTTTTTGAAAAACATAAATTTAATCCTATTTAAAACTTTTTATGTCAACTGACACAATTGTCCATTCAGAATACTGTCAAGTTTCTTCAGTGCTCTTGATTTCTGTACTTGCAGGTATATTTCAGCAGCACTGGTTTCAGTGCCAGCTTGTGGCAGGGTCTGCTGGCTCAGAACTGTACTCTAGCTCTAGTGGCCCCTCTCTGCACTGTTGTTCCTACTTCTCACCTCTCATTTTTGTTGTATATGTTTTAACATAAAATTCATTTTAGACGATTGACTTTTTTGTTCTCTTTCTGGTTACATGTTCATTGTGGGCTCAAGTGACTTAGCCTTGTTTTGAGAAGAAGAGTATAAAGCAGTACAATAGAAATGCAGTGTTCCTTTCAGATTGGATAGTGTTTCCGTACACTCTTGTGGCGTGATCACTGCTTTGGCCACATTGTTAAGAAAGCTCGGAAGGACTTGAAACAAAAATTTTACTACTATTTATTAAAATTTGAGACACTTTTTGAGGGATAAAAAGATGGATCCAATGAAAATAAATCTTTGTTTTCATTAGTAAAGTAACACTTTAAGTAACCTGTAAAACTTAAGCTAATTACTCTGCCATAGATCTAATACCAAGATGAGTTAATTGTCCATGTCTAATGAAATGAGACATGAGTTTCAGGGAAAAGGGAGCGTCCATTTTAGCACTAGATGCTCTTAATGAGCCTTTTAAAATTAAGTCTTGATTGGATTGCAGTCAATTTAGTTAAGGAATATTTGAATACCTTGTAGTTGTATATTACAAATTTTCTTCTAGAGGGTTCAGTTCTCTGTTGACAGAATTAGTAATATGTTGCTTGTGTATACATCATTATGCTACATCAGTTGATTTTCTTTTTCAGAATCCTTTAACAAGGAACTTCGATTAGAAATTTTTTTTCAGCCATATTAATGACAAATTATTAGGCTGTTTCGTGAACCTAGTGAGACATCCTATTCTATCGTAGCTTGTTTTTCTATTTACTCCTTCAGTTATGAAAGATCACCATTTAAAGAAATTATACTGTTGCTCTTTTTATTTTAAAACAAGTTAATTTATATTTTAAGTCGTACATAATTGTTAAATCCTTTGCTTTTAAAGACGTGTAATTCTTAATTTTCTTTTTTTTAAAGATTTTATTGGGGAAGGGGAACAGGACTTTATTGGGAAACAGTGTGTACTTCCAGGACTTTTTTCCAAGTCAAGTTGTTGTCCTTTCAGTCTTAGTTGTGCAGGGCGCAGCTCAGCTCCAGGTCCAGTTGCCGTTTCTAGTTGCAGGGGGCCCAGCCCACCATCCCTTGTGGGAGTCGAACCGGCAACCTTGTGGTTGAGAGGATGCGCTCCAACCAACTGAGCCTTCTGGGAGCTCAGCAGCAACTCAGCTCAAGGTGCCGTGTTCAATCTTAGTTGCAGGGGGAGCTGCCCACCATCCCTTGCGGGACTCGAGGAATTGAACTGGCAACCTTGTGGTTGAGAGCCCACTGGCCCATGTGGGAATCGAACCAGCAGCCTTCAGAGTTAGGAGCACGGTGCTCTAACCTCCTGAGCCACCGGGCCGGCCCTTAATTTTTTTTAAGCCAGGATGATATCACAGCCTGTGGGTCCAAAAAAATAAAAACTGTGGATATCATCATAATTGAAATGATTCATTTTGTGACTTATTTTATGCTTAGAAAACAGTAAATAGAAATTATGGTTGATAGTTGGGAATGTTTTAAAAAGATCTTCATAAGTTTTTTAACAAAGTTTTGGCCAATTCAAATACCTTCTAAATATAGAGGACTAATCACTTTGTGTAGAAAATATTTTTAAGAGTCTGATGTAAAGAGAGTTTTATTTTCACCTTTGTAACTAATAAGATTAATTTCTGACTAGTAACTTATGTTCATTTAAATTATGAGATTATTGAATAGTAAACAAGTGAGTACATGGAAGTATAAAGACACTTGAAGATGTGTAATATGACCAAGCAGTTACAGCAGCAAGTGCTTTAAAATGTTTAAGCTTTTAAACATTTAAGAAGTCTAAACTTCTTAAGTTAAGACTTAAAAAGGGGTCACAACTTTAAAAGAAGTCACAAGTAGTTAAAGCAAATGATCTTTTGCAAAATAAATTTTTGTTCTTAATTATAAAAACCTTTGATGTTTAATGTAGAAAAAATTAGACAATACTGGTATTTTTTAAAAATCATCATCTCCATTTAGAGGTATTATTTATTTGTTGATATATATTTTGAAACAATGTTTTTGTGACCTGATTTATTTTACTTAAGAGTACTATATCTGTTTATGACCGTAAAAGCCCATATGTACTTTTTAAATTAATTGTTTTTTCTATGAAAATGTGAAAAACGTGTACATATCATTAGGATAAATATGTGGAAGGGTTTTGGCAAATGTACGTATCTGCCACATAGTTAGTACTCAGTAAATAACGTGTTGAAGTGAAGGAAGGTTTTGTCTTTTAATTTTGCTTATAATTATTGTACATAAATAATCAACTAAACAGTCAAAGTATATTTTGTTGTGGTTTTCTGGATTCTTTTCTGGAGTCTTTAGTGTCAGACTCAGAGGCTTTTTCAGTCCCCAGTAGTTTATATAGATATTTGCTATTTTCTATTGTTTTATTTATTCGGTTAAATCTTACATTACAAATCATTTCCTTGTATAGGGTAAGATTGGAAATTCCATTCTTAATTATTTCGCTTTTTAAAACAACTTTAATGACAAGACATTTTAATTGCTTTTGTTGATTGTATACCTTACTGTTTTCAATATGTGAAATGTGAAATTTAAATTTTTGAAATTCTTAATTTAGTAGCAATTTTTTTTTTTTAACTTAAGCAATTGTGTGTGTGTGCGCGTGCAGTGATTCAGTTTCTGGAGGAACTGGCTGTTACTGAATAGGTAAGAATTTGCCCAGGCAGTTTATTTTGTCCAGATACATATTAACTACCTAATGATCTAGGAAAAGAAGGGTAAATAATGTTTTTTGTTGTTTTTTTTAATCTGTAGTGTTTTTAAATCACATTACCCTCATGTTTTGATAGCATGCTAAGTTTTTCTTCTCAGTACAGCTCTTCGGAAGGGTGACATTAAGTTTCAGTTTGCTCAAGACACTTTAGCTGTGCTTATTGTCTGGGTATAGTTTTTAATAGTATCTCCGTTCACTCATAGTGTCCTGGTTTGGATGACAAATCACATAGTCACCCTCAGATTTGGCACCGGTTTGGTGTTTATTTAACATTCTTCTACAAAACAACATCGCTATTAAATCTACTTTTGTATTGGGTATCGTGAGATTGTTATGGAATGATACTGTGGACTTAGGAAAATTTTGATATGAAATTAAAATGTTACCTTTAATATGTCAGTTTCAAAGTGCTGCTGCTCTTCGAATGAGGACTAATGCCTGTATACTTGGAGAAAATAAGTTATGGGAAAAATGTGTATATCAGAGAAACATTCTGTCGTCTGGTATTTCATGTCCTGCATATTTATAGGACCTGATTCTTGTTCTGTACTGGTTTGCTTTCACCAGCAGCCATAGTGAAAAAATACATACTTGGGACTTTTATCCATACTCATCTACATGTATGATTTATTTTGGGCCACTATGCAGTAGATAGGCCAAACCTAGCCTGGATGCAGCGAGTGCATTTCATTGGCAGTAAAGATGTGAGTGCTGTCAGACTCATCATTTTTGTGGAATGAGCTTTTGATGAAATGATTAGATGAAAAAGAAAAACACTTCATCAAGCTGGAAAGAAGACTAGGTTCCGTTGTGACATTAGTGCCAGGCTTGATGAAAATCTTTGAAGCAGTGTTAGTAGCGTCATCATGCCCAACCAAACATGTGGTTTTGTTTCATCATCACCAACAATGTACATTTAATTTACCTGGCAAATAGCACAGCTAAGTCCCTCACCTCCTTCATGCAGTGTTATTTCGGAGTATCTTCTATTTTGTCAATGCTGTCTCATCAGCTTTTAAAAAATGAAGCCATTCTTACTCCCCCTCTGCATATTTACTCACATGCTTTCTCCCACCTAAAATAGCCTTCTACTTTTCAAAGTTTATTAAATAATTTAGTAAGCCTTTTCCCCTACTCTGGGACAAAACTGCGAGGTTCTTGTTCTCATAGAGCTTAACTTAGAGAGGAAGACAGAAAATAGGTAAGTAAATGAACAAGACCGTTTTCGATTGTGGTAAGTGCCATGTAAAGAATAACACGAGGTGCTACGAGTCATCAGTGTGGAGTGCTTTTAACTATGGTGGCCAAAGAGGGGCTGTGTGAGGAGATGACATCTATCCTCTGACAAGGGGGCACAAAGGCACTCAGAGCAGTGAGATTGAACAGGCCAAGGAATGACAAAGTCACTGTGGGTGGAGAAGAGTGGCAAGAAATGGTGGAGTGGTATTATTCTCTGTCCACATCCCTCTGTGCAGTGTGGGAAGGTGTTTGACTTTTGCTGGAAGGCAGTGGAGGGTTTGAAGCAGGATCGGCATGATCTGATAGTTTTTTAAAAGAATTGTCTCGGCACAATTAGAGAATGGATTGTAAACGGGTGTGTGGGGGGATGTAGGTAAGAGTTGAAGCCAGGGGATTTGTGAATAGGTGCTTGCACTTAACTGAGATGGGAGAGGTGGCGTATGGTGGCGGCCGGGTGGACTCGGAACTTGCTTCCAGATTCACTTTATTCCAGCGCTATCGGCGTTCTTCATTCAGCCTTTGCTACTCTTCCTTCGCTGAATTTCCAAAGCACTTGTTCTCTAGATACACTATTTGTTTCTGTCTCCTTACCCAGGCTGCATTCTCCAGTAGCAATAATTTATATTTTTGATTTGTTCAATGAAGTGTGGACGTAAATGGTGCCCATTAAAAAATTACATTCTTTAACCACAGAATTTTTGTCAGCCAGCTTCCTGAATTTTCCAAAGTATAGGAGCATTGAATAGATAACGCAGGAGAAACACTTGAAAAATGTGCTTAAGTATAAATAACTGACACATGACAAGTTACAAAAAACAAAAAGACTAAGAAAAAGCCAACAAGGCACTTTGTAATAAGGTAATTGAATAAGACTTGAAGTTTAGAAGCAAAGTTGAAGTTTAAAGCCTAAAAGTAAAATTAATTGCCAGGGTAGAGACAGTATGTGAGTACATTTTGCAGGAATAGTAGTGGCCATATTAGTTTTTCAAGTCGCGCCCACAGAAGAACATCGGGTAACAGTTTTGATCTTCTTCAAGAGCACATGTTTTTACTCCCCTCCCCTCCAGAATATACATGATTCTTCTCCACACAAACACCTGCACATAGCTTACAAAAACCATAAAGTAAAATGAAAAGAGTTTCTCAGGTAAATAGTTGGAATATTTAGGGATACTTGGCAATATCTTTTATTCTGTTAACGATGGGTGTCATTTAATAGAAGGTTTTAAATTGTATGTTTAAAAAAATTACAACAAATTTCTCAACAGGCCTTGAAGTAACCTAAACAATGTGAATTGGGGTGTGTTCTTTTCTTTGTCCAATCACTGTGTCTCTCCATCCTGCACGCAAATATACACATGAACTAGGTTGGCAAGAGAAACTTATTCCAGGGATGTGTTTTGAATGTTTTTAACATTTTAAAAAACCCAGGGCATTTGAGGCAGAGATAGTTTTTAGACAATAGCTGTTTAATGAGTTGCTTGTGTATACAAGAGGAGAGAATGGGCCTGATTGCTCACAATCTGATGTTTGAAAAAGTATTTTTCTGGATCTCATGCATTTGCATATCTAATTGCTGTGTAATCAAAACTAAGTGAACTGTAACTACTTGAAACTAAAACGAAAGGCAATCAGCTGTTCTGGGAGGAGGGGAAACCCCTTAGCATGCAAGTTGGCCTGGATATGAGCATTACACTGTGCTTGTGTTTAATTATAGGTGTCTGGCTGAGCTGTCAATGTATGCTTGTGTAATCCTGAGGAGAATGTGACCCTGAAACACCAGCTCTGCCTGCATTGTGGTAACAGGCATTGGCTCTGACAGAGTTAGCATTCATTGTGTATTTTGGTGATAAGGGATTGTGCCAGAATGGCTGGTAATTACCTGCTTTGTTTGATATGGAAAAGTAGTGGTTCCACACTTTTCTTCTTACCAGTGACAGCACTCAATTAAAACGTGTTTTAAGCAGCCATAATGCCCTCGTTTATCAGTTGGGAAGACATGAGGTGAAGAAAATTAACTTGACTTTCCAGCTGTTTTTGGGTAGCTTTGTTTTTGCTAGATCTTTTGAGAATAGAAAACTACCCCAAGATGTGACCTTTAGGCTTCAGTAGACTTTAAATTTTTATTTTATTCTTGCTGCCTTGTAAAAGAGTTAAGAGAGATATTCTTAATATTCTTAAATCCCATTTGGAAGTTTTTTAGCCACTGATTAGCAGAGTTTCAGGCTAGTGAAAGTTTTTTTTTATATTTTACTCTTCTGAATTTCTAAATCGAACGCAGGTTTAAAGTTTAAAATTTCAGTGTTTTTTGTTTTGTTTTGTTTTTGTTTTTTGGGTGTTTTCTTTTGAGTTTTCTTGTCAAATATGTAAATAACCTGTTTGTTTGGTATCAATTCACTTTCCTAATTTGGGTCTTTAATATGTGTAATTCGGGTAATTGAATAACAGCTAAGGACTGCTGTGGGAAGATTACAGGTAATGTGTGGAAAGAGTGTAAAAGCATATACCCATTCTGTGTGCTGTTTCGTGCTACTCGACTCAGTGCCAGTTCTTTCAATGTTTGTTTCTGAAACATTTTCCTTTTGAAAATGTGTTTATAAATGTATGCAGTAAACTGCCAACATGTATGTTTTTCTGTGCTCCGCCTCTGTCAGGCACTCCGAGCCAATGAATACTTGTATACAGAGTGGAAAACACACCTACATATACACCTCTCAACATTAAGTGTCACATCACAGTTCTGCGTTGAGTGTACTTTACTCTGCTTTGATCTCTCTGCCATTTGTTCTTTGTCCTTGGAATTACTTTTGACCTACAACACATGCTAATGAAAGATGTGTAAGTTACAGTTTTGAATAGTATACTGAATGACAAAATGAGAGTTTTAATGAGAGTTCTGGGTAGCTTCAGGAAAGAAAACTAACAGAGGCTAACGGTCAGCAGGGATATGTGGCCTGGGAGAATTGACCAAAGATAGCTGGAAAAAACAGGATTTGGAAAGTACTGAATCATTACATTAGTCAAAATGGGGAGGGGCAGAGAAACATTTTCAGTGTTTTAATAAATCCAGTGTATAAATTACATTTAAAAGCAATGTACTTTGCTATCATAGTTAGCCTGTATGGAACTTAGGGGTAGAGATGATTTATTGTATTAAAAACTGGACATCTAAACTGCTAACATTTTGAAGAAAATAATATTTGCAGTCATACCCAAAATTTTTATGTTACTTACTGTTAAGGTATGGAAGGAAGTAGGGTAGACATTATTGGTTTATAGCAATTTCTTCTTAAGGTTTATTTTGGAAATGCAAGGTCGGTTAAGTTGGGATTTTTTAATAAAATACTAATCTAATACTAATCTTTCGGGGAAGCAATTGGAAAATACTTTTGAACTTACTAAACTTATATATATAAATCTAAAGTTGCTTCTTGATTGTTTAAACTCAGACTAGAGAACCCGTTCAGCCTGGGACCAGAGTTAAAATAAAGCACTAGAATTGAACAATACAAAGTGTTCATCACTTAGGTGAAACTTTATGATTTCTTTAGGAACTCCTGATATTTGTGCCCTCTTAAAGATTTTCTGCTTCAAAAGGAACTCCAGTGTATTTCGAATTTAATAGAAAAGAAAAAAAGATTATTCTATTAGGGTGAATTTTGAAATTTATATTGCCGTTGTCATTTTAAATGTAACTTTATACGTAAATTCACTAATGTTTCCTCCCCTTTTAAAAAGCTTATTACTTTTGAATCCAAATACTTTTAAGCTTTGTTTAAAAAACACTGCTTATTCTTCTTGGCCTTCGGAAAATTGTTTCCTAATAATTTGAGAAATAAGTTTTATATTTCAATAAACTTCATTAATTGAGAAAAAGTTATCAGAGAATTTAGTTTTTGTGAGGTTTTCTCAATTGAGTTGACATTTCTGTTGTTGGTCTGGTTACGTTAATATAGTTGAAGCATTAATGTATAAAACTATGTAATTGAGGGATCAATCATAAAATCTGAGTGTCTCAGAGTTTTATGGTTAAAGAAAACCCTAAACCTTTTAAAGGGCTTGTGTAGCCACAGGAAGTTTCACTGTGCGGATGAGGAAGAGTATCCTTTTAAATCACATCATTTGTGATCTCTACAAAGTTTCCAAGTGCCTAACCTATGTTTTGGATCCTATTTGGCTCTTTTAAATCCTTGCTAAGTCTCAGACAATATATTCAGACTAAGTTGTTGCCCACTCCACTGACCCCATATATAGCCCTATCTCCAGAAAAGCACTTCGCATTGTGTTTGGTTGATTACAGAGTGATTTAAGAATGGTCACTTTGTCTTAATCTTCTCGGTAATGAGCACAGTGCCTGGCACATTGGAGACACTTAGGATTGCTTCATTCATGTGATCCTTCATTGCCGGAGCTCTTCATTTCTAACGTTGAATTAATTTTCTATTTTCATACATAAGTTTAGTTCTTTCATTGTTGTGTTTTAAGATTTATATTGCCCAGTAGCCATGTTGGTCAATGTGTATGAATTTTTTCCTCCTGTGAACAAGAAGCACAAAGCTATAAGCGAGGACTAAATGGACAGTTCTGGGATGATTAAGAGCTAGACGGCCAGGAACTTGACCCTGAACTTTGGAGCCGGTTTCACAGAAGTAAACTGGGCTTTGGGGTGGGCTAAGCCACTTAGGAATAGAGGCTAAAAGCTGTGACTGCCACCTAGGAAATGTTCCTAGTGGCCAAAAGAAGGAGAGATAGTATTGTAACTAGAACGAGGGCCAAGCTGCCTGCTGATCTAAATACTGGGTTATTGCTGTCATTCCGGATAAATGGGCTTCGAAATAACTCGAGGCCTTCTGTTTTCAGTAATGAATTAATAAATTCATATCAGATCAGACCGACTGACCTGCACAGAGTTCTACAAAGCCCACAGCACTGGGGAATGAATACACGCAGAGCTAGAATGGAGTTAGCCCTGTAGCCTTTGGGGGAGGGACGTTTATACAGTGAATGCTGGTTTTCTGTGTTTTTTGTTGTTGTTGTTGTTGTTTTTAGGAGGGCACAACTCACAGTGGCCTGTGTGGGGATTGAACCGGCAACCTTGGTGCTACCAGCACCACGCTCTAACCAGCTGAGCTAACCGGCCACCCCCAGTGAATGCTGTTTGCCTGGCTTTTAGCCTGGGGTTAAGCATAGTAGACGGCACTAATTCCAACCAGGGGGAAATCCCTGTTGTTGGAAAAAGTGGAATCCAGGAAGGAAAAGAGACAAAAGGAATCCCAGATTCTAGCTGACTCCTGAATCACACACATGCAGAACAGACTTAAAGGATCTTAGCTACAGATTTCAACTGAGACTAGACTTGGCACCAGCCAAACAAAGTTTGTTCTGAATTGAGTCAAGACAATGACCTACTAAAAATAAAAATAAGCCCTTAAAAGAAAACAATCCAGAATCAGCATACAGTTTAAAGTGAAACCTGAAAATGAATCACATTCTCAAAATAAAAACTGATACCAACTTCCAGATGTTGGAACTATCAAAATATGTATTGTAGCTGTTACAATGATTCTCATAGAGAAGACAAAATACAAAAAGACAGGAAATCCCAGCAGAGAAATAGAAACTATAAAAAAGGACCAAATTGAAAATTTTATAACTGAAAATAGAATACCTGAAATAATAATGTTACTGGATGACTTTAACTGCTGAGGAAGGAGTATGCAAACTTAAAGACAGAGCAATAGAAACTGTCATTGTAAATAACAGGAAGAGAAACAAAATTGAGGTAACAGAATAATAGTGTTTCAAGAGGTCTAACGTGTATTTGGAGACTCAGAAGAGAGAGCAAGTAAGACAGAAACGTACTTGAAGTAATGGCACAGAATCTCACAAACTTGTTGAAAGATACAAATTTTCAGATTCAAGATGCTCATCGTACAACAACCAAAATCAACACAAAGGGGGCCAACTGTGTTACATTAGAGTAAAAACAGCCAGTCTCAAAAGCAGCAAGACAAAAATGATACGTGATGTACAGCGGAACTATGCTACAGTTAGTGGCTGACTTATCAGAAAGTAGGGTGGCCAGAAGAGAGCAAAATATCTTTTGAATGCTAGAAGACAAAAATTGTCAACCTGAATTCTACAACCATTGACAGTATCTTCAAAATGAAGATAAAATAAAGCCATTTTAAAATAAAAGACAACTTAGAGAATTCATTCCCAGCAGACCTGCATAACAGAAATGCTAGAGGGGACTTTTTCAGGCAAAAGAGAAATGAGAGCAGATAGAAAGTTGGTACCTAGAAATGATGAACACCAGTAATGGTGAATCTCTGGGTAAATAGAAGACTTTTTTTGTGGGGGTGGGGAGGTTCTGTTGTCTGTCTTAATTTCTTTATAATACATATGACTGTTGGGGGGGGCATTGTCCCGTGGAGTTTTTAACCTATGCATGTGTAAATACGGACCTATATGGTTACGAGATTTCTACATATTATGTGAAGTGGTAAAATATTAATTGTTAAGTAGACCTTGAAATGGTAGTGATTTATATTTAATCACCAGAGCAACCACTGCAACCAATGCAAAGGAGTACAAGTAAAAAGACACTAAGGAAAAGTAAAATGGAATTATACAATATATTGAAATAGTATATTTTTAAAAGTTGGGAAGGGAAGAAGTGGAACGAAAACAGAGGCTACAAATAGAAAATCAGTGATAAAGTTGGTAGACCCAAACCTAATCTTATCGATATTACATTAAATAACAGTGGAAAAAAATACTTCAGTGAAAAAGCAGAGACTATCACATGAATTTAAAAGTGAAAAAACCCCGGCTATATACTGTGAAGTATATAGCCATACCTATAGTTATACTAAACTATAAAGTTTCTCAACAAGAGAAAATTTAAATAGAAAGGTAGAAGTAGATTGAAAGTAAATAGATGGGAAAAGATATATCAAAAAACAGTAAACAGAAGGTTGGAATAGTGTAATATCAGATAAAATAGATCCCAAGAGAAAAAATTATATCAGGTAAAAGGGGTATTTTATAATGACAGAAATCAATTTAGCAGAAAGATAAAACAATCAAATGTTCTCTTAATGCAGTCATGTAATAACTTACTTAATATAGTCACTTAATACATGAAATGAATTGACTAAACTTATGGCAGGAGTAGACATTTCCACAATCAAATTGATATTTTAACACAACTCTGTCAGCAGTGGATGGAATGAAATAAAAAATCATTAGAGACTTGGAAGATCTGAACATTATCAGCCACCTTGACCTCTTTGGTGTTTGTAAAACATTATATCTAACAAATTCACTTTTTTTTTCAAGCACATACGGTATATTCACCAAAATAAAACATATACCAGGTCATAAGGTGGAAAATACTGAAGTTATACAGAGTATGAGCTCTATCCAAAATGGAATTAAACCCCAAATGTTTGGAAATTGAACAACACACTTCTATGTATTCCACTGATCATGAGATGTTTCAAGAGACATTAGAAAGTAGTTTTCACTAAATGATAATGAAAATACAACATAAAATTTGTGAGATGAAGCTAAAGCAATGTTTACAGAAAAACTCTATTGGCAGGCTTCCTGATTGTTTCTAGAAAATTCTAAGTTATATAAAAGGTCAGTACAGCAAGAAGAGATTATGATCTTAAATTTATAGATAACCAAATAGCATAGGTTAAAGATATATAAAGTAAAAATTGCCAGAAGTAAAAGAAGAAAAACACAAATCCACAATCATAATTTTAAGATAACTGAATAACTGATAGAACAAGGACACAAAAACTCAATAAGAATATAGAGGATCTGAACAACACAACTCACAGACCTGACCTAATTTACAAAAGAGGAACATTGTACCTAACGATGGTGTAATTCATTTTTTTAAAGTCATGTGGAACATCTTGCCAGATTGGCTGTGTGCTGGGCCCGTAAAGCCTCAGCAGAGCTCAGTAGTCTGAAATAGTCACTGTGCTTCAGTCACAGTGGAATTTGAGCTGGAAATTAAAAATGAGGTACATTTTAAAGTAAAGATCTAGAAGAAAAGTAAAGTAGATCACAACATAGAAAAAAAGGAAAACAAAGCAAAACTTAATAAATAGAAAACATACTAATTATTGATTCCAATAAAAGATGTTTGTAAATTCACAAAGTAGATAAACTTATAGAAAACTAAGAAAAACAAAGCAGAACTGATTTTGATGTCATTAATTACAGCACCATTATTTTATATATTGCCAAGGGAACAAAAGCAACCAAATGAAATGACACAAAACTTGCCTAGGATTTGTAATTATATATAGGTTTACTTAGTCCTGTCTTCATTATATTCTGTTATATATATATATATATATATATATATATATATATATATATATATATATATTCTGTTAAAAGGGAAATATAAGTGAAATTCATTTCTGAGACCTCAGAGAGGTCTTTTGTCAGCTTTTACTCAGTGATGTTTTCCATGTCACATGGCAGCCTGTGGTACCAGCATGTTGACGATGCAGCATTTTTAAAGGATTGCTCTGGTAGTCTCCTTAGAGTTTTTTCCAAGCCTTTGGAAGTTTTAATACACATTGTTGTCAAGAACAGTAAAGGGTCTGATTTATCCTGTTTGTAAACTAAAAGTTAACTTGCCAGCACACTTTTAAGGATGAAAGACCTGAGGCTTCTGATCAGAGACCAGACTTTATTCCCAGCAAAAGCAGGAGCAGAGAGGGTGAGCATGTTTCCACTGATGCTGAGCCCGGCTCCCAGCTTACTGTGCACTCACAGGACTGCATTGCACAGGAGGAACTGGGTCCCTCCACGGTCTCAGCCCTGTGAACAGGCAGCAGACTCTGTACAGTCTCTGGCCTCAAGGGAACGAGCAGTTGTCATGTGTGGTCTCCTTGAGGCACTTAGTGCCTGTGGGACTGACTACAGAAACTGCTTGGTTGGAGGAGATAGATAAGCCTGCCCTCTGGCACTGGCACAGCTGGGGGGACGTGGGGGGGGGGTTGGTGCTCAGGGCTTGGGTCCGACTGCCTCTCCCCACAGTGGGTTAGCAGGGGGAGCTGTGTCCTACTGCCTGGCTTACTAAGACACATCAGGTTTCAGAGATACTAAAATATTTTCTTGAAAAATGTCTTAGAATAGGTGACATATTGTAAGTAAGTATTAAGCGTGGAAATGAGAGCCAAATTAGAAATACGAGACATTTTTTTAATCATGGGAAACTCAGTGAACAACTTTAGAGATATAAATTTGAGAACTGATGTACCTTAAATTCTGTATTTTAAAGATATCATTTGCTTGTGAATCAGTTTTTATAATATGGAAAAAGAAATTCCTTTTTCTTATTAGAAAATAATAAAACTTTTTGCGTGTGGAACTGAAATGGTTGATTTCAGAATTCTTAAGATAGTAAAACTGTCCAATAGTAATTGGAACAGTTCTAAAAGAAAAGTAAAACAAATTGCAGGAGTGCCTTAAGTGCACCTAATTCCTGTCATTTTGTTCATATTACTGAGAGACAACAATTAGATCAATGAGATTAGACTGAGTGATTTTAGCGTAGTATTTATATGTATATTGTGGAAAGAAGGAGTCGATGCACAGGAATGACAAGTGAGAAGTGGGAGACATGACTTACTTAGTAAGTGATGTTAGGATAGTTGGGTTCACATGTGCAAAAAGTTACAGAAAAGTGAAGAGCAAAAAATTTAACCATTAGAAGAAACTGTAGGAGAATGTATTAGGTTGGTGCAAAAGTGTGCTTTAAAAGGTTAAAAATGCAAAAACCACAATTACTTTTGCATCAACCTAATATTTGTGACTTCAGGGTAAGGAAGGAAGGATTGTTTACTAGAAAACTCATAAGGGAAGATGGATAGATATGACTACATTGAAAAAAGTCTTGTTATGCAAAAGGCACCGTATTTCATTAAAGGGCAAACCACACAAAGCGTTTTACATATTCAGAATATGTAAAGAATTCATTCAAAAATGAAAACATGACCACAGATCCAGTAGCAAATGGGTAGCTCACAGAACCACAAACCAGAATGAATACTGAACACATGAAAGATGCTTTAATTCCTTAATACTCAGAGAAATGCACATTATAAGGAGAATAGTGTACCATTTGATACCCACTGAGTTGTCAAAACTAAAAGCACTACCAAGGCCTAGGGTGTGGGGACACGAACACCCATTCACTGAGGCCTGGAGTGTCAAGTGGTCCAGCACCTTGGAGAACAACTGGCCCGTGTCAGTGAATAGCAGATTTTTGAAAAGGTCTTATCCAAGCAAATTACACTATTTGTCTGTTTGGAAAGATGGGTATGATTATGTTAACTGCAGCATTGTTTATAATAGTAAAAAATTGGAAACAACATAAATGGATGGCCATAAATTAAATGGATTTGTGATTTCTTTTTGTAACAGAATATTATGTGGTAATAAAAAGGAATAAATTTGATCAGATACACTTGATTGAACGTATACCCCATCTGGAAACTGTGGTGTTGAGAAAAGGGCACGGTTTTTAATTACTATTCTGAGTACTTTCTGTTCAGTGTTAAAAATATATTGATGATGTTCTTTACACATAGAACAGTTTCCAAAAGGGAACCTTTTCACATGGTGATTTGTTAATGGGTCATGCCATCTGTGAGATGAAATACCAAGAGATTTTACATCTAACTTATTAAACTATTAAGAAGCACTTTAAATAGTGAATATTTGACACGGCGTGGACATAGTAATTAACTACTGTTTCCCCTTTAAAGTACAAAATTAGTCCAGCAATTGATGGTAAATAAGTGACCAAAGCTTTTCACTGTTCTTTTTTTCTCTCTTAAATGTCACCTCTTTGTGATGTAATCTGTTCATTTATGTAGGAAATTATTTTCAAAGCCTGTCGTCTCCTGATTGAATAGTAGCAAACTAAATTCATTTGTATTCTTGAATGTTGATAAAAATGAGATTAATATCTTTTTATGGGTTAGTAATGTCTTAAGAGTGCAGACTGTTTGTAGAAAGTTAACTGTGTATGCGCGTGCACACACATCCTGCTCTGTTGCTTGCAGTCCAGTAATATGAAGGGTCTCTTGGATAAAGCAGAGAATTTCTAAAAATTAATCTTAAATTACTTCTACATCTAGTTACACTTGGGGGTTTACAGTCTTTTCAGTACGTCTTTACTGTCTTGATGACATGTCAGGAAAAGTTTTCATTTTTCTGGTCTTAATTGCTTTCTATCATGTTTATTGAATAAGGATTAATGTAACATGTTAATTGAAGAAATTATTTATTCACACCCAATGAATACTTCTTTCTTAGCAGTGTGGATTTGGTCCACATTATTTAACATTCTGGAATAGATTTTAAGTCTATAGCCTAAAACTACTCTTAAACATATTGTGACTACTTTGAAACATGTATTGATTGCCAAGGGTAGCCCCTTGCATTTTATGGCCTACGCTATAACTATGGTTTTAGTCGCTTAATGAGATACTTTAAATTTTATTTTGTAATTTTTATGATGATGAAACTTTAATGAAAAGTGTGTAAATCAGGGTTCAACCAGAGAAGCAGCAGGAGACATACACATGGATTTATTGTGAAGAATTGACTTCAACACTTGGGCCTATTCCCTAGTCCATGGTCCAGAGCAGCCAGTCAGGAAGAAGATCCAGGGGAAAGGAAAGTAATTGTAGACCCAGTTGGTGTTTGGGGTATCTTGAGTTTACAGAAAGCCTAATCCCACTCTTTAAGGCTTCTGTCGGAATCAGTCCTGTTTGATTAAAGTCAACTGGTTAGCGACTTTGACTACATTTACTGAATCCTTTTCCAGCAGTGCCTAAGGTAGTGTTTGAATAGCTGGGAGAAGGCGTGTATGTGCTACAAAATGACCACTGTGTCCCTTTTGTCCTCTATCTCTTGGGAAGGAATACACCTATTGCTCACCCTACCTGCAGTCGGATGGAATTCTGGCTACTGTGGTTGAGCTTAAGCAAGCTGACACAACCAAATAACTACTGACTTTTCTTAAGTAGTCGTTCCCTTTATTTTGGTTATTGATATTGAAGGATATTGTATTTCTTTGAGCAAGGGATATATGTGTAGGTACTAACTGTTAAGATTAAATTTGTATTTGAGGATAAATTGTTCACATTTTATTAGCTGCAGACTTTGAGGGTTACCCTTTAATTTATTGTGTAAGAGTTTCTACTACTTAGAATCAATTCTGTCCTGCAGGAAATAATTAGAATAAAACGCTCTGTTTTTCAAAGGCAATCAAGTTAATTCTATTTATAAATTCTTTTTTTTTCCCCTAAGAGTGTCAGTTTTGTATTTTGGTAACACTCCATGAGGCAAGCTTAAGAAGGCCACACCAACTCCCCTGCTTTCCCAAATGGAGTAGGTGTTTAGAGAGGCTTACATTTTTTATGGCTGCATGAATTTATTTAGTAATTCTTATTCTTCTTCGAATAGCATGAACGTAGTCATCGGGCTTTCTGTTCTCCGTGAGGATCTTTTGGCACATGATCTCTATAGATAAAGAGCTGAACTAGGTATGGAGTTGGTATTCGTTCATTCAACATGGTACTTTCTCTCCTGTTACCCACCAGAGTCTTTTCATTTCACTAAATAAACATATGAGTGTGATGAATATTCTTAGAAGCATCGGGCAGGAATCCTAACTTTAAGTAGCCTATAGTAGAAATGAAAAGATGAGGTTTATGGATATATAGAGTTGCCTTATAAAAATGTGTCATTAATCAGAATCACATGACTAGGACTGCTAGAGAAATTCAGGATAAAAGAGCTCTTGAGACAATTTGACAGAAAGGAGACCTGAAAGAGAGAATGTCAGATTTCGTGTGGACTTGAGAACAAATATGGGTTCAGTTAACAATGCTTCTTCCATTGTGGCAGAATCCAAAGAGGACATGAGAGCAAGAGTCAGATTGGTTTTCTGTTTCTCTGGGGCTTTTACTTACTGGTTGAAGGACTTAAGTTACTTTCTCTGTCAAATCACCTCATTTGTAAAGTAAGGTTATTGATATCTGCCTGCCATTCGGGGTTACTAACTTACTGAAGGATTATCTTCAGTATTTTTATATTTATTGTTTTACAATATAGGCAGTTGGTAGATCCTTAGGTATCGTATCTGTGCTCATTTTCCAAAACATGTTTTCTGCATTATAATGGTTACTATTAACATTATTTAAATTGAACCTCATTCTCAAAATTAACCACAGTAATTGCTAATGGTAGCTTAATTCATAAGCATTACAATGATTTCATACGATTGTCAAAGTTTTATACCCCAAAAAATGGTTTTCATTGGCTTCATATTTCAGTTAGATGGTGGATAGTATCTGTTTCTTAGTTAATTAAGAGGAAGGGGAGCAAGAGTGTTTGTTCTGAAAGCATGGCCGTGGTTGTCCTGTCCAAGCAAATCTCATCCGGGGTAAGATACGTCTTTAATCACTGGTGGACAAGTAATGCACTGTTCCTTGGTCACCGAGAAAACATTTTAAAGCTCCTATCAAGACTTTGAAACAAATAATACCTTTTTGATTATATAGTTATATGGATGTCAGTTGATAACAGGAAGAGGTTTTAAAAGAATTTCACCTTAGTTCCATATCTCGGAAACTTGAACATGCTTGAAATTATTTCTAATAAACAGAACAAAACATGGATTCTCTGAACTTTTATTTATTTTTTTATTCTGCTGAGAAAGTACTCTTCGCTTGGCCGACATGGTTGAATTAAACCCCGTAGAGTGGAAAGAAAAAAAGGGAAGAGGCTATTCTAAATTACCCTATTGGATCTTGACCACCACCTATTAGATGCAAACGTTGAAAGTGCTGCTGTTGGTTGTGTTCACACCTGCTTGTCTTTAGACTGTGTTGAAACCTATGTAAGTCATGAAGAATGATTTTTAAAAATGTTTTCAGTTTATTAACATCTTTGAATGTACTTAGCAGCCTTCCTCTGAGTCGGGTATGTTTCAGAAGTACTCACAAGAAGTGAAAACAGTTCAGAGAAAAGGAAAATTGTGTTATAATATAATGTGCTGCATGAACTCCATCCCTTTTATGGTTATGTTTTGCTAAGTAGATTATAGGGAAGGGTTATAAGAAAGGTACCACTTTTTGTAGTTAATACGTCATGCGTCACTTAAAGACAGAGTTACGTTCTGAGAAACGCTTCCGTAGGCGGTTTTGCCCTGTACAAGCATCAGGGAGCGCGATGACACACGGCGAGGTGTGGAGCCTCTGCACACACAGGCGCTGGGGCTGGAGGCCTGTGCCGCAGTTCCGGTGCTGATACTCTGGGCACTTGTAACCCAGTGCTGTTTGTGTCTCTAAGCATATCTAAATGTAGGAAAAGTATAGTAGAAATACAGTAAGAAAGATAAAAATGGCATACCTGTCAGAGAGCTTACCATGAATGGAGTCTGCAGGACCAGACGCTGCTCTCGGTGCATCAGTGTGAGTGAATGTCAAGGCCACGACGTGACTTTGTCTGCTCGCTGCGATAGACTGTAAACACTGGGAGCCTTGGCTGCACTACATTTATAAAAAAACAATAACTTTCTCTTTTCAATAATGAGTTAACTTGAGCTTACTTGAACTTTCATACTTTATAAAAAATGTGTTAATTTTTTAAAACTTTTTTGCTCTTGTAATAATACTTAGGTTGAAACAATACATTATATAGCTGTATAGAAATATTTTCTGCATATCTTTAACTTATAAACTTTTTTCCTATTAATTTTTTTTCAACTTTTTAAACTTTTTTTGTTAAAAACTAAAGATATGCACGTGCGTGCACGCGTGCATGTACACACACGTCTAGGCCCACACAGGGCAGAGTCACCGGTGTCACCGTCTCCCTCCACGTCTTGTCCCCCTACAAGGTCTTCAGGGGCAACAGTAGTAACACATGCACGGAGCTGCCATCTCCTGTCACCGCAGGGCCTTCTTCTGGAACACCTCCCACAGGGCCTGCCTGATGCACTTCTTGCAAAAGTGTCAACTTTTTTTCGGAAATATGACCCCGGTGGTTTTCTTGGTTTGTTTCTTTGTTTCATCATAGATGTGCTTGTAAGCAGATCCTGCACCATGGACACCCCTCTCTATTCATGAAAACCTCTCGGTGTTGGGGTCCATGTTTTCCAGCTTTCTAAGGAGCTTGTTGATGCCTGCAAAAGTTTCTGCTAAACCCTTCACTGTGAATTTTCTTGGGGATTCTTTTTTTCTCTGCAGTTTTCTTTTCTCTTGCCTCTGCTTCAGCTGTGATTTCTGTTCCAGTTCCAACAACTGTATTAGTCATTTCCCCAGGAACCCCCCTAGGAACTCCTCAGTGTCATTCTCATCCACACGCAGGTTAAAATTCTTTGCCGTGTTGATTTTTGCAGTCTTGGCACTACGATGGGAAGATACCTATGACTTACTAGGTGATAAGATTATCATGGAGCTGGAAAATGCCAGTGGGACCACCATCATTATGGGGCCCCTCACTGACTGAAAGGCCATAAGGTGGCACGTGACTATTTTGTGAGACAAATTTTAATAAAAGACTGGGGATAAAAGTCTTGGGTTTGTATAGATTTGGATTATAGAGGTGGTGTAATATAGGAGTAATGTAAGCCTAGAGAGCCCTGGATTCACTTAGTTTTTATAACTAAGTAAAATTATCCTTTTTATCCACTGAGAAGTATAGAAATGTGAAATATATGTTAACATTTTGGAATTATTAGGAAAATAAAGAAGTTTGCTCATGATACATTAATCATTTGGTCAATCATATGTGTTTGGTTACTTTCAGACATCACGTCACCCAAATTATTAGTGTAGAAGTATGGAGGTGTGGTGTTCACAGTCGTAATACCTGTTATTGCCTGGCTGCGCATTGGAACTAGCTGCAGAGCTTGTTAAAAATACAGATGCTTCTGACCCACCTCGATAATGTGTGGGGTGTGTTGTGTGTGCCTGCTTATATTTTTTTTCAGTTGAAATCAGTAGGGTAATCTTAAAATACTTGAATTTGCGAAATAATCTTAACTGTTACAAATACTTTAGGCAATAAACACATGAAGACTTAACCATGATTTAAAGGTTTGATCTATTTTTATCATTCTAATCTTAATTCTAAAACTTTCCAAGGTTAAAGTAACTACCAAGAAAGAATTATGACATATCAGGTAATTTGAGGTGGGCACCTGTATTTTTTAGAGGAGTCATTGGTTAATTCCTGATTAATTTTATTACTTTTTTTTACTGTGACTTTGATTTTGAGGGTTTGTAATTGAGAAACTGGGACTTCCCTGGTACTTGGTTATATTAACATAATGACAAGAAATCAGTCCTCCCGTGGAATTAAAGGAAATCCCTGTTAGCTGGAAAGCCACCTTTTAAGTAAGTCCTAGGAAAGGAGCAGGGCAGTCAGTTTCACATTAAAAGTGTTTATGAGTAGTCACTGTCTTAAACATCCTTTCTCTCATTTAATCCTCGCCACCCTGTGACCTTTACAAATGAGGAAATAAATTTTCAGGAGACAGTTACCATATAAACTACATCAGTCAGGCCTACTGTGCATTTTTATAGTACAGCGAATTTGGTATCTGTCACTCATCTCAATAACAAGTAAATAACTCTTCTGTTATTAGGTATGTCTTCCTTGCTAGCCTGTAAGCTTTTTGAGGGCTTACATGTCTGTCCTGTTACCTGTCATAAGCCTTGTTTACTAGCAGTGTGCCTTCTGTGGAAATAGTAAATAATTAATAAATAAATCCATGAATATATGAATGAGTTGCTCAAGTTGACAGAGAAATTGAGATGACACTGAAGTAAAGCCAGCGTTCTAGTCTGCTCTTTGTTCGCTGTTGTGGCCCCTGTCTGCTTTTGGAGGCAGTGAGTGGGGAGAGACCTTGTTTCGTGACTTCCTACTTAACCAGCTCTTTTTATTTGCTCTCTGTTCTACATTCAGCACATGATGAGTGAGGATTTGGAGCAAACCTAACACTCCAGTTATCAATAGGTAAATGTGAATACTCGACAGCTGCTTAACTCCATGGAATGTAAAACAATTACAGATTCGTGCTTTTTTTTGTTACCAACTTATGACAATATAGCTCTTCCCCACACACAGATACGCATTCCTAAATCAGCAGTCATAGATAAAAGTCATTATTCTACGGAATTGTATTTCTGATGCATTTTATCACTGATGGGCTCAAGATTACATGATGGCATCTGTGAATTAATATATGGGCAATACGAATGCTATAGATATTCATGGTTGGCATCAGGTTGAACAGGACATTGCAAAGTAACAATGACAAGTAGTGGAGCTGCTCTTTACCTTCTATCTCATGGTCCTCAGGGACTGTACCAAAATGAACCATGTGCTGTTTGCATATTACATTTGGAAAGCCTAATTTTATTACATTAGGCTGTGATCTTTTGTGTCAGGAATTAAGGCAGGCGACATGGATTCTTCTAGATAATCCTTACTTTGCTTGCGCTTGTAGTTCATTCATCTGGTTCGTCTTTCTTTTGTATACATGTTTTTATTTCAGTTTTACAGGTGGCAGGTAACATACTCTGTTTTGATAGTGCCTGGTTGCTGTTTTTCCTTACAGATCTTGAATTAAGTTTTTCAGATATTTAATTATTTTCCCTAACCGACATAGAAAAGGACACATGTAAAATGCACAAGAAGACACTATATGGCTTAAGAGCTTAGTAATCAGTTAACCAGCATATTTTATTTACTTGCTATTTTCAGTTTATAATGTAGAAATTTAATTCCAGATGTCTTAAGCGCTTACTGTATAAAAAAAATTTGTGAAATATGTTAGGTAAATGGTTTCTAATAGATAAGGACAGTGTTTAACATGTGCTAAGAAAATGCATAATGATTAAGAAGCCTACGATGAATTTAGTAAAGCTTTTTAAATAAATTTGCATTGTGCTCATTATGGTAGAATGTATATATGTTGGGAAACTAATAGTATGTTTATGTGTGATACATTATTTCACTTACAGAATATACACATAAAATAAGACAAATATGCAAATATATATCCACGAAAAACTGATGAAAATAGAAACACAACTCTGGATCTGTGCAGGGTCAAAGAACAGAAATACGAAGCTATTGGTCCTGTACCAAACTCTTATGTTTAAATGTACTGTAATGCCAAAAAGGAAAAAAATGTAAAGGAACCATCTTGCTCCCTAGAGGCTTACTACTCTGTATACCAGATGCAGGGGACACTAGTACAATATTAAGTATGATTATAAAGCCATAAAATTCAATGGGAGGAAATTGGGGAGATGAATTCTGATTGGGGGGTGACCTGGGAAAATATTATGGAAGTAGTAGTATTTGAACTCATTCTTTAATTTCATTAATTTTTTGTAAATGCTTTTATCACTGTTCTAGTCTGTTTTGTGTAGAGCTTGTGAAATAATCTTGGTTTATTGTTCTTTCTGGGAAACTGTAGTGGTCCTCCTTTATGCGTTACTGAAGCCTGAATGGAGGGCAGTCCATTCGTTGCTTTGATTTGCTGAGCCTCTTCCAGTCTACAACCCCAAACATTACAGGGGATTTTTATTAAATTTCTTTCTCCTAAAAATTATATCTTAAAATAATTTCACATTTTTATTTATTATGTTTAATATATTTTTATTGACTAAGCTAATTAAAGTAGATTATATGAAGCTAGTACTCTTTGTCCCTGTAGTGCTTTTTAAATTTTACCTTTCTAAAGGATAACCGCTGGTTATGTGAGTTTATTTGCTGTGCGTTCTCTCATCCCTTCTCTGTGTCCCTTCTTGTGTCGTTTCCTATAGTCATTTGTCCCTCTTTGATTGTAGAGAACAGCCTTTCAAACCATGGTAACGTCAGTTACACAACCGTTAGGAGATCGTAGGTACTCTATGTGCTATACAAATATAACATATTTAGAGCTCATCACACTGCTGTGACATAAATATTGTACTTTACAGATGAGTAAACTGAGGTTCAGATATTTTGCAACAGTAACTCAGCCCAAAGTTTCCATAAGGATTTTCCGCCAGATCTTTATTTGTTCGCACTCTGTATTTTTAAATGGCCACCTCCAAAATTGTTTTCCCATATACTACAAGCAGCTCTGATCTAGAGAAATTTTAATAATTTTGGTCATCAAAATTAATTGTCCAAAAGTAGGGATTCATAAGTTTAGTTTGGACATGCATTAATTACAGTTAAATTAGTGGAATTAATATATGGAAATTGCAAGGAGAGTATTATCTGGCAGTCTTTTAGTATTGTGCTTGTGGGAGATAGATGTTTCTTGTGGAGGAAAAGTATTGAGAATAGTCCTTTTTGTTTTTAGCTTGGAAAATCTTTGGCATAAAGTAAGAGTTCTTTGAATTTAGAAATTTTTCATCGTGCCTAATTTAATAAGCATTTATTGAATGCCTACTGCCTATAAAGACTTTCCTAGATGAAGATTTCAACAACCTGAATATAAAATTATCCTAATCTTCATATAGTATTAGAAAATAATTCTCTTTGAAAATATGATTGTTGTTGGACTCAAGTTTAAGTTAGAAAATTTTTTGAGGCCAACTTTTATAACTAAAGTCAGTGAACAATTATGTGATATCTCCTTTATGTCCGGTTTTCCAGTGAACAGTTCCTAAACTAGTTTAAGATTGTATGTACAACCGGAGATAGTTGTATGTCTAAGCTTTACCACTTAGCTTAAAATATATATAGTGTGTTATTAGAACCTTGATTTACTCAAATATATAACATTTGGAATTCCTATCTAGGAGGTTTTCACATTAAGAGCACAGTAGTAGGGGGAGAAGTCTCCTGTTCATTTGCTTGACTACAAATCTATAATTAAGAGTCTCTCAGCAGGGGTTGGGACAATCAGTGTGTTCTGATGCTTCATGCTATACAATTACTTTGTTGTTCAAACAGATACTGTAATTAGAGCATAATTTTAAACTTCATAAGGCAGTGACTCTTGATATTTCTTGTTTTAATCAAAAGTAGTTTCTCACATGTTGAGATTTTTTTTAACTGTTTTTACATTACTGTAAACATCAGCTTCAAAAATGAAATGAATGTTTTATTGAAAAATAATGGTGAGAACTTATTCAGGACAGTGGTTCTAATTAGCCCTAACTTAGTAATTATGTTGGAGATATACATGTATGCATTGTGTATTAAGACCAAGTTTTAGTTTTAAGAACCTCACCTATTGAAAACTTTGACTGAAGGAATTCTGTTAAGTCGCCACAAGTTTATCATTTTTGTATATTTGTGTAATTGAAATTTGATAACAAATTTCTCATCTAGGAAAAAAGCATTTTTATAGGTACAAAAGATCTGTTTAACCAGATGCTTCTGTGCCAGTTTTTAAATACTGTTTTTTGTGTGACTTATTCAAGAATTCATTTATGAAGAAAGAGCACTTGACTTGGAATTAGGAGATACGACCAATACAAAACAAAACAAAAAACCAACCAAATTTACCAAATCTCAATTAATTTGTTTTATGTCTACATTCAAAGTCCCTATCATATCTAAATTTCTTTGAGGACAGATGTGCTTAGAGAATTCCACGCCCCCCCACCCCCAAATGTTTAAAGGTAAATGATAAAGTAGAAAAAATTCTAAAGATTCAAGATCTCAGTGTTCTGTTTCTGGCTCCTTCACTAACGTACGAGGCTATCTTAGGGCAATTTGAGAAGTTCTAGGGCTCTCTTGTAGGTGATGGCGTGTGTTAGGGATTGGCTGTTGAGAGAGCAGGCTCTGAAGTGCTGCCCTGTGGGACACTCACTGTACGCATGACCTGGCGAGCCCTGTCTGCCTCCACCTCCGCGTTTGTAAGAACTCACTGCTGTCACGAGGCTCGGATGAGGGCGTGTGTGTATTGCTTAGCCTAGTACTCAGCAAGCAGCAGTTCTTACTAAAGCCCTAGTTACTGTCGTCATCATCACTATCATTTTCATTTCTCAGTTTGTTTCTTTATCATCACCTGAAAGACTAAGAGTTACTTGGAATTTGTTATTTCCCTGTAGCAAACTTGTCAAGAATGTAGATCATATAATAAGTAAAGAATCATTGGTAATCGTGTCTCTGCTCTATAATCAGTATAAATGGTGTTACAGAGTTGTTTCTATGCCACTGAGCTTTAATGTACTTTGTAACTGAAGCTATATTCCATTTGCTTGAATACTCTTGTCATTTCAACCTCGCTTAAATTAAAAGGTCAGTGGTTTTGTGCTTTGAACATATTTACATAGTGATTATATTTGTTTGTTCTTACTGTCACTTTGTTATATTAGCTATAACTCTAGTCTTGTAGTTTTAAAAAAGACTTTGACCCTTAAAGAAGACTTCTTCTGATACATTGAAACAAGGTAATATTGAGCTGATGGAGTAACGGAAAAGCACTGTCTTTGGTGGGATATGAAAATCAGACCTCATCAGCGTTATTGTAGAAAATCTGGGAGAGGTGACTAGAAGTTAAGAGTAAAACATAGGGTCAAAGATCGTCAAATGTAACGGGCACCTTAAATAGGAGGTCAGAAAGAAGCAGATCCAGAAACCACGCTCCGTGATCACGGAAGCCTGGAGGCTGCCGTAGACGGAGACACAGTAATAACGAACACCAGAGCCGGTGGGGAAGCTGCAGGACGGGGATGCCGCTTTGCTACTTGATTTTAATGATGCTGCTCAACAAGAAGGCGCACTTGTTGGATTCATACATGTTTGTCTAAGGCCAGATACGTGAAAAGTCAGTGCATGTGTACTGTGAAGAGGGTGAGAGTCAGTGAGCCGTGGTTCTGGTATTTAACTGGGATCCAACTTTCTGGTCACTGCAGTAAGACAGTGGGGATGGTACTTAGGGCGGAAGATAAATAAGAGTAAGTGTTCGAGGGAAACGAGGCATTCTGGACGTAGGCGATAGCTTGGCTGGAGTTGCGGGTATCAGAATCCCTGTCTAGGGAGAGGCCAGTTTGTTTCAGTGTGGAGTGAATGTAAGCCTGTCGTGGGGCAGTGAGCAGGAAACGGCACCTGAAGTTCGTGTGGGTTGAAATAAATGCGTGAATTTACAGCAGCCTGTCTCTGTCAAGGTACAAGCGAGCTTATGGCTGCATTTCAAAGATTTTTCTACAAAACCAATCGGTCCTTGTCCTCAAGTTATAAAAATCCACACTTACTCCGAAAATTCATCCTTATTCAGGCTTAGTAATAGCTGAGACTTAATTGTGGGCAGGTTTGGAGAAGGGACATGATGAGCGCGTTTGCACATGTGGAGTGGAGGGTGCTATAGAGAGCCTGGTGTGCGCGTGTCCTGCTGGCAGTCCTGCTGGAATTTGCAGGTCTGGACATCAGGGGTATACTGTGCTGGATATGTATCTGGGGGAGGCCGATGCGAAAACCCCCATGTTCTTCTGTGTCGCTGCAGATCTAATGGCACGGAACATGAAATGCCATTGCTTTGGGCGACCTTAAAACAGACATGACAATAATTAGTAATAGTGAGCTGTTTTTCTACACTACTATCTCAGTTGTTTACTCCTGAAATATTATTGGAAATGTAACTCTAAAAAGAAATTAATGCCTCATAGACCACAGTTGCTAAGAGGTACACGATTTTTCGTATATATCCATTTTGTTATTCCTCTTCTTTGCTTCATTTCAACCTTTTTTTGTCCCAAATTATTTGTTGAAGTGATAAATTTAGGGAGTGAATTCTTAATGTAGGTATTTGGGAGTAGAGAAGTAGGCACCCTGTAGTTTTATTCTGTTTCTTGTTTGCTAATGACTGAAAGAGAACCGCTATGGATATGTTTTAGAGACTTCGCTATAGTATTTGCCAATTCCAGATTTCCTTTATTACCTTTTTAAGAAACACAAAGAGGACACAGGGAAAAATTATATTTGCATTGAATAATTACTAGGTTCAAAACTCAATGTTGAAGTGATTTACTTAACTCTTCGTGAGTTAGAATGGACTACAATTGGATAAGTATGACTTCTGGGGAGAATTATCTTAAAACCTTTTTTTAAACAAAGTCTGATATATGTTCATAGATTTAAAATATGTAATTCTGTAAGATCTGATAAGGAAAACATGGGTCTCGCCTCCTCTGCTGTCTAACCACGTGCCCCCAACTTCCTCCTCTTTAAGAGATCCTTTTAGGTCCATGCATATCGTTGCAAATGGTAGGATTTCATTCTTCTTTATGACCGAGTAATACTCCATTCTTTAAATGTACCACAGTCTCTTAGTCCAGTCATCTACTGATGGACATTTTGGTTGTTCCATGTCTTGGCTATTGTGAATAGTGCTGCAATTAGCATAGGGTTGCATATATTTTTTCAAATTAGCATTTTGGTTTTCTCTGGACAGATACCTAAGAGTGGAATTGTTGAGTCATAAGGTGGTTCCATTTTCAATTTTTTGAGATACCTTCATACTGTTTTCCATAGTGGCTGCACCACTCTGCAATTCCACCAACAGTGCATGAGGGTTCCCTTTTCTCCACATCCGCGCCAGCACTTGTTGTTTGTTGATTTATTTTTATTTATTTATTTATTAGTTTCAGGTGCACAAAGCAATGTGATAGTTAGACATTTATCATTTATATCCGTCACACTGTGTCAGCCCCCCTCCCCCCATCCAGTACCCCTCTGACATCGCACACAGCCTTTACATTTCCACTGTCTCTATTCCTAATGCTGTACTCCGCTTCTTGTAAATATTTATATATATATAAATATTTATATATATATAATTGTGTATATATAAAATTGTGTGTGTGTATATATGTGTGTGTGTGTGTGTGTGTGTGTGTGTGTGTATATATAATTGTAGTTGACATTCATAATTGTTGATTTATTGATAGTAGCCATTCTGACCGGAGTGAGATGGTATCTCATTGTGGTTTTTATTTGCATTTCTCTAATGATTAGTGAGGTTGAAACTAAAAATTAAAAAAAAGAGAGAGATCCGTTTGATAATATTTATTGCTACATTTTATGCTTACCTTGCTACTAGTTGATTTTTTTTTAGTTACCATCTCATTTATTCACTGGTGAGAAATCAGTGGACACTTTAATTGGAAGCTCTTATCCTTCAGTTTACTTTTAAAAGTATGTATTATGTGGATGATTTTTTTCTCTTCTGCTTTCTCCTTGGTATGACATATGTCACTCAGTTTCTGAACCTCTTGAAGTATCCTCTAATTTTCATACTGTTCTCTACATTTTCCATGTCTGTCTGCCTTTGATACTAGTTGTATGGAGAATTCCTCAATTTTTATTCTGTAGCTCCTCTATCCAGTTTTTCATTCCTACTGTCATATTTATACTGTCAGGAGTTCTTTTTTATGTTTCTGTTTTATGTTTTGAATTTTTCTAATAGGGTTCTTCACTTGTTTTAAGGATGCAGTAACTTCTCTTAACTCGGAGGATTTTTCAGTTTGTCTTCTCCTTGTTCAGTGGTTGCTTTCTTCAGGTTGTTTTCTTTTTGTTGGGCTGGTCAGCGACCCTCAGAAAGGTCTTCAGGTCACGTGCCAGCAGCGTGTGGGCCTCAGCTTTCACTGTCCGTGGAGAGTGTGGGGGAGCTGGACACCTTAGCCTTCCATGTATGAAAGGGCCCATCAGTGGCCCCTCAGAAGCCAGTCCCAAAAAGTGGGAATTAGTGTTAGGTAGCCAGCTGTTTGGGGCAGGGATGTAGAGATTCAGTTGCTCCTTAGTGAGAATTCAGCCAGTCTTATATTCAGTCTTAGCCTTACACTTACCCCCACTTTCAATGCTGCCATTTCCCTTTGCCTTGTTGGGGAGGGGTTCTGCCCTGTAAATTGGTTCCTTCTCACTGTGGGGGGTGGGTGAAGTCCCTAACTTAGTCATCTGCTTTCTAGTTTCTAAATTGTTTCGTTTCCCATTTTCTTCTTATGAGCTTGTACATTTTAAACTCTGCAGTATTTTAGAAGAATTTTAGGAGGGAGTGAAAGTGCACGATTGAATTTATTTCACCGTCTTTGTCTATAAGTTTTCTTTCAACAATTTTTAAAACTGCAAGCAAAACTTTATTTTGAAGCAAACATTAGGATAAGTGCAACTGTTTTAATTTTTGTATTTTTAACTGGCACTTAAGTTGTTGAATTAAGTACAGTATATGTTTACCAAGGTGTTTTGTAACTAAACTCAGAGATGTATTCCCTCAGTAAAGTACAATGTCAAATTATACTGCAACTTTGTTCTATGTTCCTGTCATGTAAATAATAATATCCTTTCCTTTTAAAATCCTCTGGCTTTTGTCTTTTCCATGTCTTTTCCTGTGTTAAGTCAGTTATAATTTTAACTTTTATTCCTAGGCCTTTCTAAAATATTTTGAATTATAAATGGTCCTCACTTCTGCCTGTTTCAGTATCTGTCTGCATGGGTAGCTTTCTCACACACACACTGTTAGTGTCGTTGCCTACCGTTATAACATCTAGAGTGGTTTCCGTTGAGTTTTTCCTCGTATATGTTACGTATTTCAGCTTCTTTGCATGCCTGTTAAGCTCTGATGAGGTGCCACATAATGTGGAGTTTACCTTGTTGGCTGGTTATTTGTATTTCTGTAAGGAATCTTCGTCTTTGTTCTGGGACAGTTTAGTTACTTGGAAATAGTTTGATGCTTTTAGGTCTTGCTTTCAGGATTTATTAGGCAGTACTGGAACGGTGCTCAGATGAGCTTTAGTCATTTCCCAGTACTGAGGCAAGGCCTCCTGTGTCCTTTCTGCACTGTCTGCCTGTGAATGGTGAAGTCTCTCAGTCTGGCCCTGTGTGAGAACGTAGCACTTCTGTCTCCTTTGGCGGCTCCTTCTGTGGCCTCTGCTCTTTCCTTCCACACATGCCCCATCCGTCTTGAGCTGAGTGTTGGAGGGGGCCTTGTTCAGGTTCCCACAGATGTCTTTCTGTGCAGCTCTTTCCGGGACCCTTTCCTGTGCCCTCTGGCTGCTTTGGGCTCCCTGGACTCGCAGCTTAGTCTCCTCTGCCCAGGAAGTCAGCCTGGCACCCTTCCCACAGCTGCGGCTTAGACACTTGCAAGCCAGGGAGCTGGGGCAATCGTGGGGCTGTGGTGGGGTTTGCCTCGCCAATTTCCCGTCTCAGCCTCACTGTCCTTGTCACCGGAGGTCCCGGAGCTGGAGAACTGGTGTTTTTTATGTCATACCTATTTTTCCGTGATTTCGGGCGGGAGAGTAAGTCTTGCTCATGTTAGTTACTTGGCTGGAAGCAGAATTCCCTTATAAGAGGGATATAGACACACTTCTAGGTCCACCAAATAATACAAGTAACTTTATTAAATATATCTACACCCCCAAATTGATAAATAAATATAGAAATTTTGGAGAAAATATTGCCAGCATTTTTCAACATAAAATTAAAATCTGGATTTATAAATTGATTTTTTTTCAAAGAAGAGGTATGTATACACATTTTTTATTCTTTGACATACAGATAACCCTAAAGGTTCCCAGTATTTTTTGACTCATTGACTCCTTAGTTTCTGGGATTTTTTTCATGGTATCCTCTAGGTGAAAAGGAATATTTAATCATATTTCTTATCATACAGTTAGTTCCAAACAACTTAGAATTTACATCAAAGCAACTTAAATTGGAAAAGAAATTAATTTTACTCATAAATAACCACATTATTTATTGGTGGGATGTGTATTTCTTTTGGGCATTGTTCACATTCTCAAAGCTGCCACCCTCTTTTCCTGTTCCAGTTTGATTTTTGCATGGACTTCCTTCTTATAGCAACCACGGAAAACCTAGCATTGCAAAGATATTACATCATCAAAAGGAATGTAGCATGATTTAATGTTGAAAAAGTCAAGTATTTGGAAATATAAGTTTGCATGGTGTCCAGCAGGCACTGACTATTGCTGTGGCCCTTGAAATCTCAAACACCCCTATGGTACAGCTGTGAGTGCCCTGTGGTGACTCGGGGATCACGGTGGGAACACATAGATGGCCTGCTGTGGGCTGGTGTGCTTTCTTATCTCCCCTCACGACATTGGGATGCATTTTCACAGTAATGATATGAACAGAAAATAAAGGCAAAGTGTATATTTGACTGTTAGAACTTATTTCTATTCTTACTGGCTGAGCTACATACCGTGTTTCCCCGAAAATAAGACCTAGCTGACAATCAGCTCTAATGTGCCTTTTGGAGCAAAAATTAATATAAGACCCGGTCTTATTTTACTGTAAGACCGGGTCTTATATAATATAAGACCTGGTATAATATAGTATAATATAATACTATAGTGTAATATAATACAATATAATATAATATATTGTAATACTGGGTCTTATATTAATTTTTGTTCCAAAAGATGCATTAGAGCTGATTGTCTGGCTAGGTCTTATTTTCTGGGAAGCAGGGTAGATTTTTTTCTAGCATGGTCTTTGCAAATGTGAGTTAGAGTAGAAGGCTGTTTAACCTTACCAGTTTTATTAATTTATACCACTTTTATTTTCTTTGATTAAAAGCTCACGATTTAGTAAATAGTGACCTTTATGGTGAAAGTTCGACAACACTAGGTATTATTATTGTTTGTATGTGATACCTGGCACTGAGCCAGGTTACTTATATATACTATTTTTGTATTTATAAGTCTATAGTCTTATTTTGCTTAATATTTTTAAGAATTATATATTATAAATTATTTGTAAATATAATTATATATTATCTCTAAAACTTAAAACAAGAAGCAATTATGAAATTATTATATCTTAGGTGGAAGGGAAATGTGGCCAACTTTACTTCCAAACCTCTTTGTAGCTTGACAGTATTTCCAACCTGCAGATATCCCCACAAGGAGATTTGAAGACATGGAGGAAATGAAACATAGATATTCTCTATTGAACTAGTGCTTGTGGGTTGATATAATTAAGGAGTTTTTAAAGTAAGCTAATGATGGAAATGTAGTTAAAACTGTTCTTACATTTAATTTTTATTGTGATTATAACAAAATGTTTCCATAAATACTACTGGAAATATTTAAAATAAATGGCATTTCTCTTACACAATAATGTCTATCTGCAAAGTACTTTTCCGAATCTTGAATTCAGCCAGTGTTGTGAAAAATAGTTGCAATGAAATGAAAAGATTACTGAATTTGAGAATGAAAAGTTTGATTCAGCTCCTAAGTTGACATGTTATTAGCTATGTGACCTTGATAAGTGCCTGACTTATATTAACGCCAATAACCTTCCATTTGCTCATCAGTGAATATAGAATTAACAATATGCTTTTCATAATAACCTAAGGATGACACCATAAATGAGTTTCTGTTGCTTAAGATCACAATAGGGGTTGTGATTGCCTTGCTCCTGCTGTATCCTTTGTATCTGGCTCCATGCTTGGTATATAGTACGTGCTCAACAAATATTTGTTCAGTTAACTATCATTGGATCCATTAGGTTTACACACAGGTTTTTAACCAAGAAAATAATTCAAAAGACTTATGTCATTGTAGAAAAATAATTCAAGCATAATTTAAATGGCGACGGGTTAGTATTACGAAGAATACACTCTTTTGAAAATAAAAAATTATAATAATGTACTCTGTAAATTTTTTAGGAGGAGCAAAATAGAGGCAAGCCCAATTGGGAGCATCTCAACGAAGATTTACATGTACTGATCACTGTGGAAGACGCTCAAAACAGAGCAGAGATCAAACTGAAGAGAGCCGTTGAAGAAGTGAAGAAATTACTGGTACCTGCAGTAAGTAATAATTTCCATATCTTAGATTTGGGTGCCAACCCCTTTTTTCAGTTTAATTTTAAATTACTATAAGGTTATTGTAATAAAAAAAAAAACACATTGTTAGAAATTTTATTTAAATACAAAACAATTTATGACTCCTTTACTATAATATAATAAACATAGACCTTCAAATCCTTAAATGGGAAAGCCTGTTTGTATTTTGTGATGGAAGTGTTGTGAGGGGGGGCAAACTCAAGTAGTGGCCTACTTTTCAAAAGTATCGTTACCATTGAGTCACTTTATTAACAGGATAAGAATGTAGGTACATCATAAGTAGGGTAATGAAAGCTTTTTGTAATGGAACAATGTTTCATTGTAAGCAAGTAATGAGTATACAGAAGTCTGTGCAACTCTTGGGTGAGCTGTGTTAGTAGGAGCACATTATTTGAGTTGCTTATGGGCTCCAAGTACTTTCCTAGCATATCATTATCTCCCATAGAAAGGGTTAATGTCCTATAGTGAAGTTTTCCCATAATGCGGTAAAAATTTCTTTTAGAAAAATAAGAGCTAACTTTTACTAACATACCAGGCACGTTTGTGTTCTCATCCTGCCTCCCTTCACTCTTCTTTCTCCGTCTATCCCATTGTAATTTCCCCCTTCCTTTTTGACTTTTCCTCCTTGTTACAGAAACCTGAAGTAACTTCACAAATGATGATCGAACTAATCCCAGAATATTTTTCAATGGAAAAAATAAATTATTGGTTTTCTAAGACTATTAAAATTGTTTTATATTGTAAAATATATCGAAATGTAGGCCCTGACTTGCTATTGAAAAAAATCTAGGAATATTGTTAGTATTTTGTCCAACAGAAATTTATTGACATTTACATAAATGAGTAGAATATCTGCTGTTCTTTATTCCCCAGGTAGTCTATTTATTCTATAAGTAAACTTAAAAATCATAAACATTTTCCATTTACTTGTTAAAATTAACTCCTTGGAAGAAAATAATTTCATGTAAATTCTGTTCCATGGGTCTTATAAGGAATGTAAGCGAGCAGGTTAAATATAAACTAAAATCTATAATTGTGCACTATTAAACCTTATAATCTCCTTCCTTTTCCTTAATACTTGTGCAGTATGGAAAAGATGCATAGGAAAGGGCTTTTCCCTAAGCCTACTGGCCTATTAGTCCCATCATCACAAAACTTTACTTAGCATCAAGACTGTATGTAACTGAAGATACTCAGCTCATGCAATGTAACTAAACAAATGAGTTCACCTACACATTAAGTAGATCAGTGTCTAATAATTAGAACTCTTACTCACCTATTACATTATTCTCATCATTCTGTAAGCTGCTTTAGTTCTAACAATTACTAACCTGTGAGAGAGCACTGGATGAGAAATCTACCGTGTTACTAACTAGCTGTGTGTCTTTTCAGAAAGTGAGTGAACTTCTTTGTGTGTGTCTGTTTCCTCATTTACAAAATGAAAGTTGGAACAGATGTCCTCTAAGGGGCATTTTGGTTTTAAAATTATTTGCCTTTGAATATTAAAAGGTGACACTAGATAAAAAATAACAGAAGCTTTTTTAAAAAAATGCATACAATTTATATTAAAGGAAAAATAACACTTTTGATGATAGATCAATCTCCTATGGGAGTATTTTAGGATTGTTATTAATTACTAGCTCTGCAGTAATAAGACTTTCTTAGAATTACAAACTGTAGAATAAAAATACTTTAAAGAATGGGTTCTGTAAAGTGATTTAACCTTGTAATAATTTCTTATTCCTATCCATTTCATTAAATATGTTTATTGTAACATGGGTACTCTATTAGAGCATTAGTTTTAACTGAATATTATACATTTCCAATGATGATACCAGGATAAACAAGGGTTAAATAAAACGGAAGCTTTACAAAGCTGAAGTCTCATGTGATTTTGGATTTTACTTAAATAGGTTGTCGGGAGACAAAATACTGAGTATTTGAGAGCTGACTTGTGGATTTGAATCCCATCTTTGCAGTTTTTTACTGTCTCCATTTCCTAATCTATAAGATTGGACCATCATTAAATTCCCATGTAGTTAAGGTGAAATGAGATGATACGTGGAGAATGCGTAGCAGAATGCCTCGCACATAATTGTTCCATTAAAGTTTGCTTCAGTTTTTTGTCATTGTGTAAGTAATGTTATACACTCGTATAGGTTTATATGTTATTCTTTCCAAATGCTGCTTATAAAAGGAATACGTTAATTCAAGATTAGAGAAAATAGAAGTTTCTTCCCAGTTCACTGTTATTCTTTTTTAAATAAATTGGATTGGCCCTTTAAAAAAATCCAGTATAGGCTTATTAGTTTTTTCATTGTTTAAATATTTAAGAAAATATATTTTTGGATTGAAAATATTGACCAATCTTGATCTTATAAAAATAATTCACATATAAATGAATTTGGCTAATTTTGTTTATCTTGCTGTTTGTGTAAAAGGTATAGTGGGAATGATATAGAGACCAGCAGTTATGTTGAAATGTATAAGAGGCCCTCATATTGAATTGGAAATTATAGAGAAGAAACGTCGTCCTAACTCATTGAGATTTGACTTATGAGGGGTGTCAGGATCACTGCAGGAAAGAGAACGTATTTCTTAAAAGCATCAGCATTTATATTTTGTCTGACCTCAGACTGCCCTTCCAGTGAGCTGCCAATAGATCTTTGTAATTTATCCTTGTGTTTCATGAAAACTCTTTGAAACTTTTCTGTGGTTTTTCATGTCCCAAAGTTTATCTAGAGAATAGCGATGCTTAGAATTTTGTTCTGTGGGTCATTTTCATTGTAAATGCTTATTTGACTTTGAGTTAACAGAAATTTACAGGCCTTTTGGATTTGGAATTTTCAGTTGTGCCTTTTCTGCCTCTTCAATATCCTATTAATAAGTTTGGCATTTCCAGCTGTTACCACTCTTCAGATTCAGTCAAGTTCATTTTTCACATCTCTCTTATTAGCTTACTTTCTCTTAAGCCCATTTTCTTTACCCTAATTCAAGCCAGTTATCTCAGAACCCCACAACTGGTGTCCCTACTTGTAGTCTTCAACTCCTCAAACCCATCTTTACCTTATAGTCTATTCATACCTTTTTCTACTTACGAATAGTGGTTTCCTGTTACTCGAAGAAAAGAATACAGAATTCCTTAACATGGCCTTACAAGTTCCTTCATAATTTGCCATAGCTTGCCTTTCAAGCTTCATCTTTCACTGTCCCCATATTTAAAGCACATACACATATACACACATTAGTCACTGTACCCACAGATTGAATCATTATGTATTCATTTGAATTTTTTGAACCAACTTCATCTCAGTCTTTTTCTCACATATAGGCCTTTGTGATTCTTGCAGCAAATGTTTATTGCATACTTATATTGTGTCAGCTGGTAAAGATACAGAGAAGATAAATAAAGCTGACCAACAGAATGCTGCCATTATGAAGCTTAGCGTCTGGTTGGGTGTGGGGAGGGGTTTAGATCATTGACAATAAGCAAAAATAAATATAAACTATTTTAGGTTGTGGTAAGGAGATGTGAAGAAAAATAAAGCTGGGTAAGGAGGTAGAGAATCATGGAAACACTTTTATGTGGGATGATTAGAAAATGCTTCTGAGATGGTGACATTTGAAAAAACCTGATTGAAATGTGTTGCAATCATTTGGCTATCCCAAGAAGCTTCTGGGCAAAGAGAACAGGAAGTGCAGTGGCCTGAGATGCATTTGATGCATATCAAGGTGGTCCAGTGGGGAGCTTAATGAGCAGGTGGGAGAGGGTGGGAGTCAGGTCAGCAGGGTGAGGAGGGGATGGCAGGTTACAGAGGCCTGTAGGCCATGCTAAGGCTATTACAGGGTTTTAGTCTGAGACGAGAGGCTATGGAGGACGTAGAGAGGAATGCCATGGTCTGCTTTCTGCTTCCAAGGATCATTCTAAATAGAGAATACATTTGAGGGTGATAATGAAGGCAGAGATGCTAGTGCACAGGCATTTGAGTTCATGTAAGATGAACGGGACGTGACTAGCGTTGAAGGTGTCAAGGAGTCAGATCATGGTTTATTTGGAAGGTAAAGCTGAGAGGAATTTTGATGGATTGGGTGTGACATATGTGAGGACCGAGGTTTTTACTGTGAGCAAATTAGAGTTGTCTTTTGTTTATACTGTTGGAGGAGCAGGTTGGAGAGGGAAGTCAAGACACTGTGTTTGAAAGTGTAAAAGTTGAGATACCAAATGTTCAGTGGGCATTTGGTTATAATAATCAGGTTAGGTGGTAAGACGGGACTAGAATATGTCACTTTTGGAGTCATCATCCTATCCAAAGCTTTTAGAACTGTGGGACTGGGTGGCATGTAGACATTGGATGGAGGTGTAGAAGAGTAGTCTGAGGGCTGCGCCCCAGGTACTTCACCATGCAGGTGAGTAGTCAGGACGAAGAGGAACAAGATCGAGCACAGAAGACGGAGCAGAGCAGCGCGGGGGTTGGAGGAGAACCGGGAGTGTGGGGTCCTAGAAACCACGTGAGAAACTTCCGGTTTGTGGCTGGAGGTTGGTTTTGCTAAGAACGGGGAGTTAACTGTTGGATTTGGCCAGTTAGTGGTCATTGGTGACCTTGACAATCAGTTTTTTTTGTTTGGTTGGTTGGTTTTTTGGAATGGTTAGTTTAAAAGCCTGATTGGCTTGCGTCAGAGAGAATGGGACAAGAGAAAAAGGAGCTGGACTTTTCTTTCCCTGAGATTTCATTCTTTATGTAAAGGATCCTTTTAGTACTCTTGACGTCTCAGTTCCTTTATAACTTCCTCTTCTTCAGTGATCTTTTTCCTCCATTGCTCTTCAGCCTCCCACGCCATGGTACTTCCTTGGACTTTCCGAGGGCACCTCCGTAAACATACAACAGGAGAATGTCCAGCAGTGGACAGTTCCCTTCTCTGCAGTGAGAAAATGCTGCTTAAACTTGGCAAGCAGAGATAATTAACTTGTGCACGTACCATACACACACTTATAGGAAAATCTCTTGAAGCAGAATTACTAGGGCAAAGGGTAAGTGCATTTTAAATTTTAATACTTCTCATATTAAAATTTCTAAGTTGCCTCAGAAAATTTGTATTAATTTACAGTCCTGCCAGTGTTACATGAAAGTGCCTCTTTCTCAACACAGTCTCAAGCCCTGAGTCTTGTCACAGTTTTTCATCTTTGCTTTTCTAATAGTATATTTTTAAAAACTATAAGGGCTTTAATTACAAAAATAGGAATAAACTCATTCTCATTGTTTTTATAATTATTATTTTAGGTCGGTTTTTATATTAAGGTGCTACGTGATATTACAGATATGCTTGTAACAAAAAGCTAGTATTTTTATCTTCTTTTCTTGAATAAGTACATAATTCCTTGTTTCATATTGCTTCTATGGGGAATATAGTTTGCATTATTTACAGAATGGATTTATAGCTTAAGTGTGGAATTGTATTATTTCAGTATAAATATTTCTTACCTAACCATGTAGAATCAGTTCTTTTTTGGAAAGCTGTAGGAAGAAAGTTGTGTGTATTTTAATGGTGGTGTGCCATTTTGTTTAATGTTGTATAGCAGAAGTTGTAGCCATGGCTCGAGGGACCTAGAGATGGGGGGTGGAGAGCAGTAGACTTTGTGTTTGATCTCAAATTTCATAACTTAATGTTCTGATTTGTATTTTACACCTGCTACTTTTCAAGGTTAATGAGTCTGGGTAACAATTGTACCTATACTCCTTGTGACTTGGTTCTAATTTTGCTAATAATTTTGATGATTTGAATGTGGCCCCATCAATTCATGTAACACTACACATACCTGAATGTCTACTATATCAGTTCAAACCCTTTAAATTTAAATTGGGCTTTCAAAACAACGTTATGAAGTAGGTTCCCCCCCCTAACCCCACCCATTTTTTCAACAAGCAAATGGACTCAATTAGTATTAATAGTGCAATTAATTTTTTTTACAAAGCAATTTAATATTCTAATTATTATCCACTATTATCCACTGCAAAAGTAATTGGGTTTTGAAATAATCACACTTCATTCATTAATAGAGTGATAATATTTTACCTAAAAAACTTGTTCACTCTGGGAATGATACCATTTTTATTTCAGATGTTTCTTTGATTTTAATAATCAGTTATTTTAATCTCTTGTTTCTTCAATCACAAAATAAACAAACCATGAATGACTAGGCAAGAGTTATTTCTCTAGTTACGTATATAGTGTTTTTATCTCACAAGTCTAAATCTGTTACTGTCAAATATCTACAAAAATACCCTTTTCATCATAAGTGCAGTCAATCCAGCTGTTTAAATCTCACTTCCATAAACCTGAACTATACCTTCTTCAGATTACTGAGGCCTTCAGCATAGTTTTATAATTGAAGTGTGACAATTTGTGAACAATTAAATTATACTCACTGGTAGAAAAGGACTATAGAAGAATGTCCTAATTTTGCTAGTCTTCGGGGACTCAGATCTTCCTTGGCAAAAACCAACTGCTGATAGAAATCTATCGCCAGAGTATTTCTTGGATACATATGAGTATTCTATATATTTCACCTCAGTTGAAATAATCTACTCTTTTCACTTTTAATCTTATTTTACTCAGTTCATTCTCCCATTAGTTAGTGAGAGTGATTTTTAAAAGTAACAATCATATTAAAGAGTGTCAGTGATTTGATTTGCCATTTCACTTAAAATGAAATTTAAACTCCATACTGCCTCCTCTGAAAGTGGGGTAACCAGAGAGTTGTCTGCTGTGAAACTCATTGTTGTGTAGTGAAGAAGTGACTCTTAATTGTAAATGACGTATAGATAGTTGTGGAAATGTTTAAAGTCAGAGAAGGAAAATGTAAAAGAAGTAATTTTAGGACTCTGGATAGCTTTATGTTAACTATAAAGTAAAATTTCACATGTAGTACATTTTTCTCTCCAAGTTATGAGAGAAAATTTTGAAGTACTAGGATGCAGTAGAAGGAAATGAGCAACATGAGTATGAGGAAATCCTCAAAATGACTGGTGGAATTTTACTGAGTATGAAAGTGAAGGTAGAATGTTAAGTAAGCAAAGGTTATCTAGGAAAAAGCAATGCGTTGTGTCA
Source organism: Rhinolophus ferrumequinum (assembly GCF_004115265.2). Lineage (NCBI taxonomy): Eukaryota > Metazoa > Chordata > Mammalia > Chiroptera > Rhinolophidae > Rhinolophus > Rhinolophus ferrumequinum. Next base: position 103,728,603 of record NC_046286.1, read on the forward strand.
AGATTTGATACAGGGGTAGCCTTCTTATTTCAGGTGCGCCCTGGAACGGAACTAGGGTTGCTTGGAATTACTAAGGATTTGTGCTTCCTGGTTTTATGTAACTGCTTTGTTATGCAAATTAATTGGGTAGAAAAAAACTGGTTTTTGTGATTCTTAAGGAGGTTATTTTACAATGTAGATAATTTACCAATTTTTGGTAAATATTGGAGGTATTTTTTTACAATGTAGATTACTATATTTTTGCTAAATATTTAAGACAAGATTGTGTGTGTGTGTGTGTATATATATATATATATATACATATGTATATATGTATTGCTAGTAGGCCTAATTACAAGTGGTACTATTAATTGGCTTTTTACAAATTTTTCTTTAATCAAGTTTAGTGGTCTAGACATACCCGTTTAAGAAATATTGTGGAAACTCATGGGTCTGATTTAAATACAGTTGAACTACTTTTTTTAATGCTAATGAAGTCATTCTGAAGGCGTGAAGAAAGAAAACTCTTGAGATTTTTTCCCCATTCCTTTTTCCACATGCAATAAAACCCATTTCATTTTAAGTGTACAATTTGAGTTTTGACAACTGTATACACATATAATCACTACCACAATCAAGATTGCCCTCACCCCGAACGTTCCCTTACCCTTTTGCCATCAACCCCCGCCCGCACTGCCCCCAGACAACTACTGGGGTTAATTTTGCCTTCTTTTTTTCTGTTACTCTCAAAATTTTATTTTTTCAGTTTTACTGACATATGTTTGACAAATAAAACTTGTATAAATTTAGGTTGTACAATGTGATGTTTTTAAGGTGTACAACATAATGATTTGATACACATTGTGAAATGATTACCACAATCCAGTTGACATGCATCACCTCACATAGTTACCATTTTTTTAAGACCTTCTCTTAGCAAATTCAGGACTGCAATACAGTATTATTAACTATCACCACCATGTTGTACCTTAGTTCTCCATAATTTACTCTGTATAACTGAAAGCTTGTACCAATTGACCGACATCTCATTGTCCTTCACTTTTCTGTTGACCTTATTGTGACTGAGCTCTAAGTTCTCTTCTCAGAAAATGTCTTCTGTAATATTTTAGTCTTCTTGAATCTACTTAGCACTTTTTTATAGTCTAGCATATGGTCCATTTTGGTGAATATCATATGTGCACTTAAATGTGTGTGTAGTCTGTAGTAGTGGGTATGTGTATTATAAAAGTCATGTAGGTAAAGGTGGTTGAAAATGGTCAGATCTTTTCCTATCCTAATTTGGGTTTTTTCCTGGTTTTCTTAATTACTAAAAAATGGGTATAAAGATGTCCATTCATTTATTGTAAAAATATGTAAACTAGTGTATTCTCCTTGATCTCACTGAACTGGCAGACTCATTTAGTGTACTCCCATGCATGCCTGAATATATGTGTGTATGTATAGCTTACACAACCTATATGAACACAGTTTTGCGTCATTAAACGATTTCACTTGTTTTTTATTATAATGGCAACTTTCACCTTGTTTTAATTTTGAAGTCTTTGTTTTTCCCAGAAATGACAGCTGTGTTACTGTGCAGTACAGTATAGGCCCAGCAGTACATAGGTGGCAGGCAGTGCTACAGAAAGTGTTATAGGGCTTCGCAGGGTGGCGTCAGGGTGAACTGGGGTGCTTGGGCAATAAGACTTCATGTAGGGTAGTGAGACTTGAGCGGGAACTTCAAAGAGACAAAGATTAGCGTATGTGCATTTTAGGGGTGGATAGTTGTGCATTTCAGGTCATTAAAAGTGGTGACAAATACAATAGGATTGCTCAAATCATGGTCAGTGACTGTCACTTAAACTCAGAGCTTTGATTTCCTTATTTGTAAAATTGAGTTCTTACTGCTTATTTACCTTGGAAGGACTTTGTAAAGGTAATAACCATTATTTTGGTTCCGAGGAAATGTGAGACACTTTTGTCTTTCCTCCTCTTGTTTTTTAATATAATACATGGGTTGGTTACGCCAGTTACATTGTTGGCCGTATCAGCTCAGTGCCTGGTCACGGGCGGCCTCACACCAGAAGAAAGGAATTCTGTTCCCTGCCTACAAAAACTCATTGCTAGTTCCCACCTCATCAGTACAGGCTTTTGTTTACAGTGGTATAATAAGCAAGAAAATTAGGAAACCCATCTATTACCTGTTGCTAAAAAAGTAACACCATGTGTAAATGTGTAAACTGCCATGCCCCTCTGCCCCCCCCCACCCCCAACACACACACACACACACACACACACACACACACACACTCACTCACTCACTGTGGGTATGCACCTACCATTCAGGTATCAGATCTCTCTTTCAATTAAATCTCATTGTGTAAGTTAGAAAATAGTAAATCCTATCATTTGTATTCATTAGCTAAGACCTTATATGGATCCATAGTCTACAATCTTTTCTAATCTTCAAAAGGACCTTTAAAAAAGAAAAGAAAAACTAGAAGTGGAAGTAGGGGAATATTGTGCTGGAATATGTTGATACGAAGACTGAGAAAGTAGAAGTGAGGGATATATGCCTAAATCTACTTTCTCACTGTAATTTTTCCTCCCTTTCACTAGGAATGAAGTTAAAAGTTTTCTGTTGAGATAAAATACTAAACGGAAAGACTAAATGAGTAGCACTAACCTGTATTAGAGAACTGAAGTGATTTCAGGCAGCTGAAGTTTACATTCTCATAATTTTAAACAGACTTGGGCACACAAGATGCCACCAGTCATAGACCGTTCATAAAGTGTTTCTTTCAGGCTTTTTTTCTTTCTGGTGGGTATACCTGTCTTTTTACTTTGGTGTTTCATTTTCTCTTTAATTATAGGTGTTTGAGAACTTAAACAGGAATCAGTTTTGAATATATAGCTTATCCCTTTATGAAAACATTTATATACATAGAGTTCAGTAATATTAAACTAAATACTCTAATAGATTCTGACAAATTCCAGCTGAGGATTTTGAAATTTAAAGTTGTTGTCAATTACTTCAAGGAATATTGTGAAATTTGAAACTATCAAAAGAAATTTTAATTCACTTACTACTAAAATGGCAGACGATAATGTCATCAAAATTTGAGAGTAGTAGAAAGGGATCCATCACAAAATATTTTTTTCAATTTGCTTTTTGTTTCCCAAACATATTTCTTTTTTGTCTACTGCTATGTACTTGACTCATAGTTAACTGTGTATTAATTGTAACCCGGAGAGAAATAAAAAGAAGTAAAGAGTAAGATAGGAAGGGGGATGATGACTCTAGAACTAGTCTGATCTTTGTTAAGGGTTTGGAACTGGATCCTTAAATGTGCTGATAGGTGGCGCTGCGTTTAGCTTTTGACCGAGGTGTCAGTAATTGAAATCTGTGGGATTATTGGCCTCCTTTTCATTTTATTGGGAAGGAAAACAAGGTATCAAAGGATATATTAAAAGCCATCTATCTAGCTGTAATGCACTTGCTCCTTCCTAGAGCTGTATTATGAAAGACCATCTCTCTCATGTAAAGAAAGGTGTTGGTACTGTTTTCCACCCTGCACAACCATTTTAATCTGAATGGGAACCTGTCTAGGGACCAGTGTACACTAATTAGCAGTCTCTTCAGAGTGTCAGAGCAGAACTGCCATTGTAATGGTTTAGCTGCAGGATAAAAGGATTGAATTTGGGTCTGCCTGTCTGCCAAACTAAATGAGCTGCCATGAGAATTTTCAAATGTGAGAGGCGTTTACTTAAAGCAATTTGGCAGGTTTGAATAAACTCATAAATTACAGGTTTGAAAGGAGCCAGTCCTGGCTTTCTCTCATATATAGGCAGGACTTATAGAAGGTGGATAGTTTCTTAAATTCTTAATGAGAATGAGTTGATCCACGCACCCATGCAGACGATCCGATTATTAAAGCTTGTCTTTTCACTAAATGGAGTACCATAAGCATATTTAAGGAAAGATATTTTGTTCCAAATCTCTGGAGGAAAGACAAGACATGCTCTAGATATAACTTTCCCTTCCTAAGTTTAATCTATCATAAAATGATGCTATTAAAGTGGTGGTTTTGTTTTAATAAACATTAACCCGATTATTAAGTTTATTTTTTTCTCAGTGCATGTAATCTACATCTTTACAGTTGTCATACTTGTCTCGCAAAGTAAGATGAACAATTACAGTTTTTCAGGAAAAAAATAAAAGGTATTCAGGCTCATAAACTGGATTATTCAGGTTGCATGTAAATATTTTCAGAGAGCTTCAAATCTCCACTGTCTCAAAGAACTAGGTTTTAGTGTAATGAATTTTTAGTGAGAAAATGCTCCCGTACATGTTTAAGGTGATCGCTTGTGCTTACATAACTTGTCCAGTCCTCAAGGTATCAGTCAGAAGAATAGTTCTTGCATTGGTGGTTTATTTCGACCCTCCAGAAGAAACACTCAGGGAAATTTAACTATTTAAAACTTGGAGACTGTAAAATATTCTCTCACAATAAATAAGGTCTTTGGGGAAGTCTATCAACATTTTCAAGCCAGTAGGTTACACTTTCTTAAGAAAAGTAATAATATGGTTGTTGCTAACCTTGTGGCCTGAAAATGTAGCCACATCTTTTCAAAAATGTTTCATAGGAGATGTAGGTATGCATCTGATGCATGTATGCATAGCAATTCATTCAGGTGAGAAGGTATATAACATTTTTAAAGGAACAACAAATGTATTTTATTTATATATTAATCTTTACTCCTTGAAGTATAATTACATATCAAAGTAATCTGATTAAAATCCTGTAGTTCTGAGGTTACTGTCGAACCCTAATTAGTAAATTAATAAAACTTGACCCAATAACAGATAAGATTTTCTAAACTCTCATTGAAATTTAGAATACAAAGACCATCATAGAAGCCCTTACCAGAGATCTCTAGAGCTCCTGGAATCAAGGTGGCATGCATGTTATGTGCTGTGTGTAAGGTACTCTGATAGGAATGAGTGCGTGTGCACTGCTTTAGGAGACAGGATGAGCGAGAAACACTTGCAGAAAGTGAAATGTGCTGATTAATTTTTTCTTGCAAAACGAGAGAATGCTAAATAAACTGGAATTCGATTCTAAAGCACTTATCTTTGTGTAACCTACCCCATATCGTGGCTGTATCATTTATTCTGCATTAGGGCAGCCACAAGAGCATTTTTCCAACTAAAATTTTCACAAATAATTAAAAATACTATATCTTTGGACAGCAGTCCATATGGATAGGTTAAGTTAAGAAGTGTGACATGGTGTAGGTTTCCACACTTCAGTCACTGTCAGCAGAGTTGTATAAATCACTGAGCTGTGTGAGCTTTCTGTACTCTCTGGCTGTAATCTTGTCTGGCAGTGAATCAGGCTTTTTAAAACCAGCAGAGGGGCTTTTCCCCAAATTTGGAGTTTCAGTTTGACGCAGCTCCTTGGTGGTGATAATCAAATATGCTTTGTCTAGGGTAACTGATCAAGCTCTCAAATATAGACTCAATGAAAGACATCCTCCTTTAGATTCTTGTAAGGGTTCACTGAAGAACAGCTTCTGTAAACACAAAATTTTGTTGAGATTGACAATCAGTTTAGATAGCGTATAACTTTAAATTTGAGGTGTTGCAAATATAAAACGAGATACTGGGCATAGAATAATAGGGCAGTGTATGTTTATTCCCTAAGCAGTATTTCTGCACTTCATATAGGAAGTCTTTCCACTTTAATCTTGTCTTCTATACATCCCTCAGAATTTGTATATAAAATTTATCATGTAACGTTTGGTATTTGCGTGTAGCTGTTTATTCTTAAATATTATATCTGTCCCATAAGTAAATATGCTGCTCACTGGCTGGGATAATGCATTTTATTTTTTTTAATAAATTTACTATATTTTTAAAATAAATTTACTATATTCCTAGTAAATGTATGTATGGTGTTCTACACAGATACCCTAAAATTAATTTAAAATATACGTTAATTTTTTTATTAAACATAAAAATTATTTAATAGAAAAATAGGTGAGTGATTTCTCACTGTGTCTTCTTCAGTTCAACTCTTTTCATACATCCCTTTAATTTGTTTGCATGCCCTTCTGATGGTTGGTAAGTAGCCTCACGTTCCTTATATACATACAGGCAAAGCATTTGTAATCCATTCACTTTGTATTAATGAACAATGAAATTGAATTAGCAAAAAATTAAAGCCAAAAGCCCCTTGTTTTATTTAACTTGCTTGTATTTTTAACCTTTATATTTAATTTCTTGACAATATTTCAAGTGTTATCATATTTATGAGTAAAATTATTCAGATATGATCATTGTGAAATTTTAATAGTATATTCATGATTCAGATGAGCGTTTCAATATTATTTTAAGATTGCTTCAGATAAACTTATTTGGTAGTTCATCTTATAGCTTGATTTTCTTCTGTATTTTGGATAACTGAATTTTGAAAATTTAATTTGAAAAGTGACACTTTTAATAATTAAGACTCTTTATGAGAATTACTTTGAAGCCTATATTGCAGAGTTATGTAAGTAGATGTGTTTTGTTTTTTTCTCTTAACTTTTAATACCTTTGTGGGGGAAACATTTAATCTTTAATGTATAAATCAAATATTAGTTGAATTATTTTAAAATTCTGCCTTTAAACTGACATGGCATCAGCTTATTTTGCTAAAATTCTTTGTAGAATATAATTTCTCTGAGCTAGCCAAGCAGATTTATGAATTTGCTTACTTTCTGATATTAATTTATTTTATGAATTCCACTGTGAATGATGGCAGTATACTGTTTAAATAAAATACTTTGATTACTGAATTTAGATTCTGTGGAATTATAACGTACTTGTGGAGATTAAAAGTCTCATTTAATGACTGTCAAAAGCAATTCACTTCACAAACTTCTGTTGAGAAACTGCTGTTTACCAGCCTAGAAACCAAGACATCAGTACGTACAAAGATTTAGATTCAGTGAGGAAAATGAGGCTAGGACAAAATTAATGAGTTTGCCAATCACTTATTTGATCAGGTGATGCTTGCTCTTCAGAAATGTCATGTTCTCACTAAAGGTGTAAATACTTTTCTAGAGTGATCTTCTCTCCAATTTGTTCTTCTTGGGCAGTCTCATCATCATCACATTTCCAGGGACCACTGCCATTTGTAGTGATTCTTCAGTATGCTTCTAACCTCAAACTCCATCCAGATCACCGATCATCCATTCAACGCCTCTCCTTGGGTGACTTATAGCCATCTGAGACATTAATTTTCAAAACTGAAATCACATCCTTCTTTGCTCTCCTCATATAGTGATTCCTGCATTGTTTTCTTTATGTGACCTGCATTAGTTGCCTAGGAATCATACATCCTTCATTGTCCCTTCTGTTTCTCCCTGTCCCCACTCCTTCCCATCTACTTGATCACCAAGTTCTTTCTGTTTCTGCCTTTTAATAGCACATGACTGTCTTTTCTGGTTTAACTATTGGGCCAGACCCAGTGGTACTCCCTCCTTATCATAGCCAAAGCTTTCTTTTTAATCTATGGAAGTATCATCACACTCCTGGTTGAGATTTTCACTGGCTTTCTGTCACTGCATGGTAAAAATGGAAACTGGTTAACATGGCATTCATAGCCCATCCATCTGGTGGGTACCTACCTTTCCAGCTTTATTTCATGTCCTTTCTCCTTTATCCACTTACACTCCACTCATAGGAAATAACTTGCAGTTTCCAGAACACTCCTTATTTATTTGGTGTATTGTAGTGACCTGGAGTGGATGTAGGACTGGATAGCAGGTTTCACAGTAGAAACTAAGGTGGGAAAAGGCTCAGGAAAAACCACAAGAAAAAAAATTCTCGTTGTAATCCAGTACTTTGAACAATTTGCAATTTCCAGTGAAAGATCAACACATACGAGATTTATACCCTAAAAACACTACACAGTATCTGTTAGGTGTTTAAATGGTGCATATTAATATGCCATAGAAGTAGTCTTCACTTTGTTATTTACAACCTCTTAATGCAAACGGTCTATTTTTTTAATCTAACACAGTACTGTTTGAAGAGGTATTTTAAGCCTCTGCTATATTCATTGAACTTATTAGTGTTCTGTAGACCGGGAACCTGCTAGTACAGTTGTATACGCTCTGTTCTGCACCAGCTGAAGGGGTGTGCTGCTGATAAGCTGCAGTCAGCACTTTGGTTACAAACGGTTTTTCGTGGGAAATTAGGAGCGTTTCAAACTTATATTAGCCGATTTATTTTTTCTGATGGCAATTTCAGTAATCAAAGATTTTTGAAAAAGTTCGAAATACAATACTATAAAGCCTATATATTAACACGACATATATAGAGTTGAATTACTTCTAACTCTGGAACCAGAGCTGTTGCCTGTCTTTTCACCACCAGCAAATTGTTTCTTAAATATTCATACCAAATATTTAAAGCACTAGCCACTTAATAAAAAGCTGCTTATCTGTGGAACATCAATCAAATTTTAACCAGTAGCATAATAACTAGCCATTGTGTCTGTCCTCTAATTCATTGCTTCCTGATTCCATTTCTTAAGAAAATTCATCTGTTAAGAAAAATACCACCGTTTGTACATTGATGCCAGTGGTAAGAATTGTGCCATCACTCATAATAATTATACAAAACTAAAGCACTAGAGCCGTTGAAATGAAGAAATACTACTTTCTCTAGTTTAAAAACTTCTGTTACATGAGCCCTGTTTTAACTTCTGATTTTTGTAAATTAAAAGTAATTTTAAAAGTATATTAATTTTTAGTTGTCTGCTATTTTCCATGATAAAAAGGAAAAACCTGAAAGTACAGGTATCTTTTAAGAACTATATATTGTATATACATATGTATTCATGCACATGTATTATACATACATACATACGTACATACGTGCATGAAATATACAAAAACAGTAGTACTAAAACTGAGTCAAATTATAAGCAATTAGTCCTCTCTGATCTTTTCTTTGGGGTTCCTGGGCCAGCTTGTCAGACGAGTGCTACCAGTCACAGAGTGATCACCTTTACCACGTGCATAGCCTCTTTAGTGAAATAGCATATTTTAGTGCAATCTGAGCAGACAGTTTTCGTAGAGAAGACAAAGTGGGGGAAATTCAGAGCTCTTCCTTGAAAATGCCTGAGAAAAAGCCCAACTTGAGCCTTTATTCAAGGAACTCAGAAGCTTTTTCCCATTCGGTTAGTAATTATTTTTGTTTTGTTTAGATTTTAAAAACAACGTTATTGAAGGGGCCATAAAATTAATACCCATACCTTTGTGTAAGCATGTACGTTAGAAAAGCCTTTTCAGGACAGTTTAGCAGTGTGTGCATCTTCTGGAGTACAGTGGAAAGGAAGTAAATAAATGTAATTTATTCAAAAGAAGTAATCCTCAATCAGGAAAGTGATTTGTAACATTTATCTTTATAAAGGCAGAGGTTAATGTTAAGCAGTAGGGAACCATTAACTGCATCCCCACTGTAATCATGGAAATTCAGGATATCATTATGTGTTGCCTCTTAAGTCTTACCGTTTTGAATACAGTAGCCCCCCCCCTTATCCGTGGTTTCGCTTTTTGCCGTTTCAGTCAGCCATGGTCTGAAAATGTTAAATGGAAAGTTCCAGAAATAAACAATTTGTAAGTTTTAAATTGCACAGTGTTCTGAGTATCAAGATGGAGCCTTGTGCTGGCCGCTCCATCCTGCCCAGTACATGAATTATCTCTTTGTCCAGTATCTCCATGCCGTATACACTACCTGCCCGTTAGTCATTTAGTTGCCATTTCCATTACCAGGTTTGATGGTCGTGGTATCACAGTGCTTGTGTTCAGGTCACCCTTATTTTACTGAAGTGTGACCCCAGAGAGTGCAAGAGCAGTGATGCTGGCAATTCACATATGCCAAAGAGAAGCTGGAAAGTGCTGCTTCCTTTAAGTGAAAAGGTGCGTACAGTACAATAAGATTTTTGAGAGTGACAAGACAACACATTAACATAACTTTTATTACAGGATGTTGTTATAATTGGTCTATTTTATTATAAGTTGTTATTAGTCTTTTACTGTGTCTAATTTATAAATTAAATGTTACCATAGGTTATATGTAGGAAAAAACATACGAGTAGTATATGTAGGCTTTGGTAGTATCCATGGTTTCAGGCATCCACTGGGGGTCTTCTGAGCAGAAAAGGGGGACTATTGTATTCTCCACCCTGGAGCTAACGTGCTGCTTCTAAAATAAAAAGCACATCGTGATTCTTCTTAGGTTAAAACTTGAGTGACTTCTAGTTACTCCCAGGAGTGCACCCACTTGCTTGAACATGACTTGCAAACTATTTTCATCTTACCAGCCTCATTATTTATCTCACACTCTTGATTCTAGATATTTGAATATGTTTTTCCTTTTTCTCAGAACCACCTTTACTCTTTCTTCCCTCTAACTCTTACTCATCCTTTGGGTCTCAAATTGTATATTATTATGTATTGATATCTCATAACCTCCCTTGCCCTATTTGTCACCAGCCCAAAGTTAGTTTGATATTCTTCCATTACGTTCCTGGAAATTCCTTATCAGTTTGTCTTAATTGTTTGTGTTTCTGTGTCCACGCCCACTCCCCCTGTCCCCCCATCTACCCACAGTCACAAACTGGTTTCCTGGAGTGCAGACATTGTTGTTTGTTAGTTAAAACCTGTTCTAGAAATAATGTTTCAGTAAACATTTATATAAGAGTATAATCAGTTTTTTAAAGTTTCAAGGACTATAATTGAAAAATTTTGATAGAATATTTCATAAAAACAGTAAGATTTAAAATTATGTAACAACTGTTAAAGGAAAAATCCCATTCATAAATAACAAAATATAGATGGGAATAAAAATGTTAAGCTTCCCTAGAATAGTAGATTATGGGTAAATTTTAAAACACAATTTTAAAGTGATGTAAAAGCACCTAGATTTGGAAAGAATATACCTCAGTCGATTTGTTTGTGAGTCCAAGTCGTTTAAGAGTGTTTTCTACTTTTAGTCCCTGGGTACGTCCTGCTGGAGTTCTGACCCTGTCCTTGGTGGCCTAAGGTTGTGTCACTGTTCCCTCCCCCTTTCGGGGTGTGCCACTGGTACCCTTTTCAGAATAGAATCGTTTTGCGTATATGGAAAGAAATCTGTTGAGGCAAGTGACTCCCTTGATGACCCCAAGTTTTGCAGAGAATCCCTGGCAGCCTGAGTAGCCTCTCCTCCCTCCCAGTGGTCATGTCCACACAGGAACATGTTAAGCATTCACCCAAGCCATGAGGTCACATCACACGCTTTCATGTGTGACTTACGGTAAGTTCTATCTGCAGTTTGACATAAGAGCCCTTGGGTTCTTAAAATGCTCTCCAGCATTTATCATGTTCTCACTACTTTTCAATTTTTGTTTCTATTGATAATTATATGTTACTAAAAGTTTATGGGCTCATACACTTATTGGTCATTGTGTGATTCTTCGTATTCATAAAACACCTCAAAAAACCAGAGTCCACATAGTAGCCACAAAGAATACAGGAATAGCCAAAAACCAAAATGACCATGCATAATTAGCTTGCTTAATGAGAGTGGCTTTATTGGTGAACTGTAAAAGTTCAAAGTTTCAAAGTTCTTAAGTAGAGGAACTTCTTATATTGCTTTCCTCTAAAATAGCGTATGGTATATTCCAGCAGAACAGCTGTTTCACTCACAATTGGTCCTGCTATGGAGGAAAAAATTTCTTAGGTTTTAGTTCTAAAATTGACTCCTATTAAACAGTCAGCTCACCTTTCCCTGATTTTTTACCTGCTTTAAAATCAGGTTTTTAGATTGCTATATAGTTTCCCACTCAAGAAATGGGGAGTATTGGCAATTTACTTCAGAAGTAGAATATTTTTCATCCCAAAAGGATTATGTTGTTTACATCCCAAGTTTTATTTATTATTATTTGATTCTTCAAATGTGGCTAAATCAAACCTGGCTTCCTAACTCTCCTTGGGTAGCTAAGCATAATGAAAACTATACAAGTATTTTATTAATGCAGTGGTACAGATTCTTGTCTTCTGCTTAATTTTACTCTGAAATACAGTCAACGAGAGAGCTAATACCTGTGCTATATACCTGACAGACTTGTCAGGAAGTTAAATAGGGTAAGAAAGGTTAAATTCTTTACAAACTATACACTCTTATAATAGGGACTTTTATTCAGATCCCAGGAATAAAAGGACCTTTAAATAATGAAATATTTCATTAGCTTATTTTTTGCTGACCAAGGGAAGGTAATAAGGGTGGCAACAATGTAGAACAAAAATTACAGTGCAGACGCCCTTGTCTTACTTGCCGTCACTGTAGCTGTAGTTGTTATGCTTCATCGAGGTCAAATGCTGCCAGACGGCATTTGAAGAAATTACCAGCCTTTTTCCTTCCCTTCTTCATTCTTCCTCGGCCTTAATTTGAGGTTCAGAGTTTTAGTCAGCTGTTGACAATGAAGATAGGCCTTTGGATATCTTCTGAAACAACAAAGAAAAAAGATTAAGGTGGGAATTAACCACATTTAATGGCCTCAGTTGTCACCATAATGACACATCCAAAAATAGTTTGAGTATAAGTGCAGCTAGCATGGTGACTTCACATTGCTCTGAGGACCAGGTGGCTCTATGCCTCTGCTCCCCTTTGAGGTCATTAGATTGTGCTTGATGGCTCAGGAATCTCATGAACACCTCCTAGTGAAAAGTGAACTACTTTAGAGTCCTGGTAGAAGATGGACATTATACAGTGGTGTTCTTTTAAGACCAGATGGGATGAATTAACAGTGTTACCACAGGCACTCAGGGGTGAGTTTTGTTCTCACTGTTAACCCCTAAAATGGAAACACTTTGCATATGTACTCGTGTTTGCTTTCTAGTTACCAGATCCTTAAAACGATTTGTTATCCTTTCCCATGCTTTTTCATTTGGTCCTTCAATACACTCTGTGTACACTTTTGTCATAGTATCTATTACACTTTACTGAACGTGCTCTAGCTTTCTGTCTCTCCCCAGACTAGACTACAAATCGTAAAGTCAGGGAACACATCTAATGCTTTCTATCCCTAGGCAAGTGATTGGTCTTTAGTACATCGTCAGTATTTTGTAAACATAAATAAACTTATTTTCCTTCCTGTAGAGTCAGTGCTTATTCTGAATATATATGTGTTTTATGTGTCCTTTCAGAATTTTGGGTCAGGCTTTCATTATGAGATCCTACAAGTGTCTACCCCTCCCCCCACCCCCTCTACCGCTGCAGGTGTGCTTTTTTAAATTTTTTGCCTCCTCCTTCCATATACCTCTCCTAACTAATAGATTTTCAGATCATTATTTTTTTCAGGTTCCTACTCGTCATCTGTTACTATAGAATAAGGCTCTCTTATGCTTGCAATATGTATTTTAATGTCTTCCCTTCTGTTGCCCCAACCATGTAGTCTGATAATGTCTATCTAAAATACAGTCAACTTTAGAGGTCCCTTTTTCTGCCATAAAATAATGATGTGGCTCTAATACTGGTATGTCACCTGAAGTATAGATCATAGAAATCTTTCAAAAGTTTGTCATTCTTATTAAGCTTACTGTAAAGAATAAAATCTCAAATTGTATCATACTATACTTTGCATGGGAAGAAATAAATGCTTAGTATGAGACACGGCCTTTTCTTTCTGAGATCATTACTACTTTTAGATGGATCTGTTTATATAATTTGCTGAAAAAAGAACATATATCCTAAAGTGAAAGTATTTGATAGTTTTATGTAGATTAATAGTTAATGTAGTTATTATAACATCGGGTGTGTGTGAGAGTGTGTATGTGTGTGTGTGTGTGTGTGTGTGTGTGTGTGAGTCTTTTAAGCTTTTCTGGTTTAAGTGCCTCCTGCTTTCTCCCTCCCTTATCTTACTTTATCTATGGTAAGTTGTTGCTGCTATACCAGGTACGGATGCTTCTCGACATATGATGTGGTTATATCCTAATAAACCCACCATAAGTCGAAAATGCATTTAATACATCTAACCTACCAAACATAGCTTAGCCTAGACTACCTTCAGTGTGCTCAGAACATGTACCATTCGCCCACAGTTGGGCAACTCCCCTGAGTTTTTTCTCAGGAGGAATTACCTTCCTCCTCTTCTCACCAGAAGCAGGCGACACAGATGGGCATTTTGTACACATGATGGGATGCGGAAACACACTATCGAAAAGACGCTGGCAACACAGCGGACTGTAACGTATTGCTAGTTTTCTCTTGATGATTCCATGGCGAACTGCGACCGGTGGCTCGCGGCCGCCATCTCCCCCCACAATACAGGATTGTGCTGCATATTGCTAGCCCAGGAAAAGAGCCACATTCAAAATTTGAAGTACGGTTTCTACTGAATGTGAATCACTTTCTCACCACTATAAATCAAAATCTTAAGTAGAACCATTGTAAGTCTGGAACCATCTACATTATGATAAAATGGGAGTGTGATGAATAATGTAATGGGAAATAGAAAAAGATTTTTTTCCCCTTATTGTGTCTCACATTTTGACCCACACATTTTTCAATGAAACATCACAGCCATCTTTGCATATATTTGAACTAAGGGCTTGCCTCTACAAGATAAGCAGGCCAGATCTTCTAGGTGAAGGAATGATGCTCCTTTGTCTTTGCCTCTCCACCTAAACACAGCAGTTCTGATACATCCTTTCAATGTAGGCATACCTTGTTCTGTTACACTAAGCTTTATTGCACATCACATTTACTGCATTGCTCACAAATTGAAGCTTTGTGGCAACCCTGTGTCAAGCAAGACTGGGGGCTCCATTTTCCAACAGCATTTGCTCACTTCGTGTCTCTCTGTCACATTTGGTATTTCTCTCAATATTTCAAACGTTTTCATTATTACTATATTTGTTGTGATATCAGTGATCTTTGAATTTACTATTGTAATTGTTTTGGGGCACCATGAACCGCACCTGGGTAAGATGGCGAACTTAATAAATGTTTTATGTGTTCTGACTGCTCCACTGACCAGTTGGTCCCCCATCTCTCTCTCACTCCTCAGCCTGCCTACCCTGTTCCCTGAGAAACAACAATATTGAAATCAGGCCAATTAACCCTACAGTGACCTCTAAGTGAAGGGAAGAGTCGTATGTCTCTCAATTTAAATCAAAAGCTAGAGATGATTCAGCTTAATGAAGAAGACATGTCGAAAGCCGAGGTAGGCCAAAGGCTGGGCCTCTTGCACCAAACAGTTAAGCAGTTAGCCAAGTTGTGAATGCAAAGGAAAGTTCTTGAGGGAAATTAAAAATGCTACTCCAGTGAACACATGAATGTTAAGAAAGTGAAACAGCTTTATTACTGATACTGTGTTTCCCCAAAAGTAAGACCTAGCCGGACAATCAGCTTTAATGCAGATTTTGAAGCAAAAATTAATATAAGATGGGTCTTATATTAAATTTTATCTTATATTAATTTTTGCTCCAAAAGATGCATTAGCGCTGATTATCCGGCTAGGTCTAATTTTTGGGGAAACACGGTATGAGGAACGTTTTAGTCTGTCTGGATGGAAGATCAGAGCAGCCACAACATTCCCATAAACCAAAGACTAATCACAGCAAGGCTCCAACTCTCTTCAGTTCTGTGAAGGCTGAGGTGAGGAAGCTGCAGAAGAAAAGTCTGCAGCTGGCAGAGGTTGGGTTTAACGAAAGAAGCTGTCTCCATAACATAAATGTGCAAGGTGAAGCAGCAAGTTATCCAGAAGATAGCTCTAAACAACAGATTTTCAGTATAGAATAAAAAGCCTTCTATTGGAAGAAGATGTCATCTAGGACTTTCACAGGTAGAGAGGAGAAGTCAATGCCTGGCTTCAAAGCTTCAGAGGACAGGCTGACTCTCTTGTTAGTGGCTAATGCAGCTGGGGACGTTAGGTTGAAGCCAGTGCTCATTTACTATTCTAAAAATTCTGGAAAACTTTATGTTAAATCTACTCTCCTCTTCCTCTATAAATAGCACAACAAATTCTGGATATCAGCATGGTTTACTGTATATTTTAAGCCCACTGTTGTGACATACTTTTCAGCAAAAAATGATTCTTTTCAAAATATTGTTGCTCATTGGTAATGCACCTGATCGTCCAAGAGCTTTGTTGATGTACAAAGAGATGAATGTTTTTTTCATGCCTCCTAACACAATACCCATTCAGTGGCCCATGGATTAAGGAGTAATTTTAACTTACAGGTCTTATTATTTAAGAAATACATTTCATAAGGCTGTAGCTGCCATAGATAGTGAGTTCTCTAATGGCTGGGAAAAGTAGATTGAAAACCTTTGGAAAGGATGCCGTTAAGAACACTAGTGCTTCGTGGGAAGAGGACAAAATACCAACATTAACAGGAGTTTGGAACAAGTGGATTCCAGCCGTCATAGATGGCTTTGCAGGTTTGCGACTTCAGGGGAGGGAGTCACTGCAGAGGTGATGGAAACAGCAGGGGAACTAGAGTTAGAAGTGGGGCCTGCAGATGTGGCTGAATTGCTGCACGCTCATGGTAAAACTTGAACAGATGAGAAGTTGCATTTTATGGATGTGCAAAGAACATGGAATGTGCTTCTGGTGGAGATTTTTGAAGTGAAAACTAAGGATTTAGAATATTCCATCAAGTTAGTTGATGGGGCAGCGGGAGGCTTGGCGAGAATGGACGCCCCGTTTTGAAAGCGGCGTTCCCGTGGGTGAAGTGCTGTCCAATAGCATGACATGCCGCAGAAAAATCCTTGACGAGGAAGAGGGAGTCAGTGAGCGCGGCCGACTTCATTGTTCTGCGTTAGCGCACGGCCATGGTCGCTCGGCCTCGGCCTTCACCAGCCTGACCGGTCAGCAGCCATCAGCGTGCGGGGCAGGGCGCTCCAGCACCAAAAGGAGCATGACTCGCGGAAGCTCACATAATGCTTCGCACTTTGTGGCAACAAGGTCTGTTCCGGGATGGTGTGCACTCTTTACGCACAGTGCTGCTGCGCACTTAATAGACTATAGAATAGTGTGCACGTGACTTTTATATGCGCTCAGAAACCAAAACATACTCGTGGGCCCCACTTTGCCGTGGTGGTCTGCAGCCGAACTGGCAGTGTCCCCAACGAGTGCCTGTACCTGCTGCGCTTCTGTAATGGTTCTGTGAATTTCTCCAATGCTCTTTGATTTGTGAACATCGCACTTTTTCTGTTGGACTTAACACAGTATCCGCATCACAGTAGGTGCTGATTAGCTATCTGCTAACTGAACAGTGAAGACTGGGAAAAATAAGGAACGTAGAATTAAGGAACCTTTAAATAACCTAAACAAATAGTTAGCAGATTATAGTAGAATCCCCATAGATTTTTGACATAAAATGGGATTGGTGAAGTAAGCGAACAGGAAGTTGGTATGACCATAAATGCCACGTCTGGGAAATTCAGATTCCGTGAAGTAATAATGGGGAGCC
Organism: Rhinolophus ferrumequinum; assembly: GCF_004115265.2. Classification (NCBI taxonomy): domain Eukaryota; kingdom Metazoa; phylum Chordata; class Mammalia; order Chiroptera; family Rhinolophidae; genus Rhinolophus; species Rhinolophus ferrumequinum. The sequence goes on from NC_046286.1 coordinate 103,746,099, forward strand.
ACCTCTGTATCAGGAAAACACAAACCACACTGGGTACGGCAGGTCCTCGAATAACGTCGTTTCTTACAGCATTGACGAGCTGCCCTAGGAACTGAACTCTCGTTTACATCAATTAGCCTGTGGTGACATTGGCTTCGTTACATCATTTTGCTTATAGTCGCAGAGCCTACCACTGCCATTAAGTAAGGACTTACTGCATTTCAGCAGAGGGAACTAATAGAGGAAGTGGTTAAACAGGTATTGAGAACTAAAAAAGGGCGAAGGAGACAGGGTGTGATACAGATTTAGAAACTGCAGGAAGCAGCTCTTACTCCAGGCCTGGTAAATAAAAGTGAAAGAGACGTACTGTTGTTAGAGCTTAGACACTTAAAGTTCTATGCAGAGGTGCAACTGAGACCTCTGACACTGGTGTATGTCGTCCATACTGGAACCTCAGTAGCTCAGATACACTGGCCGGCCGCTGCCGTAGCTCCTGGGCAGGTGTGGGAGCACAGTGACGCTGGTTCCAGGAGTGCTGGGAGGACACGGGGAGCCTGGAAACTAGTGCCTCCGGCCAGGTGCATAGCTGAGAACAGGTCACAGGAAGGAGCAGCCCTTCTCCGCTCAGCCAGCTCTCGGGGCTCCTCTAGTGCCCCTCCCCGTGAGAGCCTAGCAGGCACAGCTGGCAAAGAAGAAATACTACTAAGTAGAGCATTTGAAATATGACTAGACCCAGCATTTGAAAGTATGAGGCGGGTCAGTTTGGAATTTAATGACATGGTCATCTTGAGAAAAATATTCTGAAAATGTGGGAGGCTAATTTTTCTACCAGATTTTTAGGATAAGTTGGGGTAAGTAGCCCCCAGATGCACAGTCCACGATCTCCATGACATCTCTGCTTGGGTGTTTAAAGTGGGCATTGCAGGCTTCGTATTTGATGCCATCTCACTCAGCCTTTCTCTTCTCATTAAATGGAGCCACGATACACTTTCATTGCTTAATCTGAAACCCTAAATACCATTCTTGAATGTCTCCTTTTCTCTCACCCCATACATCCAACTGGTCATTAAGTCCTGTCAAGTTCTTTTACTTTATCCATCTCTGTTATTACCTGCACCCATGTCCAGTTCATCTTCTGTTGTCTCCTGGACTGAACTAAAGCTCATTCCTGGTCTTTTCATTCGCCCCCAACAGTCCATTCACAAAGTAGCAGAATGAGCCTTTAAAGACAAATTTTGTTGTCACTCCCCTGTGTAAGACCCTCTGGTTAAATTCAAGTCAGTGAAGTTTTTGCCAGACTTTTCTTTAGCTCGCAGATGCAGGCGATGATTGGTATTAAAATTCTTTATAAATGTTGGTCACTCTTTTCTTTTCTCTTCTCTACTAATTTCTTGTTCAGCCCTGTTCTAGAAGTGAATTAGCCATGTACTTTTTCTTTTATTTTTGGAAGACCTTTTATATTCATTTCATATTTATAAAAAAATATTTAATGTATTGAACAAGTTGAGTTTTGCAAGGCGTTGGGAGACTGGATATTGATTAATTTATGGGTATTAGTCATAAGAAATTTCCTAAAAACAACATGAAAAAATTGAAAAGATGGGATAACAGGTGGCTGTATATGATTGATCCCCCCCTTAAAGGAGCAGCATAGATTTAGGGAAATGATACAGAACGTGTGGGAATGGTTAGAAAAGACTGTACTCTGAGAGGGCAGTGACTTGGGCCATTAGGAGAGGAGGGTACAAACTGCTCAGGATTGGGTCTGACTCGGAGGCAGAAAAGCACAGGAATGCATATGTAGGGGACAGTGGACAAATGATTGTCACTAGTGAAAACATTGTAAATGGGACTGCTTGTAGAAGTCGTCAGTGAGTGAATGCTCAGCTAGATAGTTTGGACTTTACTTACAGGCAGTGGTTCAAATTATTAGTTGACACATTTTTAATGATGTGGAAATATTCGTACATTTTTTAAGCTCTCTATTTCGAATTACACTGTTGTCGGTTTTTTTAAAATGTGTACTTTTTAAAGTACCAAATAAACATGATTTTCTTCGTTTCTTATGAGAGGTCTTTTTTCTTTATTTTTATTGGGGAGTATTGGGGAACAGTGTGTCTTTCCAGGGCCCATCAGCTCCAAGTCGTTGTCCTTTAATCTAGTTGTGGAGGGCGCAGCTCAGCTCCTAGTTCAGTCACCGTTTTCAATCTTAGTTGCAGGGGGCACAGCCCACCATCCCATGTGGGAATTGAACCAGCAACCTTCTGGTTGAGAGCTCGTGCTCTAACCAACTGAGCCATCCGGCTGCCCTTACGAGAGGTCTTTGAATGCAAACGGTACTTCTACTTAACGTCACCACAGTATTGGGGAGGTGTAATGAGGACTTCAGATGAGGTACTCGGGGTTGGGAGCCATTTTGCGGTATGACCTTTGATAATCTTGGAAAAGTCACCTAACCTGTCTGAGCCTTAGGGGTAATATGGTACCAGTGCCATAGATGTGTTATGAGTATAAAGTGCTTGTGATAAAGGCCTCGTATCTAGTTCTCAGAAGGGCAGTGGGCCTGTAGAGGATTAGCAAGTGTTTGTTAGATTTGTAAACTTTTACATTTCAAAGGTAAAAATGTTCATAATATTTAATAATCCTTACATAATGTTTTCCAAAACATAGGAAAAATATTCATCTACCCTGATGCAGCAAATTTTCACTCTTAGGTATTTATCCCAAAGAAAAGAAAACTTACGTTCACAACAAAAGCCTTGAACAAACATTTTCATAGTAGCTTTATTCACAATATCCCAAAGCTAGAAATACGCAAATGTCCGTAGCAGCAGATGGATAAATAAAATACTACTCAGCTGTGAAAACAAATGAACTACTGATACGTGCAGCACTATGGAGGCGGTTCATAAATATGCTGAGGGAAGGAAGCTGGGCACGAAAGACGTGTATATACTATGCAATTCCATTGTGTGAAATTGCAGAATAGGCAAAACTAAACTGAGGTGATGGAGGTCGGGTCTTGGTGGGGGCTCGGCCGGGAGGGGGAACCAAGGAACTTTCTGAGTGGTGTCTGATATGCATTCATCGGAACTGATTGAATGTGGCACTTAGGACCTCAGAATTTCACCACATGTAAATTATACCTTGATTTCGTAAATATAGAGCAGATACTTAAAAATGAGAAGTTGTGAGGTCTAGGTGACCGCTTACGTTCAGTGTTGTAAGGTAGCATTTTATGACCTTAGATTTGGTTGCTTCAGAACAGCTTCCTTTGTTATAAATGAAAAAGCCAGCTCTCCGTCTGTGTGCAGGTGCTTGACTCTGAGCGAGTTCTGCAAAATACCTCTTGGACTGTCTAGAGTTGAGCTGTATGATTTCAGGATGCCACATTTGATCAGCTTCTTAACTTTGAGAGAAGAGAAGCGATCAGATAAACTCCTGGCCTGAAACCTGGCTATAGAAAAAAACTTAGTGATGATACTAAGAAACCAGCAAGTTTCTTGTCTGAAATCCCATTTGAACAAGAGATGGCATCCACCTTCCACGGTGTTGAGGCAGGTATGTGCTGTCAAGTTTCATTGACAAAACCAGGTCAAGAAGGCTGAAATACCCACGTGTGTGGAAGGAATTCTGTAATGAGCTCTGGCATCTCCCAAGTGAGCACACAGGCTGGCGTGGCGAGGAGCCCCGAGGCATGCTCATTCCAGAGAGACCACCAGGCTCAGGTTCCAGCTTTGCTGACTGGATCCTGGGCTCTGCTCGGTGATGGTGTGGCCTGACATAACGTGCTCCAGTCCAGTGTCCACACCGTAATTCATAACTTGTCAGTCTCAGTGGCCTCTGGCGAAGTCATTATGGCATGTCCCCCTGACACCCCCAGCGAAAGCTGTGCTGCTCTGGGTTTTATTCTCCTCTTGAGGGCTCTCTGCTGATGTCACTACATCTGTTTCTCAGCCTCCTGCACCCTGCAGAAGTCTCACACCTACATGCACGTACTCCAATGTGCACACTTGTATTTCTTCGATCATCTTTTCTTTGGCTTTCTCCCATGTTTGACACTGCATCTAGCTAATGACTGTAGCAATTCCATGAAAACATGTATTTCACATTCTTCTCTGTATAGGGCTCTGTATGAGGCATTATGTCAGGGGTGTCCAAACTTTTTTCAACGTTTTTCACCAAGGGCCACATGCGGTAAAATACACACACAGCCGGGCCACTCACTCAAGGTGAAGTACGTATTGCCTCACCTGGTTTATTTAAGTAAACTAAATATATTTTTGGAATTTGCTGCGGGCCAATTAAAAGTGGATTGCGGGCCTCAGTTGTCCTGTGGGCCGCAGCTTGGACACCCCTGCATTATGTCATATCACTTCTTCCATCTTCATTTCTTCCTCTTAATTTGCTGAGTTTCAAGCTGTACTACTTTCTCGCTGTGGAAGATGACCTAAGGTGTATCTAGTGCTTTTCTGCTTTATACATAGAGAGTGCAATTTATATACTTATTTTGGTACTCCATTATGTGTGTATGTATATATTTAAATTGGAAATGATTTGCTATGTTTTAATATTTAGTAGTATTAGTTTCCAGTGAACAAGTTTAAGGAGTTTTATCATAATGGATTTCCAGTTAAGTCTTCCCTTCCAGTAATAGTGCTTACTTATTTTTATCTGTAATAATTAATTGCTGATCTTTCAAGGAAATCCTATTACTGCATTTTTTTCATTCATCTTTGTACAGATTCATAGGGATCAAGGAATAGTAATTCCACAAACATGCAAATATCCTCTTCATGTTCTCCTACTGCAAAGTAGGCTTTTGAAAAGTTGGCTGTGGCACATCAATCATGGTCTTCATGATGTTTTCACTCATCCTTTTCCTTAATTTTTTTTGTGTTTTATGTTTTATTAAAAATTCATTCAGCAGTTCTCTGTACTACAAATTATCGTACCCCATTTTCTGCTATAATGCCACGGTCAGTTTTGGTATCATTTACAACTGTAATAGGAAAGGAGACTGAGAAGCTTGTTATCAGTTCTGCTCCTTTCTTGAATCAGGAAGGACCAAACTTATAAACATGTATAATTGGGTTACTTTCTCTTTAAATACTAAATTCTGAGGATTAGCTAATGAATAAAACATATGAGCAGCTCATAGTTCCTTTGTACCACCATCTTCAGGGATGAATCTTGGCGGGTGGACTTTTGTCTGCTGCCTTCTTGTACTGTGGCTGGTTAAAGTTCATCCTGTAGGATGTAGACATTTGAGGTTTGAAATAAAGTTAAAGACTTCTCATACCAATCATTTAAAAAATGAGTTCTGGTGAATAACTTGGGGGTGGGGGAGAAAAGGGACATAGGCAGTGATAAGTAAGAAATAGTCTCTTCCCTAGGAGCTTATTTTGGCGGTGGTGATAGACAACAAACACCCTGTGATTCAAGGCAGAGACAATATAACCTGGGGGTGGCTCTTTGAAAAAGTGGTATTTAGGTGAAAGTTGGGGGGGATTAGGTGGGATTTGGAAAGTGGCTCTGTGGAGTGGAGTACAGAGAATCATTCGAGATGGAGGGTATGGGAGTATGTGCAGAGATGAGTAACAGCAAGTGAGTTGGTTTGATTTGGGACAGCATACAAGTAAAAACTAGAAGATTAATTGGTTTAAGTTGAGAAGGGAGTTTGGGGCTGGATCATAGGTAGCTTAAATGGTTTATACTTTTAGATAGCAAGAAACCACGAAGGGTTTTGAGACATGAAATTAAGAAGCCTCAAGAGGAAAATTGCGTTTGGGACAATTAATCTGGCCACATATATATGTCAATTGATTGGAAAACAGACACCATTAAGATAAGTTTGTAGTAGTTTTAATAATACCCCAATAATGACTAGAACAAGGGTGACGACGGTAAAGAATGGGGTGACGCCAAGATCAACAGGATGGCTTTACATTCTGATAATCAGAGACAGCCCTGGTTCTGCCTGTCGTCATAGCTCAGTTAGCTAGTAGGGTCCTGTTTGCTTTTAAGCTTTTCATGGTTTGGACAATACATGAAATGGTGACCCTAAAGATAGATCTGCTTCGGAATTGATAACACTTGTTAACTTAGGGGAGAGGAATGTTGGCAGAATACATATACAAATTTTAGAAATGCTTACGATTTCATTAAATTTCCCTTTTTTGAGAATTAAACAGAATATTCTCTTAACCTGAATACCATAATCAAATCATATATGCTTGAAATCTCTGTTTTAGCTTTTGTTTTTTATATTTTAATGACTACATTTGAGTTTTGGAATCTTCAACAAAATGATAGATGCTAAAGAGAAGATATTGTATTTAATCTTATCTAACATTTCATTCATTCCATTTGAAAGCAAAGCTTTTTAGGAGACCATCAATAAATCAGTGTAACTTACATTAACATTTTCTAAATAGAAACGCAGCTAATGGCAGTTAAGTATCCTCTGTACCAATACACGCTCATTGAGAGAATAGGCTTCATTCAGTGTGTCAGGACCTTAGCTTCCCTCGTCTTCTTTTCCTAATTGAAACGCATGGCCGTAGTCATATGCAGTCTGTTTTAAGGCTCTGGCATAGAAACCGTTGTGCTGTGAGGACCCCCATCTCAGTGCTCACTGCTCTTGTGTTTTCCATGTGTAGGCAGAGGGAGAAGACAGCCTGAAGAAGATGCAGCTGATGGAGCTCGCGATTCTGAATGGCACCTACAGAGATGCCAACATTAAATCACGTAAGAATGAGACTGAGGCCCATGGGTACAGCCCTCTCAGCTGTTTGTCCACAAACCTTTCTCCTTTGGGCAGCACAACACATGAACAGTTAAACAAAGGGGAGAGTAGAAGTAATTGTCACTTGATAGGGGGCTGACAGTCCTATTTTTACTGCTTCCACGAATTGAGAACACACTCTTGATTTTACTTTATGCCAGCATGTCTTTAAGTTTTGGGTTTATAAACTTTTCTTTTGATGAAATTTCAACTTCTAAATTCAAGAGTCTTGAGTAAATTTCTTACTCTATTAACTATAGATCTAAGGCTTTTAGCTTATTATGTTACATTTATGAAAAGGACGCAAAAAAAAAAATCACATCTTTTTTTAAAGCTAATTTGGAATGTATCTGAATGCAGTGATCCTTCTGTTGAATTCTGTCCTTTCACCCGGCTTGCATGTTTTCCCTCCAGTATTTTTTCTGTATTGATTTTATATGTGAGTTCACAGAGAGCAGTAGGCGATATTATTTTAAATCCAGCTTTTTCCTTTATGTATATTTGTGCATGCTTTCATAAGCTAAAGAGGATTGTTTTTTATATTTAAAATTATGTGAAATTTATATTTTGACAGCCTAAGGTTTACACATTTGTATGAATGTAATTTCATATTTAAATTATTAATTTTTTAAAGAAATTGAATTTTAAAGTTCTAGCCAATTTTCCAAAATGTAGACAACCTGGTGGGTTTAGAAGTGGTCACTTTACAAATGGTTGGCTTCCCTTTACTCGTGAGAATGAGTATATCATTAACAGTCACGTATGTAGGAATGGGACGTTTAGTGTATTATTTTTCTATGATGAAGTTTATTCCTACCTGTGCAGGAAATTTATATATAATTAGTGGTTCCTTGACTTAATAACAATAAAAATTATTCTTTCTTTAATTTGAAACTGAAGCTACTCTTTAGAAATACACCAAAGGCTGTATTTCTGTGGACTCCAATTAAAAAACTTTTTAACATCTTTTCATGCAAGTGTTTTTCTTGTGCTTCTGCATGCACCTTTAGTCTCAAGAGATTTTTAAAAACAGAGATATATCAAATATGAACTAAATATAACCTTTTTTAATGGTCTTGTTCGTGTTTTTTTTGTTTGTTTTTTACAGTGGCTTTTTAATTTTTGCACATTCATTCTTAATCACATTGGGAAAGGGGCAGCTGTTTGCATTTGATTGGTGTGCTTTGGCATTTCCGTGTGATCAGCGCATGTACTAATGATTTCCTTTTATTTTTCTTCTTTCCTGCTTTTTCCTTTCTTTTTCCTACTTCCCTCTCATTTTCTGTATTTTACACCGCTGTCTCTACACTTCCTTCTAACTTTCTTTGCTTACTGTAGCAGCCCTTGCCTTTTCTCTTGCAGCAACAGCCCAGGCTGCTCCAAGGATTATTACTGGGCCTGCGCCTGTTCTCCCACCAGCTGCCCTGCGTACTCCTACGCCAGCTGGCCCTACCATAATGCCTTTGATCAGACAAATACAGACCGCGGTCATGCCAAACGGAACTCCTCACCCAACTGCTGCAATAGTTCCTCCAGGGCCAGAAGCTGGTTTAATCTACACGCCCTATGAATACCCCTACACGTTGGCGCCAGCTACGTCAATCCTTGAGTATCCTATTGAACCTAGTGGTGTATTAGGTAAGTTGTTTTCTCTGTATGGTTAACAGTTTTTCTCATAACTTTTGCTGCCCCAGCCTTTGAAAACATTGTATCAGTTTTAGAGAGGCAAGACAAGTTTCCACTAGGAAAGACTGAAGACTAAGTTTTGTTTTATTTCAGCCCCATAAGGGCTCCCCTTTTAAATAATTGCACCTTAGATTTATTCAGATTCTCCTTGGTAATTCAGATTCACTTTGGATGGGTATATTTGCTATGAATATTTTAAACAGGAAATACTCTTCACTTTTGACATCAGTGAGGTGTCCTCGTGAGTTTCAGATCCCACCCATTGGCCTACTTCTCCCATCCCCTTTGCCACCCAAAGTTAGATTCTTTTTGTAGCACAGATTTATTTGTCAGCTAAATTTTCATTTTCTATGTGAGAACTATTGTGATAGAGATTTTTTTTAAACTGAAATTGCGTATGTGTTTTGTAATATTTGTGATCACTTAAAATATGAAAGGACACCAGTAAATAGCTTCATTCTTTGGGTTTCTTCAGTTTTTCTCTTTTGGAGTCCTAGTTAATATTAAACATAAGAGAAATTCTTAATTTCGATAGCACAGTATGGAATTGCTAAGTAAGTACCAAGTCACTGAGTTAGAATCACACTTGAGGCAAAAATTAAGGTCATACTATAAACGCTCAGTTTTACATGAACAAAAAGTGGTGTGCTTGAAAAAGACATTACCGATGCCTTTTTTTTATAGAGTGGATTGAAATGCCAGTCATGCCTGATATTTCAGCCCATTGACTTGCTGGAGGAAGGACTAGAGTACAGCAGCTGTTATAACACGACCAGTCAATGTGGAACAGGCTGCTTCCGTGCTTGCTGCCCCTTTGTTTTACCAGACAGAATTTGAATTCTTTTTTTCCTTGAATTGTACATGACCTTGGTGCTGCATGCATGCTGTTGACTCTTAGGACTTTGATCTTTTAAGTTTTTTTTTTTTCCAGCATTAATACTGATTTATCAAAATTTGAAAGCCTTTACTGAACCTGGACACAGAGATTTAAACTTGAAAACTCATTGTTCAATTAAAGAAAGCCACAGTGCTCTGTATGTTATCTGTGTGTGTGCATGCACTCAGGTGCCCATTGTTTCATGAACAAATACATTTTATTGTACGTGTTTCCCATTTATCTCTAAATCATTGTATAAAGTATTATAGGTCAGAATTCTACCATAGAACTGTTTATGCGAAGCTTGTTTCTGTTGCATATTTCTTGAAGCATTTTAAAAATAACATGTAACATATAACCTGTTTACCTTTTCCTTTCTGTTAACGCTCTGTCCTGTGGCCCCATGCCTGCTCCTCCCCCAGAGCTCCTCCCTGCTGCACGCACAGCGTCTGTTCGAGGAGTTCGACTGTTGCTTCCTGCAGGGCTGGCACTCTTAGCCACCAGCTGCTATTCCAGCACTCTCAATGCAAGATCTCACTGATTTTGCCTCGTGAAATGATACTTGTATAAGATTAGTTTATCTAAAGTGAAAAATGGCTGATGGACCAGTTTACTGCTTAGAATCAGCAAGAGGCACTGCAAAATTTGTTTCTTATTTCAAAGCAATGTGGTTTATTTGTTGTGTTGGGAAATTTTTAGGTATAATCCTTAATTATATTACACTGACAAAAACTAAAAGCAAAACATACAGATGCCTAATTGGCATTCATAAGATGAACAATGATGAGTACTATCTAAATGACAAAAATCCATTATGATCAATTTTATTTCTTGCTTTGCCATCTAAGCAGTAAAACATATTGATTGACCACTTGGAGAATTAAGACAATTATTTCAAATTGCTAAGCTATAGTAAATTTGCACACAGATAACATGCATGCTATATATCAAGTCTCACATCATTTTAAAATAAGCAGTGCCCTTCAAAACAGATGCAGACATGTGTGTTGGTGGTAGTGAGGAGATTGGTATTAGCATCAAATCTTCATTGATGACTAATTTTTAATTCCCTTCCTTTTATCTTTAGGTATGGCTTTCCCAACGAAAGGCTAAGAATTCAAGAACGGTCTTAACTGAACCCTCATCAGATCTGAATTTAACAAATGCTTAGTCTCAGCAGCCTTCGGGGGTGGGGTGGGAGGAAAGCTTAGCCTAGCAGTCAGTGACTTACTTGCACTTTTTGCACACTGATAGAAAGTAAAAGTATGTTATTAATTTGGTTTAGTCTGTAATCTTACAAAGTAACGGTAATTTTAAAGGAGTGTGTAGTAGTATACTGACTGCTAAGTGTACTATACTGTTTGCTTTACTAATCACCTAATTCATTGCAGTTCATACTTATTGACTCAAAAGTTTAAAACCACAATCTGTAGGCTTTAAGAATTGCTTTTAAACCTTTTTAAGTGATAAACTCTGGAAGTGTTCTTAAGGTTTAGGAAACAATTGTCAGTATTAAACATGGTATTATTTAAGTAGTCCTGCTGCAAGAAGGCACTTCAGTGAATATGTGACTAGTAAAGCTTGAATATGTTTGGATCTAATAGCATTCATGAAATACTGTAACTTGGGATTGTAAATGAATGGATGAAATAGGTTAAGGCCAAGATGTTTGAAATAAATGCAATATTAATAGACGCATATATACGCAACATACTATGGTTAATTTTAAAACTACTGTGCCTTAAGGTGTTTTTTAAAACGAAACTTTTGTAGTAAATTAACATTTGAAATCCATTTTGATAAACCTGCTGTTAATGTTTGTTTTCTTTTCCCTTGTGAATGTTTTCTAACTTTGTCTTGGTAATTGCAATTTAACTAGGTGCGGTGGCTACTAAAGTTCGAAGGCACGATATGCGTGTCCATCCTTACCAAAGGATTGTGACCGCAGACCGAGGTTAGTTTAGTTCTGCAGTTCTTGTTTATAAGAAATGCGCTGGGTGTCTGTACAATTTGCAACACCACACCTGATGGAAAACTATATAACTGCTTACCTGCACGCCATTTCTTTTCCTTTTCTGAATTAATTTATAATAATTGACAGATTTAAGGGTTGGGGTTTTTTTTTTCTCCCTTCATATTTTAACTTATTACATCCTATTAGTATGTACTATGATTTATTCCTACTAAAACATAAATTAGTCCATTTGGGGAGCTATAAATTTTGTTTTTGCCTTATTTTTCAGTAATAATTTTTGTGAAAATTTTACCTTTTAATTGTTCTGAAATTTTGGGTTGGTTTTGCAAAATGAACTGAGCAGATGGTGCTTTAATGAGAGAAGTAAGGGAATGCCTCCTGTGTTCTTTTGGAGAAAATTGAAGATTTAGTTTCCATACGTATTTGAGCCACTGTATAAACGTGAGGATATACATGTCAAGTACTTAGCCGAAATCAGCAAAGTAAGGACTGTGAACTTAACTCTGATGCAGTGGAGTTTTTTATACATCAGAAAATCATTTCCCTTTTGTATTTTCTTCCAAAATGGATCCTTTGATTTTTTTTTTCTTTTTTTTTGTTGTTGTTGTTGTCTGCTGCTAAAATATATTATCTAAAGGTAAACCATCTCTTAAACTTCTGTGGTGACATGAATCCAGCTGTTTGAATATCTTTTTTGACTAACCTGTGACTGGAAAATAAGTCTTCATTTTTCTCCTTTTCAACATTTGTAATTTGTGTCCTATATATGCCCTTGGACCCCTTTATAAATTATTCATGTTTATTAAGGAGTGATATTTTCGGTTTATTGACATTGAATCGTTTTCTGAGTTTGTCATCACAAGATAGGAATCTGAAGCGAGGTAGAAAAGCATTTTTTTTACAAGCTTTCATTATGGCACATTTATTACCTACTAATAGGGTCAAAGTCTCTAATGTTAGTGGGGAAAGTGATGGTTTCACACCCCAATTCTGTATCTTCTATGAACTTATGAAAGACCTGCCTGCTTTGCATGGTTATCTTGAATATGGATGATAAATATTGGACACAGCTGTTGTCCACGTCGGAATGAAGTACTTTTACAAAGATATTGATGATATTTATTTAGCATCATATACAATTCAAGAGCCTTGAAGACTTTTAATTAATACATTACTTGTAGTGATTATTTAATGAACAAAATAAATAGACCCCTAAGCTCAATGATTATCTGTGGCGATGATACTCCTTGTAAGTGTGTCGCTACCCTTCTTGCATCAGAACAAGTCTCCTAGTAAAGGAGGACATTGTTAGAAGAAAAAGTCACTTGGATTGAAAGAATCCCAATAATTCCATGAATAAATAGAAACTTTTTTTCACATTGTTAATGTCTAAAATAATTCTAAAGAGGATTTTAAAGTAGTTTTTCTTCTGTTAACCTTTATGTCCCTTTTAGATTTCTCATAATTTTGTTTTAACACAATTATTGGCCTATTTAATACTCCAGTCCTTGAAATGGCTGAAAATATTAGGAAGATTTGACTGTATTAGGAAACAACAACACATTCCATGCATGGCTCTGTTGCAGTTATATGTGTTTTGATTAGTCCTGTCACTGTTTTTTTTTGTTTGTTTTGTTTTTTCCCCCAAAAATTGCAATGTCAGCAAACCGAAATGCTACCATTTTCCCCTCTAAGTAACAGAATAGTTTGTATACTGCTGTTATTATCACTGAATGCACTCACTGGGTCTAAGGAAGATGTCTGAAGTCCTTCGCTTAAATTATTTTATGTTACTACTGTTTTCTCTATTTTTGAGGGTTTTTTAATTTTTTAATCTTTTGAAGGGAAGATTAATATTAGTGTTCATTTAATGCAAGGAAACTCAGACCTTGGACCTATAACCATGTAATTCTATATGAGCAGTTAGAATACTGCATGGTTGACGAATATCTAATTTTTTACTAAAAATAAACCCACCTCTACACATATTTAAAAACTGAATTTGAAGCCTATAAAAGACCAACTGACTTTTTAGTTGTAATGAACCGTAAGTGATTTTACACGGTGACACACCTGTGTGTACTGTCGGAGGCCAGGACTTGGCAGAGGATGTATTTTAGGTGTACTGGTATATATATAAATGGTAGTTTGCTTTGTTTATATATTCCACATGCAAAAAAAAATAATCAGGATATTTCTGAATAAGGATTTTGCAAAAACCATTATTTATGTAATTTGTATAAGAAACTTAATACAATTTTAATCAAAATTTTAAGTAATCAAAAATGCTTTAAGATTCTGTCTTTCTGGAGTACCTATGGAATGGTATGACTACATCATGTTAAATATTTATTTTCTTTGATTTTGGGATAGCCGTTTTTATTTTAAATAAAATTTCACTAGTTTGAAGAAGTTCAGGGAAGATTTGGTCACACTCAAGATACAGTATTTTTGTAGTATTTATAAACTATCCTAAATGATAGACTATAAAAAGCATTTTTGTTATATGAAGGTAAACCAGTCCATTATATAGCTCACGTAAACTCTGTGAACATTACACCTACTGGGTCTGATTTGTGAAGTGGCACAGAACCTACCTTTGCACTGAATAATTTTCATATCTCCTCTGCCTTAGTCACAGTGGCAACAGTACAGAAAATTCTATCAAACCTCAGAATTTAGTAGAAATAATTAAGCTGTTGAATGAGTCTTAAATCATACTACTGTTAAGTGGACCAAGTTTGGTGACGCAAAATGGGACAGAGATTGATTAAGGACATGGGGAACGATTACTTTTCCACTTGAGAACTACTTTATGTTTTACTGTAATTTTTTAAAAGTTTTTTGTTCCGTTTGTTATTTTTCAAAAGAAAATAGTATTTACAGGTGGCTTTTAAAATATATAAAGCAGGAATGTATATGAAATGTCAGATTTTATTGTATTTGCAGAGAATTAGCTTTGAAATTGAATAAAGAAAGCTGTTTGTAGTTTTAAACTGCCTTATCGGTATCAGTTAGAAATTTCTTCTATTTTTTGATGTACTTAGAGCTTTTTGAGTATAGAATTTTAAATGGCAGGATTTTACAGTGTTTACATGCAAGTGCATTTTATAAGTGTTCTATATGTGTAAAATAGTATTTTCAACTGGAAAATGTTGGCCAGAGCAGAAGGCCTGGCCTTTTTCTGGTTCCCATGATGTTGCCTATACTGCTAGACTACAGTTTAGTGTTGCTTTGTATCATGAGGCCAAGGAATTCCATGTTGTTTGTATATAGAATAATTGAAAAAGCAATAAACATTTATTGAACAAAAGAAACCTTGTTTGGCCCAGAGTTTATGTTGAACCAAATTGTTCACAGAAATTAAAATACCTTTAGATTCAAATCTGTTAATCATCAGTTATTAATAATCACATCCATCATTAATAGTTGCTTTAATGCTTGCATCTGAGAGAATACTAATGCTTAATAGCAGTCAGATACTGATAACTGCACTGACTGTTTCAAAATTCTGTATACCAAACCTATTCATTGTTGTTGTTTTCCAGTTTCCTTCATTGACTGCTACTAACTATTAGTTGTTAGTTACATTTTATTTCTATTTTTTTCCTGTTAACCGGTTTTTTTTTTTGTTTTTGTTTTTGTTTTTGTTTTTGTTTTTTTGTGGGAGTGGGCTCTCCTTCATTTGTTCAAATCATGATATGAAGTTGTCATGATTTTTATTGTATTCTGTAGATGGTGTCAATCAGTTTGTCAGAATTAAACATGCTTTTTTTTATTAGTTGTGATTAGTTTTTCATGTTGTCATTAAGCCGTCACTAGCTGAAACTAATCTCTTCTCTATCTTTTCTTTTCTTTTTTTTTTTTTTTTTGTTTTGTTTTTTGTTTCTAACCACCCAGCCGCCACCGGCAACTAACCTATGACCTTCTGACCTCTGAACTCTTCACCCAATGATGACCTGACCATGCCTGCCTGCTGATCAGTTAACTGGTAATCGCCTTTGCTTGCCTGTCGTCAGTGCAGCGAGCTGAGGCACTTGTCCGTTCGTCTTACCATCTAACCAAACAAAAGACAAAGAAATTGTTGTCCTCCAACTCAGCTTTTGGTTCTTTTTTTTTTTCTTTTTTTTTTTTTTCCTGTTTGGGTGAAAGTGGTTCTAGAAACTGCACTGAATAGTAGTAAAGCAATAAGGCCCAATTCATCCCACAGCACTGGTCATCTTTTAAAGTCCCACCCTAAGCGAACGGTAAGAAGGCCTCACTTCAGAAGGGGAGACAGATGGCCCTTAACTACTCAGTGACAGAGGCAGTTACTGTGAGAGACTTGTAGGAATCTCTTCTTCTCATAGCGAGTCTAAGCTCTCTGAATGTACTGTGTGGTGATGCATCATGCATGAACCTTTGGTCAGGGATGTCATTGGTGAAGTGATTTCAAAAAGTATTCAAAATTTGATACGCTGTTTCGTCTCTACAGTGCCCTCAGAGGGCAGAAGTTGCAGCCTTTTTTATATTGCCTGCCAAAATTTGAAGTATTAGAAGTGTGCCATGAGAGAACAACTTAACAAGGAATTTTGAAAAGTAATGCAAAGAACAAAACTGCAACACTATTTTTAAAAAGAGAAATATCTGAGTTAAAATTACTGAACCTTTATTTTACACCTTAAAAAAATATATGAGAACAAGGTACATGCATTATGTGTCACATTACTGGGCAAACTGTTCAAATATTTTTTTTAAACCTCCCTGTATAGAAAAAATCATTAAGGATGTAAAAGCCATGCTTGCCTATTTGCTGTATACATGTAATGAAATTGTAGATAAAAGTGTAGTGCATTGAAACAAATGATCAAAAGTAGATACTTTTACTATACAAGGGTGCTGGTGCAGAAAAAAATATATATATTTTTGGAAATGTAGCATTTTATACTTTCAAGTGTTATAAAAAAAAAAGAAAAAGAACAAAGAAACCCTTTATTTCATTAAATGATTTTTTCTGGTGGTTGTCAAGAAACAAAAGACCAAAAGAGCCTTTTTGTCTTTCTTTTTTATTTTTTAAGTATTGGAATAAGTCTAAAGAAAAGAAAGTGCCTTATTTTTCTTCATGGTCATTTAGTCAAGTGTCTCATAAGATCAGCTCCTCCCTCGGAATACAAGTTCATACATGTTATTCAGTGCCCAGTATGTGCAAGAAGATATGAGGGGAGACAAATGAGTTGATGGTTTGAATTATATAATTTTTGCCACGTTACCTTGATATAAATTTGCCAAATCTGATACTGTGAAATAATTTGATAATTTTTCTAATGCCTAACAAGTAAGTTTTAAAACATCATTCTTTTAAAATCATAATTGATTGCTTTCAGTTATTGCAATATTTAATGTTAGCCCAAAGGATTCTGAGATAAAAATTATGTGTGATTTGAACATCAGTTTACAGACAAAATTATAACTTTGTTTTATTCGGAGAAGGGGATGTATGTTGGATTCTATCTTATTAATTGGAAGTTAATAGTGTACTTAGCAAACATTTTCACAAAAAGGAATCTTTGTGATTTTCATCCTGGAAAATAATGTTTTTTAAATGACCCAAACTTAATGAGACTTCTTTCTACCACACTAGATCACTTGGGTCGTCCATCTCTGCTGGTCTTAGTAACCAACCTAAGCTGCCCCACCCCACGCACATTTTTTTTTTTAACTATAAAAGAATGTGAAAAACTAGCATTGTGCATATAAACACTCAACTACATATGAGTTGAAGCTTCCAATTTGTCATGAAATTCAGTTAGTTTTTGTAGTTGAAGCTATTTGTGCACAGAGCCTCTATCTAAACACTTTTAGTGAGTAGTCATTAACTGCTCAGTACCAGACGTGGCAAATACCTAGGGCAGTGGGTCCCCAGCTCATCAACTCGTTCCCTCTTCCATACCTTCCCAGTCAAAGGTCAGCAGTAAGCTCAGTCAGCACCTTCGTGGTGACCTCCATCACCTGGTCTCACTTGGAAACCGGTTTCAGTTTATTTACTATGCAATAGACATTCATTGCTTTGTATCGGCTAGCTTTGGTTCCATGTGCCACTGCTTTGTCTTTCTGTTACACATACAGTTGTTTTGGTTTATTTACAATATATGCTGTGCCATTTTGGTTTTTATTTTGTTTGGTTGGTGAATAAATTTGCGACACTCAAACACTTGAGGTGGTAGTAGTTTAAAAACGATACCAGTATTTGATCCAGTTTCATCTCAACTATGTTATACCTGGACATTTTAGACGTTTATCAAAGGTCTTTTATGGGGAAGAAAGTAAATGTATGAAATACATGTGTGACATTTATGAGTAATGTTGGCTCTGAACAAACTTTTGAAAACTTAGTTGACACAATTTTGGATCAACTGAAAAAAAAAAGCATGACTTTTGAAATCTCTGAATGCCTTGGTTCTCAGTATTATCATTCTTTATTGAATTTATTTCTTATTAAAATATGTAGTTTTTAAGACTTTTTTTGACAGTATTATGTAATTTTTTAGCGTGGGTAGATGGGAGTGTCGCTTGTATGTTACCGTACAGCTGACATGTATTTTTGTCTATTCTTTATTATCTTAGTAGTTTCATGCTGTGTATGTACCATAACCAACCTATTGCCTATGAGAAACATGTAAGATAATGTATTTACAGCCATTGTTACAAGTTTATAATGTATTTTTCTATCTTGTTTTATATGTATGTTATATAACATTCAAAAAGAATTTTTTTCTTGATTGAGAAAAGGATACAAAATGCAAAATCCACAATTTTGATATCTGAAAATTGCCAATTGTTTTGCAGTACTTTATTATATTGGGTGTCGTGTCTTTCTTGGGCTTTTTAGTTAGCTAATGAATGAATACATTAGACACTTTTGGGTTTTAGTTGGGATTTTACATAGCTTGCATTTTAATTCTTTGGTTCTTTGCTGTTTCTATTAACCCATGGCATTATTTTAATAAATGTTATAATACCAACCTACTAACTCTGGACTATGTCTGTTTATTAACATTTACGTGTTTAATTAAATAAACAAATAAAGACAAAAGAATGTAAAGTCTTGAATTACTGCACTAACCCTGAAGAACGTGACCACAGATAACATAGCGTGACGTGTTTTTTTGTTGTTTGTCAGCTGACAATTCCGCACACTACTGTTAAAATGGCTTTGGTTATTCTTTTCCCTTGTGGGGGAGATGCCGGTAGAGACGGGAACAAAATAGCTTTGGTTCGAGGCCATCTTCTTCTAGTCTTGCCACTTGCCTTTCGGCCTCTGCATTACTAATTCCACACTTTCTTATTCTTCCTTCTCCAAAATAATCACTGTCTGCTCACAGTATAAAGAGTACAGAGATTCGTTGTAACGAAGTCCCCAAGAAACCAGTTTGATTCTTTGTTGAACCGTTTCTTTTAATTTCTATAAGCAGGTAATGTTATGGTTACGTTACAAAGCAAAGAATTTGCTGAGGTTTTGTCTTTTCAGATTTATGTTTTAATTGGACGCATTTCCTTTACACAGTGTTGATCTGTTTTAGCCAGCTGTTCCTTTGGGGGCGCTCACCACAGGTGAAGCCAGAGGTGGAGTGGCCCTGTTTCTCACAACAGCCGTTGACCGTGACAATCCACCCCACGTGACTCTGCCCCAGATACCAGACAGTCCTCAGGTGTTCTCTCTCTCTCACCTGCTAGAGTGCAGTCAGAATACACCATTACTACAGGAAGTTGAAGGGACAAGGAAACTGGCATTTGGGAAATGAGATAGCATTAAAGTTGCTTGCGTGCAAGTGAGTTTAAGAAGCTTCATTCGATATCTTCATGCCTTTCTTGCCTGCAGCCTAGGTAAATTGCTAGGAATTCTTGCGTTTAACTCTTGAAGTGCGTTTTTATTTCACAGATGTTGGTAATCTCCTTTTCTGTGAAGCAGTTCTGGATAATAAATTCTTAGGGTGAATTTTTGCATTTGTAAATAATGGCTTATTTTTGTAAATTATGTTTTATTTATTTTAAAGTTCTAAAATTTGGGGCTGAAATGAGTCGCATGTCATAGAAGACATAGCTAACTGCCTGTACCAATATGCTTGTAACCAGTCATACTGTCCAAGTATCCCCATATTTATTTATTCCCATAGTATATGTACATACGTGAAATACATAGGATAGTGATAACAGCTGATTGAATCGTAATTGAGATGGTCATATGAATTGTTTATCTCGGGGGGTGTTTATTATCGGTAGGTAGACAGAGCTTTAATATACTACCATCTGTAAAAATTCTCATTGCCATACAGTTCATATATTATTCTGTAGGAATCTGAAGATGTCTGTCAAGCTGCTATACACAAGTCATGGTACCATGTCACTTAGCTTGATGAATTTCTGTGCACTTACTGTACAGTCTCTGACACCTGTGGATGCAGTCTCGTCTCACTTTCAGTTGAGTGTACTTTATAATCATGTCCTATTGTCACCTTTTACATGTGGAAAAGTTGCAAAATGCCCTTTTTAAAAGGTGAAAATAACATTACAAATCCCATTTTTATTCAGTCTGTGATAGTATTTAAACATGAAATTAACTGAATTCTTAGAATGATAAAATGCTAGAGTCAGTATTTTTTACTATTTAGTAAAACAATTGAAAGTTAAGCTTTCACTCAAGAAGTTGGTCAGATTAACGTAGTTAGTAAGTAGTTAATGCTTTTTTAATTCTCAGGCAAAGTGTCAAATAATGAAGGTCCGATGAAAGTAGACACTCAACATCCACCCTCGTGCAGTTGCTTCACGCTCGACAGAGCCCGCCTAAGGGGCCCCCCGTGAAGCCACGCTGTGCGTTGGTGTACACAGCATAGGTAGGGAGGTCAAGTTTTCTGAGTAAACACTAGATAAATATGAAGGATCTAAATTTTCTAGTGCATCAAAAGCAGACAGTAGGTTTAAATGAAATTGTTCATTACCAAATCAAGAATCTTTTTTACCAGCGTAGCCTAACACTTTTATTATATATGAGAGTTCCTCCTGTCTTGGGGTGGGGAGAGGTGAAGGGCGGGGTTGTTTGCTTGTTTGGGATGAGAGGTCTGTATTCCTTGATAACAGTTACAGTATTTCCAGTAAGTGATTTTTAATAGGATGAAGAGGATTGCTAAATTACAATCCATTACTTAATAGCAAAAATTACTCAAAACTTTTGGGACTTAAAAACTGTAAGAAGTACATAAGGTAATTTTTTAACATCACAAATTCCCTAATACTTTTATTTAAAGTGGAAAAATAATTCATTTTACATACAACACTTTTAGAAATATTCATATGGTACACATCTAATTTTATCTGTGGTTTCTTTAAAATTATCTAAATTGAAATGTCTTTGTTATGAAGAGACTTAAAATTATATAAGTACTGGAACTCAATGCTGAATCAAACTGGTTCACCTAAGCATAGAACTCTCCTTTCTGTGTTTCTGCTGCACTAATACTGGGGACGGGGGAAGGAAGAATTAACTCAGAGTAGAAGCGAGTGGTGAGTGAAGCAGGTAGCAACTTAACACTGCATATGATTTTGCTGTCTCTTCTTGGCAAAAGACCATATTGTGGAACAAAGCTCAGCTCCCAGTGTAAAAAAAAAAAAAATTCATCTTTTTAAGAATGCTATTATTGAGCAGTTTGGATCACCAAATACATCTTTTATGGTTTATATTGTGGTGTGTATCAAACGTTTAGAATTGTACTTGTAGAATTTGTATGTAGAGAGAAAAGTTGGACTAGGTCTTCCCAAGTCACGTGAATGGAGAGCCCCGTCTGCCTGTGCATGAAGTGCAATAAGCCAACCGGAGGAGTGGTGCCCTTCGTCCTTGAGACACCTGCAGCTGCAAACGCTGCGGGTGCCCCCCAAGCCCTCTGTATAAATATCAGAATAAATGCACATTTTTCATTTTTATTGATGGTTTTACTATTTAAAAAAAAAGAATTTGACATTCTGGAGCTCTAATGGAACTGAACTGGAATGTGACCATAATGTTTGCCCTGACTGCAGTGATGAAAAAGAAATCCGTAATCACACTTCTACAGTGCTTCTCAGTCGGGTACACATCCAAAATAGTTGTCGTTTCTAATTGAGAAACGCAGGTACGATTTGTACGTAGATGTTAGAAAAAGAAAAGAATGCTGACCAAATCTTGATCTCGGCTATGTGAAAATAACTTGTTTTATCAATTTCTTGAACAAAGGAGAATTGGTAGAAAGATTGTTTCCAGTGTTTTGAAATCTTGAACAGTTTATGTTGATATCTATGTTTTATGACTCCGTGAATCTTAAGTTTCCCAGTCCTTTTTCATACGATATCCAAGTTCTCCTTACCGATCACTCATCAGAACCTTCGGTTTCCTTGGCAGTATCCTTTTCACACACTTCTAAAAGTAGCTGACACAGGTAGGACCCAGAGCATCAGACAGACTAAAAGCAGCAGCCATTCGCAAAGTCTGCACTTCTGCAAAGATCAAAATACCCAGAAAGCTCAAGTCTGGATTCTCATGGTATCCTTTAGCTGAAACAATCATTTCGCTAATCCCCTCTAAACCAAGTACTTCCCCAGTTAGTCACTGCCCCATACTTCTTACTTCTCCTGGAGTGACAAATGCGCTGTGGGTTTCCTTTCCCATCTTGCTTCATTTATGGCATCTCCCTGGTGCCCTCGGGCGTCCGTGCTTGACTGTCCTGATCCAGAGGCACTTTTCACTCTTCAAACGCCAAGCTAGTTTCTCAAAGGGTATAATGTAAAACAGGCTTTAATGTTTTTCCTCTTGAAAAATCAGGTGAATGTGGTTTCTAAACCAAAAATATTCGTCTGTCATCATAATCCATACATACTTTATTCCTTAGTATTTAATAAAGGAGAAATTTCTATTAAGTGAGTAGGGGAATGAGGTTACCTTTGGGTTCCTTCCTAATGTAATTTTTTGTAATCTGCGAGCTCTCTAGGAATTCTGGTTTCGTTAGAAAGCAGTTAAACTAACTGAATATTTAACAGTTGTGTTAAAAATATTCCACATCTAAAAGCAAATAGTGATAATAAGTTTGGGATCACATTTTTTCCAGAAAAATGTATATTAAAATTAGATTATTTCAGTTAAGCCCTGTTTTGTGATATATATAAAGAGCACAGACCACCATAAAAGTGCTGCTGTTTGTGTGCTCGACAGTTTCAGAGCGTCTCAAAATTAGTATACAAATTTAACAATGATTGTGTTTTCTTAATGTGTGCTCTGGTTACTTAACTGGATACTAATGAAAGTTACGGGGAGAAATGATTGAGCAAAATAAAATATTTGCAAATGAATCCACAAATATTTTCTTGCAAAACTATTCAAGTTGGTACTACAAATTTCATGATCACTCTAACTTAGAGCTCCTATTATATATCAGGATTGGGAATAAAGGAAGTATCTTGGCTAGGCTTGAAACCTGAATTTTCAAAGGTGCTCATACCAGTGTTTTAAATGATTTAGTCTATGAAATTGGAACAAGTGCAAGTGGAAAGTTGCTTTGAATACATCTTAATTAAATGGTTTATATTAATGAATGATGCTTTTGCCCACTGTTTTCTCACTCAGGTAAAAGGGCACTACAAAATTTGTTCAAAGGTTAAACTTATTCCACATGGTAGGAAAATGTAAAACTTGTTCGTTTCCACATGGTAGGAAAATGTAAAACTTGTGCGTGGGTGGAGCACTACACGTGTGAAAACACCTAAGGATGCAAGGAGCTAAGATCTAAATTGACATGTGAGGAAAGAACACTAGATTAACAAATCAAATGTACAAATGCCCCACTCTAAACCATTCAAGCATCAGGTTTTTTTTGGGTATTAGTGGTAAAGTTGATTCTTGAGTCAAAGGTGGAAATTAAACTGGGAAAGTGATCACTAGGTATCATTGTTGATATTGTAGAAACCTCCCTTTGTTCTTGGAGCTTTTATAATAAAAGCAACCTGGCATGGAGAGACACAAGAAAATATGTGTTTTATGTATTCAAAAGGGCACTGCATTGTCATTGAATTCTATGTGAATCTATTTGACAGATTCTGTACTATTCAAGGAAAACATTAATGATGTGGACCTCACCAATTACCTATATGCCATTTAGCTGGCAGGCACCAAGAAGACCTTGTAAATACTTTGACGACTTCAGAGAGGTGTTAACCTGAATTTTTCGGAACCGCTGGTTACAGTGTACAGAAACTTCTCCACCTCCATGCTCGAGAGTTGATAACAAAGTAAAGTTACTGAATCACAAAGCATAGGTTGTATCTGAACTAACACTGGTAAGAAATACCCCCAAGGAGATACAACTTGTTTTAATTATTGAAATACACTGTGTAATATTTTTTTCTACAGAACTCCAAATTTGAGTAAATATGCAATCAACTGTGACCCAAGTGAATGTGTGTTAAGGGAAATAATAGGAAGCTCATTCTTTCCTTACCAGTGTAATCGCAGAATTCAAAGAAGTGATTTCTTCAACAGCATTGAACGGAGCTAATTGGAAGGAAAAATAGAAAAAAATATAAATACTGAATTTGAAAAATGGAGTTGGTTACCATACCAACTTCCATTTCTTCTTTTATTTTGTACGACGACCCACAGATGATGACAGTGGTGTGTGCTGTGCGGTCCATGTCCACTCTCGCAGGTTGCTCACAAGACTTTGGTAATAGTGTCCAAACACACCATCTGGCTGACAGTCCTCAGTGGGTCCTACGGAATCCCTTCAGATTTGTACGCACAGTAGGCCCTATTATCTCTCCTTTTCAGTTAGAATTACTACCTACTTGCCCTCCAAAAATGTCTTAAGAGTAGAAACTAGAATTGTGGTAATGGAATTAAAATGCAGAAGTGCCAGGGGAAACGTTGTGCGGGCTGAATGTTAGAAAATGGTTGTTGTAGTACCACGTTGTACACCAATGGCTTTAAAAATCAAATATTAGCTAAAAGACACTAGAAAGTGGCCCCTAAGAATCAAGTCTGTCTTGGACCCGGTATTACTTACATCAGCACTTCAGTCCACGTTTTTAGTGCTTGAACCGTGGATACAAGGAGATAATCAGATGCTATAACAGTGTGTGATTCAATAAAATCAGTAGCATACAAGTAACAAAAATAACCATTTCTCTGCTTACCAAAAAGCACCAAACTTACGTTACTAAATGTGGTAAATCCATGGAATAAAATGGTTGATGCTTTAGAATCAGAAAACGAGGAACACACACCCTTTGAATATCCACGTCCTTCCAAAAATGCTTCCTGGGTGGCTGTTTGGGAGACTCAGATAAGCCTCAAATATGTGGTCTGGGTAGACAGCACAAGTAGGAATTTTTAACTGAAGACATCCTTCATTTCACAAGTAATTTTTAGACCCTTTTAATATAAAATTGACAAATGTTTTCCTGTTACCTTTAAGTTATGCTCTTCAAACAAAGCAGCTCTAAGAAAATTGATGGTAAAATATTTGTGAGAGGCCGTATTAAAAACATAAGTGTATAAGGTGTATGCTGTGCATTTTTAATGGCAAGGTTTATTTTGCAATGTTTTTTAAGATTTTTAAAAATATAGCTAACATACAATATTATGTTAGTTTCAGGTGTACACCATAGTTATTACACATTATAATACCTAAAGAAGGGATCACCGTAAGTTCAGCAGCCAACCATCTGACACTGTACCACGCTGTCACAATATTATTGACTATTCCCCATGCTGTACATTACATCCCGTGACTTGTTTGTTTTATATCTGGGAATTTGGACCTCTTATTCCCCTTCACCTTCCCCCCATTTTTAATTTTTTTATTACAGTTGACATTCAATATTATATTAATTTCAGGTGTACAACAGAGTGGTTAGACATTTATATAATTTAAGAAGGGATCCCTCTGACTAGTACCCACCTGGCACTATACATAGTTATTACCATATTATGGTTATATTCCCTATGCTTTACATCCCCATTACTATTTTGTAGCTACTAATTTGTACTTCTTAATCCCTTCACTTTTTCACCCTGTCCCCCAAACTCCTCCCATGCATTACCCCAACAGATCTAGTACCCATCTGACACCACACATAGTTATTACAATATTATTGACTATATTCCTTATGAGATACACACATCACCATGACTATTTTGTAACCACCAATTTGTACTTCTTAATCCCTTCCCGTTTTTTCACTCACACCCTCAGATCCCTTCCCACCTGGTAACAAAATGTTCTCTGCACCTCTGAGTTTATTTTGTGCTTTAGATCCCTATATGAGCTAAATGACATTGCATCTGTCTTTCTCTGTCTGACACTCCACTGAGCATAATACCCTCCCTGCCACCGCATATGGCAAGAACCCATTCCCTTCCCTGGCCAAGCAATATTCCATCGTATATACGTACCACCTACTCTTTATCGATTCTTCCATTGATGGACACCCAGGCTGCCTCCACATCTTGGCCATTGTAAACATACTGCAATGAACATATAGATACACACATCCCCTCGAAGTAGCGGTTTGGGTTTCTTTGGATAAAAACCTAGAAGTGGGATTACTGGGTCCTTCTTTGTCTCTTTTTTTATTTAAAGATTTTATTGGGGAAAGGGGAACAGGACTTTATTGGGGAACAGTGTGTACTTCCAGGACTTTTTTTCCAAGTCAAGTTGTTGTCCTTTCAATCTTAGTTGTGGAGCGTGCCGTTTAGCTTCAAGTTGTCCTTTCAGTCAGTTGTGGAGGGCGCAGCTCAGCTCCAGATCCAGTTGCCGTTTCTAGTTGCAGGGGGCACAGCCCACCATCCCTTGCAGGAGTCGAACCAGCAACCTACAGTTGAGAGGACGTGCTCCAACCAACTGAGCCATCGGGAGCTCAGTGGCAGCTCAGCTCAAGGTGCCGTGTTCAATCTTAGTTGCAGGGGGCGCTGCCCACCATCCCTTGCGGGACTCGAGGAATTGAGCTGGCAACCTTGTGGTTGAGAGCCCACTGGCCCATGTGGGAATCGAACCGGCAGCCTTCGGAGTTAGGAGCATGGAGCTCCAACCGCCTGAGCCACTTAACCAGCCCTCTTTGTCTCTTTTTATATCCTTTAGTTTTAAAGTCTCTTGTTTGGTATAAGTACAGTGGTACCTCAGTTTTCGAACGTCTCCGTTGACGAACATTTCAGTTTACGAACTCCGTACATTTTATGAATCTACGGTATCATTAGCTAGTAAAATTCATGCTAAATTTGTAGTTTTAGGGGTTGATTTTAAAGGTCTGGAACGGGTTAATGCATTTCACATTACTTTCTATGGGGAAACCGCACCTCGGTTTTCGAATGTTTCAGAATTCCAACGGTCTTCCGGAACGGATTACATTAGAAAACCAAGGTACCACTGTATTGCTACCCCAGCCTTTTCTGTTTCCATTTTCATGAAATATTTTTATGAAATATTTGTCTTGAAATATTCAACGTGATGAAAAGCAAGAGGGCAATGAGGGTGAGCTGGCTGCTCACAGAGAAAGTGACTCCTGCGTTGGGGTGTTGGGTGGGATGGGGTCCCAGTGGAGCTCACCAGACCAATCCGATTCAGATTTGGCCTGTGGGGGCGGGCTTAACACAGGAAAGATGGTACCCGTCTGCTGGAGAAGGACTCCACACCGGGAAAATGCCAACTGTCCTCCAGCCCTTGCCACACACCTCAGTCTGCCCCCTGTATGCCTCAGGTGCTCCCCCGAGTCACCGTCCCTTCGCTGAAGCCCAAGGTGAGTGCCTGTGACCAAGTAAGTCTGTGCGCTGGCCATTTAAGAGGACATCTGGGATTCCCACCACTTTCTGTCCCACGCGGTCGGTCGGAATCCCCACTGTTTTTCACAGCCAGGTGTTGTGGGGGCTCCTCATCTCGGCACCAGTGCTCCAGGCTGGGGGGCTTGGTGTGGGAGCAAGATTCCCCCTTGCTCCTCCAGGGGGAACCTTTGCGGCTGAAATATCCCACCTGATTCTCATCCACCACACGCAGGTGTGGAGCCCGTTCCATGTCTGCGCCCCTCCTACCAGGCTCAGCGTGGCTTCTTTATGTCCTTAGTTGTAAAACTTCTCTTTGGCTAGACTTCAGGTGGTTCTCCAGGTTGATTGTTCTCCAATTTAGTTGTAATTTGAATGTGTTCATGGAAGAATGCAGTGTCCATCTACCCTGCCATCTTGGATCTCTCCCTTATTTTGCCTATGCTGTGCATTTTTATTTTTTAAAGCAATAGAGCTTGCTTTTTGCATTTTCACTGTGGACTCACTTTGCCGGAAGCATCCAAGTGTCTAAAAGCTTGATGTATTGCAATGCAAAATGGAAACATAACTTTCTTAGGAATTTATGTGCTTTGTTTAAAGTAATATAAAGTGTATGCCCATGGTCCAAATAAAGATTTCAATTCTACATTTACATTACAATGTACCAAGTTAACTTGGAATATGTGTGTTTACAGAGATAAGTTAATATCTTTATTGAGGCTGCTTGATCATCATTTCCCCCCCTCTGGTACTTTCATCATAGGAACTGTCACAAATAGACTTTTCTTTTATTAATTTAATACACTGATGATTCTGGCAAAGTGTTTTTGTTTTGTTTTATTTTTAATAGACTTCATATTTTAGGGCAGTTTTAGGGTCACAGCAAACTCGAGCGGACAGCACAGAGATTGCTCGTGTATGGCTGTGCTCACACACACAGAGCCACCGCCATTGTCACACTCCCATCAGAGTGGCACGTCTGTCACAATGGTGAACCTCCGCTGACACACATCACCCACAGTCCATAGTGACATCAGGGTTCACTCTTGGTGCTGTACACGGGTTTGGAGAAATGTGTAAGGACACGTAGATATCATTGTGGCGTCAGACAGGCGAGTTTCACTGCCCTAAAAGTCCTGTGCCCCCCCTACTCATCCTTTCCCCATCCTCTAGCAACCCTCATCCTTCTACTGTCTCCGTAGTTTTGCCTTTGCCCAGAATGTCTTATACTTGGAACCATACAGTATGCGGCATTTTTAGATGGGTCTCTTCTACTGAGTAATAATATACATTTAAGTTTCCTCCATATCTTTTCATGGCTTGATAAATCATTCCTTTTTAGCATTGAATAATATTCCATTGTCTGGATGTACCACAGTTTATTCATTAACCTACTGAAGGAGACATTTGGTTGCTTCCATGTTTTGGAAATTACAGTATGAAGAAAGCTGCTGTAAACACTCATGTCGTGAGCAGGGTGTGGCTATCAAAGTACAGTCTCTGGTGCAGCCGTTATGGAAGGCAGTGTGGAGGTTCCTCAAAAAATTACGAATAGAATTACCATATGACCCAGCAATCCCTCTCCCGGGTATCTACCCAAAAAAATCTGAAAACATCTACACATAAAGACACATGTGCTTTGATGTTCATTGCAGCTTTATTTACGGTGGCCAAGACATGGAAACAACCAAAATGTCCTTTGATAGATGAATGGATAAAGAAGTTGTGGTATATATACACAATGGAATACTATTCGGCGGTAAGAAAAGATGATATAGGAACATTTGTGACAACATGGATGGATCTTGAGAGTATAATGCTAAGCGAAATAAGTCAGACAGAAAAAGCAGAGAACCATATGATTTCATTGATATGTGGTATATAAATCAAAAACAACAAAAGAACAAGACAAACAAATGAGAAACAAAAACTCATAGACACAATAGTTTAGTGGTTACCAGAGGGTAAGGGGACAGTGGGGTGGGAGATGAGGGTAAGGGGGATCAAATATATGGTGATGGAAGGAGAACTGACTCCGGGTGGTAAACACACAATGGGATTTATAGATGATGTGGTACAGAATCGTACACCTGAAATCTATGTAATTTTGCTGACAATTGTCACCCCAATAAATTTAAAAAAAAAAGTACAGTCTCACACACATTTGTGTCTTCCCACAATGTCGGGCTTTATTAGAATAAAGCCATGGATCTAGTCCTACTGACTCCGTGTCCCACGGGCATGAACCAAGGCTCCAGCCAGAGGACAGCTCCAACAGTCGAGGGAGAGCGGTTTCACACGGGAGGGTCACACAAGTTTGCAAGCAATAGGTTAGGCCCCGCGAACAGAGAGAGTCTCATGAAAGGAGGATGAGAGAGTCGGTGTTCAGCAAGAGTCCCTCGGGCGCTGGGGTCCTCGGTGCCAGGGTGTCAGGCCAGGCCGGTGAGACGGTCAGCAGGCGAGGCTTCAAGCGCTCCGACTGGGACGAGAGAAGGTGCGGCTGTCAGCTCGGCGGCTGAGGCCCGAGCGAGGAGCCGTCAGAGAGCTCTGATCTTATGCTGGAGACCGGGTGCGGTGCCCCCATCTGTGGTCCGATAAACTGTCAGATGCCACACTCCGCCCTGTGTCTGGAGTTACCTGGTTAGGGCGTTCCCTGGGTACACCTTTCCCGGACGCTCTGGCATGAAGTCACTTTGTGACTGACATAGCAGGATGATTAGAGTCCATTTTGTGTTCATAATGAGTGTTCTATACAACTTGTGTGCAGGTTTTTGTGTGGACATAAGTTTTCAGTTTCTTTGAGTAAATACCAAAGGGCATGATTACTGGATCATATGGTAACAGTGTGTTTAGTTTTATAAGAAATTGCCAAACTGTCTTCCAAAGTGGCTGCACCATTTTGCTTTCAGAATTTAATAGGGTGATGAGTAAGTGGTAGATTTCGTATATTTCTAGACTGAACTGTCAGTTCCATTATTTCAGTAGACATCCAATTTTGAACTTATGCTGATTTATTAACATTCCAAATATAAGTGAAAGAACTCCCAAAATTACTAAGCCATTTTATTTACACAAGAAGTATTGATGTGCTAAGGTCATTGTGCTGAATACCACGTCTGGCCTCTGTTAGACAAGGATGAAGAGACAGTTCTGTCTTCAAACAGCTCCCAGTCTAGGACTGGGGAAGATAAGCGTAATGGAAAACTAGTGTGTTAGTTATGCAACCACAGAACGACGGCAGCCCCCTGTCTATGCAGAACATCTAGTAAGTTTATGAATCTTGTGAAGAATGGAGCTAAGGGTCGGTGTATAGTAAAGATGGCTACATTTTAGTAGAAGTTTTGCTTCTTGATGTAGCCATATGTGAAGTAATCCCATTTCCTAAAAGCCTACCTTACTAAATTACTGTGTAACAGAGATATCTTTAAGAAGCCACTCTGTTTTGTTGTTCAGTCTTAGCGGAAAGAATCCACTTGTTCTCATCTGTCTGCCTCCCTGTTCAGAAAGGCATTTGTTTCTCAGGCCCAGGAAGCTCAGGTCTTTGTCCTCCACATCCTAGGGTCCAAGGGGTCTCTTTGGGCCCAAAGCCAAGCCCTAGTGTGATATGGCCCTAGGAGTATAGGACACTTGTGACCCTGGTACAAAACAATGACCAGTCTCAGTAATCTTCCATATACTCCTGGGCTACACTTAATCACATTGTCTGAGAACAGGAATTTTATCTAAAAATGGCAGCCTGGCCCTTCATCTCAGTAGTCTGTATACTTTCTTAAGATTCTTCTGTTCTGTGGAAGCAGATATGATTGAAAATCTATCTAGAGTGGCCTGAAAGACATGAGCAATGAGTATGTTTTTCCTTCAGTTTCACATCTCTGCATTTAATTGCAATTGAAACCTAAGTGCTTGATAAATATTTGACAACTGAATATGTGCCACTATATATCCTATTTCCGAAGCTGTCCCTGGAAAATTATAAATTCAAACGATAGGTTTAGGCCTTCAATTTGGTGTGGGAACCAGCTGACTGGCTGAAACTACAGTAAAGACATCAAGCCCAAGAGGAGGTGATAGATCAGTAACTTCTAAAATACACCTGAGCTGCCTGTGGAAAATGAGGGCAATTCCAGGTGCGTCCTGTCCTCCTGTCCCTAGAGGGGACATGGACTTTGCTCCTTACTCTTTGTAACCTGCAAGGCTGCAGAAGTCACTTTAAGGGTATGCTTGTATTGTATGAAGGAGAGGCAGCTACAGAAAACAGCTTATCCGAGTTTCCTGATCTGAGAGATAGCCTAGCATCTTTTGTAAGCATCATAAATAAAAAGATTTAGAACAACAGCAACAAAAAAAGATCAACTCCTCTTAGAATTAAAGCAACTTTGGTGATCACACAGACTAACACCCTATTGATTACAGATGAGGGAGCAGATGCCCAGGGAGGTACACTTAGAAATGATATTGCTGGAGTCATCCCTTCATGTTTGAATTCCTGCAACAGTCTTTCCCTCTTGTTTCTCCCACAGTCCATCCATCCATATACTTTAGGCCAAATTAACCCGAACGGATATAATTTCCTTCATTTTATGGCTCAGCCTAGGTACCATATCCATTTCTCTCCACAAAGATGAGGGATAAGGAGAAAGCGGTATGTTAGGAGGTCTTCCTCCTGTCCCCAAAACTCGGGGGCTCGAATGGGTTCCCCAGAACAGGGCTTCCCGACGTGTCTCCAGTCCCTGTGTATCTAGAAAATAATTGAATAGATGTCCAGGAGCAGCTGATGAGGCTTCTCTTAGCTCCAACCAGAGACACTGGTTCAGGAGCTGCCAGCTGAGGGGACAACATGTCGGATGCCTTCGTAATCTACTATTTTGCTCCTACCAGGGGTAGGGGTGGGGTAAAGTGGAAACTGGGGCTTTGTGAAAAGGTGGCGCCCAGTGTGACAGCCTGCTTAGAGTTGAAAGAAGGTCAGAGCTAAATATAACATGAAAACTACGATTATTAACCTGTTATATTTAGAGCATGGCCAATATCACATGTTTCACTTTAAAATTCATAATGTTTGGTAATAGAAGTCAAGCTGACCTACCTATTTTTCCAGTGGAAACATAAGCTCTTATCCAAAAGACGTGATTCTTGGCCTTCCTGGTATCCAGTATACATTCTGTTCATAAATCATTGCTCATCTACTCCTGAGAAAGAGCGGTAGAACATTTTACCAAGAGTTGACCTCTGGGAAATTACTTACACCCCTACAGATATTGTTGAGAAAGCTATAAAGACTTAGAAAATCCTGAGTATAATAAAACTCGCTTTATTCTCACCTTGAGCTGCAACAACCAGAGGAACTTGTTTGTGCCCTAGCTACTACAAATCTTTTAAGGACATGTGGATTGTCAATGGAAGATGCCCACTTGGTTTCAATAATTCTAAATCAACTAAGATTTTTTTTCTTTTTCTCCTAGTAATCTGATTCAGATTCACCATGTAATTTTGGAGGATGATAATGTTTCTTTGAGGTCACCATGATTCGCTTGGCCCCCACCAAATGTAGCTCTCTGTGGGTTAGATGATCCAGCACCGTGATCATTCATGTAGTTCATTCACTTCATGTTCTGCAGACTATGCCGGTTTATTTCCACAGGAGGCATTTGTACCAACCCCGCCATCAGAACACTGTCAGGTAGTTGGGCCTGTGCACTACTGTGTTGCCCCGAAAATAAGACCTAGCTGGACAATTAGCTCTAATGCATCTTTTGGAGCAAAAATTAATAGAAGACCTGGTATTATATTATTATATTATATTGTATTGTATTGTATTATTATATTATATTATATTTATTATGTTATGTTATGTTATGTTATGTTGTATTATATTATAAAGATCCAGTCTTATATCATAGTAAAATAAGACCGGGTTTTATATTAATTTTTGCTCCACAACACGCATTAGAGCTGATTGTCTGACTAGGTCTTATTTTAGGGGAAACACGGTGGCAAAGTTCTTACATCTAATGTGGCTTTCTCCAAACTGTATGGTTGACTGTTTAAACAGAATGGAAATGTCTATTGTTAAAACACTACACCACATCTAAATTGAACCCTAGGCTACAAACGCTTCTTTATTTAGCCTAAAAATCATTTATAGCCATAATTACTAGAAAACACAAATGCCTCATTCTTTAAAACAAAATTTTAAAAATCACTTTCTGCTAACATTTGAAATAATACACAGGATACTAAAAAGCACTATCAAATACATGTCATAATTTTTGCCTTAAACTTGGAGTATTTGGGTGGGCTTCTACAGAGAGTTCTGCAACTGTTTGAACAACAATGAAAATCAACTGATCTTAACTTACTTTCATTGATAAATCCTTGGCAAGTACAGACTTACATTAGGACTCTGAGAGAATGGAAATAACCTAATTGTCACCACTTTTCAGCATAGGTTGGGGGCCCAGTCAGTACAGGGGACCTAAGGAGAAACAGCAGGAAGATGCTGGAAGATCAAAGGCCTGTGCTGAGCCCTGGTCACTCTCAGGAAACCTGGGGAAACAGGAAACTAGGAGCTTTAAGTGGTCTGTTACAGAACCTGCAACCCTCCCTGCTTCTCTTCATCGTGTTTGATTTTCTCCTTGTCCCTAGGAAGGGGACAAGTACTTGAGTCTGCCTTCGTGCCGTCTCAATCCCAAGTCCTTTAGTCTGGATTTCTGTCCTACAGGGTGGTGTGCTTCGCGGCAACCTGTAGTTTTTCAAATAGTAGCGTTAAGGTGGTTCCTCCCGCCCCCGCCACTTTTAAAGAATGGCAATCATTGCTGTAAAGGAATTTTAGGGAACTGGGTTTGCTGTCCACAGGAGCAGCCAGCACTGTGTGTGTCTCAGACCTATCCCAAGGGGATCTGGGCACAGGCCTTGAGAAACATGGCCTTGAAGACCTGACGTGTCACCCAGTGTCCCACCCAGTATGTTCACAGCTGCACTCACACGTGGAGGGCAACCCTGCTGCCCAGTAATGGGCAAACACAGCCTTGGTAAACAAACAGGGTTTCCACCATGGCCCAGTGAGGGCCCATTCTCCCATCCAGCAAAACAAGGCTGAGCTCACAGTTACTATAAAAAAAAAACACAAGATGTAATATTTTTTTGAAGGAATTAGAAAGTGCGTGTCAATCACTATTTCCAATTTCCAATTAGAAACCTACATATTTAAGGTATTTTCCACACCGACATAAATCTATTTGTCAGCATAATACAGGCTCTGGGTTTGTGGCTACTTTATACCTCTGGTGATTTTGGACAGGTTACCTCCTATTTCAGGTGTCTCATCTATAAAATGGGGACACAGTGCCTACCTCGTAGGGCTCTCAGAAGGAGTAAGTGAGCTACTTGCTGTAAGCCTGTCAGCACTTTGCCTGGATCTGCTATGTGTTCAGTGGCATTTGTCTTCTATTTTCCTGGTACTGCATCAATGATGTGTATTTAAACTAGTCCAAGATACTGGGAAGGGAGAATTTGTACCTGACTGTAGTCTGAGAAGAAGGTATCATTCCGTCCTGAGACGAGCATCGCTCGAGGGGATGGCCAGGTGCTCTTTGCAGTGTTAGGTAAGATGTTTTATGCATTTTGTAGGAACCTGATTAAATAAGACATGCATTTTGTAACTAGCCTGGAGTTTTCCAGTAAGATCCAACTAAATAAGACATGCATTTTGTAACTAGCCTGGAGTTTTCCAGTAAGATCCAACTAATCTCCTCCCACAATTGTAATGGGCATATGCAGTTGTGATTGCCTAAAAAGTCACAACTATGCAATGATATTTAAACCTTTTGTATCTGCACATTAAATTCTACTTTGTGTATTAAACATCAGCTAAGTGACCTGAAAATTTCAAAGGTAAACAGTACCTACCCATCCCCCCGACTATGAGATTACGATGTTTATTCCCAGGCCTTTTTTCAATTGTATGAATATTCAGAGGAGACACACGTAAATGATTTGACCAGTAAACCAGAGGAGACACACCAGATGCCAGCTTCGAACCCACAGCCTCCATCCAATTTTCAAGGAACCTCCACAGAAATGCACTTTGAACTGCTACACTCTGCTCACCCATGTCAAGGACCCGTGGCACAGCCTGTAATGACCAGTCATCCTCATGTTTTTTTTCACTGACCATAGAACTTTATTCTTCTAGACGCTAACATTGGAGAAATACAAGCTAAAAACTAACAAGCCGATGAAGATGAAGAAGGCTCTCCTGATCATTACTTCACGTGCTCCTACAAAGGAAGCCCAGTGGTCTCTCTACCACTTCTCAAAACACAGGCATTACTTTCTCAGGCAGCGCCTGGCTCTGCCATGAGAGAACCCCGCTCCTGAGCAACACACAGGATGGCAGGAGGGAGCTTGTGAGGTCAGTTACCCTTTGTCACTGAGGGAACCTGTGGCATAAGCAACCCCACTCAGGCACCCCTGTGGTGGTGTCTTACCTGCTTATTGTGATACAAATCTTACATCACTGCTTCCCCAGGGACCAGCCGGGAGCAGACATGAGAGGCCGGCTGCACCGGCTGCAACCATGGACTTGGTTCAGAGGGGTGGTCGTATGGAGCATTATTACCTTACCTGGTATCTTAGGCTCTTACGTGGCCTGTGTGAGGACAGTTTTGCTTAGCAAGAAACCTAGCCCCTCTGAAAAATATGATTGAAAATGTAGTAATAAAAATAATGCTGCCTGGAATGCAGCATAAGTCAGGTTTTAAAGAATTCCCAGAGAGAAAGCCAGAGTGTGGGGGAACAGGCGACCGGAAGTGAGACTGGGTCCCTCCCTCAGGTGGTCAGGGGAGAGTTCCAAGAGAAGAGTGATGAAAGAGCATCCTCCTAACACACCCTCCTAATTGGGCAGCTGGAGAAAAATGGGAGAGGGAAAATGGAGGTAAAATCACTGGTGTCAGAGTTGTTTTACTTGGAAAAACATAGATTTCACTGGAGATTAGATACAGCTGAAGAGAGAATTAAGAAAGTGTCCAGATGTGGCACAGATAGCTAGACAATGTGAATGAGATATTGAAAAATATGAAGGATAGAATGACTTCTGTGATACATCTAAACTGGGTTCCAGAAGGAAAGAGAGAACTCAGTAGGCAAAGCCAATAAGTGAACAATGAGAAATTCTCAGAAATAATGAAAAACACCAAATCATAAATTCAAGAAGATCAATGAAATTCACATCTAGACTATCTAACTGAATTTTATACTCACTGAAAATATATTTCAAGAATAAGTGCAAGATATATTTTCAGATTAACCAAAAGTAAGAGAGTTTGCCAGCAGACCCACGCTAAAGAGAACTCTCCAAGATGTATTTCAGGCAGAAGGAAAGCGGTCCTTGATGAACTAGCTATCTGACATGCAAATAGAAGTAAAGATCACAGACAGTTGTAAATCTGTGTCTAAGTCTAAGTAAACTTTGATCGTGTAAAACAGTATTTGGGGGTTTACTAAAAGCAAGATATAACTCAAATGTCCATTAAAAGCATATACGTTTGAAAGGGGAATGAAATTAAAATATTGAATCCTTCAGATTAGGCTGGGTTATCCTATAATAACAAGCAGCCCTGAAATCTCAGTGACAACACAATGAAGCTTTATTTTCCCTTCTACATATGACCTATCTCTGTGCTGGCTAGTGCAGGGCTCATTCAATCATGAATACTCAAGGACCCAGGATCACAGAGTTTTCATCTCGATGAATCTTTCCAAATTCATAATGGAAAAGAGAAAAAAGTAAAGGGAACCACTCATTGTTTCCTAATCACATTTGACCTCCTTCACCCCTTATTGGCCAAAGCAAGTCACATGGCCATGCTTACGTTCAAGCAGAGTGGTGGTGGTGGTGGGGCTACTGGTAGGGGAAATGGGTAAAGGTGGTCAAAAGGTACAAACTTCCAGTTATGAGATAAATACATCCTGGGATCTAATGTATACTATGGTGACTATAGCTAACAACACTGTCTTGTATACTTGCGAGCGAGAGTAAATCTTAAAAATTCTCACCACATCAATGAAAAAAAAAGGTAGCTGTGTGAGGTGATGGATGTGTTAACTTAACCTTATGGTAATCATTTTGTAATATGTATACGAGTACATACATCAAGTCATCACATAATACCCATGACGCTTACAATGTTATATGTCAATTATATGTCAATTATATGTCACTAAAGCAGGATAAAAGATCATTTAAGAATTAATGGTGCTGCTAACAAGACTGCATCTGAACTTGGAAGTTCAGCTTTACTTTCAAGTGCTCTTAATTAGACCCAGAAAAGAAGGGAGAGAACAAAAGTTAGCACCACTCTATTTCAAAAACTAGTGAAGTAGAAGGATTGGAAGAACTAAAAAGGTTAGCAATTTTGTACACATAATGTACACATCCTTTTTATTGTTATTCCAAAGCTGGCAAGTACTAATTCATCCATTGTAAGTGGGGCTTTAACTTGGTTTGGAACCTACAGCAGTTCTAACATTTGAATGTGGGAAATTGTCATGTTAAAGTGAAATCAAAATGATTCCGTTCATTGAGGAGCAAAAGTTGTATCAACAAAGAGCAAGAAAGGAATTTTACATTTGGCTAAAAATATTTCACAAATTATCCATAGCCGGATTCAGAGAAATGTAAAATAATGACTAGAAATCAGCTTTCTCGGGTTACTTTCAAAGCTTCCTGCTCTTACACACTGGAAGCTGGTGCTGCCTGGTGTCTGAAGTGGGGGAGAGGGGTTTAACAGGACGAAGCCTGTGCCTTTGGGAAACTAAAAGGGTACAGGGGGAGAACCCTCAGAAAAGGCGACAGTGCGGTATGAGAGGTTTGTCCAGGAGAAGATGGAGCAAAAAGGACAGGGGAGGTGGAGGGGGACCTGGATGGCAGGAGAGGTTCCCTGAGGACTTTCTAGAGAAGAGGCTTCGAAATTGTTGTGATGTCATGAACCAGTAAAATTCCACGCTTGCTAACACATGCACACACGCGTTATTTTGTCACTGCCACTGACTACTCTCACCATTGCGTAGGGCTAGCTCAAGGTAGGGGGTACTGAAACCCTATGTGGAATAAGGATGCTGAACTTGCATGCAAGTCCCCAGACAGGACCATTCACGCCAGGACTCCTAGACTCTGGATGGGAGGCTCTTTGGGGTCCAAAGAGTCTGCTCCTTCTCGCTCACCTTCCCTGTCCATTCGGCACAGCTCCTCACTGGCTGGCCTCTCAGGGCCTGGGACATTCCCCTTGTGGATCTGGGCCTGTCTCCTCACACCTTCCTCACTTTCCCTCACCCACATTGGCCGGTCTGAGCATCTGCTTGGCCCAGCTGGCCCGTTAGATAGGGCTGTGTATTTGCAGGCCAGGAGCCTAAGCATCAGCCGCTCTTGCTGGGTCCAAATCAAAAGCCCAGCCTTGGTCCAGTCATCAGAGGTTGGAGGAATGTGCTGGAGGAGACTAAGAGCATGGCCAGTGCCACAGGGGTGCAGCTAGGCAAGTGTGACCAGTCAGAGGCGACACAGCTCTAAACCCTCATTATGTTCCTCGAGCCTGCAGTGCCCAAGAAGCTCTCTGTCCAGGGGAGGTCTTCTATCGCAGGTCCTCCGAGGCTTCTGTCCCGTGAACAAATGAGCCACGCGATTCACAGCATGACTTCCCCCGGCTTACCAGAGCGGTTACTGCAAACCCTCCAATAGTCGGAACTCAGGGGCTTGGACTTGCAGGAACGACGCAGGTTTCCAGGGGAGCAGCTGGGGGTGTCAGACGCGTGCTCTGCGCTGATTTGTTTAGCCGGATGCTATCCCAGCTCTCTGTTTAAAATGACAGGTCCAACACTCACCCATTCCCCTCAGTAAGTTACTATTGTCCATAAGCTTTGAAAACTATGGCTTGCTCAAGAAGGCATTAGAGATAAATTATCATTTACGCTTGTCACGGGGGTTGCAAATGTGTAATGAGATTCCAGAGTTAATGTTTTGTGCAAAGCACTTAGGAGAGCCAGGATGAAATTGGCTCAGAATTCTGATGTGGTGTTTTAATTAAAGATAGTTTCTAATCAAGGGTGAAGCAAAAGCTGTTTAGAAAATGTCAGTTCCTTGTCCAATCCACTGGGGCAGTGGGGGTTGGGCAGTCTGTGTGGCGCTCCCGCTGCTGTGAGACAACGCAGATGTGCACGTGGGACGTAGAACGCAGGACGTAGGAGCGAGACCTTCTGCCCGACCAGGCTGCTGACACCCACCCAGGACCCCCGTACCTGGCCGTGCATCACTTTGGTGTCAGTGGCTCTGTCCTCGAGCTCTAGCGAACGCTGGTTGGTGAGTGGCCAGCAGCCCCATGTGGGGGACCCCGGGCTGGAACAGAAGGGGTGGGAGCAAGCCCGCGCGCTCAAGGTCAGGTGCACTGCCCCCTCCTCAGTATTTCCTTGCCCGAAATGGAAGGAGCCAGAACGAGAGCAGGGGCTGATCCCCCTCGACCCGGCATCTCTCAGGGCCCTCTGTGTCCTGTTCATGGAAGAGTCCCCTCAGTGGTCCAGAAGGCTCTGGAGTGAGACTGGAGAGAGATGGATTAGTAACATCAGGACGCAAAGAGACCCTGCAGATCTGATGGAAACAGCCCGTGACTCTGGACTTTTGATAAGTAAGAACTATTCGTTTACTCGTATCATGCCGAATATTTTTCCTGTTTAATGTTTCTAGTCGTGAGGAGAGCAGGAAGTCTGTGAGTCCTTGACCTATTTATCTGTCTTTCCCGACTCAAGGTGGTGCCATGTGAGAGCACGGGGTCTGGTCTACGTCCCGGGGGAGAAGATGGCTGAGGAGCTAGGGGCTCCTTCTCACATGGCTGTTACTCCTCCTCCGTCCCTCGGTCCCTCGCGCCGCTGTCCACGTGCCCGCCCTCTAACGGCTGCCTGTCTCTGTGGGCCTGGGCCTGCGGGCCTCAGATTAGAACCGTCTGTGAAACAAACCATACATCATACACGTATTTGGCTGGGGCTCGGGAGTCGGGCTCCCAGCCTAGTCTCTTCTTACCTCCAACCACACGCCCTGCTTGCACTTTCTCAACACAATCTATTCCCAAACAGCCGCTGGAAGGATCTTTTAAAAAAGCAAATCAGACCAGGTGAATCTCCTGTTTTCGACCCTCAACTGGCTTCCGTAACACTTGGAATAACAAGGACAAGAGCAGGCCCTTCTTATCCGCCCTGCCTACCCGGGACCCCATCTGGGCCCCGACCTGGACCCACCCGGACCTCACCCGGGACCCCCAGCGGGACCTCACCTGGGGCCGCTCTTCCTCTACAGGCTCTACGACCCCCCTAACTCCTAATGTGACTCCATGGTGTCCTGCTTACTCCCAGCTGGGGACCTTTGCAACCAAGGACGTTGGCCCAGAACTTGCTCCCCATGCCCGATGCCCGGATGCTCCGGCGGCTCTGTCCTTGTCATTGAAATCTCAGACGTACTGCCTCCTCCTTCCTGGTGTGTAAAGCAAGCCCTGCTTCATCACCTGGTTGTGTCCCAGTGCTTCTAGTTAAAATTACCTGCTACTAATTCGCTAGTTCGCTGCCTGCTTCTTTCTACTAGAATATTCGCATCCTGAGAGCAGGGACGGTGCTGGGCTCCGTCAGTGTTCTCAGATCCGGGAAGTGCAGGTGAGCAGCCTGGGTTCCACACACCGTCCAGGAGCGGTGGAGAGGGGACGGTGGGCAGCTTCCTTGCGTGGACCTGAGTCCTCCCACCTGCTTAGCTCGGGTGGTTGGAACACACATACATGTGAAGCGGGAAGCCTGTCTGCCCACGTGAGGCCTGGATGCCTCCTGCAGCACCCTCAGTGCCTCCGCCCCTCCCGGGGGAGCCCTCTTACTGACGCCGGTGTCAGACACTAAGACCGCAGCCACTGGCTGCACCGCCTCCAGCGAGAGCCACGAGTCAGCGGACTTGCGCTGGGGGGGCGGGGTTTAGAGAATTTGTTTTAAAGATGGGGAGGTGAGGGGTGTGGAGGCGGCAGACAGGTGTGACCGACAGTAAACATACTTACACCCCGGTAACGAAGAGCTTCGGTCCCTTTGTGGGTTGTGAGCGGCGCCGAGCCCTGACGACACTGGCGGCCTTGTGCGCTGTTCCAGCAGGTGCCGGGAATGCTCTGTCACTGCGTTCACTGTGTTGCGGCCGGCAGCGCGTTCACCCTCACGGGGACTGGCACACCAGGAGGGTGACCTGGCCCGCTCTCCCTGCAGCATTCGTTAACGCAATCGTGTTAATGCGGGAGTTTGCCTTAGTGTTTGAAGAGTGCGCGCCTCTGACAAGGGTGGGTGCAAAAGCGCAGTGTCTGGGCAGGAAGCAGCCAATTGATATGTGGGCACAAGCTCTCATTTCATTAATGCTGTTGCTGTGAAGCCAAATGAAAGCTTATGAAGTTAATTGAGTAAAACACTGGGAAACGGGCATCTTATCTGAAGGTTGCAGCCACTGGCGGGTCTTGTGGGAATCACGAATACATATATTTGATGAAAATGATTGATAGGGATTTCCTTGAATATTTAGAAACATAAATTAAAGTTCTAGATAGCCTGTACGGTTGTTCTGGGACTGTCCTAGGCCAAAATATATCCTGATGAGCTTTAAAATACGTGTCTGTATCACAGAATAACAAAATGTCAAATAGTTTTATAAAAAATCCAAGTCTCAGGTCTTTTGTTTATTTATATCAGTCATTTTATCATCAATGTACATTAATTACCATCAGCGCAGGCAATTTTTTTTTAATGTGAATTAAACCTGTAGATGAAAATAAGGTTGAGTTAAAACTATATCTACTATTCCCCCTCCCCCAGTCCGGGAAGGCGGTGGGTAGAGGGGTGGCCTGCGAGGAAGCAGAAATCCTGCATGCCTCCACGGGCCCACACTCTGCCTGGTCACCTCATCTCAAGCCTGCTTTCCAAGTCTCTCACATCTTAGTTTTCTGGTTCCTAAAATTCTCTTGTTTTAGGATACCTTCTTGTGGAGTCAAGTTTTTCTTTCATTAAAATGCAAATTTCTCAGGGAGAGGGCACGTTTTGATCCTTAGGGCTCACCTTCAGGTGAATGGGTTGGGCTCGTCTTTCTTACGAAGAGAATTTAAGGGCGGAAACAGGAGGAATTGAGGCGGGGCTCTTGCTGCCAGCAGAGCAGCTGGGGACACGCCCCCAGGGACCCTTCGCGGCCCCGCCCACAGGCAGCCACACCTGACCGCCTTCATGGCCTTGGTGCCTGCAGGTCCAGAGTCTGAACTTCCCACTTTGAAGCTTCAATCACAGATAACACCACTTTGAAACTGCATCTTCTATCTTCATGTGTTGATTTCAATCATGCTTTTCTCAATTTGAATTGTTTTAACATAAAAAGCCAAATAATTTTCCTATTTTCATGCATGATTGTCACTAAGATTATTTAGCTGCATAAGTTAATAACAGTCTGTCATCCAGAAAACTAGTTGGCGTTTCGTTTGGGGAAAAGATTTCAACAGTTACGGATGATCCATGGTGGGATATCTGAGAAGGATGCTGTGGCTTTGCCGGGAAAGCCAGAACTATTCACCCCGTTAACGGCTCTTCTTTTAACAAGCGCAATAGGTGCCTTTCTGATTCCATCTTTTCCGTTTTTTATCGCTTTGCTCGTATAAATGCTGCTGTAATTTAGTTAATAGGAGGCAGGAGGGAGATATGCATTTTCATCACTCGATGTTAACATTAGGTAAGCCCTTTGGCGACCTTTGGATTATTCATAGACCGTGTAGGCTATTCAGTACTTATTATTTTTCTAAAAAAGCACATTTGATTAAAGAAAAGAGGGTGAGTTCCATGGTCTTAATTTCTAGACTCCATCCGAAGAACTGTGCTTAGTTTGTAGCCCGCTAAGTACTCATTTCCTTCTAGTCCTTTGTTCTTTGACTAAGGTGCACGGGAAGGGCATGGGGTGATGGGTGGTCAGCAAGCTTTTTTAGGCCCAGGGCTCCCTGCAGCGCGGCCCCTAGGATGCCCAGAGCCAACTTACTTTGTTTATCCATTAGAAAACGCTGCGTATTTTCCCTCAGGACTGTTTTCACACGAAGACATTTGCCTAATTCTTAGAACCTCCATTTGAACCATAATTCTTCTCCCTCTGCCCGTCTCCCCAGGGCCCAGCCTTTCCCCACTCTGTGTGGGGCCACATTAACACTGATGGGGAGTTAGAGGCCCAAGAAGAGAAGCATGTCCCCAAGGTGACCAGGACGCATCAGTGGGTGCCTGCAGATGCATACAGAGGGAGGAGGTTGGGGTCCCTCCTGCCCTCCCTTCTCCCTCCCTCCCAGCTTTAAGGCATGTCACAGAGGACACGTTGGCAGGGTGCAGCCATGCTCTGAGCGCCCCTGGGGGAGCAGAGTCCCGGGAGCCTGCAGGCGGTGGGGGTGGGCGGTGGTGGCAGGTGGTGGCCCAGGGGAAGAGGGGGTGTGGTCCAGGGAGCCCCCGGAGCGGCTCTGCCTGAGCCCTTTGTCCCTCAGAGGCTTGTGCAGGACTGTGTTGTGGAAAGTTCCACTAGTGCGTGAACTCTTGGTCCTGCTGAAATGGCTACTCTGGTGTTGAGTTTTAGGGCCAAGGACTTCCAAGAATGCCTCTGGACCGGACCCGGGACCCATCAGTACTTTAAACAATTGCAAGGGGAGAATGTAGCTGGGGTCGAACCGTTACAGTTTGCTGTTGTTCCTACTTTTGCTATGGCTTCTGACTCCGGCCTGCACACTGATACACATGGAGTGAAGACGGAATTCACTAAGAGCAAATCAGCTTCTAGGGAGCATGGATAGTCTGTATCAAAACTCCTGCACCCCAGTGTTCTGCAAGGAGCCAGCAGTGCAGCTGCTGCAGTGGACCCCAGGGGCAGGTGGACCTACAGGGGCAGGTGGACGGGCCCCAGGGGCAGGTGGATCACAGTCTGCCCTCAAAGTACTCCCCTGGGGGAAGTC
Organism: Rhinolophus ferrumequinum; assembly: GCF_004115265.2. Taxonomy (NCBI): domain Eukaryota; kingdom Metazoa; phylum Chordata; class Mammalia; order Chiroptera; family Rhinolophidae; genus Rhinolophus; species Rhinolophus ferrumequinum. The sequence continues at coordinate 103,790,229 of NC_046286.1, forward strand.
AGCCAAGCAGCATGCATTTTACACACTGAGCTTTGAAAATCTTTAATAAACAGAACATCATGCAAGGATAGAACGCAGAAATAAAGCTCTGTGCAAACCTCGTTTTCACTACCCGTGATGCGGCTTGTTGTCGGTTCTGCTCCAGCGTTGTTGATTCGTGGGGCCTGTTCTGGGCAGCACGTGGCATGGGTTTTGAAAGTGCCCAGCAGCTGCTCTCTCGTCTGCCTCGTGGGCCCGTGCAGGCCCTGTGGGACAGGCCTTCCAGGGAAGCTGTGGGGCTGGCGGTGACAGAAGGGCAGAGGTAGGCAGTACTTCCACAACAATTTTAACAAGACAACAAAATGAAAACTGTTTTTCTGCATTTTGTAAAGTAATGTGTGTGTGTCGGGAAGAGGGACGGGCGGCGGGGATCGTGCAGATGCTGGAAGCTTCCTATGAATCCTGCCCTCCTGCCTGGGACTGAGCACTGACAACCTTTACCGCGTCCTCCATGGCTGGCTGAGCCAGGAGCCTAGGGAGGATGTGTTGTGCGGCGTCTTGCTTGCTTTGGGGACAAGGACTTTATAGAGTTTAAGTCCAGAAAAACTCCCACCTAAGGTGGGGAGGGGGCGGGGAAGAGCAAGAGAAAAGGAGCATCACACACATTCAAATAAATAGGAAAATATTCCTTTTGCCATCACGTGGAACAAACTGTGTCTGAATGGGAATAAGACTACTTTTAAGCTTGAAGTTGTGAGATGAACCCACGTTGCTGCTTTCTGTGACAGATCTGGTCCAGGTGTCCGCAGTTTGTGGGGGCTCCTCCCAGACCCCCGGGGAGTCCAGCCTTTATGCTTCATTTGGTACAGACTCCGTTACTGCTGTGAGAACAGTAATAATGACTGATGGTAATAATTAGTAATAATAACAATAACAAGCGCGATAAACACTGCCAACCAGAGGAAGTAGGTCTCCCTGTTACAAAGAACCCAGTGCTATCCACCTGTCAGGTACAGCGCTTTACTTGCATCAGGGTCTCAAAGTTGAGCTGCATTAGAATCACCTGGGGGCATTATTGAAAGGGACTGCCAGCCCCACCCCGCGTTTCTGACTCAGCAGGTCTGGGCACACCCTCAGGTTTGTGCTTTTCGCCCAGTTCCCCGTCATGTTGATTTGCCGACTCAGAGGACAGCAAGACTCATTGGTGTACTGTACCTCATCAAATCCTGACATGCCTGGAGGGCAGCAGCCCTCTGGCCTCCCCTTACCAGTCAAGGAAGCTCAGGTGAAGAGGGTTTAAGTGACTTGCCAGTGGTCCAGGTCCTGCTTCTGTGGGCTGTGACGGAAACCGCCTGGGTCCCCACCGCAGGAACACCTCACCCCTTCAGCAAAGGTGGCCAGGCGTGGGATCCTCCTAGGCAGGGTCCCCAGGGGCGGCGGGTTTGGAGGGCAAAGGAGAGCTAGTGTTCGCCTTGACGTCACAAACTGCCTTTAGTACCGTATTTTGCTGTGTATAATGACACTTTTTGCCCAAATTTGTGAGGGAAAAATAAGGATGCACATCATACATGGGTAGTACTAATTCCATATCTGTATAAATGTTTTTAATTCTTTTATTTATGCTTTTGAGTTAAAAGCATAAGTCTAGAAATCAATAACGATATCCGTATGCAAAATAATACCCTGGAATATGATAATCGGTTTTGTTGAACTTATGATAAACTTGCAACAATGAAGAGTTCTTGAACTTCTATGATGCGTAAATTTCGTAAATTGGTTACCGGTACATAAAATTTCTTGGACCTTATATCTGTTCTTGTGTTTTGTAATTATTTGTTACATAAAATTTCTTGTACCATAATATGTTAAAAAATAATACAAAAAACAAGTGTCTAAATGTAAACAAATAAAAATTTGAATTAAAAAATTAAAACAAAAGATTTTCTTTCCCTGCAAGTTTGGGACAAAAACATGGGTGTACCTTATACACAGTATTTCAGCGAAGGTTTTTAAGTGGTAGTTCTTATCTACGTGTGTCCGCAAACGTCTTAATCTCACCCTCATTTTGAATAATAAAATAGGTGGACAGAGCATTCTAAGGTCACAGTTACTTTCCCCTAACACTTAGATGGTGTTACTCCGTTGTCTTCTGGAGGTCACCTCTTTCATTTATTTGGTCTGTTGCATGTCGGGTTTCTTTCCTCAGCTGGGTTTCCTGTGCCGTTTGTAACTCTTGTTCCAGAGCTCATGTTTTATATGGAGTTTTCTCCTAATGCACCTCTTGTCGGTTTATTTTTGGGCTGTCTTGTGGTTTTGGGTTGTGCATTAGTCCAGGTTCTCCAGAGAAACAGAGCCAATAGGTTAATTACGGACATGGAGGCTCAGTGCCACTATCTGTCTGCGAGCTGGAGACCCAGGAGAGCTGCTGACGTCCTATGAGGCCTGACAACCGGAGAGAACATGGTGTAGATTCTGGTCTGAGTCTGAAGGACCCAGAACCTGGGGCACTGAAGGTGTGAATCCCAGTTCAAGGGCAGAAAAGGCTGATGTCCTTGTTTAGCGGTCAGGCGGAGAGAGAGAATTGTCTCTTCCCTTGTTCTTTTGTTCTGCTCAGGCCCCCAACATGTTGAATGGAGCCCAGCCACACTGGGGAGGGTGATCCACTTTACTCAGAGTGCTGATTCAAATGCTAGCCTCGTCCAGAAACACCCTCACAGACACCGCTGGACTAATAATATGTGACCAAATATGTGGGCACCTGCTGGCCTAGTCAAGTTGACACATAAAATTAAGCATGGCAGGTTGGTGGAGCTATTTTGGTTGCTCTCAAGAGTGGGGCTGGGTTGTGTCAGCTTCAATTTGCAGCCAGCATCCTGAGAGCTGTGTGACACTGACCTCCACTTACCCTCTGGGCTCACGGAGGGATTCCTCTGGGTTTCAGGGTGGCTGTGGATTTTAAATACTTGTGTAAAATATTTGCCCTCTGGTTTCAATGTGTTTGGAGAACCGTGAGGAGGTGAGGATCCGGGTGTGTTTTGTCGTCATCTTGACCCATCAACTCCAAGGGACCGTGACTCCAAGGGACCAGAGTATGTGCCAAGCCCGCTGCAGTACTGGCAAGGGCCGGGAGGGGTTCTAAGTCAGGAACACAGGTGACATAAATGCCACCTGCCTCTGGGACGCCTGCCCCCATTGCGGACTCGTCCCCCAGCGGTGGTGGGGTTAGACATGCAGCGTCCATTCCCTGCCCCTCCCCCACCCCGGGTGACTCCATCTCCACTACTGCCCTAGGTCCACATGATTGCCTTTTACCTGGGCTGCTTGAGCCTCTTTACCTTGAAACCACAGAGTCTAGTTCCAAGAATGAGAAATGGGTGTATTTAAGTTCCTACACGCTTTGACTTTTCCGGAACTCCTTCTGGAGAAGAAATGAACAGTCTCGTCGGGGTTATGTCAGCTCCCCGAGGAGGAGGACGCACAGCAGGATCTTGCCGTTCTGACTGCGTGTCTGCACTGGCGGCTTCTTTCCCGAGCTGTGTTGCAAAGTCAGCTGTGCAGCGGCCACCAACAGTGCTGTTCCAGGGTCTCCGGGATGCACCTGGAAACTCGGCTGACGCTGCAGCTTCTCCTTCCAGAGGAGGAGGCTTAATACGCCGACCCGAAGTCCTGGCCTGTGGGTGGCACATTTCTTCACAAGACTTTGTCATGTCAGATGTTAGGTGGAAGCCATGGGTCAGCAGTTACCGAAAAACTCTCAGCAGTAATGTCTACAGGTGTTCACCCTGAACTTCCAAATAAATTTAAGTTTCTATTAAAAAAAAAATCGATTTTCAAAATTCCTTAATTTTGCCATTCATAATAGCAATAAAATCATAAAACTCACTAGAATAGTTAATGATAAATACAAGGTATCTCAATACATTTAAAATACTTTACTCAGGGCCATAAAACATTACCGAAATAAACAAAAACATGTAGGTATTGAGGTATGGCAGCAGAATATTGTCATAACTTCCCACTCACCTCAAATCAGTTTATAAATTTAGTGTAAGTTTTACTTTAATTACAATGGATTCTTTGGCAGCTTGACAAAATAATAATGAAATGATTCCAAGAAAGAAAACTATCCAAAGAGACTTTAAAAAAGCAGAGTAATGACGAGTTCTTTCTTATAAAAATGATTGTTAAAATAAATTATAAAATGACATAATCAAAACAGTACGGCTGTAGACCACATAAAATGATCCCCATAACGGAAGGTTTACATGCTATCAGTAGAAGAATTTAACACTTCATTTAGCATGAGTTGGACACGTATTTTGCCTTTCAGATCATTTGACATTTCAGATCATTTGGGAAACATATTCAATACTCAATAAAATATTCAATATGCACTGGCAAGTTTAACAATTGGAAAAAATTACCTTAAATGCATACTGCATATCCTGCAGACCATACCTTAAAATAAATTGCATATGGGCAAAACTGTTCAACATTAAAAAGCTCATATAATTAAGAAAAACAGTAGGTAAATATTTGTCTGAATCTGGAGTAGGAGAAAGAAGTACTTTCTAATCATTGAGGCATTATAGATTTACTCTATAAAGATAAAATCATCAGAAAATAAAATAAGCAAAATAAAGTCAAATAACAAATTGGGTGAACACCCAATGCGAGTTAATTCCTTTACATCTAAGGCTCCTAAAATCAGTTTTATAATGATGAGTACACCAGTAGAAAAATGGAAGAACAAGAGCAGGGGTGTCCAAATTGCGGCCGCAATCCATTGTTAATTGGCCCGCAGCAAATTCCAAAAACATATTTAGTTTACTTAAATAAACCAGCTGAGGCAATACGTACTTCACCTCGAGTGAGTGGCCCGGCTGTGTGTGTATTTTACCGCATGTGGCCCTTGGTGAAAACCGTTGAAAAAAGTTTGGACACCCCTGGACAAGAGTAACAAATTCACAAAGCAAAAAACACAAGTGGTCACTGGACCTTAAACATTTAAAACTCAGGTTTTTAAAAGTATAAATTAAAATGATGATGGGATCCCTGTCTCTCCCCCCAACAAACCAGCCATTTAAACATATCAATAGTGCTGATGAGACTGAAAGGAACTGGGCAATCTTATATTTGATGAAAGTTCAAAATATAATTTCAGGAGGGCAGTTTGGTAGTACTTGCCAAATGCCCTAATAATTTCCTTTATCTGATTAATTCTACTTTTCTATTAAGCGAAACATGAAATAACCAATATTCAATAATTTTGACCTACAAAAATGGTAATTTCACATGGTCGAAATTATTAATTTATTTTAAGATAATTATTTAAGGGGGTTGGGATGAAGATTTAAGAGGACGGGTAGTAGCTTTACTTACAGAAAAGAAAAAATAGAAGTCAAATATAAACATTCCACAGTAAGAACTGTTACTAAATAAAATAAAATAAAGAAATCCATGTGGTGGGACTCTATACATCTACTAAATTATTCTTGCAACAGATGATCCTGGATTGCATTCTGGATTGGACAAAGAAAAATAGCTATAGATATAATATTAGGATAATTGAAGCAATTTGGAAATGGACTGTGAATTAGATAATAATATTTGTATCAATGTTCAATTCCTGGACTCTGATAATTATATTGTGATTTTGTGAGAGAAGGTTCTTTTTCTTGGGAAATCTGTCCTTAAGTATTTGGGGATAAGGGAGCATGATATTTGCAATTTACTCTGAAATGGTTTTGGGGAA